>NW_027361839.1:3583000-4211500 GCF_039654945.1 Dendrobates tinctorius
GGGGAAGGTGGTACAAAATCCTTTGAAACCCATGCATGGTTCATTTTAATGAAGGTGAGATCACCAACATTTTGGGTCGACAGACGGGTCTTTCTTTCTGTCAGGATTGATCCAGCAGCACTGAAGACTCTTTCTGAAAGCACACTACCAGCAGGGCAAGCAAGCTCCTGTAAGGCATATTATGCCAATTCAGGCCAGGTGTCCAGTTTAGAGGCCCAGTAGTCAAATGGGAATGACCTGAGAGGGAGAACATCGATATGGGAGGACAGGTAATTTTGAACCATAGTTGACAACTGCTGTCTCCTGTCACTTGCAATCGATTCAGTATTAACAGTCGTGTGAGCGGTACTTGAGAAGTCAGTCCACAATATGGTCAGGAAACCCCTGTCTCCAACGCCAGTTCGGCTGTGTGAACCACGAACACCTCTTCGATTTGGTCCAGTACGGCTCGTGGTAGAACCTGCACCGCTGCCATGTGCTGGGAATGCCTCTAACAAACGGTTTACGAGAGTTGCCTGTTTGTTCGCCAATATTAGCTCTAGGTTCTCCTGTGGCATGATGTTCTGTAATTTGCCTTTATAGCGTGGATCGAGGATGCTGGCCAACCAGTAGTCATCATCCTTCATAATTTGGGCAATGCGGGGGTCCCTTTTTAGGATCCGCAAGACATAATCACACATGTGGGCCAATGTTCCAGGTGTCAATGATGCACTGCCAGTGGTGGGTGGAGGAGCACTTTCTGCCAAATCCAAATCCCTCCAGTCACGCACAAACCCTGTACCTGACATAGGCAAGCCAACTTTTTCTCTTGCCCCCTCACATGCATTCTCCTCCCTAAAATAATCATCCCCCTCATCCTCCTCTTCTTCCTCTTCTTCCTCCACCACCTGACCAGACAATGGCTGACTATCATCAAGGCTTCCCTCCTCCTCCTTCTCTTCCTCCTCCGCTGCAAACGCCTGATTCTTAATGTGCTTCAAAGTTTGCATGAGCAGACGCATAAGTGGGATGCTCATGCTTATGACGGCGTCATCTGCGCTTACCAGCCGTGTGCATTCCTCAAAACACTGAAGGACTTTACAGAGGTCTTTCAGCTTTGACCACTGCACACCTGTCAACTCCATGTCTGCCCTCAAAGTGCCTGCCCGTGTATCCTCCCACAAATGCATTACAGCCTGCCTCTGTTCGCACAGCCGCTCAACCATGTGCAGGGTGGAGTTCCACCTTGTTGCAACGTCTATGATTAGGCAGTGCTTGGGGAGGTGGAGCGATCGCTGCAGCCTCTGCATACGACTGGAGTCTACGGGCGAGCGATGGATGTGCGAGCACAGTCTTCGCATCTTATGGAGCAGGGGTGTTAACTCCGGATAATTATTTATGAAGCACTGCACCACCAGGTTCAAGGTGTGAGCCAGGCAAGGTATGTGTCTGAGTTTTGCAAGGGCTATGGCCGCCATAAAATTACGGCCGTTATCACTGACTACCTTGCCTGCCTCAAGATGTAGACTGCCCAGCCATGACAGTACCTTGACTACTGCCCAGCCATGACTACTTGCAGTTTCTCGCTGCAAGTAGTCGACCAGTACCTCCGCGGTGTGTCTACTGTCGCCCAAAGACATCATCTTTAACACAGCCTGCTGACACTTACCACTAGCTGTTCCATAGTGTAACACCTCGTGTGCAACACTGGCAGCTGCGGATGGAGTGCTCGTGCGACTGCGCTCTGTCGACGAGCTTTCGCTTCTGAAGGAGGAGGAGGAGGGTCGAACGCCTACAGCCAACTGTTTCCTATACCATGGGCTAGGCAGCACTGTCCCACCACCGCTGTCCCCTGTGGAGCCTGAATCCACCACATTAACCCAGTGCGCAGTGATGGACACGTAACGGCCCTGGCCATGCCTACTGGCCCATGCATCTGTTGTGAGGTGCATCTTTCCACTCATTGATTGTTTGAGTGCATGGACAATGCAGGTGGAGGGCAGGGATGGCTTTTCTGGAAAAGAAGTGCCGACTCTAATGAGATCAATTTGGCAATGTAGGTGTTCAAAGCCAGTGTACGCGGATGAGAGGATGAGTACTTTCTTGTCCTACTCAGAGTGTCTGCTAGGGTGAGCTGGACTTGAGAGCTGCATATGGGGGAACTAGTGGTGGAGATGGCGGACTGAGAGGGGATTGGTGATGGTGGTAGTGGTGGTGGTGTTGCTGGTGGCCTAGATTAAGTCTTTCGTTGCAAAAACATTGTGATTCCCCGACTGCTTTGGCCTTGCAACGACATCTCAACATTTCTTGCTGGTGGTGTGCTTACCGGTGGGCTTACAGTGGGGGAAGCGATGGAGCGTTGCAGGCTGCCTTCAGTCGGAGCAGGTGCACATGTGCTACCTGAGGTTTTGTAGTCCGTCCACGCTTGCAAGTGCATGGTGGTTATATGTCTAAGCATGCAGCTGGTATTCAAATTTCGGAGATTTTTCCCTCAGCTAAAGGTCCTTGCGCACTTCTTAAAGATAACCTTTGCCTCATCAATAGGATTTTGGTAAAAAAAGTGCCACAGTGCACTCTTCCTACTATGGGATAAATTTCAGGGCTTGCACGCTGTGCTAATTTGACCGTCTGGCCAAGCTGTCCTGCAACTCTTTTTGTTTTTTTAGCACGTTTTTGGACAGCTATGGGCCTGCCAGATAACCGCTGCTGCGATGTCGATGCCTGCTGCGGATCCTTCTCCTCATCTGAGCTATTGGCAGCGGCACCCTCTTCCCCCAATGGATGCCAATCCGGGTCAACAACTGGGTCATCCATGACCTCCTCTTCAATTTCATCTGCACCTTCCTCTGTGTCACCATGTAAGGTGGTATAGTATGCGGGAAGGAGCACCTGAGTTTCATCAGGGTCAGATTCTGGCTCAGTAGATTGCGAGGGCAATGTAGTGCTGTGGGTCAATGTACCAGCAGAATCATCTAGCAGTGGCTGTGCATCAGTGCACTCCATGTTAGATTCATCTTGGACTGGGGAATTCACGATTTCACTTGATAACCCAGGCATGGTATGTGAAAAGAGTTCCAGGGAGTAATCTGAAGTGTGGCCTACCGCATCCTTCACTTTTGATGTGGGTGATGGACACAAGGAAAGGTTTTGTTCCTGTCCAGGAGCCTGCACTGATGACTCAGTGCTTGCATTTTTTGAAACTGCAGAAGAGGAGGCGATAGAGCTGGAGGCTGTTTCGGCAATGTAAGGCAAAACCAGTTCCTGATGCTCCGGCTTTAAAAGCGGTTTACCTACTCCCAGAAAAGGGAGCCTTCCAGGCCTTCTGGAGCCAGACAATGACGCAGGCTCAACACCTCCTGCCTTAGGTGCTATTGTGCTTTTGGCATAACCAGCAGATGCACAACCACCACCATCAGTACCAGCTGCGCCCCCCCCCCGCCCACGTCCGCGGCCCCTTCCACCATACTTCCTCATGTTTGGGAAAATGTACCCAAAATACCAGCAGATATATGGTACTATATGAGGAGTGTACAGCTGTATACGGTGAAGGGGAAAATTTCAATCTTCGTATATATTTCAGGAGTCACACACAGACGCTCTCAGGCTCAGTATGGATTAGACCAGAATATAAAAAGCAGTAAAAGGGTACTGTATCAGAAGATACCAGGTGTATAAAGTATTGGGGAAAATTTCAATCTCCGTATATATTTCAGGAGTCACACACAGATAGTCAGCAACTCAGCATGTATTTGTCCGTGATACCAGCCGGTACACGGTAGTGTGTGAGGAGCGTACAGCTCTATACGGTGTGGGGAAAAATTGAACGCTTGGTAACTGCAGAAAAAAAGAATAAAAGTATTAGTGCTGTGTAAAAAGCAGTCTGCACAGCAGTGTACACAAAGCAATACAGCTATCAGGCAGCCTAATAACCAGCGCTGCTGCACACAAGAAAATCCTCCCCTGTCACTGCACACTAACTGTACAGCACAATCGCTATCAGCACAAGCACATATGAACTTCTTCTTATATGTTTACAGCCCTAACTCTCTCCCTACTGATAAACAGCAACCTCTCCCTACTGTTAAGATCAGCAGACGTAAAATGGCGGTCAGGGCTTTTATAGACACTATGACGCCCCCCAAAGCAAGCCAATCACTGCAATGCACTTCTCTAAGATGGTGGTGGACGCTGCCCATGTCATCTCATTGCCCACAGTGTATGTCCTCGTTCATTGGCTGAGAAAAGGTGCCTGCAAGCATTCTGGGAAAACCGACTTTGGCGCTCGGGTCGAAAACCGCATGGCCGACTTCACGCTATGGTCTGGTTTGCTTCGCGAAACCCCACTTTGGCGAAAGTCAGCGACTTATGAATCTGACCGACCTGTTTTGCTCAACTCTAGTCATAAGTATTCAGCCCCTTTGGTCAGTATTGAGGAGAAGCACCTTTTGAGCTAGTACAGCCATGAATCTTCTTGGGAATGATGCAACAAGTTTTTCACCCCTGGATTTGGGGATCCTCGGCCATTCTTCCTTGTAGATCCTCTCCAGTTCCATCAGGTTGGATGGTGAACGTTGGTGGACAGCCATTTTCAGGTCTCTCCAGAGATGCTCAGTTGGGTTTAGGTCAGGGCTCTGGCTGGGCCGGTCAAGAATGGTCACAGAGGTGTTCTAAAGCCACTCCTTTGTTATTTTAGCTGTGTGCTTAGGGTCATTGTCTTGTTGGAAAGTGAACCTTTGGCCAAGTCTGAGGTCCAGAGCACTCTGGAAGAGGTTTTCATCCAGGATATCTCTGTACTTGGCCGCATTCATGTTTCCTTCAATTGCAATCAGTCATCCTGTCCCTGCAGCTGAAAAACACCCCCACAGCATGCTGCTGCCACCACCATGTTTCACTGTTGGGATTGTATTGGGCAGGTGATGATCAGTGCCTGGTTTTATCCACACATACAGCTTAGAATTATCACCAAAAAGTTCTATCTTCGTCTCATCAGACCAGAGAATCTTATTTCTCATAGTCTGGGAGTCCTTCATGTGTTTTTTAGCAAACTCTATGCCGGCTTTCATATGTCTGGAACTGAGGAGAGGCTTCTGTCGGGCCACTCTGCCATAAAGGCCCGACTGGTGGAGGGCTGCAGTGATAGTTGACTTTGTGGAACTTTCTCCCATCTCTCTACTGTATCTCTGGAGCTCAGCCACAGTGATCTTGGGGTTCTTCTTTACCTCTCTCGGCAAGGCTCTTCTCCCACGATTGTTCAGTTTGGCTGGATGGCCAGGTCTAGGAAGACTTCTGCTGGTCCCAAACTTCTTCCATCTAAGGATTGTGGAGGACATTGTGGTCTTGGGAACCTTGAGTACTTCAGAAATTCTTCTGTAACCTTGGCCAGATCTGTGCCTTGCCACAATTCTGTCTCTGAGCTCCTTGGCCAGTTCCTTTGGCCTCATGATTCCCATTTGGTCTGACATGCACTGTGAGCTGTTAGGTCTTATATAGACAGGTGTGCGCCCTTACAAATCAAGTCCTATCAGTTTAATTAAACATGGATGGACTCCAATGAAGGAGTAGAACCATCTCAAGGAGTAGAGTTGAGCGATACCGTCCGATACTTCAAAGTATCGGATCGGAATGGATCGGCCAATCTTTAAAAAAAGTATCGGTATCGCCGATTCCGATACCGGAAGTCCCATTCAAGTCTATGGGACTTCTGGTATCGGAATAAGAAAAACCCTGTTTTTGCCTTGTACAGCCTCTCTGGGGTCTGTACGGGCCTTTCGGGGGGCTGTGTCGGCCTGCCAGGGGGTCTGTGCAGGCTCCGGTGGTCTGTGCCGGCCTGCCGGGGGGCTGTGCCGGCCTGCCGGTGGTCTGTGCAGGCTCCGGTGGGCTGTGCCGGCCTGCCGGGGGGCTGTGCCGGCCTGCCGGGGGGCTGTGCCGGCCTGCCGGGGGGCTGTGCAGGCTCCGGGGGGCTGTGCCGGCCTGCCGGGGGGCTGTGCCGGCCTGCCGGTGGTCTGTGCAGGCTCCGGGGGGCTGTGCCGGCCTGCCGGGGGGCTGTGCCGGCCTGCCGGTGGTCTGTGCAGGCTTCGGGGGTCTGTGCAGGCATCGTCCGATGGGACTACAAGTCCCATCGGGCGATGCCTGCTACCATGACAGTGATTGACACATTAGCCAATGATGGGACAGTAGTAGTCCCATCATCCGGCTAATGTGTTGAATGTAAAAAAAAAAAAAAAAAAATTACATGCTACATACATGCTACATACATACAACATGCATACTACATACATGCTACATTCATACTACATACTACATACATGCTACATTCATACTACATAAATACTACATGCAACATACATACTACATATATACTACATACATACTACATGCATGCTACATACATACTGCATGCTACATACATACCACATACATACTACATATATACTACATGCATGCTACATACATACTGCATGCTACATGCATGCTACATACATACTACATACATACTACATGCTACATACATACCACATATATACTACATACATACAATACATTCATACAATACATACATAGACATACAGTACATATAACATAGAGTAACATACTTACCAATACTTGTCACATTGTTCCCCGAAGCCATTGTCTTTTCCGGAATAAATATTAACATAACAAACCACAAAAATACTCACCCACGATCCGAAGCAGTCCACGAGTGTGTCCCACGACGATCTTGGGTAGAGAACTGCAGCATCAGCTGATGCTGCCATTCTCTACGGGCTGCAGGAATCCAATGACGGAAGGTAGGTATCCTTCCGCACTGTATTCCTCCGCTTTTTAAAAAAAAAAAAAGTCCCTAGTCTCACTTTATGCCATTGCTGGGTTTCCCACGCAGCAATGGCATAAAGTGAGACTAGGGACTTTTTTTTTTTTTAAGTGGCGGAGGAATACAGTGCGGAAGGATACCTACCTTCCGTCATTGGATTCCTGCAGCCCGTAGAGAATGGCAGCATCAGCTGATGCTGCAGTTCTCTACCCAAGATCGTCGTGGGACACACTCGTGGACTGCTTCGGATCGTGGGTGAGTATTTTTGTGGTTTGTTATGTTAATATTTATTCCGGAAAAGACAATGGCTTCGGGGAACAATGTGACAAGTATTGGTAAGTATGTTACTCTATGTTATATGTACTGTATGTCTATGTATGTATTGTATGTATGTATTGTATGTATGTAGTATATATGTGGTATGTATGTAGCATGTAGTATGTATGTAGTATGTATGTAGCATGCATGTAGCATGCAGTATGTATGTAGCATGCATGTAGTATATATGTAGTATGTATGTAGCATGCATGTAGTATATATGTAGTATGTATGTAGCATGTATGTAGTATGTATGTAGTATGTATGTAGCATGTAGCATGTATGTAGTATATATGTGGTATGTATGTAGCATGTAGTATGTATGTAGTATGTAGTATGCATGTAGCATGCAGTATGTATGTAGCATGCATGTAGTATATATGTAGTATGTATGTAGCATGCATGTAGTATATATGTAGTATGTATGTAGCATGTATGTAGTATGTATGTAGTATGTATGTAGCATGCAGTATGTAGCATGTATGTAGCATGTATGTAGTATGTATGTAGTATATATGTAGTATATATGTAGCATGTAGTATGTATGTAGCATGTAGTATGTATGTAGCATGTAGTATGTATGTAGCATGTAGTATGTATGTAGCAGGCATGTAGTATATATGTAGTATGTATGTAGCATGTAGTATGTATGTAGCATGCATGTAGTATATATGTAGTATGTATGTAGCATGTAGTATGTATGTAGCATGCATGTAGTATGTATGTAGTATGTATGTAGTATTTTTTTTTTTTTTTTTTAACATTTAACACATTAGCCGGATGATGGGACTACTACTGTCCCATCATTGGCTAATGTGTCAATCACTGTCATGGTAGCAGGCATCGCCAGATGGGACTTGTAGTCCCATCGGACGATGCTTGCACAGACCCCCGGACATCAGCACAGCCCACCGGCAGGCCGGCACAGCCCCCCGGCAGGCCGGTACAGACCCCCACAGGGTGCACAGACCACCGGCAGGCCGGCACAGCCCCCCGGCAGGCCGGTACAGACCCCGGGCAGTCCACACAGCCCCCGGCAGGCCGGCAGAGACCCCCGGAAGGCCCGAAATGATGGCGCATCATGATGACGTCAGGCTGTCAATCAACTTTGAACTTCCGATTCCGATGCCGAATTCCGATATTGAAAAAATATCGGAAGTCGGTATCGGAATTCCGATACAGCAAGTATCGGCCGATACCCGATACTTGCGGTATCGGAATGCTCAACACTATCAAGGAGGATCACAAGGAAATGGACAGCATGTGACTTACATGAGTGTCTGAGCAAAGTGGCTGAATACTTATGACCATGTGATAGTTCAGCTTTCCTTTTTCTTTTCAAATGTTTTTATTGAACATTTTAGCAATTTGTAATACATGCTCTCTATTTGTGTAATAATTCGCATTGGAAAATAGGGGAAAAAGGGGTGGAAAGGATTTGGGAGAGGGAGGGGAGAGAAAGGTTTTATTAGTAACATAGACAGATTTGTATATACTTTTGTAACTGCTACAGCATTGATCTGTCTTGGTAAAATAATTTTCCATGAATTTCCAGTTTTCCTTTTTCAATACATTTGCAAAAATTTCTACATTTCTGTTTTTTTCAGTCCAGATGGGGTGCAGAGTGGACATTATTGAGAAAAAAATGAACTTTTTTTAATTTACCAAATGGCTGCAATGAAACAAAGAGTGAAAAATTTAAAGGGGGCTGAATACTTTCTGTACCAACTGTATATGTAGTATATACATGTTAGTCTATAGATATGGAAGCACAGAGAGCTCACTATATACAGCATATGCATATCATGGTATAGTACTGACCCTAAACCATAGGCTCAATCCCGACGCGCATTTCGCCAGTGGCTTTCACAAGGGAAGTGAGTCAGTATGAAAATGAGTTATATTTAAAACTAAATGGACCAATCAGAATAATCCTATCAGCGACGGTTGTGCCATAGACCCATGCATGGATGGCGAAACCGGCGCAAGTCCCAACTAGAGAGCATCATCAATATTAGAGAGCCCTCCAGGTAGGATAGGATAGGCAAGATAAGTAGGATGTCTGGAACTGGAAGAGCACTAAGTTACACAGTGGAACACTGATGCCCTGGGAAAGAGCCGTGCTGTTTGAGGTACTGCCTCCCATTAGATAACCCCTTGCGCTAATGGGTCGCCCTCCAAGGGCTGTGGGGTACTCGGTACCGGGCCGGTCTCTCAGAGGGGAATGTCACAGCAGCGGTGACCCGGTCCGTGGCCCTGGGCACCCATGTAAAAGGGGTAGAGTGGTGGAATAAAGTTTATGAGTGATTCGTGACGCCACCTGTGGTATTCGGCAATGAAGATGTTAAGCCGACGCTGCAGACAGATCCTCTGGGACAGATGGTGTGGTGCAGTAATGATGGTGTAGCCCTCCACAGGCAGGGCTGTAGTCCCAGGGCAGTGTAGACTGGTGTTGGGGAAGAGGGTGCAATGTCTGGCACAGAGATGCAGCAGTGCTGGAGAAGTTGCAGAAAGAAGGCAAGGACACAGCGGAACGTAGTTTATTTACCTTTACTTTGTAAGTGCAGTCCAGGGTCCAGATTACAGATGGCACAGGAGCTGATTAGCCTGGAAGCAACTCAGGAATCTCTCTATGCAGATAGGTTATGTAGTCTCCTTCCTGGCGCTTACTTGAGGTACATCCAGTACTGTGTTACACTGGAGTTCCTCCTTCTTCTTCCCTCTCAGATCTACCTCGTATGGCAGACAGCTGTAGCCTTCTATCTCTTCTCTTGGCTCACCCGTTGCTGTTGTGCCTCCGAGTCATAGGTGGGAATAGAGCATTTACAGTTTCCTATTACTCTGGTTTCTGTTGCAGGACCATTAGTATCCATACAACCATGGAGACCAGGCTCCAGATCATGCGCTCCAGCTGGGAACGAGCTCTCAACTACGCACAGTCCCCCAGCTTCTCTCTCCACGTCTACACACTTCAGCCTCCTCACACTAACTGACTCCTAATTTCCCTTCCTGGCCCTCAGAGAACACTCCTCCCCCATTTCTGGTTCAGAGCTCCCTCTGCTGGCCCAGAGTGGGAACTGTGCTGCATGTTATGGTTGACTGTTAGAGAGATACTTCATTGCTTCCAAGCCTGACATCACCCTCCCTGGAGGAAGGCAATGCCAGTGTGGCAACCATACTCCTGGGGGTGCCACATTCCCCCTTAGTGCAATTCAGTACTCCTGGACTGAAAAAAAAAACATATGAACATATTAACACATAAACAATTATAAATGTACAAGATTTAGAGAAAAAAAATGAAAAATACAAAAAACAAAAGCTCCAAAAATAGTCCTGTGATGATTAGTCCATGCGTCAATGTCCATGGTCCATTCCTGGGCAAATGGTGAACTATGTACAACAGAAGTTTTTGACCACACCCAGTCCTGTGGCCCAATTGTCCATCAAAACAAACTGGAAAATTCAAAAATAAAGGGGATTTCTTTAGGCACAAAACTTAAACGTTACATATATATACAATTTAAGATTTACATGAACTAATTTATACACGATATCTGAGGGGTGGAATACCTTGGGTACTACAGACAGACCTACGTAGCTCTGGTGTGGGTAAACTGGGTAGTAGCTGTCTACGGACTCTTAGACTCACCATGGGTATGACAGAAAAATATTCAGGATTGAGAGTCCTCAGTGGTTGATACCTTTTAATGGCTAACTGAAAAGATGGTAACACATTGCAAGCTTTCGAGACTACTCAGGTTTCTGCATCAGGCATAGACTAATACAAAATCTGAAAAGTCATTTGTATTAGACTATGCCTGATGAAGAGACCTGAGCAGTCTCGAAAGCTTGCAATGTGTTACCAACTTTTCAGTTAGCCATTAAAATATATCAACCACTGAGGACTCTCAATTCTGAATATTTTTCTATCTACTGGCTAACACGGTACAAAGATATACATCTTTCCTGTATCAACATGGGTATGACAGATTCACCACTGGCAAGGCGAGGATTCTCTGGCTCCACTGCTGGTGTGGCATCTGCTACCTGAACTTCGTGATTTTCAGAGTTCTCTTGAGTCACTTCTTCTTGTATTACCAGTTGGGGAAAGGTCAAAACTGGCACCACTATGGCATTATTCGCTCTAGTCCAATTTGCAGGGAATTCTCCAAGTACAGTGCTGATCTTTTCTTCTTCCTCTATGGGTTGGATGTTGTTTTGCTCTTCCATTCTTTCTTTTAACTGATCAGGGCACAATTTCAAATGATCCCTTGATACTGCTGCTGAGGTTTCTCTGTTGTGAGTTCATTTTCCCCTTCACCATTGAGGTCTGATGAACTCCCTCTTCTGGTGAAGGAAGGTAGTGAGGCTGATTACCAAGCACCTGGGCAGGATGATGATGACTGGGTGACGGGAATTACTGACTGGATATAAGGCAGCCGACGCCCTTCTGCCTTGCTGGTGATCTCTCTGAGGGATTCTAGGAGACCAGTCTGATTCCTGCTCCTCAAAAGCTAAGTTTTCTGCTCTACCTTTTGCATTTGTGTTTTGGTTTTGTTTTGCATTGTTTTCCTTGATTTCTGCTATTCCCTGCTGGGGTGAGCTGAATTCCTTTTTGCTCTGTCTTCAGAAAATACCTGAGTACTGACACAGTCTTTTTGAAGCTTAGCGTCTTCAGAGCTTTTTTCCCTATCAGCTGTTGGCTCTTGTTTGATAGGGTTTTGGCGGATTACAGACAGCAGCTTTTCTATCCTGTCCTATCTAGTTAGCTTGGGCCCCATCATTTGCTCAGCCTATCTTTCTATCTGTGTGAGTGTTTTCATCTTGCTTCACCGTCATTATATGTTGGGGGCTGCCTATTCCTTTGGGGTCTGCTCTGGGGCAGTTTAGATTTCCCTTTCTGTCTTTAGGCTATGTAGTTCTCCGCCTGTGATCGAGGGGTCTAGGGCACCGTAGGAACCCCCCACGGCTACTGCTAGTTGTTGTTGATAGGTTCAGAGGTCTGCAATCCGATTGCTGCCAACTTCTCTGTTTTTCTGGACTTAGCTAGTATTTCTGTTTTTGCCTCCTATGGTGACTCATTCATAACAGAATCACCAGCCATACCGCAGATCCTAGGGTACTCAATAGCAGGAAAGAATTGTAAAAAAAAAAAAAAAAAAAAAGGTGTGTATATTTTTTCCTCTATATCTCTGAGGCCATAGGGGGAATTTTTTTTTTTCTCTCAATGGAGATAAAGAAATTGTCTGATCGTGTGGAGCAGCTCGCTGCGGAAGTGCGGGGAATTTCCACCTACCTTGCTCATTCACATGCTGCTGAACCAAAGATTCCTACACCTGATGTATTTTTTGGGGATCGGTCTAAATTTTTGAATTTCAAAAATAATTGTAAATTATTTTTTGCCTTGAAGCCTAACTCGTCAGGGAGCTCCGCGCAGCAGGTTAAAATTGTCATCTCTTTGGTGCGTGGCGATCCCCAGGATTGGGCGTTTTCTTTGAAACCAGTTGATCCTATTCTGACTAATGTGAACGCATTTTTTCAAGCCTTGGGGTTGTTGTATGATGAACCTAATGCTATTGATCAGGCTGAAAAGACCCTGTTGGCATTGAGCCAGGGTCGAGATTCTGCAGAATTGTACTGTCAAAAATTCCAAAAGTGGGCGGTCCTTACTACCTGGAATGATAATGCCTTGGCAGCTCTCTTTCGGAAGGGTTTGTCAGAAGCCGTAAAAGATACTATGGTGGGATTTCCTGTTCCCTCTGGTCTTGACGATTCTATGTCATTAGCCATTCAGGTTGATCGGCGTTTACGTGAACGCAGGACTGCACGAGAGGTGTTGCCACCTGTTGAACAAACGTCTGAACCTATGCAATGTGATAGTTTTGTCCAGGGAGCAACGTCAGGAGTTCAGAAGGCATAATAAGCTGTGTTTTTTTGTGGAGATGCCTCACATATTATTTCTGTCTGTCCTAAACAAGAGAAACGTTTTGCACACACGTTTTCTGTGGGTGGTGTTCAACCTAAGTTTCTTCTGGCAATTACTCTGATCTGCTCCCTGTCCACATTTTCCGCCAAGGCTTTTGTGGATTCGGGAGCAGCCCTGAACCTAATGAACTTGGATTTTGCTAAACATTGTGGATTTTCTTTGACACCTCTGCGGACGCCTATCCCTTTGAGGGGGATTGATGCTACTCCTTTGGCGAAAAATAAACCTCAGTTTTGGACCCAGGTGGTAATGCGGGTCGCCCCAGACCATCAAGAAAATTGCAGATTTTTGGTGTTGCATAATTTGCATGATACCATTGTTCTGGGGTTTCCCTGGTTGCAAATTCATAATCCAGTTTTGGATTGGAAATCTGTGTCTGTGGTGAGTTGGGGTTGTCGGTGTGCCCTTAGTGAGGCTCCGTTTTTTTCCACCTCTCCTCAGTCGCATGATGTTCCTGACTATTTGGCGGATTTTTATGATGTATTTAGTGAGAATGAGTCTGCGGCTTTGCCTCCTCATAGGAGTTATGACTGTGCAATTGAACTGAGCCCGGGGTGTAAATTTCCCAAGGGTCGGCTCTTCAATTTATCTGTACCCGAGCACGAGGCTATGCGATTCTATATTAAGGAGGCGTTGGAGAAGGTTCATATTAGACCATCCTCTTCACCCTTAGGTGCTGGGTTGGTTCATGGTTCATGGTTCATTAAGGCCTTGTATTGATTATCATGCCCTCAACAAAATTACTATTAAATATCAGTATCCGTTACCCCTGATTTCGGATCTATTCTCCAGAGTTAAAGGTGCTTGCTGGTTTACCAAGCTTGACCTCAGGGGGGCGTATAATCTTATCCGCATTAAGCATGGGGATGAATGGAAGATGGCATTTAATACTCCGGAGGGACATTTTGAGTACCTGGTGATGCCTTTTGGGCTCACTAATGCCCCTTCTGTCTTCCAGTGCTTCATGAACGATATTTTCCGAGACTTTGTGGATAAATTTTTGATTATCTATCTGGATGATATTTTGATCTTCTCCAAGGATTGGGATTCTCATGTGGAACATGTTCGGACTGTGTTCCGGATCTTGAGGGAGAATTCCCTGTATGTCAAAGGATCGAAATGCCTTTTTGGGGTACAGAGGATTTCTTTTTTGGGATTTATTTTGTCTCCGTCAACTATTGAAATGGACCCGGCCAAGGTACAGGCCATTTATGATTGGGTTCAGCCCACTTCTTTGAAGGCCCTCCAGAAGTTTTTGGGTTTTGCTAATTTTTATCGGAAATTTATAGCAAAATTTTCTAGTATTGCCAAGCCATTGACTGATCTGACTAAGAAGGGTGCTGATGTGTTGAATTGGTCTCCGGAGGCTGTTTCTTCCTTTCTGGAGCTGAAGCGAAGATTCACTTCTGCCCCGGTTTTGCGGCAACCTGATGTCTCACTTCCGTTCCAGGTAGAGGTGGACACTTCTGAGATTGGTGCAGGAGCTGTTTTGTCCCAAAAGGATCCTGTAACATCTAAAATGAATCCCTGTGCTTTCTTTTCCCGAAAGTTCTCTCCATCTGAACGTAACTATGATGTGGAGAATCGGGAACTGTTAGCCATGAAATGGGCATTTGAGGAGTGGAGACATTGGTTGGAGGGAGCTAAACATCAAGTCGTGGTCCTCTCTGACCACAAGAATTTGATTTACCTGGAGTCGGCCAAACGCTTGAACCCTAGACAGGCTAGGTGGGCCTTGTTTTTTACACGTTTTGATTTTGTGGTCTCTTTTCTTCCTGGCACTAAGAATGTCAAGGCTGACGCTCTCTCTAGGAGCTTCTTTGCTGATTCTCCTGTGGTGACCAAGCCTGCTACCATCTTAGGCGAAGGGGTAGTTCTTTCTGCCATCTCGCCCGATTTGAGATGTGCTCTGGAAAAGTTCCAGGAGGACAAACCTGAGCGTTGTCCCAGTGGAAAGTTGTATGTTCCTGACCAGTGGAAGAAGAGAGTGATGTCTGAAGTTCATTGCTCTGCATTGGCTGGTCATCCAGGTATTTTTGGTACTAGAGATCTGGTGAGTCGGTCTTTTTGGTGGCCCGCCTTGTCTCGTGATGTCAGGAATTTTGTGCAGTCCTGTGGGACTTGCTCCCGGTCTAACCCTTGTTCTCGCTCTAGTGGGTTGTTGATGCCTTTGCCGGTTCCCAGGAGGCCATGGACCCATATTTCAATGGATTTCATCTCTGATATGCCTGTCTCTCAGAGAATGACTGTTATTTGGGTGATTTGTGATAGGTTCTCTAAGATGGTTCATCTTGTACCACTCCCTAAGTTGCCATCTTCCTCTGAGTTGGGTTTCATTTTTGCCCTTGGCCGAATTTGCTTTAAATCATAGAGCTAGTTCTGCCACTTTGATGTCACCTTTTTTTGTAACTTTGGGTTTCATCCTCGATTTTCTTCAGGGCAGGTGGAGCCTTCTGCCTGCCCAGGTGTTGACACTGTGGTGGAGAGAATGCACCAGATCTGGGACCAAGTGGTGGATAAGTTCTCTCTCTCCCAGGAAAAGGCCCAGCGGTTTTCCAACCGACATAGGACCATTGGTCCCCAGTTTAAGGTTGGTGATATGGTTTGGTTATCATCAAAAAATATCACTATGAAGGTGGCTTCTCCTAAGTTTAAGCCTAGATTTATTGGACCTTACAAGATTTTGGAGATTATTAATCCGGTCTCTTTTCGTTTGGCTCTTCCTGTTACATTTAAAATCCAAAATGTGTTTCATAAGTCCTTGTTGAAGAGGTTTGTTGAACCAGTAGTTCCTGGGGTGGCACCTCCGGACCCTGTATTGGTTGAAGGTAACATGGAATATGAGGTAGAGAAGATACTGGATTCCCGTCTGGCTAGACAGAGACTCCAGTATTTGGTTAAGTGGAAGGGTTATGGTCAGGAGGATAATTCCTGGGTCTCTGCCTCTGATATTCATGCCAAAATATTGGTGCGTGCCTTTCATCGGGCTCACCCTGATCGCCCTGGTGGCGTGGATGAGGGTTCGGTGACCCCTCCTCAAGGGGGAGGTACTGTTGTGAGTTCATTTTCCCCTTCACCATTGAGGTCTGATGAACTCCCTCTTCTGGTGAAGGAAGGTAGTGAGGCTGATTACCAAGCACCTGGGCAGGATGATGATGACTGGGTGACGGGAATTACTGACTGGATATAAGGCAGCTGACGCCCTTCTGCCTTGCTGGTGATCTCTCTAGGGGATCTAGGAGACCAGTCTGATTCCTGCTCCTCAAAAGCTAAGTTTTCTGCTCTACCTTTTGCATTTGTGTTTTGGTTTTGTTTTGCATTGTTTTCCTTGATCTCTGCCATTCCCTGCTGGGGTGAGCTGAATTCCTTTTTGCTCTGTCTTCAGAAAATACCTGAGTACTGATATAGTCTTTTTGAAGCTTAGCGTCTTCAGGGCTTTTTTCCCTATCAGCTGTTGGCTCTTGTTTGATAGGGTTTTGGCGGATTACAGACAGCAGCTTTTCTATCCTGTCCTATCTAGTTAGCTTGGGCCCCATCATTTGCTCAGCCTATCTTTCTATCTGTGTGAGTGTTTTTTCATCTTGCTTCACCATCATTATATGTTGGGGGCTGCCTATTGCTTTGGGGTCTGCTCTGGGGCAGTTTAGATTTCTCTTTCTGTCTTTAGGCTATGTAGTTCTCCGGCTGTGATCGAGGGGTCTACGGCACCGTAGGAACCCCCCACGGCTACTGCTAGTTGTTGTTGATAGGTTCAGGGGTCTGCAATCCGATAACTGCCAACTTCTCTGGTTTTCTGGACTTAGATAGTATTTCTGTTTTTGCCTCCTACGGTGACTCATTCATAACATTTCTCCCCCATCCTTACTGATAAGGCACACCTTGGTGTTATCGAAGTTTGATGGTAAGATGGTGTAGGGTTCAGCTTCCCATTGCTCATCTAATTTATGCATCCTCCTCTTCCTTTTTAGGACTTGTTCTCCTGGTGACAAGGGAACTGCAGGTGCATGTTGGTTGTAGTGCCTTTTTTGTTTTTGCCTTGCCTGAGCTAGACTCTTTTCTACACACTCGTGTACTCTTCAATACTGTTCCTGCCGCTCAGTGTCCCAGTCAGCATCTGGTGATGTTGTGGCGCCCCCAGGGGTACGGTCGCCACACTGGCTTTGCCTTCCTCCAGGGGAGGGTAATGCCAGGCTTGGAGGCAATGATGGGTCTCTCTCACAGTCAATCCATGCATGCAACACAGTTCCACTCCAGGCCAGCAGGGGGAACTCTGAACCAGGATTGAGGGGAGGAGTGCTCTCTGAGGGCCAAGAGGAAGGAGTAGTCAGTTAGTCTGCGGAGGGAGAAGTGTGCAGATGTGTAAGGAGAAGCTGGAGGTTGAGGTAGGAAGGAGAGCTCCCTCAGCTTGAGAGCGCATGAACTGGAGCCTGTTCTTCATGGTTGTAAGGATACTAAAGGTCCTGCAACAGATACCAGAGGAGTAGGAAGCTGTAAATGCCCTACTCTCATCTAAGACTTGAGGCACAACAGCAGCTTGGATAGAGAGCCGGGACTCAGAGAAGAGGAGCCCCCTAGATAGGCTACAGCTGTCTGCCGTGCAAGTAAGGTTCTTGAGAACATCTGACAGGAGGAACTCTAGAGTAACTAAGTACTGGAGTGCTTCACACTACAAGGCGCTAGGAAGGAGACTGCACAGCCCGTCTGTGAGAGAGAATCCCTGAGTTGCTTCCAGGCTAGCCTGCTCCGTTACCATCTGTAATCAGGACCCTGGACTGCAGTTATCAAGTAAAGGTACAGAAATTGCACCCCGCTGTGTTTTGTCTGCTTCCTACGCTATCGGCACTACTACATCCCCGTGCCAACCACATTTAAACTGCCCTGGGACTACAGATCCACCCGTGGGGAGTTACACCATCTTTGCTGCACCACACCATGAGTCCCAGCGGATCTGCATGCAGCGTCGGCTTAACACCTCCCTTGCCGAACACCACAGGTGGCGTCACGAACAATTACATTAACCACAAACCACCATTGATTTGGGCGCCCAGGGCAACAGACAGGGTCAACGCTGCTGTGACACATCCCCCTGACACCGGCCCGGTACCGAGTACCAAACGGCCCTGGGAGGGCGACCCAATTTTGGCGTCACGAACAGGATTACAGAGCCCGGTACCCCCTGGGTCCTGTGTGCCATAGACTGTGTTTAAAGACTGTGTGTGAAATTGGCGCCAGAAACCGCTATTGCCACGCTGCTTGGCGCGCGCGGGAAGAAAGAGGTGGGCCTTCATGGGCGGAGCCTGCCACAGAGTGCGAAGCAGTGAAGTGCCGCGAGGGAAGAGAGGACAGCACGTGAGAAGAGAAGGAGCTGACTAACCCCCGGCCCTGACTAACGTTAACTAGGGGGGAGGAAGAGAATGTCCGCGCCACTCAGCAATGCAGCGGCAGACGCCGTTGCCAACCCCGCAGCGCCGCAAGGTGGAGCACCTGCCGCAGCGGTCCCCATAATGCCGCTGTCTATGCCCTACATACCGTGAGTGGCCTGGCTACTCCAGTACTTGGGTGAGTCACATACCCTGAGTGAATTTAAAGAGAGACTGTGCAGTTTGTTTAAAGTCTACCCTCTGTCTGAGAGCCAGAAAGTGAATATCTTGATTGGACAGCTAACGGGTGCAGCACTGAGGGAGGTGAAAGCCTGGCAGGACACTGATAAAGAGACTGTTGCAAAAATCCTGGCCAAGCTGAGAAGCACTTTTGACACCCGCACTGCAGCTGAAATCAAGATGAGGTTCTTTGGCTGTAGACAGAAGGCGCAGGACAGTATCAGGGACTATGCTCTCAACCTGCAGGAGGCGCTGCGAGCAGTTAAGCAAGTTGATCCTGACAGTGTAAAGGAAGAAGATAAACTGTTGAAGGAGCAGTTCATTGGAAGACTCCTGTCCAGTACCCACAGAGGACAGTTGCGTATCATAACCCTGCGAAACCCTGATCTGGACTTTGCTGATTTTAAGGACAGGGCTATCCGGGTACTACAGGAATCCTCTGACAGCCGTCCAGCGCCCCCTAGGCGCCCAGCGATCACCTACCATCAGGAAGCAACATCTTTTCCTTCCATCCCTGTGGAGGCCGATGCACAAACTCTGGATAAAGATCCAACTGAGGAGCTGCGTCTTCAGGTCCAGGAGTTGACCAAAGGAATGTCTGCACTTACAAAAACTGTGCAGTCCCTGCAGGTGTCCTCCAAAGAAAAGATCCAGCTTGCTTCCAGTCCAGAGGATGTCCCGTGGCTCCGGAAGAGAAGAGCCCCGCCACTTCGAGGAAGGAACAACGATCGCTATGACCAGGAAGAACGTCCTATCTGTCGCCGCTGTTACAAGGCCAGTCATCTTGCAAGGTACTGTCCTTTAAACGAGCAACCCCTGGGGCAGAGGGCCAACCCCCAGGAGTAGGATCCCCAGGCCCAAGGAACTGGAGAGCCAAGTATGTTGGAGGCAGACCGATCCTTCCTATGGTGATTGACGGTATCCCCATGAACGCTTTGCTGGACACTGGCTCCCAGGTGACCAATATGCCGTATATTTTGTATAAGAGATATTGGGCTGATTCTGAACTCACCCGTGGCCCAACTGATGAGCTAACAGTAGTTGCCAGTAACAGTCAGACTTTGCCGCAGATTGGATGTAAAGAGGTTACTGTTAAAGTGGGTCGGGTAGAGTTGAAATCTCAGGGCCTGATAGTTGTTGATATTGATCAACATGAATGTAATCCCATGATGACTCTTGGTACCAATGTAATTGAAAACTGTCTGTCCGAGGTTATTGTCTTGTTGCAACAGGTGGCTGAGACTGCTGGTTCCGGAGAACAAAGAGTCCTGCAGAAGGAGATCCGAGCCCTGATGGAAAGACAGCAGGTAGAACTCTCTGGCGGAGAGATTGGCAGCGTCAGAGTGAGTGATGCTTTCCCCATTGCAATACCCCCCAGATGTGAAATGTTGGTTTGGTGTCGGGCAGCTGTAGGTCTTAGAGGGAGAGATTACCAGGCATTGGTAGAACCGGTATACTCTGATAGCAGGCCCACTGTCCTGACAGCCAGAGGGGTGGTTGATGTCAGAAAAGGGAGAGTACCTGTACGTCTTTTGAATTGTGGAGAGGAGGAGGCCACAATACCTCGGTACGCCACAGTTGCCAAGCTGCTCACTCTTAATAACAACTCTTTGCAGGCAGCAGAGCCCTTGGCCTCATCCAATCAGGTGGAGGACAATGGTTCCGTGAAGCAGCCAGAGGAGTGGTGCCAGCAACTGCAGGTGGGAACTGACTCTACACCTTCATACCAGAGAAATGGGGTTTAAAGAGTGACACAAGAGTATGAGCGGGTATTCTGCAAACACCCACTAGATTTTGGGCAGGCAAAAGGGGTTCAACATCATATCCCCACTGGAGACCATCCACCCATAAAGGAGAGGTACAGACCTATACCCCCGACACAGTATCAATGTGCTAAGAGTATGTTGAAAGAGATGAAGGAAGCTGGGGTTATCAGAGACAGTTGTAGCCCATGGGCAGCTCCCATAGTGTTTGTAAAGAAAAAGGATGGTACCATGAGAATGTGTGTTGATTACAGGAAAATTAACAGCATTACACATAAAGATGGCTACCCATTACCTAAAATTGAGGAATCATTGGCGGCACTTAAAACTGCTAATTACTTTTCCACCTTGGATCTCACCAGTGCGTACTGGCAGGTTCCCGTGGCAGAGGCAGACAAGGAGAAAACCACATTTACCACTCCAATGGGTCTCTGTGAGTTCAATTATATGCCGTTTGGGCTCTGCACTGCTCCAGGAACATTTCAACGGCTGATGGAGTGCTGCCTGGGACACATGAACTTTGAGACGGTCCTGTTGTACCTGGATGATGTCATTGTTTTCTCCAAGACCTATGAAGATCATCTGGAGCACCTGGCCGAAGTGTTTGAGGCTCTGTCCAATTTTGGCCTGAAGGTGAAGCCTTCCAAGTGTCACCTCCTGAAACCCAAGGTACAGTACCTCGGTCATGTGGTCAGTGCAGAAGGTGTGGCACCAGATCCTGACAAGGTCACAGTCATCCGGGACTGGACAAAGCCCAGCAACCTCCATGAAGTGCGCCAATTCCTTGGACTGGTAGGCTACTACCGAAGATTCATCAAAGGCTTTACTGAAATAGCCACCCTATGCAAAATATTCTGGTGGGGCAGTCCAAGAAGAACAAACAGAAAAATTCCACCTTTGAATGGACTGAAGAGTTGGAGAGATCTTTCACTCGGTTGAAGATGGCTCTCACCGGTGACGAAGTTCTGGCCTACCCAGATTATGACAAACCCTTTGTGCTGTACACGTATGCCAGCAATGTGGGACTAGGAGCGGTACTGTCGCAGGTACAGAGCGGAAAGGAAAGAGTGATTTCCTACGCTAGCAGGAAGCTGCGCCCCACTGAAAGGAACCCGGACAATTACAGTTCTTTCAAGCTGGAGTTCCTTGCCATAGTCTGGGCGGTCACCGAAAGGTTCAAACATTACCTAGCCTCCGCCAAGTTCACTATCTTCACGTATAACAATTCATTGACGCATTTGGACACTGCAAAATTAGGTGCACTGGAACAGCGATGGATGGCTCGGCTATCGAACTATGAGTTTACCATCAAGTACAGGGCAGGGCACAAGAATGCCAATGCTGATGCACTGTCCAGGATGCCTAACCTACCAGATGCAGGAGAAGACCCGGAGGCTCTTGAAGAAATAGAGTTGTCTCCCTTCCACCGGCCACTGGCGGCCCAACGTGCTCAAGGAGTGAGAAACAGACGGTCTGGCTTGAAGGAGGACACCCTGAATCCATTACCTCATCGTGATTGGGCAGAAACGCAAAATGGTGACCCTGCAGTCCGCCTGGTGAAGGAGCTACTGTCGCGAGTTGACTCACGCCCGAAGTCAGATGCTCCTGAAGAAACTCAGCAGTTGTGGAAGGAGAGAGGCCGGCTGTTCATCTATGAAGGAAAGCTGTGTCGGAGGAGTATCAATGCCCGTACTCATGAGCTGGTTTGGCAGGTGGTAGTCCTGAAGCGAGAGGCATCAATGGACCTGGAAGCATACCACAGTGGAGCTGGACACTTTGGATGGAAGAAGTTGGAAGTATTGCTCCGGGAGAGGTTCTACTGGGCTGGTATGAGGAAAGCCATTGAGAGGAGGTGCCGGAAGTGTGGACAGTGTAACCTGCGCAGAAAGGATCGAGACAGCCAGAGAGCTCCTCTACAGCCAATCGTCACCAAACAGCCACTTGAGTTTGTAGCCCTGGACCATGTGAAGCTGGTTCCAAGCCGGTCATGCTACATCTACGCTCTTACCATTGTGGATCACGACTCCAGATTCCTGGTAGTGGTGCCTGTCAAAGATCTAACTGCCAGGACAGCAGCCAGAGCATTTCAACAACATTTTTGTAGACCACATGGGTGCTTACTGATGAAGGTCCAGCTTTCGAGGCAGAAGTGTTCCATGAATTCTGTAACCTGTATGGTTGTAAAAAGATTTGGACAACACCGTATCACCCACAGACCAATGGCATGTGCGAGAAGATGAACCAGGTAGTGATTGACCTCCTGAAGACTTTACCCTTGGAGGAGAGGAATCTGTGGCCAGAGAAGTTGCCCGATCTGGTAGAACTTTACAACCATATTCCAGTGAACTCCACCAACTGTACCCCAGCCTACTTAATGAGAGCAAGACCTGGTAAGCTGCCTATTGACTTGGACATGGAAGTCCTGACACCTGAAGCAACGTCACCAGATGCTGACTGGGACACAGAGAGGCAGCAACAGTACAGGAGAGTTCAAGAATGTGTGGAGAAGAGTCTGACCCAGGCAAGACAGAAGCAGGGGAAGCTTTACAATCAAAATGCACCTGCCGTTCCTTTGTTGCCGGGAGAGCAAGTCTTGAAAAGAAAGAGAAGATTGCACAAGTTGGATGATCAGTGGGAAGCTGAAACTTATACCGTTCTGCCCTCAAATTTTCATAATGCTAAGGTATGCCTTGTTAGCAAAGATGGAGGGGAGACCTCAGCAGTGGTATCGAGAGATCATTTGAAGTTATGCCCTGACCAGTTGAAAGAAAGAAAAAAAGAACCCGATAACATCCAACCCATAGTGGAAGAAGAGAAGGTTAGCACGGTACTTGGGGAATTTCCTGCGAATTGGACTACAATAAACGATGCTATAGTGGTGCCAGTATTGATATTTCCCCAAGTGGTTGCACAGGAAGACGTGACTCCAGAGAGCCCTGAGAATCGGGAAAATCGGGTAGCAGATGCCACACCAGCAATGGAGCCAGAGAACCCTCGCCCTGCCAGTGGTGAACCTGTTGTGCCCATGGTGAGTCCAAGAGTTACTAGACAATCTAGAATCCCTGTGCCATGCGAAGCCCCCAGTAGTGTATCCAGTACATTACCCACTACACCAGTATTACGCAGGTCTACCCGCACCACACAAGGCATACCACCCATTAGGTACCGCATATAGATAAAGTAATGTAAATGTTGAAATTGTACCTGTGAATAAGTAACTGTTTTTTCAAGTTTGTGCCTACAGGTAACCTGTACGAGTTCCCTTTGAATTTTCTTGTTTTGTTTATGGTCACTGAACCACAGGACTTGTGTGTGGCCAAAAACTTTCTTGTATATATTCACCATTTGCCAGGAATGGACCATGGACATTGATGCTGGACTTATCATCATAGGACCATTTTTGAAGCATTTGGTTTTTGTACATTTTTCCCTTTATCAATCTTGTACAATTATTATTGTTCAATTGTTTATATGTATTCATGTTTTTGTTCAGCCCAGGAGTGCTGACTTTCACTAGGGGGGAATGTGGCGCCCCCAGGGGTATGGTCGCCACACTGGCTTTGCCTTCCTCCAGGCTTGGAGGCAATGATGGGTCTCTCTCACAGTCAATCCATATATGCAGCACAGTTCCACTCCAGGCCAGCAGGGGGAACTCTGAACCAGGATTGAGGGGAGGAGTGCTCTCTGAGGGCCAAGAGGAAAGAGTAGTCAGTTAGTCTGCGGAGGGTGAAGTGTGCAGACGTGTAAGGAGAAGCTGGAGGTTGAGCTAGGAAGGAGAGCTCCCTCAGCTTGAGAGCGCATGAACTGGAGCCTGGTCTCAATGGTTGTAAGGATACTAAAGGTCTTGCAACAGATACCAGAGGAGTAGGAGGTTGTAAATGCCCTACTCCCATCTAAGACTTGAGGCACAACAGCAGCTTGGATAGAGAGCCGGGACTCAGAGAAGAGGAGCCCCCGAGATAGGCTACAGCTGTCTGCCGTGCAAGTAAGGTTCTTGAGAACATCTGACAGGAGGAACTCTAGAGTAACTAAGTACTGGAGTGCTTCACACTACAAGGCGCTAGGAAGGAGACTGCACAGCCCGTCTGTGAGAGAGAATCCCTAAGTTGCTTCCAGGCTAGCCTGCTCCGTTACCATCTGTAATCAGGACCCTGGACTGCAGTTATCAAGTAAAGGAACAGAAATTGCACCCCGTTGTGTTTTGTCTGCTTCCTACCCTGTCGGCACTGCTACATCCCCGTGCCAACCACATCTACACTGCCCTGGGACTACAGTTCCACCTGTGAGGAGCTACACCATCTTTGCTGCACCACACCATCAATCCCAGCGGATCTGCATGCAGCGTCGGCTTAACAACTCCCTTGCCGAACACCACAGGTGGCGTCACGAACTATTACATTAATCACAAACCACCCTTGATTTGGGCGCCCAGGGCAACGGACCGGGTCACCGCCGCTGTGACACATCCCCTTGACACCGGCCCGGTACCGAGTACCAATCGGCCCTGGGAGGGCGACCCAATGGTACTTCAGGTATAAGGACTCTCATATCCAAATCAATAGGCAACCTGCCAGGCCTCGCTCTCATTAGGTAGGCTGGAGTGCAGTTGGTGGAATTCACAGGAATGTGGTTGTAGAGGTCTACCAGATCCGGCAACTTTTCTGGCCACAGATTTCTCTCTTCCAAAGGCAAGGTCTTCAGTAGATCGATCACCACCTGGTTCACCTTTTCACACATGCCATTGGTCTGTGGATGGTACGGTGTTGTCCTGATCTTCTTGCAACGGTACAAGTTACAGAATTCCTGGAGCACTTCCGCCTCAAATACTGGACCTTGATCTGTAAGCACTCGCTCGGGGTATCCGTGTGGTCAACAAAAGTGCTGTTGGAATGCTCTAGCTGCTGTCCTGGCTGTTTGATCCTTGACAGGCACAACTAACAAGAATCTTGAGTAGTGGTCAACGATGGTAAGAGCATAAATGTAGCCTGAACGGCTTGGGACCAGCTTCACATGGTCCAGGGCGACCAACTCGAGTGGTTGTTTGATTATTATTGGCTGCAAAGGAGCTCTCTGGCTGTTACGGTCCTTTCTGCGCAGGTTACATTGTCCACACTCCCGGCACCAATTCTCAATAGCCTTCCTCATACCAGCCCAGTAGAATCTCTCTCGGAGCAAGGCCTCCAACTTCTTCCATCCAAAGTGTCCAGCTCCATTGTGGTATGCTTCCAAGACCATTGATGCTTCCCTCTTTGGAACTACCACTTGCCAAACCAACTCATGAATGCAGGCATTGATACTCCTCCGACACAGCTTTCCGTCAGAGATGAACAGCCGGACTCTTTCCTTCCACAACTGCTGGGTTTCTTCAGGAGCATCCGAATCTGGGCGTGAGTCAGCTTGTGACAGTAGCTCCTTCACCAGGAGGACTGTGGGGTCATTATCCTGGGTTTCTGCCCAGTCATGATGAGGCAATGGGTTTAGGGTGGCCTCTTTCAAGACAGACCGTCTGTTTCTCACTCCTTGGGCACGTTGGGCCGCAATTGGCTGGTGGAAGGCAGATAACTCTATTTCTTCAAGTGCCTCAGGGTCTTCTCCTGCATCTGGCAGATTGGGCATTCTGGACAGTGCATCAGCATTGGCATTCTTGTGCCCTGCTCGGTACTTGATGGTAAATTCAGAGTTAGACAGCCGAGCCATCCATCGCTGCTCCAGTGCACCTAGCTTGGCAGTTTCCAAGTGAGTCAACGGGTTGTTGTCGGTGAAGATGGTAATCTTGGCTGAAGCTAGGTAATGCTTGAATCGTTCAGTCACAGCTCAGACTATTGTGTGGAACTCCAGCTTGAAGGAACTGTAGTTGTCAGGGTTCCTTTCAGTGGGACGAAGCTTCCTGCTGGCGTAGGAGATCACTCTTTCTTTGCCATTCTGTACCTGTGACAGTACTGCTCCAAGTCCCACATTGCTGGCATCAGTATACAACACAAAGGGTTGGTCATAATCTGGGTAGGCCAGAACTTCATCTCCTGTGAGAGCCATCTTCAGTCGAGTGAAGGACCTCTCCAGTTCCTCATTCCATTCGAATGTAGGACTCTGCTTTCTGGCCTTCTTGGGCTGACCCACCAGAAGATTTTGCATAGAAGTGGCTATCTCAGTGAAGCCTTTGATGAACCTTCGGTAGTAACCTACCAGCCTGAGGAATTGACGTACTTCATGGATGTTGCTGGGCCTCTGCCAGTCCCGGATGACTGTGACTTTGTCAGGATCCGGTGCTACACCTTCTGCACTCACTACATGACCGAGGTACTGAACCTTGGACTTCAGGAGGTGGCATTTGGAAGGCTTCATCTTCAGGCCAAACTTGGACAAGGCTTCAAACACCTCAGCCAGGTGCTTCAGATGGTCTTCATAAGTCTTGGAGAAAACAATGATATCATCAAGGTACAAAAGGACTGTCTCGAAGTTCTTGTGCCCAAGACAGCATTCCATTAGCCGTTGGAATGACCCTGGAGTGGTGCAGAGCTCGATTGGCATGTGGTTGAACTCACAGAGACCCATTGGGGTGGTAAACGCGGTTTTCTCCTTGTCTGCCTCTGCCACGGACACCTGCCAATACCCACTAGTGAGATCTAAGGTGGAAAAATAGTTAGCAGTTTTAAGTGCAGCTAATGACTCCTCAATTCTGGGTAATGGGTAGGCATCTTTATGTGTAATGCTGTTAATTTTTCTGTAATCAACACACAGTGTTATGGTACCATCCTTCTTTTTCACAAAGACTACTGGGGCTGCCCACGGGCTATAACTGTCTCTGAACACCCCAGCCTCCTTCATTTCCCGCAACATACCTTTGGCACACTGGTATTGTGTTGGGGGTATAGGCCGGTACCTCTCTTTTATGGGTGGATGGTCTCCAGTGTGGATATAGTGTTGAACCCCTTTTACCTTCCCAAAATCTAGGGGGTGTTTACTGAATACCCGCTCATACTCCTGAGTCACTCTGTAAACCCCACTCTTTTGGTATGAAGGGGTGGAGTCAGTTCCCACCTGCACCTGTTGACACCACTCCTCCAGCTGCTTTACAGATCCATTGTCCTCCACCTGGTCGGATGAGACCAAGGGCTCTGCTGCCCGTATTGCATTATTACTGACAGTGAGCAGCTTAGCAACTGTGGCATACCGAGGTATTGTGGCCTCCTCCTCCCCACAATTCAAGAGGCGTACAGGTACCCTCCCTTTACGGACATCAACCACCCCTCTGGCTGTCAGGACTGTGGGCTGGCTATCAGAGTACACTGGCTCTACCAATGCCTGGTAATCTTTTCCTCTGAGGCCTATGGCTGCCCGACACCAAATCAACATTTCACATCTGGGGGGTATTGCAATGGGGAAAGCATCACTCACTCTGACGCTGCCAATTTCTCCGCCAGAGAGTTCTACCTGCTGTCTTTGCATCAGGGCCTTGATCTCCTTCTGCAGGACTTGTTGTTCACTGGAACCAGCAGTCTCAGCCACCTGTTGCAACAAGACAATAACCTCGGAAAGACAATTTTCAATCACATTGGTACCAAGAGTCATCATTGGGTTACATTCTCGTTGATCAATATCCACAACTATCAGACCTTGAGATTTTAACTCTACTCGACCCACTTTAACAGTAATTTCTTTACATCCCACTTGCGGTAAAGACTGACCAATACTGGCAACTACTGTGAGTTCATCAGTTGGGCCGCGAGTAAGTTCAGAATCAGCCCAATACCGCTTGTAGAGAATATAGGGCATAGTGATCACCTGGGAGCCAGTGTCCAGCAAAGCGTTCATGGGGATGCCGTCAATCACCACTGGGAGGACCGGTCTCCCTCCAACATACTTGGCTCGCCAGTTCTTTAGGCCTTAGAATCGTAGAGTTGGAAGGGACCTCCTGGGCCATCTGGTCCAACCCCCTGCTCAAAGCAGGATTCGCTAAATCATCCCAGACAGATGTCTGTCCAGCCTCTGTTTGAAGACTTCCATTGAAGGAGAACTCACCACTTCTCGTGGCAGCCTGTTCCACTCATTGATCACTCTAACTGTCAAAAAGTTTTTTCTAATATCTAATCTGTGTCTCCTCCCATTCAGCTTCATCCCATTGCTTCTAGTCTTTCCTTGTGCAAATGAGAATAAAGTTGATCCTTCTACAATGTGACAGCCCTTTAGATATTTGTAGACAGCTATTAAGTCTCCTCTCAGTCTTCTCTTTTGCAAACTAAACATTCCCAAATCCTGCAACCTTTCCTCATAAGACAGGGTTTGCAGACCGGTCACCATTCTGGTCGCTCTTTTCTGAACTTGCTCCAGTTTGTTGATGTCTTGTTTAAAATGTGGTGCCCAAAATTGGACACAATATTCCAGATGAGGTCTGACCAAAGAGGAGTAGAGGGAAATAATGACTTCACGTGATCTAGACTGTATGCTTCTGTTAATACATCCTAGAATTGCATTTGCCTTTTTTGCTGCTGCATCACTTGCCTTGTGGTCCTACTCCTGGGGGTTGGCCCTCTGCCCCAGGGGTTGCTCGTTTAAATGACAGAATCTTGCGATGTGGCCTGCCTTGTGGCAGTGACGACAGATGGGACGTCCGTCCTGGTCATAGCGATCGTTGTTCCTTCCTCGGAGGGGTGGGATCCTCTTCTTCTTTAGCCACGGGACATCCTCTGGACTGGAGACGAGCTGGATCTTCTCCTTGGAGGATACCTGCAGGGACTGCACGGTTTTAGCAAGTGCAGCCATACCCTTGGTCAACTCCTGGACCTGAAGACGCAGTTCTGCAGATGGATCTTTATCCAGAGTCTGTGCATCAGCCTCCACAGGGATAGAAGGGAAAGATGTTGCTTCCTGGTGGTAGGTGATCGCTGGGCGTCTAGGGGGCGCTGGACGGCTGACATTTGGTTCATGCAGCACCCGGATAGCTCTGTCTTTGAAATCAGCAAAGTCTAGGTCAGGGCTTTGTAGGGCTATGATGCGCAGCTTTGCTCTGTGGGTACTGGATAGGAATCCCTCAATGAATTGCTCCTTTAACAGTCCATCTCCATCTTTCACATTGTCTGGGTCAATCTGCTTGATGGCTCCCAGCGCCTCCTGCAGGTTAAGAGCATAGTCCCTTATACTGTCCTGCGCTTTCTGCTTACACCCAAAGAATCTCATCTTGATTTCAGCTGCAGTACGAGTGTCAAAGGTGCTTCTTAGGCCTGTTTCACACTTCCGTTTTTGTGTCCGCCAAACGGATCCGTTTCCGTTTTTTTGACGGAAACTGATGCAAACGGATCCGTTTTTAAAAAAACGGATCCGTTTTTTTGACGGATCCGCGGTAACCACTAATGGAAGTCTATGGGACAAAAAAACCGGATCCTGCAAAAAAATGGCGGATCCGTTTTTTTACGGAAACCAACGGATTTTGACGGATTTGAAAAAACGGAAGTGTGAAACAGCTAAGCCAGGATCTTTTTAACAGTCTCTTTATCAGTGTCCTGCCAGGCTTTTACTTCTCTCTGTGCTGCACCTGTTAGCTGCCCAAAAAGGATGTTCACCTTCTGGCTTTCAGACAGGGGATACACTTCAAACAAACTGCACAGTCTCTCTTTGAAGTCACTCAGGGTATGTGACTCCCCTGAATACTGTGGCAGCCATGCGGCTCCCAGTATGTAAGGCATAGACAGCGGCATTATGGGGACCGCTGCGGTGGGTGCTATTGGAGCCGCAGCCGCGTTGGGCCCTGCATCTTGCGGCGCTGAGGAGTTGGCGGAGGCGTCCGCCGCTGCATCGGTGCGTGCCTCCGACATTCTCTTCCCCCCCTAGTTAACGTTAGCCAGGCCCCAGGGTTGAGCAGGTTTACCGGCGGCAGCTTTGCAGGCTGGATGATCGGGGCCGCAGGCCTCTGCTCCTCCCACCTCTCACGCGCTGGCCTCTTCCCGCGTGGCACTTCACTTGTTCGCGCTCTTCGGCTGGCTCCGCCCACGACGGCTCGGCTCGTTGGGTTCCCTCGCGCGCCAAGCAGCGGGATAATGGCAGCAATGATACAAACAGTCTAATGCACACAACACAGTCTCTGGCACACAGGACCCGGGGACACCGGGCTCCATAAATCCTGTTCATGACGCCAAAATGGGTCACCCTCCCAGGGCTGTGGGGTACCGGGCAGGTCTCTCAGAGGGGAATGTCACAGCAGCGGTGACCCGGTCCGTGGCCCTGGGTGCCCATGTAAAAGGGGTAGAGTGGTGGAATAAAGTTTATGAGTGATTCGTGACGCCACCTGTGGTATTCGGCAATGAAGATGTTAAGCCGATGCTGCAGACAGATCCTCTGGGACAGATGGTGTGGTGCAGCAATGATGGTGTAGCCCTCGACAGGCAGGGCTGTAGTCCCAGGGCAGTGTAGATCGGTGTTGGGGAAGAGGGTGCAGTGTCTGGCACAGAGATGTAGCAGTGCTGGAGAAGTTGCAGAAAGAAGGCAAGGACACAGCGGAACGTAGTTTCTTTACCTTTACTTTGTAAGTGTAGTCCAGGGTCCAGATTACAGATGGTACAGGAGCTGATTAGCCTGGAAGCAACTCAGGAATCTCTCTATGCAGATAGGTTGTGTAGTCTCCTTCCTAGCGCTTACTTGAGGTACATCCAGTACTGTGTTACACTGGAGTTCCTCCTTCTTCTTTCCTCTCAGATCTACCTCATATGGCAGACAGCTGTAGCCTTCTATCTCTTCTCTTGGCTCACCCGTTACTGTTGTGCCTCCGAGTCTTAGGTGGGAATAGAGCATTTACAGCTTCCTATTCCTCTGGTTTCTGTTGCAGGACCATTAGTATCCATACAACCATGGAGACCAGGCTCCAGATCATGCGCTCCAGCTGGGAACGAGCTCTCAACTCCGCACAGTCCCCCAGCTTCACTCTCCACGTCTACACACTTCGGCCTCCTCACACTAACTGACTCCTAATTTCCCTTCCTGGCCCTCAGAGAGCACTCCTCCCCCATTTCTGGTTCAGAGCTCCCTCTGCTGGCCCGGAGTGGGAGCTGTGTTGCATGTTCTGGTTAACTGTTAGAGAGACCCTCCATTGCTTCCAAGCCTGACATCACCCTCCCTGGAGGAAGGCAATGCCAGTGTGGCGACCATACTCCTGGGGGCGCCACACTCCCCCCATGAGATAGCCCAGTGTGCTTCTCCTATGAGATAACCCACTGCGCTCCCCCCATGAAATAACCCAATGCGCTCCCCCCATAGGATATCCCACTGCGCTCTCCCCATAAGATAACTCGCTCCGCTTACCCCAAAGCGAACTAGATGAACTGAAAGTGTAAGGTAACCTATATATATAAAGCAAATATGAATATTATCCCAGGTAATAATCTTATATAAAAGGAGAGTGATACTGAAAAGATCAGAGAAAAACTATATGAAAAATACAGAAATGCAGAAAGTGTGTAGTGAGCCATATAGGAAGGAGACACGGTACAGCCAAATACACAAGGGTCTAAGAAATAAATCTGTACGGAAATATTTTAACCCCTTTACCCCCGAGGGTGGTTTGCACCTTCATGACCGGGACAATTTTTACAATTCTGACCACTGTCCCTTTATGAGGTAATAACTCTGGAGCGCTTCAACAGATCGTGGCGATTCTAAGAATGTTTTTTCGTGACATATTGTACTTCACATTAGTGGTAAAAAAATTCTATATAACTTGCGTTTGTTTGTGTAAAAAACGGAAATTTGTCAAAAATGTGGAAAATTTAGCAATTTTCAAACTTTGAATTTTTATGCCCTTAAATCAGAGAAATACGTCACACAAAATAGTTCATGACTAACATTTCCCACATGTCTACTTTACATCAGCACAATTTTTTAAACTATTTTTTTTCATTAGGAAGTTATAAGGCTAGTTTCACACTAGCGTATGGAGGAGTTGCAGGCGGCTTTGCGTTTGGCAAAGGTCGCCGCACCGTCAAAAAGACGCATGCGGAGGCATCTGCATTCATTGGCACGGCCAACGTACCTAATGCTAAAGATAGGGTACGCAGGCCGCATGCCGGCAGAGGCAGGGCTGACCGGAGGAGGTGCGGCCTGGGGCGGAGCTTCTTGGAGGAAGCCTGCAGCCGTCTGCAGCTCCTCCATATGCTAGTGTGAAACCAGCCTAAGGGTTAAAAGTCGACCAGCAATTTCTAATTTTTACAACAAAATTTACAAAACCATTTTTTAGGGACCACATCACATTTGAAGTCACTTTGAGGGGCCTGTATGATAGAAAATACCCAAAAGTGACAACATTCTAACACTGCACCCCTCAAGGTGCTCAAAACCACATTCAAGAAGCTTATTAACCCTTCAGTTGCTTCACAGGAATTAATGGAATGTGAAAGGAAAAAAGGAACATTTAACTTTTTTTCACTAACACGTAACTTTAGACTATTTTTTTAATTTCACAATGGTAAGAGTAAAAAATGAACCCCAAAATTTATAAAGCAATTTCTTTTGAACATGCCGATATCCAATATATGGGGAAAAACCTCTGTTTAGGCGCAAGGCAGAGCTCGGAAGAGAAGGAGCGCCGTTTGACCTTTTCAATGCAAAATTAGCTCGAATTGAGATCAGACGCCATGTTGCGTTTGCAGAACCCCTGATGTGCCTAAACTGTGGAAACCCCCACAAGTGACCCCTTTTGGAACTAATCTACTGTTTCTTGTTATGTAAATTTTATAATATAGTGGCATATGTCAGTTGTGTAGTGTTCGTCAGGTTGTAAAGGGGTTAAGTAAGATGTTCCATCTTGTATTTATTATTCTTTGCTAAGATGGTACTGCTACATGTGTACATGTTTTACCGCACATATGAAATGGTACTGCTACCCGTTCTGGGTATTACAATTGTTTTGTCTTTACGTTTTATTGTATTGACGCTTTTATTTGCACATAGTTGTGATAATGTTTACTGCATTTCAAGGTTTGCCTTTCACAGTATAGGGAAAGCGTAGTGCTCTGTATTGGACACTAGAGGGGGGACTCTAGTGTATAGAACTCATAGTAGGATAGGATTAAGTGTAGAATGGGCAAAGTTAGAGCAGATGGAGCCAGGATGCCCGAAGTGTCCACATGGGCTATAAGCCCAGGACGGCTCGGCAGCCACGCAACATTAAGCAGCCACAGGCCACGTTATCCACGGCCACTGGACATCAATACAGTGGTCCAGAACAGTAGAGAGAAGATGTGGTGACTCGTTGCCTGGACAAACTCCTTTAGAGCGGGAGTCAGTTGGAGTGAGGAACAGAAAGATGCTGAAGCTTCGCAGGGAGCGGTACAGACAGGTCAGATGCTTTTCCAGAGGTAACCAAACTGGGAGGTGGATTTCAAGTCTGGGGCAAAACAGGCAGAAAGAATTGTCATCATGGCGAGGTTAGAACAGGAAGGACCTGGGGAGCAGTCTAAGACGGTCCGATCCGGACCTGTGAAGTATAGAAGCGTCAGCAAAGTAGGGAGAGCTGAGGAAGCAAGTAAAGATGAATGTGTCATCAATGATGCGCCAACTGTGGATATTATGTGTGAAGTAAAGTAACCGTTCAAGTAACAATGGACTGTGTCTCAGTTTCTGGGAGTCGCCTCAGAGTAGGGCCATCGTCGCTTGGGAAGTGCCCAGGGGGACCCGAACCTGAAGACACAGGTATGCCGAACAGTGGATTGCAATTTTCTGTGAGGGAAGACCGGGACACTGATACTTTAGTGTCTCTGACCACAACTATAGTCCTGGCCGACACTTACAAGGGTGTCATACGTCAGTTGTGTAGTGGTTGTCATACGTCAGTTGTGTAAGTCAGAAATGAATTTAGTAGTGCATGGAGGTGTGGTACAATTTGAAGCAATCCTTCATACACAGGCCAGGATTTTCGGGGCAGGTGTCGCGTTTATAAATTATGTCCTTGCGTATTCTCCTTTAGTAACACACTCAGCACCTTTTTTGCGACTTACCTTTTCTTCCAGTTGGTTGGACCACCCCCGGGAAATGCTGACCTGATACGATACGAGCACCTTCAGTTCCGGAAGTACTGGGGCCCGCTCCTTCCTGAGTGCCAAATATCAGGGCCTTAACCACTACCTCCTGGAAGTGAAGGTACGACGTATCGGCGTGGCGTGCGCATCGTGACAGCAGGAAAGCATTGAGCATTGCCATTTGTAAGATGTGCACGGACAGCTTCTTGTACCACACCTTGGCCTTTCTCAAAGCACTGTACGGCTGGAGGAGTTGATTGGAGAGATCAACACCCCCCCCCCATATTTTTGTTTTACCCCAGTACACAGTCCGGTTTGCTGACCTGTGTAGAGGAACCTCGTACAATGCTGAGGGCGCTGCCATCACCGTGTATGGTGGTCAAGAAAAGGACATCCCTCTTGTCCTTGTACTTGACCACCAGCAGGTGGTCGCTACATTGGGCCCTGCTGTCACCCCTTCTGAGCATCTGCCCAAGTAGCGTTTTCAGGAGGCCTCTCTGATTTTTGCGGACAGCACCGCAGGAACCTCGTGCAGAGAGCGATTTGTAGAGCGGGATGCTGGTATAAATGTTATCCACGTAATCTGCACACACTGTACTAATTGTATTTGTCACACACATCTACAGTATATCTCTCCCTATTCTGTATGGATTTACTGTATGTAATCCATCTCTCGTCTCCTGTCGGCTCCTGCAGTGATTTTACAGATCGGGGAAAATGAAATACCGGCTATTCTTCTATCTCTCTATGCAATACAAATACATATATATATGTGTCACAGACATGTGTATATATATATATTTATTATTTGATTATTATTGATTCATAATGTGCCCCGGCTTAGTAACTAACTACTGTTAGCTATAACACATTATAGTGATTATATCTATATATATAAAGCTGAGTGTATAGCCCTGCCCACTCTGCATAGCCACACCCACTATAATATCCCACATCATCCCGTCAGCCAGAGCCACCGGACTACTACCTCTAATATCCCACATCATCCCGTCAGCCAGAGCTACCGGACTACTACCTCTAATATCCCACATCATCCCGTCAGCCAGAGCTACCGGACTACTACCTCTAATATCCCACAACATCCCGTCAGCCAGAGCCACCGGACTACTACCCCTAATATCCCACATCATCCCGTCAGCCAGAGCTACCGGACTACTACCTCTAATATCCCACATCATCCCGTCAGCCAGAGCCACCGGACTACTACCCCTAATATCCCACAACATCCCGTCAGCCAGAGCCACCAGACTACTACCCCTAATATCCCACATCATCCCGTCAGCCAGAGCTACCGGACTACTACCTCTAATATCCCACATCATCCCGTCAGCCAGAGCCACCGGACTACTACCCCTAATATCCCACATCATTCCGTCAGCCAGAGCTACCGGACTACTACCCCTAATATCCCACATCATCCCATCAGCCAGAGCCACCGGACTACTACCCCTAATATCCCACATCGTCCCGTCAGCCATAGCCACCGGACTACTACCCCTAATATCCCACATCATCCCGTCAGCCAGAGCTACCGGACTACTACCCCTAATATCCCACATCGTCCCGTCAGCCAGAGCCACCGGACTACTACCCCTAATATCCCACATCGTCCCGTCAGCCAGAGCCACCGGACTACTACCCCTAATATCCCACATCATCCCGTCAGCCAGAGCCACCGGACTACTACCCCTAATATCCCACATCATTCCGTCAGCCAGAGCTACCGGACTACTACCCCTAATATCCCACATCATCCCGTCAGCCAGAGCCACCGGACTACTACCTCTAATATCCCACATCATCCCATCAGCCAGAGCTACCGGACTACTACCCCTAATATCCCACATCATCCCATCAGCCAGAGCCACCGGACTACTACCCCTAATATCCCACATCATCCCGTCAGCCAGAGCCACCGGACTACTACCCCTAATATCCCACATCATCCCGTCAGCCAGAGCCACCGGACTACTACCCCTAATATCCCACATCATCCCGTCAGCCAGAGCCACCGGACTACTACCACTAATATCCCACATCATCCCGTCAGCCAGAGCCACCGGACTACTACCCCTAATATCCCACATCGTCCCATCAGCCAGAGCCACCGGACTACTACCACTAATATCCCACATCATCCCGTCAGCCAGAGCCACCGGACTACTACCACTAATATCCCACATCATCCCATCAGCCAGAGCCACCGGACTACTACCACTAATATCCCACATCATCCCGTCAGCCAGAGCCACCGGACTACTACCCCTAATATCCAACATCATCCCATCAGCCAGAGCCACCGGACTACTACCCCTAATATTCCACATCAACCCGTCAGCCAGAGCCACCAGACTACTACCCCTAATATCCCACATCATCCCGTCAGCCAGAGCCACCGGACTACTACCACTAATATCCCACATCATCCCGTCAGCCAGAGCCACCGGACTACTACCACTAATATCCCACATCATCCCGTCAGCCAGAGCCACCGGACTACTACCCCTAATATCCCACATCATCCCATCAGCCAGAGCCACCGGACTACTACCCCTAATATTCCACATCATCCCGTCAGCCAGAGCCACCGGACTACTACCACTAATATCCCACATCATCCCATCAGCCAGAGCCACTGGACTACTACCCCTAATATCCCACATCATCCCGTCAGCCAGAGCCACCGGACTACTACCCCTAATATCCCACATCATCCCATCAGCCAGAGCCACTGGACTACTACCCCTAATATCCCACATCATCCCATCAGCCAGAGCCACCGGACTACTACCCCTAATATCCCACATCATCCCGTCAGCCAGAGCCACCGGACTACTACCACGAATATCCCACATCATCCCGTCAGCCAGAGCCACTGGACTACTACCACTAATATCCCACATCATCCCATCAGCCAGAGCCACCGGACTACTACCCCTAATATCCCACATCATCCCATCAGCCAGAGTTACCGGACTACAACCCCTAATATCCCACATCATCCCGTCAGCCAGAGCCACCGGACTACTACCACGAATATCCCACATCATCCCGTCAGCCAGAGCAACCGGACTACTACCCCTAATATCCCACATCATCCCATCAGCCAGAGCTACCGGACTACTACCCCTAATATCCCACATCATCCCATCAGCCAGAGCCACCGGACTACTACCCCTAATATCCCACATCATCCCGTCAGCCAGAGCCACCGGACTACTACCACGAATATCCCACATCATCCCGTCAGCCAGAGCCACCGGACTTCTACCCCTAATATCTCACATCATCCCATCAGCCAGAGCCACCGGACTACTACCCCTAATATCCCACATCGTCCCATCAGCCAGAGCCACCGGACTACTACCACTAATATCCCACATCATCCCGTCAGCCAGAGCCACCAGACTACTACCACTAATATCCCACATCATCCCGTCAGCCAGAGCCACCGGACTACTACCACTAATATCCCACATCATCCCATCAGCCAGAGCCACCGGACTACTACCACTAATATCTCACATCATCCCGTCAGCCAGAGCCACCAGACTACTACCACTAATATCCCACATCATCCCATCAGCCAGAGCCACCGGACTACTACCCCTAATATCCCACATCATCCCATCAGCCAGAGCTACCGGACTACAACCCCTAATATCCCACATCATCCCGTCAGCCAGAGCCACCGGACTACTACCACGAATATCCCACTTCATCCCGTCAGCCAGAGCCACCGGACTACTACCCCTAATATCCCACATCATCCCATCAGCCAGAGCTACCAGACTACTACCCCTAATATCCCACATCATCCCATCAGCCAGAGCCACCGGACTACTACCCCTAATATCCCACATCGTCCCGTGAGCCAGAGCCACCGGACTACTACCACTAATATCTCACATCATCCCGTCAGCCAGAGCCACCGGACTACTACCCCTAATATCCCACATCGTCCCATCAGCCAGAGCCACCGGACTACTACCCCTAATATCCCACATCGTCCCATCAGCCAGAGCCACCGGACTACTACCACTAATATCCCACATCATCCCGTCAGCCAGAGCCACCGGACTACTACCACTAATATCTCACATCATCCCGTCAGCCAGAGGCACCGGACTACTACCACTAATATCTCACATCATCCCGTCAGCCAGAGGCACCGGACTACTACCACTAATATCCCACATCATCCCGTCAGCCAGAGCCACCGGACTACTACCCCTAATATCCCACATCGTCCCGTGAGCCAGAGCCACCGGACTACTACCACTAATATCTCACATCATCCCGTCAGCCAGAGCCACCGGACTACTACCCCTAATATCCCACATCGTCCCATCAGCCAGAGCCACCGGACTACTACCCCTAATATCCCACATCATCCCGTCAGCCAGAGCCACCGGACTACTACCACTAATATCCCACATCATCCCATCAGCCAGAGCCACCGGACTACTACCCCTAATATCCCACATCATCCCGTCAGCCAGAGCCACCGGACTACTACCACTAATATCCCACATCATCCCATCAGCCAGAGCCACCGGACTACTACCACTAATATCCCACATCATCCCGTCAGCCAGAGCCACCGGACTACTACCCCTAATATCCCACATCATCCCGTCAGCCAGAGCCACCGGACTACTACCACTAATATCCCACATCATCCCGTCAGCCAGAGCCACCGGACTACTACCCCTAATATCCCACATCATCCCGTCAGCCAGAGCCACCGGACTACTACCACTAATATCCCACATCATCCCGTCAGCCAGAGCCACCGGACTACTACCACTAATATCCCACATCATCCCATCAGCCAGAGCCACCGGACTACTACCTCTAATATCCCACATCATCCCGTCAGCCAGAGCCACCGGACTACTACCCCTAATATCCCACATCATCCTGTCAGCCAGAGCCACCGGACTACTACCTCTAATATCCCACATCATCCCGTCAGCCAGAGTCACCGGACTACTACCCCTAATATCCCACATCATCCCGTCAGCCAGAGCCACCGGACTACTACCCCTAATATCCCACATCATCCCATCAGCCAGAGCCACCGGACTACTACCCCTAATATCCCACATCATCCCGTCAGCCAGAGCCACCGGACTACTACCCCTAATATCCCACATCATCCCATCAGCCAGAGCCACCGGACTACTACCCCTAATATCCCACATCATCCCGTCAGCCAGAGTCACCGGACTACTACCTCTAATATCCCACATCATCCCATCAGCCAGAGTCACCGGACTACTACCCCTAATATCCCACATCATCCCATCAGCCAGAGTCACCGGACTACTACCCCTAATATCCCACATCATCCCATCAGCCAGAGCCACCGGACTACTACCCCTAATATCCCACATCATCCCATCAGCCAGAGTCACCGGACTGCTACCTCTAATATCCCACATCATCCCATCAGCCAGAGCAACCGGACTACTACCCCTAATATCCTACATCATCCCGTCAGCCAGAGTCACCGGACTACTACCTCTAATATCCCACATCGTCCCATCAGCCAGAGTCACCGGACTACTACCCCTAATATCCCACATCATCCCATCAGCCAGAGCCACCGGACTACTACCCCTAATATCCCACATCATCCCATCAGCCAGAGTCACCGGACTACTACCTCTAATATCCCACATCATCCCATCAGCCAGAGTCACCGGACTACTACCCCTAATATCCCACATCATCCCATCAGCCAGAGCCACCGGACTACTACCCCTAATATCCCACATCATCCCATCAGCCAGAGTCACCGGACTACTACCTCTAATATCCCACATCATCCCATCAGCCAGAGCCACCGGACTACTACCCCTAATATCCTACATCATCCCGTCAGCCAGAGTCACCGGACTACTACCCCTAATATCCCACATCGTCCCATCAGCCAGAGCCACCGGACTACTACCTCTAATATCCCACATCATCCCATCAGCCAGAGCCACCGGACTACAACCCCCTAATATCCCACATCATCCTGTCAGCCAGAGCCACCGGACTACTACCCCTAATATCCCACATCGTCCCATCAGCCAGAGCCACCGGACTACTACCTCTAATATCCCACATCGTCCCATCAGCCAGAGCCACCGGACTACTACCTCTAATATCCCACATCATCCCGTCAGCCAGAGCCACCGGACTACTACCCCTAATATCCCACATCATCCTGTCAGCCAGAGCCACCGGACTACTACCTCTAATATCCCACATCATCCCATCAGCCAGAGTCACCGGACTACTACCTCTAATATCCCACATCGTCCCATCAGCCAGAGTCACCAGACTACTACCCCTAATATCCCACATCATCCCGTCAGCCAGAGCCACCGGACTACTACCCCTAATATCCCACATCATCCCGTCAGCCAGAGCCACCGGACTACTACCCCTAATATCCCACATCATCCCATCAGCCAGAGCCACCGGACTACTACCCCTAATATCCCACATCATCCCATCAGCCAGAGTCACCGGACAACTACCTCTAATATCCCACATCATCCCATCAGCCAGAGCCACCGGACTACTACCCCTAATATCCCACATCGTCCCATCAGCCAGAGCCACCGGACTACAACCCCCTAATATCCCACATCATCCCGTCAGCCAGAGTCACCGGACAACTACCTCTAATATCCCACATCATCCCATCAGCCAGAGCCACCGGACTACTACCCGTAATATCCCACATCATCCCATCAGCCAGAGTCACCGGACAACTACCTCTAATATCCCACATCATCCCATCAGCCAGAGCCACCGGACTACTACCCCTAATATCCCACATCGTCCCATCAGCCAGAGCCACCGGACTACAACCCCCTAATATCCCACATCATCCCATCAGCCAGAGCCACCGGACTACTACCCCTAATATCCCACATCGTTCCATCAGCCAGAGCCACCGGACTACTACCCCTAATATCCCACATCATCCCATCAGCCAGAGCCACCGGACTACTACCCCTAATATCCCACATCGTCCCATCAGCCAGAGCCACCGGACTACTACCACTAATATCCCACATCATCCCGTCAGCAAGAGCCACCGGACTACTACCACTAATATCCCACATCATCCCGTCAGCCAGAGCCACCGGACTACTACCACTAATATCCCACATCATTCCATCAGCCAGAGCTACCGGACTACTACCACTAATATCCCACATCATCCCGTCAGCCAGAGCCACCGGACTACTACCCCTGATGTCCCACATCATCCCGTCAGCCAGAGCCACCGGACTACTACCCCTAATATCCCACATCATCCCGTCAGTCAGAGCCACCGGAATACTACCCCTAATATCCCACATCATCCCCTCAGCCAGAGCCACCGGACTACTACCCCTAATATCCCACATCATCCCGTCAGCCAGAGCCACCGGAATACTACCCCTAATATCCCACATCATCCCCTCAGCCAGAGCCACCGGACTACTACCCCTAATATCACACATCATCCCGTCAGCCAGAGCCACCGGACTACTACCCCTAATATCCCACATCATCCCGTCAGCCAGAGCCACCGGAATACTACCCCTAATATCCCACATCATCCCGTCAGCCAGAGCCACCGGACTACTACCACTAATATCCCACATCATCCCGTCAGCCAGAGCCACCGGACTACTACCCCTAATATCACACATCATCCCGTCAGCCAGAGCCACCGGACTACTACCCCTAATATCCCACATCATCCCGTCAGCCAGAGCCACCGGAATACTACCCCTAATATCCCACATCATCCCATCAGCCAGAGCCACCGGACTACTACCCCTTGTGAGAATCATGTGGGAATAGTGGATGAGGGCAGGTATATCTCGCCCAGATTCCTTTCCTATTTGGCCTAGTGTGGTCAGTATCGCACCTGCTTACTAATGAATGATGGGAGGTGGATATAAAAGGATGCCAGGTGGTTGTGTGAGTGTCTCAGCCTGGGAACACAGAGAGCCTGTCTGTGTGAGAGACACACGTGAGTGGAAGCAGTGCCCACTGCAACTGTGGTTTGGCTGGACGGGAGAAGCCCGCCAGATGGTAGTTAGGTTGTCCATTGTTTAGTTAGTGCCGGACAGGCAAGGATTTGTTTTATGTTTTATTTCCTTTTGCATTGCTTTCACCGTTAATAAACCTGACCCAGGGTCAGTTACACCCGAATCCCAGCTCTGCGCTTGAGTTTCATGCTGAATGCACGTGACCTTTGACCCCAGCAAAGGCGATCCCGAAGTGTTTTATCACATTGTGGTGGAGAACGCGGGCATCACGTTGCAAGCATGAGCATGGAGGACGTGGTGAAAGCGCTGGTACAGTCCACCGCCGTCCAGCAAGAAGCTAATCGGGTGATGATGGCCCAGCTGAAGGAGTTGGTGGACATGACAGCTACCGATCGTTCGCTTCTCCAGCAGGTGGCGCAGCGCCTGGCAAGCCTACAGGAGGTTAATCTGGAAGCCGAGTCAAGAGTGATTCACGTGAGTCGGTACTGGCAGAAGATGACGACCGAAAATGACGTCGAGGCATACCTGACCACGTTTGAACGGACGGCGGTGCGAGAAAAATGGCCGAAGGCATGATGGGCCGGTCTGATTGCCCTGTTTCTTTCCGGTGAGGCCCAAAAGGCGTATTATGACTTGGAACCTGAAGCTGCGCAGGACTTTGACAAATTGAAATCCGAGATCTTGGCCCGGCTGGGAGTGACGACCGCTGTCCGTGCACAGAGAGTTCATCAATGGACTTATCAGCCGGATAAACCACCGCGGTCCCAGATGTTCGACCTGATCCACGTGACGAAGAAGTGGCTACAACCAAGAGATGTTGACAGCACCAGAGATAATCCAGAGAGTCGTCATGGACAAGTACCTGAGAGCTCTACCGCCAGCCCTGAGGAAGTGGGTAAGCCATGGAAATCCTGCGACGGCAGATCAACTGGTGGATCTGGTTGAACGTTACTCTGTGGCGGAAGGACTCCGAGACGACGCTACCCCACCTCGTTCTTCATCGTCTCCACGTGGAACCGGTAAGACTGTTCCAGGGAGTAGGGGAGATGGAAAAATCCCTAAGACAGTGGGGGAGGAAAACGGGACTGCCCGCACTGCGAGGCCGAGAGTAACGAACTATGGTCTAAGCAAGGGGCCCGTTAGGTGTTTCCGCTGCCAAGAGATGGGACATATTGCTGCGAACTGTCCGGTCACTACTGAACCCATGCAGTGCGACGTCACAGACTCTAAAAACCGCATGTCTAAGATTGCACGGGTAGTGAGTGTGAATGCCGGTCAAAAGGATGTGGAAAAACACTTGTGTGATTTAACTGTTGATGGCAAAAATGTGGTGGCATTGTTAGACTCGGGAAGTGTGGTGACTCTGGTGAAGGCCAGTCTGGTGTCAGCCCCGACTGGACCATCAGACAAATTTTCTGTAACGTGTGTGCATGGAGACACCTGTTCGTACCTCACCACGGTCATATGCATTACTACTTCCTATGGGTCTGTGCAACATAAAGTGGGACTCGTCCCGGCGTTATTGCATGATGTTATCCTGGGCCGGGATTTTCCCCACTTCTGGCAATTGTGGGAGAATCAGTTGATACCCCAGGGTAATAGTGTACATGATTCTTCTCCCAGGGCGCGTGTGGGTCCCGAACCCCTGGAAGAGGTCTCCCCGGAAGACTCTGGGGAAGAGTCTGCGGGAAATGACCTGCAGTTCCCGTTTTCAGTCATGGCGGGTGATACGGAGGAGACCGGGGAAGAGGAGGAGGCCGACGGCCGTCCACCTCCCCGTTTTCCGGATTTAGAAGTTCAGAAAGATGACTTCCAAAGCGAGCAAATAAAGGATCCTACCCTTTCTCAGGCTAGGACAAATGTAAAAGTGATAAATGGGGTACCCGTAGAACCTGGCTCTAGGCTGGCATATCCTTACATGGTTCTGGAGAATGATTTACTCTATCAGATAGAGAAAAAGGGGGAAGATACGGTGCAACTATTAGTCGTGCCAAAACCCTACCGGCGGCAGGTGCTGGACCTGGCCCACGGACATGTGATGGGAGGTCACCTGGGAGTCCAGAAAACCACCGAAAGGATATTACACTGTTTTGTTTGGCCAGGCATGCATCACGATATTCGTGTATATTGTGAGTCTTGTCCTGACTGCCAAGCCTCTGCACCTAAGCCCCGGTTCTGTAGCCCTTTGGTACCCCTACCTATTATTGAAGTCCCGTTTGAGAGGATTGGGATGGATTTAGTTGGGCCCCTTCCACGGTCTGCACGTGGACACCAACATATCCTGGTCATCTTGGATTATGCCACTCGTTACCCGGAGGCCATCCCTTTGCGTAACACGGCCACCAAGACGATTGCCAAGGAACTGGTGCATGTGTTTAGTCGGGTCGGTATACCGAAACAGATACTCACCGACCAGGGGACCCCCTTTATGTCCAGGGTAATGAAGGAGCTCTGCCGGTTGTTACAAATCGAACCGTTACGCACATCCGTGTATCACCCTCAAACAGACGGGTTGGTCGAACGGTTCAATAAAACTCTGAAGCAGATGCTGAGAAAGGTGATAGACAAGGATGGGAAGAACTGGGACTATTTACTTCCGTATTTGCTTTTTGCCATCAGGGAAGTACCCCAGTCTTCCACGGGATTCTCGCCTTTCGAGTTATTGTACGCCCGACGTCCTCGCGGACTGTTAGACGTTGCAAAAGAAACCTGGGAGGGTCAGGTCACTCCGTTTAAAACAGTGATAGATCACGTCACACAAATGCAGGAGCGTATTGCGGCTGTTATGCCTATCGTCAAAGAACACATGATACAGGCCCAAGGAGCCCAAAAAAGAATCTATGATAGGGGCGCCAAGATCCGTACGTTTGCACCCGGAGATAGGGTGTTGATCCTGGTCCCCACGGTGGACAGTAAGTTCCTGGCAAAGTGGCAGGGCCCCTTTGAGATTAAGGAAAGAGTTGGTGAAGTAAACTACAAAGTATACCAGGCAGGTAAACGGAAACCTGAACAGATTTATCATGTAAATCTGATAAAGCCCTGGAAGGATCGGTCTGCCTTGTCAGCGGAGCTGGCCCGTCCCGTCTGCTCACATACCGTACCGGAGGTACGGGTTGCAGAGACTCTCTCGGAGCGGCAAAAGACTGAGGTCAGGCAGTTTCTACTTCACAACCAAAAGTTTTTCTCAGAAAAACCCGGGCAGACTACGCTAATGAAACATGACATCATAATGGAACCTGGTGTCACTGTTCACGTGAAACCCTACAGAATTCCGGAAGCGCGCCGTGAAGCCGTTTCCCGAGAAGTGAAGGCAATGTTAGAATTAGGTGTCATTGAGGAATCGCACAGTGCTTGGTCCAGCCCGATTGTGTTAATTCCTAAACCGGACGGCACAATCCGGTTCTGCAATGACTTCAGGAAACTGAATGCGGTCTCAAAATTTGATGCCTACCCTATGCCCCGGGTCGACGAGTTAATAGATCGGTTAGGTAAAGCCCGATATATTACGACCCTAGACCTAACAAAGGGGTATTGGCAGATCCCTCTGGCGGAGGCTGCCAGAGAAAAGACGGCATTTGCTACGCCGGAAGGTCTATTTCAGTATGTGTATATGCCGTTTGGACTGCACGGAGCACCAGCGACCTTCCAGAGACTGATGGATCGAGTCCTGAGGCCACATAGGCAGTATGCTTCGGCCTATTTGGATGACATTGTCATTTACAGCTTGGACTGGGAGACTCATCTCCAGAAAGTACAAGCTGTGATTGACGACCTGTGGGAGGCAGGTCTAACCGCGAACCCCAAGAAATGTCACGTCGGGCTAGAAGAAGCACGGTATTTGGGGTATGTAATTGGGAGGGGTGTTGTTAAACCCCAGGTTGATAAGATTCAGGCGGTTCAGGACTGGCTGCAACCTGTCAACAAGAAGCAGGTGCAAGCCTTCCTGGGGATCGCCGGCTATTATCGCCGGTTCATACCCAATTTTGCAGCCATCGCTACCCCCCTGACGGATCTTACAAAAGGGAAAGACTCCGTCATGATTAAATGGAGTTTAGCGGCTGAAGAAGCCTTCCATAGCCTAAAACGGGCACTTTGCTCTCAGCCCGTACTGGTGACTCCGGACTTCTGCAGCGAGTTTGTGGTACAAACGGATGCCTCTGATACCGGTATCGGGGCCGTACTGTCACAAGTGAGGGACGGAGTGGAACACCCAGTCCTCTATCTCAGCAGGAAGCTGAATAAACACGAGCAAAGGTATGCAGTCATAGAAAAAGAGTGCCTAGCCATTAAGTGGGCTCTAGAGGCCCTCAAATATTACCTGGTGGGCCGAAAGTTCAGACTGATCACTGACCATGCCCCTCTCAAGTGGATGCACTTGAACAAGGAACGGAATAGCCGGGTGACCCGGTGGTTCCTTGCCCTGCAGACCTACACTTTTACGGTGGAGCACCGCCCAGGGGTACAGATGGGGAATGCAGATGCCCTATCCCGAGTGCACTGTTTGGCGGGTGTCATTGCTCGACCGGAGTGGTCTGAGCAGAGGGGGGGGGATATGTGAGAATCATGTGGGAATAGTGGATAAGGGCAGGTATATCTCGCCCAGATTCCTTTCCTATGTGGCCTAGTCTGGTCAGTATCGCACCTGCTTACTAATGGATAATGGGAGGTGGATATAAAAGGATGCCAGGTGGTTGTGTGAGTGTCTCAGCCTGGGAACACAGAGAGCCTGTCTGTGTGAGAGACACACGTGAGTGGAAGCAGTGCCCACTGCAACTGTGGTTTGGCTGGACGGGAGAAGCCCGCCAGTTGGTAGTTAGGTTGTACCTTGTTTAGTTAGTGCCGGACAGGCAAGGATTTGTTTTATGTTTTATTTCCTTTTGCATTGCTTTCACCGTTAATAAACCTGACCCAGGGTCAGTTACACCCGAATCCCAGCTCTGCGCCTGAGTTTCATGCTGAATGCATGTGACCTTTGACCCCAGCAAAGGCGATCCCGGAGTGTTTTATCACACCCTAATATCCCACATCATCCCATCAGCCAGAGCCACCGGACTACTACCCCTAATATCCCACATCATCCCGTCAGCCAGAGCCACCGGACTACTACCACTAATATCCCACATCATTCCGTCAGCCAGAGCCACTGGACTACTGCCCCTAATATCCCACATCATCCCGTCAGCCAGAGCCACCGGACTACTACCCCTAATATTCCACATCATTCCATCAGCCAGAGCCACTGGACTACTGCCCCTAATATCCCACATCATCCCGTCAGCCAGAGCCACCGGACTACTACCCCTAATATTCCACATCATCCCGTCAGCCAGGGCCACCGGACTACTACCCCTAATATCCCACATCATCCCATCAGCCAGAGCTACCGGACTACTACCACTAATATCCCACATCATCCCGTCAGCCAGAGCCACCGGACTACTACCACTAATATCCCACATCATCCCGTCAGCCAGAGCCACCGGACTACTACCACTAATATCCCACATCATCCCGTCAGCCAGAGCCACCGGACTACTACCACTAATATCCCACATCATCCCGTCAGCCAGAGCCACCGGACTATTACCCCTAATATCCCACATCATCCCGTCAGCCAGAGCCACCGGACTACTACCACTAATATCCCACATCATCCCGTCAGCCAGAGCCACCGGACTATTACCCCTAATATCCCACATCATCCCGTCAGCCAGAGCCACCGGACTACTACCCCTAATATCCCACATCATCCCGTCAGCCAGAGCCACCGTACTACTACCCCTAATATCCCACATCATCCCGTCAGCCAGAGCCACTGGACTACTGCCCCTAATATCCCACATCATCCCGTCAGCCAGAGCCACCGGACTACTACCCCTAATATTCCACATCATCCCGTCAGCCAGGGCCACCGGACTACTACACCTAATATCCCACATCATCCCGTCAGCCAGAGCCACTGGACTACTGCCCCTAATATCCCACATCATTCCGTCAGCCAGAGCCACTGGACTACTGCCCCTAATATCCCACATCATCCCGTCAGCCAGAGCCACCGGACTACTACCCCTAATATTCCACATCATCCCGTCAGCCAGGGCCACCGGACTACTACACCTAATATCCCACATCATCCCGTCAGCCAGAGCCATCGGACTACTACCCCTAATATCCCACATCATCCCGTCAGCCAGAGCCACCGGACTACTACCCCTAATATTCCACATCATCCCGTCAGCCAGGGCCACCGGACTACTACACCTAATATCCCACATCATCCCGTCAGCCAGAGCCACCGGACTACTACCACTAATATCCCACATCATTCCGTCAGCCAGAGCCACTGGACTACTGCCCCTAATATCCCACATCATCCCGTCAGCCAGAGCCACCGGACTACTACCCCTAATATTCCACATCATCCCGTCAGCCAGGGCCACCGGACTACTACACCTAATATCCCACATCATCCCGTCAGCCAGAGCCATCGGACTACTACCCCTAATATCCCACATCATCCCGTCAGCCAGAGCCACCGGACTACTACCCCTAATATCCCACATCATCCCGTCAGCCAGAGCCACTGGACTACTACCCCTAATATCCCACATCATCCCATCAGCCAGAGCCACCGGACTACTACCCCTAATATTCCACATCATCCCGTCAGCCAGAGTCACTGGACTACTGCCCCTAATATCCCACATCATCCCATCAGCCAGAGCCACCGGACTACTACCCCTAATATTCCACATCATCCCATCAGCCAGAGCCACTGGACTACTACCCCTAATATCCCACATCATCCCATCAGCCAGAGCCACCGGACTACTACCCCTAATATTCCACATCATTCCATCAGCCAGAGCCACTGGACTACTGCCCCTAATATCCCACATCATCCCATCAGCCAGAGCCACCGGACTACTACCCCTAATATTCCACATCATCCCGTCAGCCAGAGCCACCGGACTACTACCCCTAATATCCCACATCATCCCGTCAGCCAGAGCCACCAGACTACTACCCCTAATATCCCACATCATCCCATCAGCCAGAGCCACCGGACTACTACCCCTAATATCCCACATCATCCCGTCAGCCAGAGCCACCGGACTACTACCCCTAATATCCCACATCATCCCGTCAGCCAGAGCCACCGGACTACTACCCCTAATATCCCACATCATCCCGTCAGCCAGAGCCACCGGACTACTACCACTAATATCCCACATCATCCCGTCAGCCAGAGCCACCGGACTACTACCCCTAATATCCCACATCATCCCGTCAGTCAGAGCCACCGGACTACTACCCCTAATATCCCACATCATCCCGTCAGCCAGAGCCACCGGACTACTACCACTAATATCCCACATCATCCCGTCAGCCAGAGCCACCGGACTACTACCCCTAATATCCCACATCATCCCGTCAGCCAGAGCCACCCGACTACTACCACTAATATCCCACACCATTCCGTCAGCCAGAGCCACCGGACTACTGCCCCTAATATCCCACATCATCCCGTCAGCCAGAGCCACCGGACTACTACCCCTAATATCCCACATCATCCCGTCAGCCAGAGCCACTGGACTACTACCCCTAATATCCCACATCATCCCGTCAGCCAGAGCCACCGGACTACTACCCCTAATATCCCACATCATCCCGTCAGCCAGAGCCACCGGACTACTACCACTAATATCCCACATCATCCCGTCAGCCAGAGCCACCGGACTACTACCCCTAATATCCCACATCATCCCGTCAGCCAGAGCCACCCGACTACTACCACTAATATCCCACACCATTCCGTCAGCCAGAGCCACCGGACTACTGCCCCTAATATCCCACATCATCCCGTCAGCCAGAGCCACCGGACTACTACCCCTAATATCCCACATCATCCCGTCAGCCAGAGCCACCGGACTACTACCCCTAATATCCCACATCATCCCGTCAGCCAGAGCCACCGGACTACTACCCCTAATATCCCACATCATTCCATCAGCCAGAGCCACTGGACTACTGCCCCTAATATCCCACATCATCCCGTCAGCCAGAGCCACCGGACTACTACCCCTAATATTCCACATCATCCCGTCAGCCAGGGCCACCGGACTACTACCCGTAATATCCCACATCATCCCATCAGCCAGAGCTACCGGACTACTACCACTAATATCCCACATCATCCCGTCAGCCAGAGCCACCGGACTACTACCCCTAATATCCCACATCATTCCATCAGCCAGAGCCACTGGACTACTGCCCCTAATATCCCACATCATCCCATCAGCCAGAGCCACCGGACTACTACCCCTAATATCCCACATCATCCCATCAGCCAGAGCCACCGGACTACTACCCCTAATATCCCACATCATCCCGTCAGCCAGAGCCACCGGACTACTACCCCTAATATCCCACATCATCCCATCAGCCAGAGCCACCGGACTACTACCCCTAATATCCCACATCATCCCATCAGCCAGAGCCACCGGACTACTACCCCTAATATCCCACATCATCCCGTCAGCCAGAGCCACCGGACTTCTACCACTAATATCCCACATCATCCCGTCAGCCAGAACCACCGGACTACTACCCCTAATATCCCACATCATCCCGTCAGCCAGAGCCACCGGACTACTACCCCTAATATTCCACATCATCCCGTCAGCCAGAGCCTCCAGACTACTACCACTAATATCCCACATCATCCCATCAGCCAGAGCCACCGGACTACTACCCCTAATATCCCACATCATCCCATCAGCCAGAGCCACCGGACTACTACCACTAATATCCCACATCATCCCGTCAGCCAGAGCCACCGGACTACTACCCCTAATATCCCACATCATCCCATCAGCCAGAGCCACCGGACTACTGCCCCTAATATCCCACATCATCCCATCAGCCAGAGCCACCAGACTACTACCCCTAATATCCCACATCATCCCATCAGCCAGAGCCACCGGACTACCACCCCTAATATCCCACATCATCCCATCAGCCAGAGCCACCGGACTACTACCCCTAATATCCCACATCATCCCGTCAGCCAGAGCCACCGGACTACTACCCCTAATATTCCACATCATCCCGTCAGCCAGAGCCACCGGACTACTACCCCTAATATCCCACATCATCCCGTCAGCCAGAGCCACCGGACTACTACCACTATTATCCCACATCATCCCGTCAGCCAGAGCCACCGGACTACTACCCCTAATATCCCACATCATCCCGTCAGCCAGAGCCACCAGACTTCTACCACTAATATCCCACATCATCCCGTCAGCCAGAGCCACCGGACTACTACCACTAATATCCCACATCATCCCGTCAGCCAGAGCCACCGGACTACTACCACTAATATCCCACATCATCCCGTCAGCCAGAGCCACCGGACTACTACCCCTAATATCCCACATCATCCCGTCAGCCAGAGCTACCGGACTACTACCCCTAATATCCCACATCATCCCGTCAGCCAGAGCTACCGGACTACTACCACTAATATCCCACATCATCCCGTCAGCCAGAGCCACCGGACTACTACCACTAATATCCCACATCATCCCGTCAGCCAGAGCCACCGGACTACTACCCCTAATATCCCACATCATCCCATCAGCCAGAGCCACCGGACTACTACCCCTAATATCCCACATCATCCCGTCAGCCAGAGCTACCGGACTACTACCCCTAATATCCCACATCATCCCATCAGCCAGAGCCACCGGACTACTACCACTAATATCCCACATCATCCCATCAGCCAGAGCCACCGGACTATTACCCCTAATATCCCACATCATCCCGTCAGACAGAGCCACCGGACTACTACCCCTAATATCCCACATCATCCCATCAGCCAGAGCCACCGGACTATTACCCCTAATATCCCACATCATCCCATCAGCCAGAGCTACCGGACTACTACCCCTAATATCCCCCATCATCCCGTCAGCCAGAGCCACCGGACTACTACCCCTAATATCCCACATCATCCCGTCAGCCAGAGCCACCGGACTACTACCACTAATATCCCATATCATCCCGTCAGCCAGAGCCACCGGACTACTACCACTAATATCCCACAACATCCCGTCAGCCAGAGCCACCGGACTACTACCCCTAATATCCCACATCATCCCGTCAGCCAGAGCCACCGGACTACAACCCCTAATATCCCACATCATCCCATCAGCCAGAGCCACCGGACTACTACCCCTAATATCCCACATCATCCCGTCAGCCAGAGACACCGGACTACTACCACTAATATCCCACATCATTCCATCAGCTAGAGCCACCGGACTACTACCCCTAATATCCCACATCATCCCGTCAGCCAGAGCCACCGGACTACTCCCCCTAATATCCCACATCATCCCGTCAGCCAGAGCCACCGGACTACTACCCCTAATATCCCACATCATCCCGTCAGCCAGAGCCACTGGACTACTACCCCTAATATCCCACATCATCCCGTCAGCCAGAGCCACCGGACTACTACCCCTAATATCCACATCCTCCCGTCAGCCAGAGCCACCGGACTACTACCACTAATATCCCACATCATCCCGTCAGCCAGAGCCACCGGACTACTCCCCCTAATATCCCACATCATCCCGTCAGCCAGAGCCACCGGACTACTACCCCTAATATCCCACATCATCCCGTCAGCCAGAGCCACCGGACTACTACCCCTAATATCCCACATCATCCCGTCAGCCAGAGCCACCGGACTACTACCCCTAATATCCCACATCATCCCGTCAGCCAGAGCCACCGGACTACTACCCCTAATATCCCACATCATCCCGTCAGCCAGATCCACCGGACTACTACCCCTAATATCCCACATCATCCCGTCAGCCAGAGCCACCGGACTACTACCCCTAATATCCCACATCATCCCGTCAGCCAGAGCCACCGGACTACTACCCCTAATATCCCACATCATCCCGTCAGCCAGAGCCACCGGACTACTACCCCTAATATCCCACATCATCCCGTCAGCCAGAGCCACCAGACTACTACCACTAATATCCCACATCATCCCGTCAGCCAGAGCCACCGGACTACTACCCCTAATATCCCACATCATCCCGTCAGCCAGAGCCACCGGACTACTACCCCTAATATCCCACATCATCCCGTCAGCCAGAGCCACCGGACTACTACCCCTAATATCCCACATCATCCCGTCAGCCAGAGCCACCGGACTACTACCCCTAATATCCCACATCATCCCGTCAGCCAGAGCCACCGGACTACTACCCCTAATATCCCACATCATCCCGTCAGCCAGAGCCACCGGACTACTACCCCTAATATCCCACATCATCCCGTCAGCCAGAGCCACCGGACTACTACCCCTAATATCCCACATCATCCTGTCAGCCAGAGCCACCGGACTACTACCCCTAATATCCCACATCATCCCGTCAGCCAGAGCCACCGGACTACTACCCCTAATATCCCACATCATCCCGTCAGCCAGAGCCACCGGACTACTACCCCTAATATCCCACATCATCCCGTCAGCCAGAGCCACCGGACTACTACCACTAATATCCCACATCATCCCGTCAGCCAGAGCCACCGGACTACTACCCCTAATATCCCACATCATCCCGTCAGCCAGAGCCACCGGACTACTACCCTAATATCCCACATCATCCCGTCAGCCAGAGCCACCGGACTACTACCCCTAATATCCCACATCATCCCGTCAGCCAGAGCCACCGGACTACTACCCCTAATATCCCACATCATCCCGTCAGCCAGAGCCACCGGACTACTACCCCTAATATCCCACATCATCCCATCAGCCAGAGCCACCGGACTACTACCACTAATATCACACATCATCCCATCATTCCAGAGCTACCGGACTACTCCCCCTAATATCCCACATCATCCCATCAGCCAGAGCCACCGGACTACTACCCCTAATATCCCACATCATCCCGTCAGCCACAGCTACCGGACTACTCCCCCTAATATCCCACATCATCCCATCAGCCAGAGCCACCGCACTACTACCCCTAATATCCAACATCATCCCGTCAGCCAGAGCCACCGGACTACTACCCCTAATATCCCACATCATCCCCTCAGCCAGAGCCACCAGACTACTGCCCCTAATATCCCATATCATCCCGTCACCCAGAGCCACCGGACTACTACCACTAATATCCAACATCATCCCGTCACCCAGAGCCACCGGACTACTACCCCTAATATCCCACATCATCCCGTCAGCCAGAGCTACCGGACTACTCCCCCTAATATCCCACATCATCCCATCAGCCAGAGCCACCGCACTACTACCCCTAATATCCAACATCATCCCGTCAGCCAGAGCCACCGGACTACTACCACTAATATCACACATCATCCCATCATCCAGAGCTACCGGACTACTCCCACTAATATCCCACATCATCCCATCAGCCAGAGCCACCGGACTACTACCCCTAATATCCCACATCATCCCGTCAGCCAGAGCTTCCGGACTACTCCCCCTAATATCCCACATCATCCCGTCAGCCAGAGACACCGGACTACTACCACTAATATCCCACATCATTCCATCAGCTAGAGCCACCGGACTACTACCCCTAATATCCCACATCATCCCGTCAGCCAGAGCCACCGGACTACTCCCCCTAATATCCCACATCATCCCGTCAGCCAGAGCCACCGGACTACTACCCCTAATATCCCACATCATCCCGTCAGCCAGAGCCACTGGACTACTACCCCTAATATCCCACATCATCCCGTCAGCCAGAGCCACCGGACTACTACCCCTAATATCCACATCCTCCCGTCAGCCAGAGCCACCGGACTACTACCACTAATATCCCACATCATCCCGTCAGCCAGAGCCACCGGACTACTCCCCCTAATATCCCACATCATCCCGTCAGCCAGAGCCACCGGACTACTACCCCTAATATCCCACACCATCCCGTCAGCCAGAGCCACCGGACTACTACCCCTAATATCCCACATCATCCCGTCAGCCAGAGCCACCGGACTACTACCCCTAATATCCCACATCATCCCGTCAGCCAGAGCCACCGGACTACTACCCCTAATATCCCACATCATCCCGTCAGCCAGAGCCACCGGACTACTACCCCTAATATCCCACATCATCCCGTCAGCCAGAGCCACCGGACTACTACCCCTAATATCCCACATCATCCCGTCAGCCAGAGCCACCGGACTACTACCCCTAATATCCCACATCATCCCGTCAGCCAGAGCCACCGGACTACTACCCCTAATATCCCACATCATCCCGTCAGCCAGAGCCACCAGACTACTACCACTAATATCCCACATCATCCCGTCAGCCAGAGCCACCGGACTACTACCCCTAATATCCCACATCATCCCGTCAGCCAGAGCCACCGGACTACTACCCCTAATATCCCACATCATCCCGTCAGCCAGAGCCACCGGACTACTACCCCTAATATCCCACATCATCCCGTCAGCCAGAGCCACCGGACTACTACCCCTAATATCCCACATCATCCCGTCAGCCAGAGCCACCGGACTACTACCCCTAATATCCCACATCATCCCGTCAGCCAGAGCCACCGGACTACTACCCCTAATATCCCACATCATCCCGTCAGCCAGAGCCACCGGACTACTACCCCTAATATCCCACATCATCCTGTCAGCCAGAGCCACCGGACTACTACCCCTAATATCCCACATCATCCCGTCAGCCAGAGCCACCGGACTACTACCCCTAATATCCCACATCATCCCGTCAGCCAGAGCCACCGGACTACTACCCCTAATATCCCACATCATCCCGTCAGCCAGAGCCACCGGACTACTACCACTAATATCCCACATCATCCCGTCAGCCAGAGCCACCGGACTACTACCCCTAATATCCCACATCATCCCGTCAGCCAGAGCCACCGGACTACTACCCCTAATATCCCACATCATCCCGTCAGCCAGAGCCACCGGACTACTACCCCTAATATCCCACATCATCCCGTCAGCCAGAGCCACCGGACTACTACCCCTAATATCCCACATCATCCCGTCAGCCAGAGCCACCGGACTACTACCCCTAATATCCCACATCATCCCATCAGCCAGAGCCACCGGACTACTACCACTAATATCACACATCATCCCATCATTCCAGAGCTACCGGACTACTCCCCCTAATATCCCACATCATCCCATCAGCCAGAGCCACCGGACTACTACCCCTAATATCCCACATCATCCCGTCAGCCACAGCTACCGGACTACTCCCCCTAATATCCCACATCATCCCATCAGCCAGAGCCACCGCACTACTACCCCTAATATCCAACATCATCCCGTCAGCCAGAGCCACCGGACTACTACCCCTAATATCCCACATCATCCCCTCAGCCAGAGCCACCAGACTACTGCCCCTAATATCCCATATCATCCCGTCACCCAGAGCCACCGGACTACTACCACTAATATCCAACATCATCCCGTCACCCAGAGCCACCGGACTACTACCCCTAATATCCCACATCATCCCGTCAGCCAGAGCTACCGGACTACTCCCCCTAATATCCCACATCATCCCATCAGCCAGAGCCACCGCACTACTACCCCTAATATCCAACATCATCCCGTCAGCCAGAGCCACCGGACTACTCCCCCTAATATCCCACATCATCCCATCAGCCAGAGCCACCGGACTACTACCCCTAATATCCCACATCATCCCGTCAGCCAGAGCTACCGGACTACTCCCCCTAATATCCAACATCATCCCGTCAGCCAGAGCTACCGGACTACTCCCCCTAATATCCCACATCATCCCATCAGCCAGAGCCACCGGACTACTACCCCTAATATCCCACATCATCCCCTCAGCCAGAGCCACCAGACTACTGCCCCTAATATCCCATATCATCCCGTCACCCAGAGCCACCGGACTACTACCACTAATATCCAACATCATCCCGTCACCCAGAGCCACCGGACTACTACCCCTAATATCCCACATCATCCCGTCAGCCAGAGCTACCGGACTACTCCCCCTAATATCCCACATCATCCCATCAGCCAGAGCCACCGCACTACTACCCCTAATATCCAACATCATCCCGTCAGCCAGAGCCACCGGACTACTACCCCTAATATCCCACATCATCCCATCAGCCAGAGCCACCGGACTACTACCACTAATATCACACATCATCCCATCATCCAGAGCTACCGGACTACTACCCCTAATATCCAACATCATCCCGTCAGCCAGAGCCACCGGACTACTACCCCTAATATCCCACATCATCCCATCAGCCAGAGCCACCGGACTACTACCCCTAATATCCCACATCATCCCGTCAGCCAGAGCTTCCGGACTACTCCCCCTAATATCCCACATCATCCCATCAGCCAGAGCCACCGGACTACTACCCCTAATATCCAACATCATCCCGTCAGCCAGAGCCACCGGACTACTACCCCTAATATCCCACATCATCCCATCAGCCAGAGCCACCGGACTACTACCCCTAATATCCCACATCATCCCGTCAGCCAGAGCTTCCGGACTACTCCCCCTAATATCCCACATCATCCCGTCAGCCAGAGCCACCGGACTACTACCTCTAATATCCCACATCATCTCGTCAGCCAGAACCACCGGACTACTACCCCTAATATCCCACATCATCCCGTCAACCAGAGCCACCGGACTACTACCCCTAATATCCCACATCATCCCGTCAACCAGAGCCACCGGACTACTACCCCTAATATCCCACATCATCCCGTCAGCCAGAGCCACCGGACTACTACCTCTAATATCCCACATCATCTCGTCAGCCAGAACCACCGGACTACTACCCCTAATATCCCACATCATCCCGTCAACCAGAGCCACCGGACTACTACCCCTAATATCCCACATCATCCCGTCAACCAGAGCCACCGGACTACTACCCCTAATATCCCACATCATCCCGTCAACCAGAGCCACCGGACTACTACCCCTAATATCCCACATCATCCCGTCAGCCAGAGCTACCGGACTACTCCCCCTAATATCCCACATCATCCCATCAGCCAGAGCCACCGCACTACTACCCCTAATATCCAACATCATCCCGTCAGCCAGAGCCACCGGACTACTACCCCTAATATCCCACATCATCCCATCAGCCAGAGCCACCGGACTACTACCACTAATATCACACATCATCCCATCATCCAGAGCTACCGGACTACTCCCCCTAATATCCCACATCATCCCATCAGCCAGAGCCACCGGACTACTACCCCTAATATCCCACATCATCCCGTCAGCCAGAGCTTCCGGACTACTCCCCCTAATATCCCACATCATCCCGTCAGCCAGAGCCACCGGACTACTACCTCTAATATCCCACATCATCTCGTCAGCCAGAACCACCGGACTACTACCCCTAATATCCCACATCATCCCGTCAACCAGAGCCACCGGACTACTACCCCTAATATCCCACATCATCCCGTCAACCAGAGCCACCGGACTACTACCCCTAATATCCCACATCATCCCATCAGCCAGAGCCACCGGACTACTACCACTAATATCACACATCATCCCATCATCCAGAGCTACCGGACTACTCCCCCTAATATCCCACATCATCCCATCAGCCAGAGCCACCGGACTACTACCCCTAATATCCCACATCATCCCATCAGCCAGAGCCACCGGACTACTACCCCTAATATCCCACATCATCCCGTCAGCCAGAGCCACCGGACTACTACCTCTAATATCCCACATCATCTCGTCAGCCAGAGCCACCGGACTACTACCCCTAATATCCCACATCATCCCGTCAACCAGAGCCACCGGACTACTACCCCTAATATCCCACATCATCCCGTCAACCAGAGCCACCGGACTACTACCCCTAATATCCCACATCATCCCGTCAACCAGAGCCACCGGACTACTACCCCTAATATCCCACATCATCTCGTCAGCCAGAGCCACCGGACTACTACCCCTAATATCCCACATCATCCCGTCAGCCAAAGCCACCGGACTACTACCCCTAATATCCCACATCATCCCGTCAGCCAGAGCCACCGGACTACTACCCCTAATATCCCACATCATCCCGTCAGCCAGAGCCACCGGACTACTACCCCTAATATCCCACATCATCCCGTCAGCCAGAGCCACCGGACTACTACCACTAATATCCCACATCATCCCGTCAGCCAGAGCCACCGGACTACTACCCCTAATATCCCACATCATCCCGTCAGCCAGAGCCACCGGACTACTACCCCTAATATCCCACATCATCCCGTCAGCCAGAGCCACCGGACTACTACCACTAATATCCCACATCATCCCATCAGCCAGAGCCACCGGACTACTACCCCTAATATCCCACATCATCCCGTCAGCCAGAGCCACCGGACTACTACCACTAATATCCCACATCATTCCGTCAGCCAGAGCCACTGGACTACTGCCCCTAATATCCCACATCATCCCGTCAGCCAGAGCCACCGGACTACTACCCCTAATATCCCACATCATCCCGTCAGCCAGAGCCACCGGACTACTACCCCTAATATCCCACATCATCCCATCAGCCAGAGCCACCGGACTACTACCCCTAATATCCCACATCATCCCGTCAGCCAGGGCCACCGGACTACTACCCCTAATATCCCACATCATCCCATCAGCCAGAGCCACCGGACTACTACCACTAATATCCCACATCATCCCATCAGCCAGAGCCACCGGACTACTACCCCTAATATTCCACATCATCCCGTCAGCCAGGGCCACCGGACTACTACCCCTAATATTCCACATCATCCCGTCAGCCAGGGCCACCGGACTACTACCCCTAATATCCCACATCATCCCGTCAGCCAGAGCCACCGGACTACTACCCCTAATATTCCACATCATCCCGTCAGCCAGGGCCACCGGACTACTACCCCTAATATTCCACATCATCCCGTCAGCCAGGGCCACCGGACTACTACCCCTAATATCCCACATCATCCCATCAGCCAGAGCCACCGGACTACTACCCCTAATATCCCACATCATTCCGTCAGCCAGAGCCACCGGACTACTACACCTAATATCCCACATCATCCCATCAGCCAGAGCCACCGGACTACTACCACTAATATCCCACATCATCCCGTCAGCCAGAGCCACTGGACTACTACACCTAATATCCCACATCATCCCATCAGCCAGAGCCACCGGACTACTACCCCTAATATCCCACATCATTCCGTCAGCCAGAGCCACCGGACTACTACACCTAATATCCCACATCATCCCATCAGCCAGAGCCACCGGACTACTACCCCTAATATCCCACATCATCCCGTCAGCCAGAGCCACTGGACTACAACACCTAATATCCCACATCATCCCATCAGCCTGAGCCACCGGACTACTACCCCTAATATCCCACATCATTCCGTCAGCCAGAGCCACCGGACTACTACCCCTAATATCCCACATCATTCCGTCAGCCAGAGCCACTGGACTACTACCCCTAATATCCCACATCATCCCATCAGCCAGAGCCACCGGACTACTACCCCTAATATTCCACATCATCCCGTCAGCCAGGGCCACCGGACTACTACCCCTAATATCCCACATCATCCCATCAGCCAGAGCCACCGGACTACTACCCCTAATATCCCACATCATCCCATCAGCCAGAGCCACCGGACTACTACCACTAATATCCCACATCATCCCATCAGCAAGAGCTACCGGACTACTATCCCTAATATTCCACATCATCCCGTCAGCCAGGGCCACCGGACTACTACCACTAATATCCCACATCATCCCGTCAGCCAGAGCCACCGGACTACTACCCCTAATATCCCACATCATCCCATCAGCAAGAGCTACCGGACTACTATCCCTAATATTCCACATCATCCCGTCAGCCAGGGCCACCGGACTACTACCCCTAATATTCCACATCATCCCGTCAGCCAGGGCCACCGGACTACTACCCCTAATATCCCACATCATCCCATCAGCCAGAACCACTGGACTACTACCACTAATATCCCACATCATCCCATCAGCCAGAGCCACCGGACTACTACCCGTAATATCCCACATCATCCCATCAGCAAGAGCTACCGGACTACTACCCCTAATATTCCACATCATCCCGTCAGCCAGGGCCACCGGACTACTACCCTAATATCCCACATCATCCCATCAGCAAGAGCTACCGGACTACTACCACTAATATCCCACATCATCCCATCAGCCAGAGCCACCGGACTACTACCCCTAATATTCCACATCATCCCGTCAGCCAGGGCCACCGGACTACTACCCCTAATATCCCACATCATCCCGTCAGCCAGAGCCACCGGACTACTACCACTAATATCCCACATCATTCCGTCAGCCAGAGCCACTGGACTACTGCCCCTAATATCCCACATCATCCCATCAGCCAGAGCCACCGGACTACTACCCCTAATATCCCACATCATTCCGTCAGCCAGAGCCACTGGACTACTACACCTAATATCCCACATCATCCCATCAGCCAGAGCCACCGGACTACTACCCCTAATATTCCACATCATCCCGTCAGCCAGGGCCACCGGACTACTACCACTAATATCCCACATCATCCCATCAGCCAGAGCCACCGGACTACTACCCGTAATATCCCACATCATCCCATCAGCAAGAGCTACCGGACTACTATCCCTAATATTCCACATCATCCCGTCAGCCAGGGCCACCGGACTACTACCACTAATATCCCACATCATCCCGTCAGCCAGAGCCACCGGACTACTACCCCTAATATTCCACATCATCCCGTCAGCCAGGGCCACCGGACTACTACCCCTAATATCCCACATCATCCCATCAGCCAGAGCCACCGGACTACTACCCGTAATATCCCACATCATCCCATCAGCAAGAGCTACCGGACTACTACCCCTAATATTCCACATCATCCCGTCAGCCAGGGCCACCGGACTACTACCACTAATATCCCACATCATCCCGTCAGCCAGAGCCACCGGACTACTACCCCTAATATCCCACATCATCCCGTCAGCCAGAGCCACCGGACTACTACCACTAATATCCCACATCATTCCGTCAGCCAGAGCTACCGGACTACTACCCCTAATATCCCACATCATCCCGTCAGCCAGAGCCACCGGACTACTACCACTAATATCCCACATCATTCCGTCAGCCAGAGCCACTGGACTACTGCCCCTAATATCCCACATCATCCCATCAGCCAGAGCTACCGGACTACTACCACTAATATCCCACATCATTCCGTCAGCCAGAGCCACTGGACTACTGCCCCTAATATACCACATCATCCCGTCAGCCAGAGCCACCGGACTACTACCCCTAATATCCGACATCATTCCATCAGCCAGAGCCACCGGACTACTACCACTATTATCCCACATCATCCCGTCAGCCAGAGCCACCGGACTACTGCCCCTAATATACCACATCATCCCGTCAGCCAGAGCCACCGGACTACTGCCCCTAATATACCACATCATCCCGTCAGCCAGAGCCACCGGACTACTACCCCTAATATCCCACATCATTCCATCAGCCAGAGCCACCGGACTACTGCCCCTAATATCCCACATCATCCCGTCAGCCAGAGCCACCGGACTACTACCCCTAATATTCCACATCATCCCGTCAGCCAGAGCCACCGGACTACTACCCCTAATATCCCACATCATCCCGTCAGCCAGAGCCACCAGACTACTACCCCTAATATCCCACATCATCCCATCAGCCAGAGCCACCGGACTACTACCCCTAATATCCCACATCATCCCATCAGCCAGAGCCATCGGACTACTACCCCTAATATCCCACATCATCCCGTCAGCCAGAGCCACCGGACTACTACCACTAATATCCCACATCATCCCGTCAGCCAGAACCACCGGACTACTACCCCTAATATCCCACATCATCCCGTCAGCCAGAGCCACCGGACTACTACCCCTAATATTCCACATCATCCCGTCAGCCAGAGCCACCGGACTACTACGCCTAATATCCCACATCATCCCATCAGCCAGAGCCACCAGACTACTACCCCTAATATCCCACATCATCCCATCAGCCAGAGCCACCGGACTACTACCCCTAATATCCCACATCATCCCATCAGCCAGAGCCACCGGACTACTACCCCTAATATCCCACATCATCCCGTCAGCCAGAGCCACCGGACTACTACCCCTAATATTCCACATCATCCCGTCAGCCAGAGCCACCGGACTACTACCCCTAATATCCCACATCATCCCGTCAGCCAGAGCCACCGGACTACTACCACTATTATCCCACATCATCCCGTCAGCCAGAGCCACCGGACTACTACCCCTAATATCCCACATCATCCCGTCAGCCAGAGCCACCAGACTACTACCACTAATATCCCACATCATCCCGTCAGCCAGAGCCACCGGACTACTACCACTAATATCCCACATCATCCTGTCAGCCAGAGCCACCGGACTACTACCACTAATATCCCACATCATCCCGTCAGCCAGAGCCACCGGACTACTACCCCTAATATCCCACATCATCCCGTCAGCCAGAGCTACCGGACTACTACCACTAATATCCCACATCATCCCGTCAGCCAGAGCCACCGGACTACTACCACTAATATCCCACATCATACCGTCAGCCAGAGCCACAGTACTACTACCACTAATATCCCACATCATCCCGTCAGCCAGAGCCACCGGACTACTACCCCTAATATCCCACATCATCCCATCAGCCAGAGCCACCGGACTACTACCCCTAATATCCCACATCATCCCGTCAGCCAGAGCTACCGGACTACTACCCCTAATATCCCACATCATCCCATCAGCCAGAGCCACCGGACTACTACCACTAATATCCCACATCATCCCATCAGCCAGAGCCACCGGACTATTACCCCTAATATCCCACATCATCCCGTCAGACAGAGCCACCGGACTACTACCCCTAATATCCCACATCATCCCATCAGCCAGAGCCACCGGACTATTACCCCTAATATCCCACATCATCCCATCAGCCAGAGCTACCGGACTACTACCCCTAATATCCCCCATCATCCCGTCAGCCAGAGCCACCGGACTACTACCACTAATATCCCATATCATCCCGTCAGCCAGAGCCACCGGACTACTACCACTAATATCCCACAACATCCCGTCAGCCAGAGCCACCGGACTACTACCCCTAATATCCCACATCATCCCGTCAGCCAGAGCCACCGGACTACAACCCCTAATATCCCACATCATCCCATCAGCCAGAGCCACCGGACTACTACCCCTAATATCCCACATCATCCCGTCAGCCAGAGCCACCGGACTACTACCACTAATATCCCACATCATTCCATCAGCTAGAGCCACCGGACTACTACCCCTAGTATCCCACATCATCCCGTCAGCCAGAGCCACCGGACTACTGCCCCTAATATCCCACATCATCCCGTCAGCCAGAGCCACCGGACTACTACCCCTAATATCCCACATCATCCCGTCAGCCAGAGCCACTGGACTACTACCCCTAATATCCCACATCATCCCGTCAGCCAGAGCCACCGGACTACTACCCCTAATATCCACATCCTCCCGTCAGCCAGAGCCACCGGACTACTACCACTAATATCCCACATAATCCCGTCAGCCAGAGCCACCGGACTACTCCCCCTAATATCCCACATCATCCCGTCAGCCAGAGCCACCGGACTACTACCCCTAATATCCCACATCATCCCGTCAGCCAGAGCCACCGGACTACTACCCCTAATATCCCACATCATCCCGTCAGCCAGAGCCACCGGACTACTACCCCTAATATCCCACATCATCCCGTCAGCCAGAGCCACCGGACTACTACCCCTAATATCCCACATCATCCCGTCAGCCAGAGCCACCGGACTAGTACCCCTAATATCCCACATCATCCCGTCAGCCAGAGCCACCGGACTACTACCCCTAATATCCCACATCATCCCATCATCCAGAGCCACCGGACTACTACCTCTAATATCCCACATCATCCCGTCAGCCAGAGCCACCGGACTACTACCCCTAATATCCCACATCATCCCGTCAGCCAGAGCCACCGGACTACTACCTCTAATATCCCACATCATCCCGTCAGCCAGAGCCACCGGACTACTACCTCTAATATCCCACATCATCCTTTCAGCCTGGGGTCAGAACTAAAGAGCTGAGAGGAACTGTCCTAACTTCCATACCAGGGATCCCTTTATGAGGGAAGATGTGCCTACGGGATGGAGGATGTGTCATGTGTATATAGGAATGGGAGGGGGGGATTCATTTCTGTCATGTGCTCTCTGCTCCTTTCTGGGGGGCAGACAATGGCTGGAGCTTATGTTCCTGGGGATGCTAGATTTCTCCCACCTATCAGTGTCTACTGAGGTGTTGTCAAGTGGGAAAACTTGCTCATAGCAACCAATCACAGCTCAGCTTCTTTTGAACAGCTCTGGTGAAGTGAAAGCTGCCTCGTGATTGGTTGGTGATACACATCTTTTCTATGTGTATATAGCTATTCTATCTTTTCTAGTCTAACCTGTCACGCTGTGATTATACTGTATGCGGCAGACCATTTGCCGGCTTTTAATCTATCTAATATACTGTATATATATATATATATCTGTGTGTTTTGATGGGTTTGAGCCCTTACAAGTAAAATCCCGGATGCTGCACCGAAGATAAAAACCATCGCCGGGACCAGGAATAGAAGATGGGATCTGACGCAAAACTACAGAAAGAGGCTGTAGCCTGAAGTGCCAGTAGGGGGCGTGATAGATAAACCTGCCTATGGCAGCATGAGCCCAAAATGCAGCCCTGCCGATTATGTGGTCCACGGGTCTAGACAGAGCAGGTCTCTCCACAAGATGGCGACACACACCAGCTGCTATCAGGAGAGAGCACTGGATCCAGAGCTCTATGATTACACTGCAGAACAGACTTATGGCTCAGTGATAAGGGGAGCGCTGGGTCAGGGGCTCAGTGATAAGGGGAGTGCTGGGTCAGGGGCTCAGTGATAAGGGGAGTGCTTGGACAGGGGCTCAGTGATAAGGGGAGTGCTGGGTCAGGGGCTCAGTGATAAGGGGAGCGCTGGGTCAGGGGCTCAGTGATAAGGGGAGCGCTGGGTCAGGGGCTCAGTGATAAGGGGAGCGCTGGGTCAGGGGCTCAGTGATAAGGGGAGCGCTGGGTCAGGGACTCAGTGATAAGGGGAACGCTGGGTCAGGGACTCAGTGATAAGGGGAGCGCTGGGTCAGGGGCTCAGTAATAAGGGGAGTGCTGGGTCAGGGGCTCCGTGATAAGGGGAGCGCTGGGTCAGGGGCTCAGTGATAAGGGGAGCGCTGGGTCAGGGGCTCAGTGATAAGGGGAGCGCTGGGACAGGGGCTCAGTGATAAGGGGAGCGCTGGGTCAGGGGCTCAGTGATAAGGGGAGCGCTGGGTCAGGGGCTCAGTCATAAGGGGAGCGCTGGGTCAGGGACTCAGTGATAAGGGGAACGCTGGGTCAGGGACTCAGTGATAAGGGGAACGCTGGGTCAGGGACTCAGTGATAAGGGGAACGCTGGGTCAGGGACTCAGTGATAAGGGGAGTGCTGGATCAGGGGCTCAGTGATAAGGGGAGCGCTGGGTCAGGGACTCAGTGATAAGGGGAGCGCTGGGTCGGGGACTCAGTGATAAGGGGAGCGCTGGGTCAGGGGCTCAGTGATAAGGCGAGTGCTGGATCAGGGGCTCAGTGATAAGGGGAATGCTGGGTCAGGGGCTCAGTGATAAGGGGAGCGCTGGGTCAGGGGCTGAGTGATAAGGGGAGTGCTGGGTCAGGGGCTCAGTAATAAGGGGAGCGCTGGATCAGGGGCTCAGTGATAAGCGGAGCACTGGGTCAGGGGCTCAGTGATAAGGGGAGCGCTGGGTCAGGGGCTCAGTAATAAGGGGAGCGCTGGGTCATGGACTCAGTGATAAGGGGAGTGCTGGGTCAGGGGCTCAGTGATAAGGGGAGCGCTGGATCAGGGGCTCAGTTATAAGGGGAGCGCTGGGTCAGGGGCTCAGTAATAAGGGGAGTGCTGGGTCAGGGACTCAGTGATAAGGGGAGTGCTGGGTCAGGGGCTCAGTGATAAGGCGAGCGCTGGATCCGGGGCTCAGTGATAAGGGGAACGCTGGGTCAGGGGCTCAGTAATAAGGGGAGTGCTGGGTCAGGGGCTCAGTGATAAGGGGAGCGCTGGGTCAGGGGCTCAGTGATAAGGGGAGCGCTGGGTCAGGGGCTCAGTCATAAGGGGAGCGCTGGGTCAGGGACTCAGTGATAAGGGGAACGCTGGGTCAGGGACTCAGTGATAAGGGGAACGCTGGGTCAGGGACTCAGTGATAAGGGGAACGCTGGGTCAGGGACTCAGTGATAAGGGGAGTGCTGGATCAGGGGCTCAGTGATAAGGGGAGCGCTGGGTCAGGGACTCAGTGATAAGGGGAGCGCTGGGTCGGGGACTCAGTGATAAGGGGAGCGCTGGGTCAGGGGCTCAGTGATAAGGCGAGTGCTGGATCAGGGGCTCAGTGATAAGGGGAATGCTGGGTCAGGGGCTCAGTGATAAGGGGAGCGCTGGGTCAGGGGCTGAGTGATAAGGGGAGTGCTGGGTCAGGGGCTCAGTAATAAGGGGAGCGCTGGATCAGGGGCTCAGTGATAAGCGGAGCACTGGGTCAGGGGCTCAGTGATAAGGGGAGCGCTGGGTCAGGGGCTCAGTAATAAGGGGAGCGCTGGGTCATGGACTCAGTGATAAGGGGAGTGCTGGGTCAGGGGCTCAGTGATAAGGGGAGCGCTGGATCAGGGGCTCAGTGATAAGGGGAGCGCTGGGTCAGGGGCTCAGTAATAAGGGGAGTGCTGGGTCAGGGACTCAGTGATAAGGGGAGTGCTGGGTCAGGGGCTCAGTGATAAGGCGAGCGCTGGATCCGGGGCTCAGTGATAAGGGGAACGCTGGGTCAGGGGCTCAGTAATAAGGGGAGTGCTGGGTCAGGGGCTCAGTGATAAGAGGAATGCTGGGTCAGGGGCTCAGTGATAAGGGGAGCGCTGGGTCAGGGGCTCAGTAATAAGGGCAGTGCTGGGTCAGGGGCTCAGTGATAAGGCGAGCGCTGGATCAGGGGCTCAGTGATAAGGGGAATGCTGGGTCAGGGGCTCAGTGATAAGGGTAATGCTAGGTCAGGGGCTCAGTGATAAGGGGAGCGCTGGGTCAGGGGCTCAGTGATAAGGGGAGCGCTGGGTCAGGGGCTCAGTGATAAGGCGAGCGCTGGATCAGGGGCTCAGTGATAAGGGGAATGCTGGGTCAGGGGCTCAGTGATAAGGGGAATGCTGGGTCAGGAGCTCAGTGATAAGGGGAATGCTGGGTCAGGGGCTCAGTGATAAGGGGAATGCTGGGTCAGGGGCTCAGTGATAAGGGGAGCGCTGGGTCAGAGGTTAGTGATCAGAGCAGAACATCATATCTTGTGACCTCAGTGAGATGTGGAATCATTCATGTTTTGCTCTGGTGAATAACCTGTAACATGAGTCTGGCTTCCACAGCCTAATTTTGTGGCAGAGATTGTCTGTTCCTCACCCAGCCTCCTACACAGCGGTTTGTGTTTCATGTAATTGGAGCGCCCGCCAGGGCAAGTGGGGTTTACTTGGCATCGGGCCGCTTTCTTAAAGGGGCAATGTCACAGCGGCGGTGACCCGGTCCGTGGCCCTGGGTGTCCAATGAAAGGGATGAAAGGGGAGTATTTATAGAGGAAAGAGAAATAAAGAGTTTTTGTGGTAAGAGTTTGTGATGCCAGCTGTGGTATCTGATTAGTAGGGACCGGCGCTGCGGTGCTGATCCTCTGGGACTGATGGTATGATGCAGCAGTGTTGGAATAGCTCTCCACAGGCAGAGCTGTAGTCCCAGGGCAGTTGTGGTTGGTTAAAGATGGAATGGTTGCTGATGTTGATGTAGCAGTGCTGAGTAAGTGTCGAGGCAAGAATTCAAAGGACACAGTGGAGTGCAGTTCCAAAGCTTTACTCACAGTTTCTTGTGCGCACATGTAGGTAATAGCAGGTACGCAGGATGCAGTGACGAGACGCGAGACTGAGTTGTACTTTGGGGGGAAACTTTTATAAATTTAAGCCACTAGGGCTATATTAAGCAACCAAAAAGGGGTAACAACAGTTGTCCTCGCAGGGATTCAGCACAAACAAACACTTTTAAAGAGAACACAACTAACCCGGCAAAGGCCGTTTACGATAGGGTCACGATATGGCCGACTACGGGTCCTTATTTCCTATAGTGTCACTTATCCGTCCTGACGTCCCTCGGCGTCTCTGATGAAGCTGCTTTGGCGTCGCAGCCGCTAGGCCCAGCTGCTGAAGATCTGTCGTAGTCTTCGGGCACCCCAGCGCCCAGGAGGAGTTGGGGCACAACAGGCCCTGAAGGAGTCCTTTGATGAGGTAACCCCCTGTAGAAACAGCGGGGTTCCGCTAGTTAGCGAGTTCAATCTGACTCCAGTCCCAAAGCAGGGTTGTGTCACAGTTACCAGTAGTGGTGGTTGGTAGGCCACGTGCACGGCCTGGGCAAAGAGGTTCTCCGTAGGCAAGGAGCAGGCCCCAACTGCCGACTGCAGCGGGGTGATGTCAGCTGCGGGCGATGATGAACAAGCTGAAACGGGGCAGCAGCGGGCAGGCCGCAGCCGCGGGCTAGAGTAAAGCGGCAGCGGCCGCGAAAGGCGGCAGACAGGCCGCAACGGGCTGGAGCACAGCGGCAACGGCTGCGGACGACCGCAGGCAGGTCGTGACCCCGGAGTGGAGTGAAGCGGCAGTCTCTTGTCGGTATGTTCGGCACTTCCTCTCCGTAGGCCACTGTAAATCTCCCCTCTGCCACTGGTCTCCTCTCTGGTCACCGTCTGTCACTCTGGCCCTCTCAAATTCCCACAGTCTCTTGCTTCGTGTCTGCCGTTCCGCCAACTGACTCCCCTGCGCGCTCACAGTCCCTTTTATACTCGCCCCTCCCTTTGCTGTCCTGTCAATCCCAGCAGTCCACTTTCCTCCTCCGCTCCCCGGGTACAGTTCCCTTAGGAACCTAGATGGCGGTCCCTTTGGTTCCGGCCCGGACGCTCTGCGGGGGCCCTCCTCCCTACACACAGGTGCCCGCTTTAGTGCTGTGTTCTCCAGGTGAAGGGCTCAGTCAACTCTTGGACAAATGAAGCACACCTTTCCAGCACTCCCCTCAGTATGTGCCTTCCCTGGCCATCTCACAGTGCTGCTCTCCACTTGCCTTCCCTTCCAGCACCTCACAGTCAGTGTCCCAGGCCAGCTGACGCGGATACTGTCGGACAACGTGACCCACTATATTTCCTTGATTCTTTCTGGCTGCCTTTCTGGAGAAGATAACTGTGGTAGTTGGCTGTGGCCCCTAAAGTTGCCACAGCCGTCGGCTTCCTAGCTGAGTCCTGATGTCCACTCCACTAGGCAAGGGGCCGAGACCCTTCTGCGACCTGGATTCTCCCCCACCTGATGTCTGTCAGCATGGAACGACCCCCACGGGGAGCACACTCTACACCCGTGCCTCTGGGAGAACCCCTTTTCCCCTTCAGGGAACTTCCTTTCTCAAGCTACTCCATCCAGCAGCTCCTCCTGACTACCCACCTCTCAACACTCTTCATGAACCAAGCAGGGGTCATAAAGGTTGCCCTGCTGTTCCAAGGTGCAGGTGTGTGAGTGTAGTCCGGTGTCTCCATTTTACCTGGATAGTGAGATACTACACCTCTGGTTGAGGTGCAGTACCTCTGTGGCAACTGAACCCTCAGGGGTGTCACATACCCCCTACCTTATGTCTTATATCCAGTCTGATACTCCAGAGATCCAATCATTATCTTCCTCATCAGGTGGCAGATCACTACCAATTAAACCAACCCCACTACCTCCTGTCACCACCAGAGAGAGAACGGAAGGAAAGCTCTCAACTGCTGGAGCAGAAAATGAGCTCATAACAGTACCCCCCCTTGAGGAGGGGTCACCGAACCCTCATCCATGCCACCAGGCCGATCAGGATGGGCCCGGTGAAAAGCACGAGCCAATTTATTGGCATGAATATCAGAGGCAGCGACCCAAGAATTATCCTCCAGGCCATAACCCTTCCATTTGACCAAATACTGGAGTCTCCATCTAACCAAACGAGAATCCAATATTTTCTCTACCTCATATTCCACATTGCCTTTAACCAATACAGGGTCACGAGGTGCCGCCACAGGAACTACTGGCTCAACAAACCTCTTCAACAGTGATTTGTGAAATACGTTATGGATTTTGAACGTAACTGGAAGAGCCAATCGAAAACAAACAGGATTAAGAATCTCCAAAATCCTATAAGGTCCAATAAATCTTGGCTTAAATTTTGGAGATGCAACCTTCATAGGAATATTCTTAGACAACAACCAAACCATATCACCCACTTTAAACCGGGGACCACTGGTCCTATGCCGGTTGGAAAAACGCTGGGCCTTTTCCTGAGAGAGTGACAATTTATCCACTACTTGGTCCCATATCTGCTGCATTCTCACAACCACAGTGTCCACACCTGGGCAGGACGAAGATTCCACTTGCCCTGAAGAGAATCGAGGATGAAACCCAAAATTACAGAAAAAGGGTGACATCAAAGTGGCAGAACTAGCTCTATTGTTCAGCGCAAATTCGGCCAAGGGCAAAAATGAGACCCAATCATCTTGATCAGCAGATATAAAACATCTTAAATAGACTCCAGGGTCTGGTTTGTTCTCTCAGTCTGCCCATTGGTCTGAGGATGAAACGCGGAGGAGAAGGATAACTGAATTCCCAGATTGGAACAAAAGGCTTTCCACAATCTGGAAACAAACTGGACTCCTCTATCCGACACAATGTTCTCAGGAATCCCGTGTAACCGAACCACCTATTGTAAAAACAAGGGTACCAGCTCAGCGGAAGATGGCAACTTTGGGAGTGGTACAAGATGGACCATCTTCGAAAATCTATCACAAATCACCCAGATAAGTAATTCTCTGAGAGACAGGAAGGTCAGAAATAAAATCCATTGAGATATGGGTCCATGGCCTCTTGGGCACCGGCAAGGGCATCAGCAACCCACTAGAACAGGAACAGGGTTTAGACCGAGAACAAGTCCCACAGGACTGTACAAAATTCCTGATATCACGAGATAAGGCAGGCCACCAAAACGACCGACTCACCAAATCTCTGGTACCAAAAATACCTGAATGACCAGCCAATGCGGAGCAATGGACTTCAGACATCACTCTCTTTCTCCACTGGTCAGGAACATACAATCTTCCCATAGGGCAACGCTCAGGTTTATCCTCCTGAAATTCCTCCAGGGCGTGTCTCAAATCGGGCGAAATGGCAGAAAGAACTACCCCCTCACTTAGGATAGTAGTAGGCTCGGTCACATTAAGAGAATCAGCAAAGAAACTCCTAGAAAGGGCGTCTGCCTTAACATTCTTAGTGCCCGGAAGAAAAGAGATCACAAAATTAAAACGCGTGAAAAACAAGGCCCATCTAGCCTGTCTAGGATTCAAGCATTTGGCCGACTCCAGATAAGTCAGATTCTTGTGATCGGTGAGGACCACAAATTGATGTCTAGCTCCCTCCAACCAATGTCTCCACTCCTCAAATGCCCATTTCATGGCCAACAATTCCCGATTCCCCACGTTATAGTTGCGTTCAGATGGGGAGAACTTTCGAGAAAAGAAGGCACAGGGATTCATCTTAGAAGTCACAGGGTCTTTTTGGGACAAAACAGCTCCTGCACCAATCTCAGAAGCGTCTACCTCCACTTGAAATGGAAGTGAGACATCAGGTTGCCGTAAAACTGGAGCTGAAGTAAATCTCCGCTTAAGCTCCTGAAATGCTGAGACAGCCTCAGGAGACCAATTCAGCACATCAGCTCCCTTCTTGGTCAGATCAGTCAGTGGTTTGACAATACTAGAAAAATTACCTATAAATTTACGATAGAAATTAGCAAAACCCAAAAACTTCTGGAGGGCCTTCAAAGAAGTGGGCTGAACCCAATCATAAATGGCCTGTACCTTGGCCGGGTCCATTTCAATAGTCGATGGAGATAAGATAAATCCCAAAAATGAAATCCTCTGTACACCAAAGAGACATTTTGATCCCTTAACAAACAGGGAATTCTCCCTCAAAATCCAGAACACAGTCCGGACGTGTTCCACATGAGAATCCCAATCACTAGAAAAGATCAAAATATCATCCAGATAGATGATCAAAAACTTATCCACAAAGTCACGGAAAATATCATTCATAAAGGACTGGAAGACAGAAGGGGCATTAGTGAGCCCAAAAGGCATCACCAGGTACTCAAAATGTCCCTCCGGAGTATTAAACGCCATCTTCCATTCATCCCCGTGCTTGATGCGAATAAGATTATACGCCCCCCTGAGGTCAAGCTTGGTAAACCAGCAAGCACCTTTAACTCTGGAGAATAGATCAGACATCAGAGGTAACGGTTACTGATATTTAACCGTCATCTTGTTAAGGGAACGATAATCAATACACGGTCTTAATGAACCATCTTTCTTGGCCACAAAAAAAAAAACAGCGCCTAAAGGTGACGAGGATGGTCTAATATGACCCTTCTCCAACGACTCCTTAATATAGGATCGCATAGCATCATGTTCGGGTACAGATAAGTTGAAAAGCCGACCCTTGGGAAATGTACACCCAGGCATCAACTCAATTGCACAGTCATAACTCCTATGAGGGGGCAAAGACGCAGACTTACTCTCACTAAATACATCAGAGTAATCAGCCAGATAATCAGGAATATCATGAGACTGAGGAGAGGTGGAGAAAACAGGAGCGTCCCTAAGAACACACTGACAACCTCAACTCACTACAGACACAGATTTCCAATCCAAAACTGGGTTATGAGTTTGCAACCAGGGGAACCCCAGAACAATAGTAATGCAAATTATGCAGCACCAAAAATGTACAATTTTCTTGGTGGTCTGGGGCAACTCGCATTATCACCTGGGTCCAAAACTGAGGTTTATTCTCTGCCGAAGGAGTAGCATCAATACCCCTCAAAGGAATAGGCGTCCGCAGAGGCATCATGGGAAAACAACGTTTAGCAAAGTCCAAATCCATCAGATTCAGAGCTGCTCCTGAATCCACAAAAGCCTTCGTGGAAAATGTGGATAAGGAGCAGATCAGAGTAATTGCCAAAAGGAACTTAGGTTGTATACTGCCCACAGCAAATGTGTGTGCAAAACGTTTCTCTCGTTTAGGGAAGACAGAAATAATGTGAGAGGCATCTCCACAGAAAAAACACAGCTTATTACGCCTTCTAAACTCCTGACGTTGCGCCCTAGACAAAACTCTATCACATTGCATAGGTTCAGACATTTGTTCAAAAGGTGGCAGCGCCTCCCGTGTAGTTTTACGTTCCCGTAAACGCCGATCAACTTGAATGGCTAATGACATAGAGCCGTCCAGATCAGAGGGAACAGGAAATCCCACCATAACATCTTTTACGGTCTCTGATACACCTTTCCGAAAGAGAGCTGCCAATGCACCATCATTCCATGTTGTAAGGACCGCCCACTTTCGGAATTTTTGACAGTATAACTCTGCAGAATCCTGACCCTGGTTTAATGCCAACAAGGTTCTCTCAGCTTGATCAATGGCATTAGGTTCATCATACAACAACCCCAAGGCCTGAAAAACTGCATCCACATTAGTCAGAATAGGGTTTTCAGGTGTCAGAGAAAAAGCCCAATCCTGGGGATCGCCGCGCAGCAAGGAGTTGATAATTTTATCCTGCTGCACAGAGCTCCCAATGAGTTAGGCTTCAAGGCCAGAAATAATTTACAATTATTCTTAAAATTCAGAAATTTAGACCGATCCCCAGAAAACACATCAGGAGTAGGGATCTTAGGTTCAGCAGCATGTGACTGAATGAGGTAGGTGGAAATTCCCTGCACTTCAGCAGCAAGTTGCTCCACACGATCAGTTGCTTGGTCTCCATTAGGAGAAAAAAAAATCCTCCTATGGCCCCAGAAATAAAAAAGAGGAAAAAATAAAAAAATAAAAAAATCTGACACTTCTTTTTTTTTCTTTCTTTTTTTTTTAGCAACTTTTTCCTGCTTTTGAGTACCCTAGAATCTGCGGTATGGCTGGTGATTCTGTTATGAATGGGTCACCGAGGAGAAAAAAGCAAAACAAGCTAAGTCACAGAAAACCAGAGAGGTTGGTAGCTATGCAGACTGCAGATCCCTGATCTTACCACACAACTAGCAGCAGTCGTGGAGCGTGCCTACGTTGGTCCTAGACGCCTCGTCACAACCGGAGCTACATAAGCCTAAAGCAGGAAAAGAGGAAAACTAACTGCCCCAGAGCAGACCCCAAAGGAAAGACAGCCCCCCACATGTATTGATGGTGAAACAAGATGAAAACACAAACACAGGCAGGAAAATAGGCTGAGCAAACGATGGGGCCAAACTAACTAGAAAGGAAAGGAAAGGAAAGCCTCTGTCTGCAATCTGCCAAAAACCCTGCCAAAAATAACGTCCAACACAACTGATAGCAAAATTAACCCTGAAGTCACTAGACTTCTCCCACTATATCAGCACTCTGAAATATTCTGAGACAGAGCAAAAAGAGGCCAATCTAATAAGGGACAAAAAAAAAGCAAATTGGCAAATACAGATAAATAAGAGTGGAAATTCAGCACAGCCCAGCCGGGCTGGCTGACCACACAAAAAACTGAATTGACCAACAAGAGCAAGTGTGAACATTAGCAAAAACAAACTTAACTTGAAAAGACTGGAACAGAGCTGAGTCCAAGACCTGAGAAGCAGACTGAATCACCAGCACCCTGATAGGGAGTTGGCTGTCTTATATCCAGTCTGATACTCCGGAGATCCAATCATTATCTTCCTCATCAGGTGGCAGATCACTACCAATTAAACCAACCTCACTACCTCCTGTCACCACGAGAGGGAGAACGGAAGGAGAGCTCTCAACTGGTGGAGCAGAAAAAGAGCTCATAACACACCACATAATGACTATTTTTAAACTAAATATGAGAATAATCAGTATCTCCTGTGATAAATTGTTCATCATACACCCAACTATGATCCCTGAAGGAGATTGTCATGATCCAGGTTGGATATGACAGGTTTTGAATAAGTAACCTTTTTTTCCTTTGAGCTGGTTGCTTGGAGTTGGTTTTGCCCCGGTGGTCATTGGGGTTATTGCACAGTGGTTTCTTTTGTTCTAGTTTGCCTCCGGTGGTGGTGAGCGTTATTGCACGGGAATCTCTAACAGGTGTGAGACTCTGGCTCCTAACTATAAAGGTGTGTCAGGTGTTCTCACTCACGGTTGGTGGTATTGGTGTTTTCCAACCATCCTTGGTGAAAGAAGAAGCTAGAGAGAGTTCCTGGCAGCTCAGTCAGAATCCTGGAGTGGCAGCTATGGTGTCAGCGAGGAGTTCTGGCAAAGCATGGAGGAGTGGCAGCTATGGTGTCAGCGAGGAGTTCTGGCAAAGCTTGGAGGAGTGACAGCTATGGTGTCAGCAAGGAGTTCTGGCAAAGCTTGGAGTATTGGCAGCTATGGTGTCAGCGAGGAGTTCTTGTAAAGCATGGTGGAGTGTCAGCTATGGTGTTAGCGAGTTCTTCCAAAGCTTGGTGGAGTGGCAGCTATGGTGTCAGCGAGGAGTTCTTGCAAAGCTTGGTGGAGTGGCAGCTATGTTGAAAGCTGCACTCAGATGCTGGACTCTGTTGCTGTAAAGCTGCACTCAGATGCTGGACTCTGTTGCTGTAAAGCTGCACTCAGATGCGGGACTCTTTTGCTGGAAAGCTGCACTCAGGTGTTGGATCCGGTTGGAGGAAAAGATGCACTCAGGTGTCGGACTCTGTTGCTTGGAGCATTAGCAACAGAGCAAAGCTAATTGGTGGTTCCCTGTTTGTCACTTTCCTCAATGTGTGTTTTAGTGCAGGGGTGGGATTAGTTTCTGCACTGTCCACTTCACTAGTAAGGGATTGGTTCAGTGCGAGCTAGGGATTTCAGGTAACCTTATCGGCGCCTGGTGCGGAACCGGCCTAGGGATAGATAGGAGTGTAGAGACACTGACTCAGGGAAGTGCAGGAGGTCTCCACGTCCCCGTTCCCTATCGCAGGGCCAACATTGTAATTGTTTTCCTTGTTTTCCCCTTTATTCTGAAATTCGCCCTGCTGGAGGTGGTGTATCCAGACATACCTGGACTATTGAAATTCGCCTGCTGGAGGCGGGGTATCCAGACATACGTGTACTATTGAAATTCGCCTGCGGGAGGCGGGGTATCCGGCTGCACGTTCTATCATTTAAATTCGTCCTGCTGGAGGCGGTGTGTCCAGTCACACGTGACCATGACAGAGATGAGAAGAAATGATGAAGGTGAAGAGCGCTCACCGGATACTGATGATGGAGGTGATGGGCGGTCACCAGATACTGATGATGGAGGTGACAGGTGGTCACCAGATACTGATGATGGAGGTGACAGGCGGTCACCAGATACTGATGATGGAGGTGAAGGGCTATCACCAGGTACTGATGATGCAGGTGACATGCAGTCACCAGATACTGATCATGGAGGTGAGGGGCAGTCACCAGATACTGAAGATGGAGGTGAAGGGCGATAACCAGATGCTAATGATGGAGGTGACATGCAGTCATCAGATACTGATCATGGAGGTGAAGGGCGGTCACCAGATACTGATGATGGAAGAGATGGGCGGTCACCAGATACTGATGATGGAGGAGACGGGCGGTCACCACATACTGATGAGATACTGATGATGGAGGAGATAAGTGGTCACAAGATACTGATGATGGAGGGGACAGGTGGTCACCAGATACTGATGATGGAGGTGACGGGCGGTCACCAGATGCTGAAGATGGAGGTGATGGGCGGTCACCAGATACTGATGATGGAGGTGACGGGCGGTCACCAGATACTGATGATGGAGGTGACGGGCGGTCACCAGATACTGATGATGGAAGAGACGGGCGGTCACTAGATACTGATGATGGAGGGGACAGGCAGTCACCAGATACTGATGATGGAGGTGACGGGCGGTCACCAGATACTGATGATGGAAGAGACGGGCGGTCACTAGATACTGATGATGGAGGTGACGGGCGGTCACCAGATACTGATGATGGAGGAGATAAGTGGTCACAAGATACTGATGATGGAGGGGACAGGCAGTCACCAGATACTGATGATGGAGGTAACAGATGGTCACCAGATACTGATGATGGAGGTAACAGATGGTCACCAGATGCTGATGATGGAGGTGACGGGCGGTCACCAGACACTGATGATGGAGGGGACAGGCAGTCACCAGATACTGATGATAGAGGTGACGGGCGGTCACCAGACGCTGATGATGGAGGTGACGGGCGGTCACCAGACACTGATGATGGAGGTGACGGGCGGTCACCAGATACTGATGATGGAGGGGATGATCAGTCACCAGATACTGATGATGGAGGTGATGGGCAGTCACCAGATGCTGATGATGGAGGTGACGGGCGGTCACCAGACACTGATGATGGAGGTTACGGGCTGTCACCAGATACTGATTGGATTTACCTTTCTTTTTTTCGGTCACTTTGCTTTCTGTTAGCTAATAATAAACATTAACTCTTCTATTTTTCAAGCTTCTTACATTTTTGCTGCCTAAATCATTTGTACAGTTTGCTGAGGACTAACCAGGGTCACGATACGACCCCGATCGGCGGAGGGTTAATAACAGGCAGATCGCGGTAAACGATGCACACAGCAGCTGTGGTTCTCGGCGGTGCAAGTCCCCATCACACACTACCATGCTCCGCTGACAACGATGATCTTTTGTGCTGCACAAAGGATCATTTCTCCTGATGAATGAGCATTTTGCTCGTTCATCGGGTGATCGCCAGTATGAAATCAACATTTTTACCAATGCTCGACCGTGGTTGTCTTCCAGTGTAAATCCCCCTTAAGGCTGTGATAGTGTCTGGATACAGTCCTAGGAGACCTCAGAGTGTTACATTTGCTTTCAGTTATATTGGAGAAAGAGAACAGAATCTTTTCGATCAGAGTCAAATTTTTCAATTTATTCAGATGAATCATATCCACAATTAATTTAGGAAATTCACTCATCTCTACAAGTGATGCCAATGATGACTGTAGTACTAGACCAATGACTGACACTAGCATGGTGGAGGATGGGAGTAGTAGTCAGGCTCCTTGTCTGTCAGTAGTACTGATGAGATAAGGTGCAGGACAGGTGTCAGGTTCATCAGTTCTTAGAGTACATGTTTTCTTTGCACCCGTCTGTGCATTCCTGGGGTAGAGGTCTTGGCAGGTATGCACCTGCGCTTTCTGGATTGTTCTGGCCTCATTGGGGGATCTGCGGGCCCTTGATGCACCCTAGTTCTGATCCCTGCTGGCGCCAGGCACTGCAGATGGTTTGCAGCTGATGTAAGGCGCTAATTTAGCTGCAGGGAGGTGCTGCTGTCATCTGTATACTGCAGCAAGGTTTGGAAGTGATACTGGAGCTCTGCAGTCATGAATACTTCATCAGGTCTGCATTATTGAGGAGGGAATCCCCCCCAGTGCAGGGCTGACGCATCATTTACTGCACTGCATCCTGGGAGATCTGTGCTCAGGCGGCTGGGACAGGTGGATTGCTGCAATATTCTTATCTGCTGCACTATGCCGCTAATCTGTGCGCACTGCTCTGCTGCTTCATTGTAGGCATCAATAGCCCCCATCGTGCTTCACTGCAGACATCACCGAGCCCCTGCCATGCTTCACTGTAGACATCACCGAGCCCCCGCCGTGCTTCATTGCAGATATAATCAAGCCCCCACAGTGCTTGACTGCAGACATCACTGAGCCTTCGCCGTGCTTCACCGTAGATATAATCAAGCCTCCCCCATGCTTCATTGTAGACATCACCAAGCCCCCGCCGTGCTTCTCTGTAGACAACGCCGAGCCCCTGCCATGCTTCACTGTAGACATCACCGAGCCCCCATCGTGCTTCACTGCAGACATCACGAGCCCCCGCCATGCTTCACTGTAGATATAATCAAGCCCCCGCCATGCTTCACTGCAGACATCATGGAGCCCCCACTGTGCTTCACTGTGGATATAATCGAGCCCCTGCTGTGCTTCACTGCAGACATCACCGAGCCCCCGCCGTGCTTCACTGCAGACATCACCGAGCCCCCGCCGTGCTTCACTGTAGACAACACCGAGCCCCCGCCATGCTTCACTGTAGACATCACTGAGCCCCTGCCATGCTTCACTGTAGACATCATCGAGCCTTCGCCGTGCTTCACTGTAGATATAATCAAGCCCCCCCATGCTTCAATGTAGACATCACCGAGCACCCATCATGTAGACATCACCAAGCCCGTGCCATGCTTCACTGTAGACATCACGAAGCCTGTGCCATGCTTCACTGTAGATATCATCGAGCCCCCACAGTGTTTCACTGTAGACACCATGTTGTGCATAGTAACCAAATAAAATGACAATAACACTGCTGACAGCATAAAAATAAATCCAATTCAGCTCTAATTAGGTCATAAAAAACATAAAATAAACGTATACGCAGCAGATAATAGTCACAGGAAACCGACCTGGATGTTCCATTATCAGTGGGATAGATGTAGAATAGCAGTTGTCCCAGTATCCAGTATTTAGAAGTTCTAATGATTAATGTAGAGGTACAAGCAAGCAGCCCTTGGTGGAGACTGCTCCGGCCGGAGACTACTGCCTCGGTCTTCCAAACTGAAGTCCTGGCTCTAGGTGGCCTATAGCTCATACAGTAAAACATTCTGACGTCATAATTGAGTATCCAGAACTTCAGTTTGGAACCCAAGACACAGCATGGAAGTTGTCACTGGCCAGGGCAGTCTCCACTGTATGCTCCTCGCTTGGACCTCTACAAAAGAAGCTGCAGAAGAACATGCTCCGTGTAGCTTTTATTTTGCTGTGCATTATGTACATTTTATGGGGTGCTCCTCAAGGCCTTCTGCACATGTCAATTTTTCATGTCCATATACGGTCTGTTTTTTAAGGGCCACAAATGTGGACACACGCACACCCATTGTATTAAATGGAGGTGCGCACATGTGTGTCCATGCGAAAAACCAGCAGACATGTCAGTTTGTTTGTGCAGCATGGATAAAATGCATGCCGCACACGTGCACACTCATGACATCAGTGTGCCATCTGCTAGACAGCAAGACATGTACTGGCGTCTGAGAAAAAGCAGTACAGTTTGCGCCATTCTCAGGTGATGGCCGGCAGCTGAAGGCAACTCTCATCATTGTCGCTTGGTCTCCCCGAGATCAGCGTGACCAATTGACAAGGATGGGAGTTGTATTTTCAGCATGGACGGTTGCATCATGGCACAACTCATGTTGAAAACCAAATATCGCAGAGATGGATTATGATGTGGGACAATATGGCTTATCTGCACTTTGAAAAGTTGAGGGATATGGTTGTTTATGATTTTTGCTTTTCTACACGGGACATGGGCCTCAATGGATTAGGTGTAAAGAGAGTATTTTTGTTTATTATTTTCTGTCTTTTACAGGAGCTAAGGTCTTCAATGGAATAGCAATAAGGTGAGTAATGCTTCGAGCTTTATTTTTAGATAAATTAAATAAATTAAACAGGGTGCTTATTTTTATTTCAAATACAGGATTTTATTCTGGCTTTGTCTTTTTTCAATAGTTACTATGAGGTTAGAAAGTGGGGCATCTCATAGACGCCTCTCTGTTATTAACCCTCGGGTTTGATGTCACCTGACAATACAAAGGTGACATCTTCCCTAACCCTACTACCCAACTTGCCACTGCCACAGGGCACGAGAGAAGAGCGAGGCTAAGCACTAGATTTTTCACATCTTATGGATGCGCAATCTCAGGGGCGGCTGAGGGCTTATGTTGGTAGAAACGAGGGGGCAATATCTCTGGTCCCTAATGTCAACCCACAGCTGTCTGTTTAGCTTTTGTTGGATTGAATTTATAGCGGGACCCTAAGTCTTTTTTTTTTGAGTCCCCCGTAAATTCACCAGTAAAGGCTAAGCAGACAGCTGTGAGCTGTTATTAATAGTCTGGGAACGTTATTCAGAGGCGTACATAAGGGGGGCAGCCGGGTCATGTGCCCCAGGTGCAGTCGGCAGGGGGTGCAGTCAGGCCGAACGCTGTAGGCACCTGTCGGGAAGGTGACCAGACTGCCGGTACACATAGCAGACCACGGGTGCTCGAGCGGACCGAGACCTGGTTCCTGAGCGAGAACCCTCCATGGCCTCTTGGAGCTCAGGCGCCCTATCGGAAGGCTCCAGAGGTTTAGAAAAACTAGGTGCCAACCTAAACCTCTGCCTATACTGGGCCCACTCCAACCTTCGCTTGACGAAGCTAAGGTCTATACGGGTAGAGATGGTAATAAGCTCCTCCAGTGTGGCGGGAATCTCCCTGGAGGACAGGGCGTCCATTACGTGGTCAGCCAGATCTCTCCAGAACACAGGGATGAGGACCTTTTCTGGCTACTCCAGCTCAGAGACCAGGGACTGGAACTGGATGGCATAATGGCTGACCAAGGACGAGCCCTGTGACAGTGCCAACAGCTGGAGCATGGTATCGTGGGTGACTCGGGGTCCCAGGAAGACCTGCTTCAGAGTAGCCAAGAACTGCGAGGCAGTCTGCACCACATGATCGCCACGCTTCCATAGCAGTGTGGCCCACTCCAAAGCCCTGCCCGACAAGAGGGAAACTACAAATCCCCCCTTAGCCCGCTTGGAGGGGAATCGAGCAGCCAGTAGCTCAAGCTGAATAGCACACTGGCTGAGGAAACCCCTACAAGAAACGCCATCACACGAGAATTTTTCGGGCAGTGGAATGCGGGACAAAGCCGGGGCAAGGATGGGAGTGGTCACACGGGAGGCAGCCTCTGTAGCTGCCTGAACAGCGACCACGGTTACATCCACAGCTGAGGTTGAGCGCTCGAGAGCCGCCAACCTGCCCTCCAGTTGCTGGATGCACCTGAGAAGTCGCTGTTCGTCCACCATTACTAGCCAAACTCTGGTGCTAGTATAAAGTTGGGGCTAGCAGAATGCACCAAATAATAAAGAGATGGTAGGAGGTGCGTTCACAGCCCAGGGTCCACCGTGCAGAGATGACAACTGCTGCTCGGTAATGGCGGACAATAACTGGCGGTATAACTAGTACACACGGGTTAACCTCACCCGGTTAATAGGAAGCGGACCCTGTTGCTTCACAGGACCGCGATACCGCTGAGTGAGTGCTAGTGCTGTGGTCACAGGACCCTGCCCCAAAGACACGGGGTTAGTGTCCCTCTAGACCCACTAGCGTTCGTCACCGCTACTGCGGTGCCTGGACACACACAAACTAAAGCTAAAGCACACTAGGTGCAGACAGCGCCGCACTGGCGGACGCCACTAGCCAGCCTAACCTTATGGCTGGAAAGCGCAATGTTAGTGCACGGCACAGCTCTGACGGATGCTGCGGTAGACACAGTGAGGTGGTGCCTTGTGCCGAATGGCACACTCTGGTGCTAGCAGATGTGAGGAGCTGGTAGCAGTGCCACAACTCGGCGTTGACTCTGACTCTACAAACCTTATCTCATGCACAACCAATGGAGGGAGTCATAATGAGTCAGTCACATGGCACAAGCATCCATTATCACACACACACTTAGTCATTAGAGTCTATACTAGCGCATGGCCAAGCGGCCATGCAATCCTTTTATAGCAGCGTCCTTCTGGGACCTTCCTGATGGTCCAATCGGAACAGGCACGGGACCTGAGGATGTGACCCCTGAACTCCAATGAGAGGTTGAGCCACGGGATGCTCAGTGGAGCGAAAGAGGGACTTTGTCCCAGGAGCTGCTTGCCGCTGGCTAGTGCAGGCTGCTATAGCTGAACCAGGAATGGCAGCAGCAACCAACCTGAAAACACTAGCTTGAGCAAGACGCCGGAATCGACATCTTTGCTGAGCAGCCTCTTCTGTGGCTGGGACTGAATGGGAGACTGTAGAAGGCAAGGCTCGAGATTCCTCCTATGCAGAGGGAGAAACCCGATGCCTAACAATATGTGAGGTCAGCAAAGTGGGAGTTCCTAAGTTTATGGCCAAACCAGGAACGTCCATTTGGCCTTTATTCAGAGCAGGAGAGACAGCTAGAACACCATGCTGGGGTACTTAATCCTTTCTTTGGGAACTCTCCTCCCCTTTATCGACACATCATACCTGTGATTGAGATTTAGTAAGCTTCGTATTTTTATCCCTTTTATTTTCTAACTGTACATGCTTGTATTTTGTCTCTTTTTGTAATATCTTTTGTATCTTTGGTAAACACTGCCGACTTTTTCTGGAGTAAACTTATAAAATTTGCTAGCTTCGTTCTTCTTGCTCTATGACCGAACCTACATGTACTCCATGCAAATTAATGCTACATGGGGTTGGTTCCTGATCCGATAAAGGCTTGGTAACGAATCGGGCTTATATATAATGAGGGACTGGTGGCAACATGCTGTCCTGGTGTTATTGGGGGATCCTGGCAGTGATGGAAAAGAGGTTTATATATGTATTCCCGGTCATGGACTGGTGATATACATACCGCCCTCACTGCAGAGTGCCCCGATAAACATCATGTGACAGGGCAGCCTCTCTGGCGACTACTTACACATGTGTCAAAATTGTTGGTATCCCTAGTTTAATGACAGAAAAACCCACAATGGTCACAGAAATAACTTGAATCTGACAAAATAATAAATAAAAAATCTATGAAAATGAACAAATGAAAGTCAGACATTGCTTTTCAACCATGCTTCCACAGAATTTAAAAAAAAATAAAACTCATGAAATAGGCAAACAGAAATGATGGCACCCCTGAAAATAATGTGACAAAAGGGGCATGTTAAATCAAGGTGTGTCCACTAATTATCATTACAGGTGTCTACAATCTTGGAATCAGTGAGTGGCCTGAATAGAGGCTACAGATACTCACTGTGTTGTGTAGTGACATGGTGTGTATCACACTCAACATGGACGAGAGGAAGCGAAGGAAAGAGCTGTCTCAGGAGATTAGAAAGAAAATTATACAAAAACATGTTACAGGTAAAAGTTACAAGACCATCTCCAAGCAGCTTGATGTTCTTGTGACTAAAGCTGCGCATATTATTCAGAAATTTAAGATTCATGGAACTGTAGCCAACCTCCTTGGACGTGGCCGCAGGAGGAAAATTGATGACAAATCAAATAGACGAATAATACAAATGGTAGCAAAAGAGCCCAGATAAACTTCTAAACAGATTAAAGGTGAACTTCAAGCTCAAAGAACATCAGAGTCAGATCGCACCATCCGTCGTTGTATGAGCCAAAGTGGACTTCATGGGAGATGACCAAGGAAGACACCATTGTTGAAAAAAAATCATAAAAAAGCCAGACTGGAATTTGCCAAACAGCATGTTGAAAAGCAACAAATCTTCTGGGAGAATGTCCTATGTACAGATGAGACAAAAATGGAACTTTTTGGCAAGGCACATCAGCTCTATGTTCACAGATGGAAAAACAAAGCATATCAAGAAAAGAATACTGTCCCTACTGTGAAACATGGAGGAGGCTCTGTTATGTTCTGGGGCTGCTTTGCTGCCTCTGGCACAGGGTGTCTAGAATCTGTGCAGGGTACAATGAACTCTCAAGACTATCAAGGGATTGTAGAGAGAAATGTGCTGCCCAGTGTCAGAAAGCTTGGTCTCAGTCGCAGGTCATGGGTTTTGCAACAGGATAATGGCCCTAAACAAAAAGCTAAAAACACCCAGGAATGGATAAGAAGAAAACATTGGACTATTCTGAAGTGGCCTCTATGAGGCCTGACCTAAATCCTATTGAGCATCTTTGGAAAGAGCTGAAACATGCTGTCAGGAAAAGGCGACCTTCAAACATGAGACAACGGGAGAAGTTTGCTCTTGAAGAGTGGGCCAAAATACCTGTTGAGAGGTGCAGAAGTCTCATTGACAGCTACAGGAATCGTTTGATTGCAATGATTGCCTCAAAAGGTTGTGCAACAAAATATTAAGTTAAGGAACCATAATTTCTGTCCAGGCCGATTTCATGAGTTTTATTTATTTTTTAATTCTGTGTTCTGTGGAAGCATTATGGAAAAGCAATGTCTGACTTTCATTTGTTCCCTTTCATAGATGTTTTATTTATTATTACTTTCCTCGGATTCCAGTTATTTCTGTGACCATTGTGGGTTTTTCTGTCATTAAACGAGGGGTGCCAACAATTTTGACCATGTGTGTACCTATCTTAGGTGCAGTTCCCTTAGTGACATGAGGGTAAGGGGGGCACCAGAGAGCTGCAAGTTTCATGAGCTGAAAGTAAAAAGTGGGGACAGGAAGAGGAGGAGGGTGACTCCCAGCATAAGGAGTTTGAGAACAGAGAGGATGACAATGAAGTTGTAGATCCCACGTGTATTCTGTGATCTCCTCTGTGATATCGCATTGTATTCTGTGATCTCTGTGATATCAGCATTGTATTCTGTGATCTCTGTGATATCAGCATGGTATTCTGTGATCTCTGTGATATCAGCATGGTATTCTGTGATCTCTGCGATATCAGCATTGTATTCTGTGATCTCTGTGATATCAGCATTGTATTCTGTGATCTCTGTGATATCAGCATTGTATTCTGTGATCTCCTCTGTGATATCAGCATTGTATTCTGTGATCTCTGTGATATCAGCATTGTATTCTGTGATCTCTGTGATATCAGCATTGTATTCTGTGATCTCTGCGATATCAGCATTGTATTCTGTGATCTCTGTGATATCAGCATTGTATTCTGTGATCTCTGTGATATCAGCATTGTATTCTGTGATCTCTGTGATATCAGCATTGTATTCTGTGATCTCTGTGATATCGCATTGTATTCTGTGATCTCTGTGATATCAGCATTGTATTCTGTGATCTCTGTGATATCAGCATTGTATTCTGTGATCTCTGTGATATCAGCATTGTATTCTGTGATCTCTGTGATATCAGCATTGTATTCTGTGATCTCCTCTGTGATATCAGCATTGTATTCTGTGATCTCTGTGATATCAGCATTGTATTCTGTGATCTCTGCGATATCAGCATTGTATTCTGTGATCTCTGCGATATCAGCATTGTATTCTGTGATCTCTGTGATATCAGCATTGTATTCTGTGATCTCTGTGATCTCAGCATGGTATTCTGTGATCTCTGCGATATCAGCATTGTATTCTGTGATCTCTGTGATATCAGCATTGTATTCTGTGATCTCTGTGATATCAGCATTGTATTCTGTGATCTCCTCTGTGATATCAGCATTGTATTCTGTGATCTCTGTGATATCAGCATTGTATTCTGTGATCTCTGCGATATCAGCATTGTATTCTGTGATCTCTGCGATATCAGCATTGTATTCTGTGATCTCTGTGATATCAGCATGGTATTCTGTGATCTCTGCGATATCAGCATTGTATTCTGTGATCTCTGTGATATCAGCATTGTATTCTGTGATCTCTGTGATATCAGCATTGTATTCTGTGATCTCTGTGATATCAGCATTGTATTCTGTGATCTCTGTGATATCAGCATTGTATTCTGTGATCTCTGTGATATCAGCATTGTATTCTGTGATCTCTGTGATATCGCATTGTATTCTGTGATCTCTGTGATATCAGCATTGTATTCTGTGATCTCTGTGATATCAGCATTGTATTCTGTGATCTCTGTGATATCAGCATTGTATTCTGTGATCTCTGTGATATCAGCATTGTATTCTGTGATCTCTGTGATAACAGCATTGTATTCTGTGATCTCTGTGATATCAGCATTGTATTCTGTGATCTCTGTGATATCAGCATTGTATTCTGTGATCTCTCTGTGATATCAGCATTGTATTCTGTGATCTCTGTGATATCAGCATTGTATTCTGTGATCTCTGTGATATCAGCATTGTATTCTGTGATCTCTGCGATATCAGCATTGTATTCTGTGATCTCTGCGATATCGCATTGTATTCTGTGATCTCTGCGATATCAGCATTGTATTCTGTGATCTCTGCGATATCAGCATTGTATTCTGTGATCTCTGCGATATCGCATTGTATTCTGTGATCTCTGCGATATCAGCATTGTATTCTGTGATCTCTGTGATATCAGCATTGTATTCTGTGATCTCTGTGATATCAGCATTGTGTTCTGTGATCTCTGCGATATCAGCATTGTGTTCTGTGATCTCTGCGATATCAGCATTGTATTCTGTGATCTCTGCGATATCAGCATTGTATTCTGTGATCTCTGCGATATCAGCATTGTATTCTGTGACCGCTGCGATATCGCATTGTATTCTGTGATCTCTGTGATATCAGCATTGTATTCTGTGATCTCTGTGATATCAGCATTGTATTCTGTGATCTCTGCGATATCGCATTGTATTCTGTGATCTCTGCGATATCAGCATGGTATTCTGTGATCTCTGTGATATCAGCATTGTATTCTGTGATCTCTGTGATATCAGCATTGTATTCTGTGATCTCTGTGATATCGCATTGTATTCTGTGATCTCTGTGATATCAGCATTGTATTCTGTGATCTCTGTGATATCAGCATTGTATTCTGTGATCTCTGCGATATCAGCATTGTATTCTGTGATCTCTGCGATATCAGCATTGTATTCTGTGATCTCTGCGATATCAGCATTGTATTCTGTGATCTCTGCGATATCAGCATTGTATTCTGTGATCTCTGCGATATCAGCATTGTATTCTGTGATCTCTGCGATATCAGCATTGTATTCTGTGATCTCTGCGATATCAGCATTGTATTCTGTGATCTCTGCGATATCAGCATTGTATTCTGTGATCTCTGCGATATCAGCATTGTATTCTGTGATCTCTGCGATATCAGCATTGTATTCTGTGATCTCTGCGATATCAGCATTGTATTCTGTGATCTCTGCGATATCAGCATTGTATTCTGTGATCTCTGCGATATCAGCATTGTATTCTGTGATCTCTGCGATATCAGCATTGTATTCTGTGATCTCTGCGATATCAGCATTGTATTCTGTGATCTCTGCGATATCAGCATTGTATTCTGTGATCTCTGCGATATCAGCATTGTATTCTGTGATCTCTGCGATATCAGCATTGTATTCTGTGATCTCTGCGATATCAGCATTGTATTCTGTGATCTCTGCGATATCAGCATTGTATTCTGTGATCTCTGCGATATCAGCATTGTATTCTGTGATCTCTGCGATATCAGCATTGTATTCTGTGATCTCTGTGATATCAGCATTGTATTCTGTGATCTCTGTGATATCAGCATTGTATTCTGTGATCTCTGTGATATCAGCATTGTATTCTGTGATCTCTGTGATCTCAGCATTGTATTCTGTGATCTCTGCGATATCAGCATTGTATTCTGTGATCTCTGCGATCTCAGCATGGTATTCTGTGATCTCTGCGATATCAGCATTGTATTCTGTGATCTCTGTGATATCAGCATTGTATTCTGTGATCTCTGTGATATCAGCATGGTATTCTGTGATCTCTGTGATATCAGCATTGTATTCTGTGATCTCTGCGATATCAGCATTGTATTCTGTGATCTCTGCGATATCAGCATTGTATTCTGTGATCTCTGTGATCTCAGCATGGTATTCTGTGATCTCTGTGATATCAGCATTGTATTCTGTGATCTCTGTGATATCAGCATTGTATTCTGTGATCTCTCTGTGATATCAGCATTGTATTCTGTGATCTCTGTGATATCAGCATTGTATTCTGTGATCTCTGTGATATCAGCATTGTATTCTGTGATCTCTGCGATATCAGCATTGTATTCTGTGATCTCTGCGATATCGCATTGTATTCTGTGATCTCTGCGATATCAGCATTGTATTCTGTGATCTCTGCGATATCAGCATTGTATTCTGTGATCTCTGCGATATCGCATTGTATTCTGTGATCTCTGCGATATCGCATTGTATTCTGTGATCTCTGCGATATCAGCATTGTATTCTGTGATCTCTGTGATATCAGCATTGTATTCTGTGATCTCTGTGATATCAGCATTGTGTTCTGTGATCTCTGCGATATCAGCATTGTGTTCTGTGATCTCTGCGATATCAGCATTGTATTCTGTGATCTCTGCGATATCAGCATTGTATTCTGTGATCTCTGCGATATCAGCATTGTATTCTGTGACCGCTGCGATATCGCATTGTATTCTGTGATCTCTGTGATATCAGCATTGTATTCTGTGATCTCTGTGATATCAGCATTGTATTCTGTGATCTCTGCGATATCGCATTGTATTCTGTGATCTCTGCGATATCAGCATGGTATTCTGTGATCTCTGTGATATCAGCATTGTATTCTGTGATCTCTGTGATATCAGCATTGTATTCTGTGATCTCTGTGATATCGCATTGTATTCTGTGATCTCTGTGATATCAGCATTGTATTCTGTGATCTCTGTGATATCAGCATTGTATTCTGTGATCTCTGCGATATCAGCATTGTATTCTGTGATCTCTGCGATATCAGCATTGTATTCTGTGATCTCTGCGATATCAGCATTGTATTCTGTGATCTCTGCGATATCAGCATTGTATTCTGTGATCTCTGCGATATCAGCATTGTATTCTGTGATCTCTGCGATATCAGCATTGTATTCTGTGATCTCTGCGATATCAGCATTGTATTCTGTGATCTCTGCGATATCAGCATTGTATTCTGTGATCTCTGCGATATCAGCATTGTATTCTGTGATCTCTGCGATATCAGCATTGTATTCTGTGATCTCTGCGATATCAGCATTGTATTCTGTGATCTCTGCGATATCAGCATTGTATTCTGTGATCTCTGCGATATCAGCATTGTATTCTGTGATCTCTGCGATATCAGCATTGTATTCTGTGATCTCTGCGATATCAGCATTGTATTCTGTGATCTCTGCGATATCAGCATTGTATTCTGTGATCTCTGCGATATCAGCATTGTATTCTGTGATCTCTGCGATATCAGCATTGTATTCTGTGATCTCTGCGATATCAGCATTGTATTCTGTGATCTCTGTGATATCAGCATTGTATTCTGTGATCTCTGCGATATCAGCATTGTATTCTGTGATCTCTGCGATATCAGCATTGTATTCTGTGATCTCTGTGATATCAGCATTGTATTCTGTGATCTCTGTGATATCAGCATTGTATTCTGTGATCTCTGTGATATCAGCATTGTATTCTGTGATCTCTGTGATCTCAGCATTGTATTCTGTGATCTCTGCGATATCAGCATTGTATTCTGTGATCTCTGCGATCTCAGCATGGTATTCTGTGATCTCTGCGATATCAGCATTGTATTCTGTGATCTCTGTGATATCAGCATTGTATTCTGTGATCTCTGTGATATCAGCATGGTATTCTGTGATCTCTGTGATATCAGCATTGTATTCTGTGATCTCTGCGATATCAGCATTGTATTCTGTGATCTCTGCGATATCAGCATTGTATTCTGTGATCTCTGTGATCTCAGCATGGTATTCTGTGATCTCTGTGATATCAGCATTGTATTCTGTGATCTCTGTGATATCAGCATTGTATTCTGTGATCTCTCTGTGATATCAGCATTGTATTCTGTGATCTCTGTGATATCAGCATTGTATTCTGTGATCTCTGTGATATCAGCATTGTATTCTGTGATCTCTGCGATATCAGCATTGTATTCTGTGATCTCTGCGATATCGCATTGTATTCTGTGATCTCTGCGATATCAGCATTGTATTCTGTGATCTCTGCGATATCAGCATTGTATTCTGTGATCTCTGCGATATCGCATTGTATTCTGTGATCTCTGCGATATCAGCATTGTATTCTGTGATCTCTGTGATATCAGCATTGTATTCTGTGATCTCTGTGATATCAGCATTGTGTTCTGTGATCTCTGCGATATCAGCATTGTGTTCTGTGATCTCTGCGATATCAGCATTGTGTTCTGTGATCTCTGCGATATCAGCATTGTATTCTGTGATCTCTGCGATATCAGCATTGTATTCTGTGACCGCTGCGATATCGCATTGTATTCTGTGATCTCTGTGATATCAGCATTGTATTCTGTGATCTCTGTGATCTCAGCATTGTATTCTGTGATCTCTGTGATATCAGCATTGTATTCTGTGATCTCTGTGATCTCAGCATGGTATTCTGTGATCTCTGTGACCTCAGCATTGTATTCTGTGATCTCTCTGTGATGTCATCATTGTATTCTGTGATCTCTCTGTGATGTCATCATTGTGTATCATAGAATATTGTGAGATCACAGGATGTAGGATTGAGAACCAGGGTAGTTTGTTCCCACTAGAAGTAAGGAATCTGAGGGTCCATGCAGTCGGTTGTTGTACACACTGGCTCAGGGGCAGACCTACTGCCCGTGCAGCCGGTTCATTGAAGAGAGGGGGGCCCCTCCAGCCTCCTGCACCACATGGCTAATTATTCAGTTTTCAAATTAGCCATGTGGAGCGCAGGAGCAGAGGAGAGGAGAGGAGAGCAGCGCCCTGTGGTGACGTCATCATCAGGCGATCAGGGGGTGGAGCTGATCACAGGCCTTCACCATTGATCAGCTCCACCCCCTGATCACATGACGATGACATCACCAGAGGTCCTTTAGCAGAGCTTGCCTCACTCAGGAGCTGCATCTTCCAGCAGGAGCTCGGCCAGTTAAGAATTTTTTTTTAACTTATTATGTTTCCCCGCAGGATGGAGACACATGGACCGTGTGTCTCCATCCTGCCAGGGCAGATTGGAGACAAGGGGAGGCAAGATAGAGATGGGCAGGATTGGAGACATTGGGGTCAGGATGGAGACGGGGCAGGATTGGAGTTGAGGCAGGATTGGAGGCAGGGGCAGGATGGAAACGGGGGCAGGATTGGAGACGGGGCATGATTAGAGACATTGGGGGCAGGATGGAGACGGGGCAGGATGGAGATGGGGCAGGATGGAGATGGGGAAGGATTGGTGGCAGGGGCAGGATGGAGACGGGGGCATGATTGGAGGCACGGGGCAGGACTGGAGACACGGGGGCAGGATTGCAGGTACAGGGGGCATGATTGGAGACAAAGGGGGCAGGATGAAAGAGATGGGGGCAGGATTGCAAGTACAGGGGGCATGATTGCAGACACAGGGGGCAAGATTGGAGACAAAGGGGCAGGATGAAAAACACAAGGGGCATGATTGGAAACAGGGCAAAATGGAGACATGGGGCAGGATTGGAGACACAGGGGGCAGGATTGTAGACAGATGGGGCAGGATTGTAGACAGATGGGGCAGGATCATGGGGCAGGATGGATACGATGGAGACAGATGGGGAGATCATATGGGGCACAATGGATACTCATGAGGTTGGGATGGGAGAACATATGGCTGAAGCCAGGAATCAGACACACGGGGGCCAGGATGGGGGATATTATTACCATAGGGGCTAATTAAAGGATATTATTACTGCAGTGATGTATTTATTTTATTTTTTGAGTATACTGTTTTAAATGGGGGGGTGTTATGATTGAGTCGCCGTAGGAGGCAAAAACAGAAATGCTAGCTAAGTCCAGAAAACCAGAGAGGTTGGCAGCTAACGGATTGCAGACCCCTGATCTTATCCACAACAACTAACAGTAGCCGTGGGGGGTTCCTATGATGCCCTAGACCCCTCGATCACAGCCGGAGAATTAAATAGACCTAAAGAAAGAAAGGGGAAATCTAAACGGCCCCAGAGCAGACCCCAAAGCAATAGGTAGCCCCCAACATATAATGACGGTGAAGCAAGATGAAAGCACTAACACAGACAGAAAGATAGACTGAGCAAAGACGGGGCCCAAGCTAACTAGACAGGAAAGGACAGGAAGGCTGCTGTCTGCAATCCGTGAAAAACCCTATGAAAATAAGAGCCAACAGACTGACAGTGAAAAAGGCCCTGAAGACGCTAGGCTTCAAAAAAGCTATGTCAGTACTCAGGAATATTCTGAAGACAGAGCAGCAGGCAAAAGGAGATTCAGCTCACCCCAGCAGGGAATGGCAGAATCCAGAAAAGCAAGGAAAACAAAAACAAAACACTAATGCTAACAGGCAAAGCAGAAAACTTAGCTTTAGAGGAGCAGGAATCAGACTGGTGTCCTAGAAGTCCACAGAGAAATCACCCGCAGGGCAGAAGGGCGTCGGCAGCCTTATATCCAGTCCGTGACTCCACTCAGCCAGTCATCCTCATTAGGCTCAGGTGCCTGATAATCAGGCTCATTAGCTTCCTTTACCAGAATAGGGAGTTCACCAGACCTCAGTGACGAAGGGGAAAATGAACTCACAACAGTACCTCCCCCTTGAGGAGGGGTCGCCGAACCCTCAACCACGCCACCAGGGCAATCAGGGTGAGCCCAATGAAAGGCACACACCAATCTTTTGGCATGAATATCAGAGGCAGAGACCCAGGAATTATCCTCCTGACCATAACCCTTCCACTTAACCAAATACTGGAGTCTCCGTCTAGCCAGACGGGAATCCAGTAGTTTCTCTACCTCATATTCCATGTTACCTTCAACCAATACAGGGTCTAGAGGTGCCACCCCAGGAACAACTGGTTCAACAAACCTCTTCAACAAGGACTTATGGAACACATTATGGATTTTAAATGTGACAGGAAGAGCCAAACGAAAATAGACCGGATTAATAATCTCCAAAATCTTGTAAGGTCCAATAAATCTAGGCTTAAACTTAGGAGAAGCCACCTTCATAACAATATTTTTTGATGATAACCACACCATATCACCAATCTTAAACTGGGGACCAATGGTCCTATGTCGATTTGAAAACCGCTGGGCCTTTTCCTGGGAGAGAGATAACTTATCCACCACTTGGTCCCAGATCTGGTGCATTCTCTCCACCACAGTGTCAACACCTGGGCAGGCAGAAGGCTCCACCTGCCCTGAAGAAAATCGAGGATGAAACCCAAAGTTACAAAAAAAAGGTGACATCAAAGTGGCAGAACTAGCTCTATTATTTAAAGCAAATTCAGCCAAGGGAAAAAATGAAACCCAATCATCCTGATCAGCGGAAATAAAACATCTCAAATACGACTCCAAGGTCTGGTTTGTTCTCTCTGTCTGCCCATTGGTCTGGGGGTGAAAAGCAGAGGAGAAGGACAACTGAATTCCCAGCTTGGAACAGAAAGTCCTCCAAAATCTAGACACAAACTGAACTCCTCTGTCAGATACAATGTTCTCAGGAATCCCGTGTAAGCGAACCACCTGTTGCAAAAACAGGGGCACCAACTCAGAGGAAGATGGCAACTTAGGGAGTGGTACAAGATGGACCATCTTAGAGAACCTATCACAAATCACCCAAATAACAGTCATTCTTTGAGAGACCGGCATATCAGAGATGAAATCCATTGAAATATGGGTCCATGGCCTCCTGGGGACCGGCAAAGGCATCAACAACCCACTAGAGCGAGAACAAGATTTAGACCGGGAGCAAGTCCCACAGGACTGCACAAAATTCCTGACATCATGAGACAAGGTGGGCCACCAAAAAGAGCAACTCACCAGATCTCTAGTACCAAAAATACCTGGGTGACCAGCCAATGCAGAGCAATGAACTTCAGACATCACTCTCTTCTTCCACTGGTCAGGAACATACAACTTTCCACTGGGACAACACTCAGGTTTGTCCTCTTGGAACTCTTGCAGAGCAAGTCTCAAATCGGGCGAGATGGCAGAAAGAACTACCCCTTCGCCTAAGATGGTAGCAGGCTTGGTCACCACAGGAGAATCAGCAAAGAAACTCCTAGAGAGGGCGTCTGCCTTGACATTCTTAGTTCCAGGAAGAAAAGAGACCACAAAATCAAAACGTGTAAAAAACAAGGCCCACCTAACCTGTCTAGGGTTCAAGCGTTTAGCCGACTCTAGGTAAATCAAATTCTTGTGGTCAGTGAGGACCACAACTTGATGTTTAGCTCCCTCCAACCAATGTCTCCACTCCTCAAATGCCCACATCATAGTTACGTTAAGATGGAGAGAACTTTCGGGAAAAGAAAGCACAGGGATTCATTTTAGATGTTACAGGATCCTTTTGGGACAAAACAGCTCCTGCACCAATCTCAGAAGCATCCACCTCTACCTGGAACGGGAGTGAGACATCAGGTTGCCGCAAAACCGGGGCGGAGGTAAATCTTCGCTTCAGCTCCTGAAAGGAAGCAACAGCCTCCGGAGACCAATTCAACACATCCGCACCCTTCTTAGTCAGATCAGTCAATGGCTTGGCAATACTAGAAAATTTTGCTATAAATTTCCGATAAAAATTTGCAAAACCCAAAAGCTTCTGGAGGGCCTTCAATGAAGTGGGCTGAACCCAATCATAAATGGCCTGTACCTTGGCCGGGTCCATTTCAATAGTTGACGGAGACAAAATAAATCCCAAAAATGAAATCCTCTGTACTCCAAAAAGGCATTTCGATCCTTTGACATACAGGGAATTCTCCCTCAAGATCCGGAACACAGTCCGAATATGTTCCACATGAGAATCCCAATCCTTGGAGAAGATCAAAATATCATCCAGATAGATAATCAAAAATTTATCGACAAAGTCTTGGAAAATATCGTTCATGAAGCACTGGAAGACAGAAGGGGCATTAGTGAGCTCAAAAGGCATCACCAGGTACTCAAAATGTCCCTCCGGAGTATTAAACGCCGTCTTCCATTCATCCCCCTGCTTAATGCGGATAAGATTATACGCCCCCCTGAGGTCAAGCTTGGTAAACCAGCAAACACCTCTAACTCTAGAGAATAGATCCGAAATCAGGGGTAACGGATACTGATATTTAATAGTAATTTTATTGAGGGCACGATAATCAATACAAGGCCTTAAAGAACCATCCTTTTTGGCCACAAAAAAAAAAACGGCACCTAAGGGTGAAGAGGATGGTCTAATATGACCCTTCTCCAACGCCTCCTTAATATAGGACCGCATAGCCTCGTGCTCGGGTACAGATAAATTGAAGAGCCGACCCTTGGGAAATTTACACCCCGGGCTTAGTTCAATTGCACAGTCATAACTCCTATGAGGAGGCAAGGACGCAGACTCATTCTCACTAAATACATCATAAAAGTCCGCCAAATAATCAGGAACATCATGCGACTGAGGAGAGGTGGAAAAAACCGGAGCCTCACTAAAGGCACACCGACAACCCCAACTCACCACAGACACAGATTTCCAATCCAAAACTGGATTATGAATTTGCAACCAGGGAAACCCCAGAACAATGGCATCATGCAGACCATGCAACACCAAAAATCTGCAATTTTCTTGATGGTCTGGGGCGACCCGCATGACCACCTGGGTCCAAAACTGAGGTTTATTTTTAGCCAAAGGAGTAGCATCAATCCCCCTCAAAGGGATAGGCATCTGCAGAGGTGTAATCGGAAATCCACAACGTTTAGCAAAATCCAAGTCCATTAGGTTTAGCGCTGCTCCCGAATCCACAAAAGCCTTGGCGGAAAATGTGGACAGGAAGCATATCAGAGTAATTGCCAGAAGAAACTTAGGTTGAACACCACCAACAGAAAACGTGTGTGCAAAGCGTTTCTCTCGTTTAGGACAAACAGAAATAATATGCGAGGTATCCCCGCAGAAAAAACACAGCTTATTACGCCTTCTGAACTCCTGACGTTGCGCCTTAGACAAAACTCTATCACATTGCATAGGTTCAGACGTCTGTTCAACCGGTGGCAACACCTCTCGTGCAATCCTGCGTTCACGTAAACGCCGATCAACCTGAATGGCTAATGACATAGAATCGTCCAGACCAGAGGGAACAGGAAATCCCACCATGGTATCTTTTACGGCTTCTGACAAACCCTTCCGAAAGAGAACAGCCAAGGCATTATCATTCCAGGTAGTAAGGACCGCCCACTTTCGGAACTTTTGACAGTACAACTCTGCAGAATCTCGACCCTGGTTCAATGCCAACAGGGTCTTTTCAGCCTGATCAATAGCATTAGGTTCGTCATACAACAACCCCAAAGCTTGAAAGAATGCGTTCACATTAGTCAGAATAAGATCATCTGGTTTCAAAGAAAACGCCCAATCCTGGGGATCGCCACGCAGCAAAGAGATGACAATTTTAACCAGCTGCGCGGAGCTCCCTGACGAGTTAGGCTTCAAGGCAAAAAATAATTTACAATTATTTTTGAAACGCAAAAATTTAGATCGATCCCCAAAAAATACATCAGGTGTAGGGATCTTTGGTTCAACAGCATGCGAACGAGCAAGGTAGGCGGAAATTCCCCGCACTTCCGCAGCGAGCTGCTCCACATGATCAGACAATTGCTTTATCTCCATTGAGAGAAAAAAAAAATTCCCCCTACGGCCTCAGAGATATAGAGGAAAGAATATACACACACTTTTTTTTTTTTTTTTTAAACACAATTCTTTCCTGCTATTGAGTACCCTAGGATCTGCGGTATGGCGGGTGATTCTGTTATGATTGAGTCACCGTAGGAGGCAAAAACAGAAATGCTAGCTAAGTCCAGAAAACCAGAGAGGTTGGCAGCTAACGGATTGAAGACCCCTGATCCTATCCACAACAACTAACAGTAGCCGTGGGGGGTTCCTACGATGCCCTAGACCCCTCGATCACAGCCGGAGAATTAAATAGGCCTAAAGAAAGAAAGGGGAAATCTAAACTGCCCCAGAGCAGACCCCAAAGCAATAGGCAACCCCCAACATATAATGACGGTGAAGCAAGATGAAAACACTAACACAGACAGAAAGATAGTCTGAGCAAAGACGGGGCCCAAGCTAACTAGACAGGAAAGGACAGGAAGGCTGCTGTCTGCAATCCGTGAAAAACCCTATGAAAATAAGAGCCAACAGACTGACAGTGAAAAAGGCCCTGAAGACGCTAGGCTTCAAAAAAGCTATGTCAGTACTCAGGAATATTCTGAAGACAGAGCAGCAGGCAAAAGGAGATTCAGCTCACCCCAGCAGGGAATGGCAGAATCCAGAAAAGCAAGGAAAACAAAAACAAAACACTAATGCTAACAGGCAAAGCAGAAAACTTAGCTTTAGAGGAGCAGGAATCAGACTGGTGTCCTAGAAGTCCACAGAGAAATCACCCGCAGGGCAGAAGGGCGTCGGCAGCCTTATATCCAGTCTGTGACTCCACTCAGCCAGTCATCCTCATTAGGCTCAGGTGCCTGATAATCAGGCTCATTACCTTCCTTTACCAGAATAGGGAGTTCACCAGACCTCAGTGACGAAGGGGAAAATGAACTCACAACAGGGGGGGGAATAATAAAACAAATCTCCAAAACATAATAAATTACTTACTAATGGGTAATTACCATGCTTCATAAAGAGAGGAAGATTGCATAACAGCAGCGACTCCCTAATAAATGCTAGAAAAGACGGAGAAAATAGAGTCTATGCTAATTTACAAAAATATCAAATTTTATTAGTCATATAAAAATGACAAAATGTAAATACATGCAAAAAGAAACACTAATTGAATAAGCAGACTGTGTACAAAGAGGGTACATACACAATAGACGTGACCAAAATATCCTAAAATGTAGTTAAAGTGGGCTGCTATCACAGTGGGCACATACGGGACAGAATAATAATGCCTTTGTGCTCAAAAAATCTCACATGAACTTGGATAGTCCCAAAAGTAACAATCATGATGTTATATCTAAGTGTTCAGGGCTCTCTCAAATATAATCCAGATGAAAATAATAAGAGTACATCAACCAAAAGTAATTACATGTGTAAAGAGAGCACCGGACACCGAGACATCCCATGAAACTAGGACATCACAGTAAACTTGTGAAAAAGATTGACAGCACAATAGGAATAGTTCAATCAGCAGTAGTACATCATAAATGGATAGTTACCCGTCATGCTTCCAAATGTGAGTGCAGGAGAAACAAACCCCAACGTACGTTTCGATGTATTAACCTTCCTCAGGGGGCATGGCTTTGATATGCCCAGGTTCCCATATAAATACCCAGTATGCTTGCTAGTTAACCAATGAAATTGCCAAGACATGATGACGCAAGTGGGCGTCTGTTACCCGCTCACAAGCGTTACTCCCACCCAATAAGATGACGAGAACCAATATCCGGGGGTGGACAGCCCGGTCCCACCAATAGTAGCGATAAACATCGTCGCATGTAAACGAAAGGTGAGAACAATAGACACATCCTCTGGCAGTTGCGTGTAGACACGTCACTTCCGCCCACAGTGTGGAGCGGAACGTGATAGTCCGACCAATAGTAGCGATAATCGTCATCGCATGTAGGCGAGAGATGAAAACAATAAACACACCCTCCAGGAGTTGTGTGTAAACACATCACTTCCGCCCACAATGTGGAGCGGAACGTGACAGTAATGGAGGGCGGAGGTGAACCCCATACCCGTGAACTCGCGCGTCACTTCCGCCCAGCTGATGCGTCACGTGGCGCGGCCGGCGCCTGGCCGTCACCAAGCGACACAATCAAACAAAAGACAGGGAGGACGCTCCGAGAACATCGGGTAAAAGGGAAAGGAAAACAACCGCAAATGCAACTGGCAGAGGAGAGAATATTGATAAATTAGATAGGAGGTATAAGATAATGCTATTTAACTGCGGTATACAACTGTATACTAACATATCAGAAATGTATATCAACTTGTCAAACGCATGCACGCATATACATGTGCACATATATTTGTGCATACATGTATGCGCGCACACATCCGCATATACACAAAGTCAACAAAATATAAATATAGCAGCAAAATATGAAAAAAAAAACCAACAAACACACAGAAAAACAAAGAGTTTATAATGGGCAAACATGGGACAAAGAGTTAGTCCATAGCTTGATTGAAGTTATTCCATATAATATTCAATCCAGATCCGTTCTTTGTTTTTCTGTGTGTTTGTTGGTTTTTTTTTCATATTTTGCTGCTTTATTTATATTTTGTTGACTTTGTGTATATGCGGATGTGTGCGCGCATACATGTATGCACAAATATATGTGCACATGTATATGCGTGCATGCGTTTGACAAGTTGATATACATTTCTGATATGTTAGTATACAGTTGTATACCGCATTTAAATAGCATTATCTTATACCTCCTATCTAATTTATCAATATTCTCTCCTCTGCCAGTTGCATTTGCGGTTGTTTTCCTTTCCCTTTTACCCGATGTTCTCGGAGCGTCCTCCCTGTCTTTTGTTTGATTGTGTCGCTTGGTGACGGCCAGGCGCCGGCCGCGCCACGTGACGCATCAGCTGGGCGGAAGTGACGCGCGAGTTCACGGGTATGGGGTTCACCTCCGCCCTCCATTACTGTCACGTTCCGCTCTACATTGTGGGCGGAAGTGATGTGTTTACACACAACTCCTGGAGGGTGTGTTTATTGTTTTCATCTCTCGCCTACATGCGATGACGATTATCGCTACTATTGGTCGGACTATCACGTTCCGCTCCACACTGTGAGCGGAAGTGACGTGTCTACACGCAACTGCCAGAGGATGTGTCTATTGTTCTCACCTTTCGTTTACATGCGACGATGTTTATCGCTACTATTGGTGGGACCGGGCTGTCCACCCCCGGATATTGGTTCTCGTCATCTTATTGGGTGGGAGTAACGCTTGTGAGCGGGTAACAGACGCCCACTTGCGTCATCATGTCTTGGCAATTTCATTGGTTAACTAGCAAGCATACTGGGTATTGATATGGGAACCTGGGCATATCAAAGCCATGCCCCCTGAGGAAGGTTAATACATCGAAACGTACGTCGGGGTTTGTTTCTCCTGCACTCACATTTGGAAGCATGACGGGTAACTATCCATTTATGATGTACTACTGCTGATTGAACTATTCCTATTGTGCTGTCAATCTTTTTCACAAGTTTACTGTGATGTCCTAGTTTCATGGGATGTCTCGGTGTCCGGTGCTCTCTTTACACATGTGATTACTTTTGGTTGATGTACTCTTATTATTTTCATCTGGATTATATTTGAGAGAGCCCTGAACACTTAGATATAACATCATGATTGTTACTTTTGGGACTATCCAAGTTCATGTGAGATTTTTTTGAGCACAAAGGCATTATTATTCTGTCCCGTATGTGCCCACTGTGATAGCAGCCCACTTTAACTACATTTTAGGATATTTTGGTCACGTCTATTGTGTATGTACCCTCTTTGTACACAGTCTGCTTATTCAATTAGTGTTTCTTTTTGCATGTATTTACATTTTGTCATTTTTATATGACTAATAAAATTTGATATTTTTGTAAATTAGCATAGACTCTATTTTCTCCGTCTTTTCTAGCATTTATTAGGGAGTCGCTGCTGTTATGCAATCTTGCTCTCTTTATGAAGCATGGTAATTACCCATTAGTAAGTTATTTATTATGTTTTGGAGATTTGTTTTATTATCAGTCTTTTCTGTGTTTTTCACAGCCATTTCCTCTAAAAATCCTATGGATTATAAAGCACGTGAACAGACGTGGTTGACACGTATTAACGAGGTGTTCAGTGACCAATCCAAAATATCGGTAGCAAGTGGTGGTAAGGATATACAGGAGACGACAAAGAGGCTTAAGAGCCTATTACACAAACGAACAAGAATTTGGTGGAATCAAGCGTTTTTAAACAAATATATAGAAACAGGTCTGGTACCGAGAGGTCTGAGAGTTCAAGTTTTCCCTTCTTTTGAGGTGGAAGATGTAGTGTTCCGGCATAAATGGGAAGAACTGGCCAATAACTGTTCAAAGGGGTTTATGGAACTTTTGGCAATTCAGAATAAGGAATTCATAGATGCATTGGATATGGAGATAGAGGATATTCATAAGAAATTAAAACAGGAACTATCTGATGGTGAATTACAGGTAATTCACTAGGAAATTGATAATGAATTTCAAAAGTGGGAAAAAGAAATCTGTGCTAATAAAACTACGAAATTCCAGAGAGACACCAAAGATAAGCTATCTAATGCTATGTATAGGTGGAATCGGAGAACACGTCGCTCCAAAAATCCTCCAAGAAAGAGGTCTACCTCTCTCACCTCATATGCTTCTAGTGAAGAATCTTCTAAATCTAGATCAACTATAAACTATCAAACTACTAATTTGCCCTTTAATAGAGATGTACAGTCGACAAAACGGAAATTTACGTTTCCTAACAAACAGGATAAGAGAGACAAGAAGAATAATTTGGAGGTAATTAATCTATCTAAACATGTCCTTACAGTAGCTCAGTTAGAGGTTCTGTCAAGGGGTCTAACGTTTTCTCCCACTAACTCGTACGATTCTTTCACAGCCATAAAGGACCTACACTTATTTGCGAGAAAATTGATTCTAAAGAAGCTATATGCGAGAAAAGGTAATGAACATTTACATGCTAACCATATACAAGAGGAGGCATTGCAGGCCTTAGAGGATTTACTTGATGAGCAGGATATGGTGTCAAAAGACATGTTCCCAAGGTCACTCTATCCACGTTCCACTAGGTTTCCCCCCTTGTCTCTATGTCCCGTGGTGGACATTTTCACCAGAATGGTTATGGAGGACTTTAAAAGAATCCCCCATAGACGAAGAAGAGACAATCTTACAGCTTCACAGCGAATAGCTTTAAGAGAATTACAGTCTCTTGAAGATATAGTCATCAAGCCAGCAGACAAGGGGGGAAACATAGTAATTTGGCCGCAGGATATGTACGAGAAGGAGGCATATAGACAACTGAGGGATAAAAAGACCTACCTTAGACTTGAACATAGTCCTCTTAAGGCCTTTTCAGCAGAACTGGAAATTATTCTTAATGAAGCCTTTGAGAGGGGTATAATCCCCAAAAAAATCCTTGATGGATTGTTCATCAAATTTCCAAAGATACCTACAATATACTTCATGCCTAAAATTCATAAAAATGCTGTTGAGCCACCAGGACATCCCATTGTGTCGGGCATAGGGGGTCTTTGTGAACCAATATGTAAATTTGTTGATTATTATTTAAAGCCATTGGTTGAGGCCTTGCCCTCCTATGCTCGTGACACAATGGACGTCCTGGCCAGAATTGATGGCATGACTCTTGATCATGACATGCTTCTGGTGACTGCAGACATAGAGTCACTATATACGTGCATTCGTCACCAGGACGGTCTTGACGCATGCCGTTTCTTTTTGGATAATAGTAATTGGGAGGGCCCACTCTGTGATCTTGTTCTGGAGTTGCTAGACTACATACTGACCCATAACTTCTTTGTTTTTAGAGAACGCTTTTATTTGCAGCAGTGCGGCACTGCAATGGGTGCGGCCTGTGCGCCTTCCTTCGCCAACCTCTTCTTAGGTTACTGGGAGAGGGAGGTCTTTGGGGGGGAGGGCGCCCAGGCTGCTGACCATGTGCAGTGCTGGCTGCGCTATATAGATGACGTATTCATCGTATGGCAGGGCACAGAACAACAACTATGTGGGTTTATGGAAGGATTAAATCAAAATCCCTTCAACATTAAACTCACTTATACTTATAGCAAGACCGAGGTGGACTTCCTAGATATTAAAATCTTGGTGGATGAAAATTTACAGTTACAGACAGATATATATCGGAAGCCCACCTCGGTAAACTCATTGCTACATGCTACTTCCTGCCACCCGGAGGCTACTGTTAGGGCGCTCCCTACAGGACAATTTTTAAGACTAAGAAGAGTCTGTTCCTCTGATGTGAGGTTTGAATACCAGGCCAGAGATCTTGAGAATAGATTTAAAATGCGCGGCTATAGCAATAGAAGTGTTAAATATGGATATATGAGAGCTGAGAAGAGTCAGCGTACGTCTTTATTGCATTCCACGAATAAGACAAGAAAGCAAAATGAGGATCAAGTCAGATTTATCTCAAAGTTTAATGGTGAATGGTCGACTATGAAACAATGCCTACAGCGGCATTGGAACATTCTTAAAACCGATCCATCTTTAGCTTCTTTCTTGCCTGAAAGGCCACTTATGACAGCCAAAAGAGGCTATAATTTGTCAGATGCCCTTGTACACAGCCATTATGTTCCACAAATTAAAAATCCTTTTAAATCAAAGGGTCCACCACAGGGTTGTTTTCCCTGTGGGAGCTGTGTGGCCTGTAAAAATATTATGCGATCTAATATTTTTATTTCAGCTGATGGTTCCAAGCAATTTTCAATTAGACAATATATCACCTGTGCTACGACACAGGTAATATATTATGCCACTTGTGGCTGTCAAAAAAATCTATGTAGGCTTGACCTCACGCCAACTTCGAATTCGTACAAGGGAGCATGTTCAAGACATTATGGCAGCAGCTGCCGTCACAGACCTCTCAACTCTAAAGACAATAGCAAAACATTATCAGCAATTCCACCAATGTAACCCTAAATCATTTATGGTTAGGGGTATCCAGCACATTCACAGTGGAATCCGAGGGGGTGACATGCAGCGCTTATTAGCACAAAAGGAATGTATGTGGATCACCACCTTGGGAACAATGTCCCCTCAAGGTTTGAATGAATCACAGGGATTCGCTTCTTTCCTGTGAGTGGTCTGGATTAACCCCTCTTGTTCGTTTTTAACAATTGAATGTTTTCTCATTTCATTATGAGCGTCTTCTCCTGTTCTCTACGTTGGTTTTAATTGGCTTTTATTCTTTGTTGGTTTTTATTTTTGTTGTTTATTGTTTGTATTGTGATCTTTTCAGTGACCAACATCTTTGGCCCAGCCCTAGGTTATCCCATTGATGAGTCTTTAGTATATCCATATAGTCGTTCCGGGTTCAGCAATAACAAGCTTTTGGACATAATGCTTCGTTGGAGTATTCAAGTTAACGCATTATTTATGAGACATCTGTATTATGAAGAACGGATCTGGATTGAATATTATATGGAATAACTTCAATCAAGCTATGGACTAACTCTTTGTCCCATGTTTGCCCATTATAAACTCTTTGTTTTTCTGTGTGTTTGTTTTTTTTTTGTTTTTTCTTTTCATATTTTGCTGCTTTATTTATATTTTGTTGACTTTGTGTATATGCGGATGTGTGCGCGCATACATGTATGCACAAATATATGTGCACATGTATATGCGTGCATGCGTTTGACAAGTTGATATACATTTCTGATATGTTAGTATACAGTTGTATACCGCATTTAAATAGCATTATCTTATACCTCCTATCTAATTTATCAATATTCTCTCCTCTGCCAGTTGCATTTGCGGTTGTTTTCCTTTCCCTTTTACCCGATGTTCTCGGAGCGTCCTCCCTGTCTTTTGTTTGATTGTGTCGCTTGGTGACGGCCAGGCGCCGGCCGCGCCACGTGACGCATCAGCTGGGCGGAAGTGACGCGCGAGTTCACGGGTATGGGGTTCACCTCCGCCCTCCATTACTGTCACGTTCCGCTCCACATTGTGGGCGGAAGTGATGTGTTTACACACAACTCCTGGAGGGTGTGTTTATTGTTTTCATCTCTCGCCTACATGCGATGACGATTATCGCTACTATTGGTCGGACTATCACGTTCCGCTCCACACTGTGAGCGGAAGTGACGTGTCTACACGCAACTGCCAGAGGATGTGTCTATTGTTCTCACCTTTCGTTTACATGCGACGATGTTTATCGCTACTATTGGTGGGACCGGGCTGTCCACCCCCGGATATTGGTTCTCGTCATCTTATTGGGTGGGAGTAACGCTTGTGAGCGGGTAACAGACGCCCACTTGCGTCATCATGTCTTGGCAATTTCATTGGTTAACTAGCAAGCATACAGGGTATTTATATGGGAACCTGGGCATATCAAAGCCATGCCCCCTGAGGAAGGTTAATACATCGAAACGTACGTCGGGGTTTGTTTCTCCTGCACTCACATTTGGAAGCATGACGGGTAACTATCCATTTATGATGTACTACTGCTGATTGAACTATTCCTATTGTGCTGTCAATCTTTTTCACAAGTTTACTGTGATGTCCTAGTTTCATGGGATGTCTCGGTGTCCGGTGCTCTCTTTACACATGTGATTACTTTTGGTTGATGTACTCTTATTATTTTCATCTGGATTATATTTGAGAGAGCCCTGAACACTTAGATATAACATCATGATTGTTACTTTTGGGACTATCCAAGTTCATGTGAGATTTTTTGAGCACAAAGGCATTATTATTCTGTCCCGTATGTGCCCACTGTGATAGCAGCCCACTTTAACTACATTTTAGGATATTTTGGTCACGTCTATTGTGTATGTACCCTCTTTGTACACAGTCTGCTTATTCAATTAGTGTTTCTTTTTGCATATATTTACATTTTGTCATTTTTATATGACTAATAAAATTTGATATTTTTGTAAATTAGCATAGACTCTATTTTCACCGTCTTTTCTCACAACAGGGGGGGCAGTCCTGTTACTGTGTAGATGTAGAGTGATACTATGTTGCCTTTTTTTCTTCATGTGGTGTAGTGTAGAAGTTGTGAAAAAAATAAGTAATGTGTTCTGCAAGCGGAGCTGTAGATAACTGTGTTATTTCCTGCAGAGACGAGCCCTGGCTGGAAGAAGTGATGGCGATCTGTGCTGGATGAAAGATGAAAAGCAAGGATGAAGGACTTTACCTAGAGACATCACTGGTGAGTTATTGTGTTACCTGTACACTGACACTATACACTGTATACTATATACAAAGGTCCTGTGTATAATGTCAAAAGTGATCACTGTGTTACCTGTACGCTATATACAGGGCTCCTGTGTATAAAGTCATTAATCACTGTATTACCAGTACACAGACACTGGATAGTAAGTACAGATCCCCTGTGAATAATGACACTTATGGTGATAGTATTGCTTTTTTTATTACTGATCAGTATTGTAGTATTCAGTCACTATGAGGTGGTAATATGTGGTCTGGACATGGTGTTGCGGTATTTGTTCCTTGTATGTGATATTATTTGGTCACTGTGGTAGTAATATATAGTCTGGTCCTGGTGTGGCGGATTTGTTCCTTTTATGTGGTATTATAGGTCATTATGTGGTGGTATTATTGTGTCTGGTCATGGTGCGGTGGTATTTGTCCATTGTATGTGATATTAATGGTCATTTTAAAAATTGAAAAATTAATACAAATGTACCTAAATTGTATTGCATATTTTAACAAATATTTAATAGGTTACAGTAGAGTAGAGCTTGGCCAAAAGTGTCTACAGTGTTGTGATGGCGGCTTAAAAAATATTTTGGCGAAAAAAAAAATCTGCCGGCTATATGTGTGATCTGGTGATGGGAACTGTAAGGGTATGTGCACACGGTGCAGATTCTGCTGCGGATCTGCAGCGTTTCTGCAGCTGCGGGTCCGCAGCAGATTTAAGTGCGTTGTACAGTACCATTGTTTTCAATGGTAAACTGGAAAACGCTGTGCACATGCTGCGGATTTTTCCGCGCGGTTTTGCTGCGGTTTACAATCCGCAGCATGTCAATTCTTTAGTGCAGAAACGCTGCAGTTTCACACCTCATCCATTAGGAGGTGTAAAACCGCAGGGCAAAACCGCAGATAAACTGCAGGACTTTAGTCCTGCGGATTTATCTGCCTTTTTTACTACAAAATCCGCAGAGCCAAAAAAACTCCGTGTGCACATAGCCTTAATGTGTGATTGGTGAGAAGTGGAGTTTTCCAAGAGAGGGCGGTGGGACTGTGGACAGTTCCAGGAGTGGAGGCGGGGCTGGGGTGGAGCCTGGGCGGAGTCTTACGGGGGCCCTGAAAATTTTCCCAGTATGGGGCCCCGAAATTCCTACTGGCAGCCCTGCCCATATGCTGCAGCAGTTCAGGAATGTGCGGACACTGGACAGTGTGGAATGGATGGATCCTCTTGGTCTGGCCTGCCCTGCCTGCTCCAGGTAAGAGTACTACCAGAGCTGAGCGGGACTGAGGGACTGGGACCAAGGCGCAGGCATGATTTTGGGGGGCTCCTGGGGTGGGGGAGAACTGAACATGGCAGGCATGATTTTGGGGGGCTCCGTCCTGGGGGAGAACTGAAGCATGATGGCCTGGCTGCTCATGAATGGCGGGGCCCCTGGCCTGGGGAGAAGGGAAGCATGGCCTTGGCTGCTCATGAATGGGGGGCCCCTGGGGAGAAGCATGGCTGCCCAAGAATGGCGGGGCCCCTGGGGAGAAGCATGACTACTCATGAATGGGTGGGGGCCCTGGGGGAGATGCTTGGCTGCTCATGAATGGGACGGCTCATGGGAGGGGAGAAGAAACATGAATTGGGTGTCCCACATAGGGGGAGAAGCAGAATAAACTGGGGGGAGCACATGGGGGAGAAGCAGCTTAAACTGGGGGGGCCACATAGCACTATGCCAAAAGTAGACCGCATATGGGGGAGAGCATTATGAAACAAAGGGAAACGGGGGTGACTATATACAGTGCCTTGCGAAGGTATTCAGCCCCCTGGTACTTTTCAACCTTTTCCCACATATCATGCTTCAAACATAAAAATACCAAATGTAAATTTTTGGTGAAGAATCAACAACAAGTGGGACACAATTGTGAAGTTGAATGAAATTTATTGGCTATTTTAAATTTTTGTGGAAATTCAAAAACTGAAAAGTGGGGCATGCAATATTATTCAGCCCCTTTACTTTCAGTGCAGCAGACTCACTCCAGAAATTCATTGTGGATCTCTGAATGATCAAATGTTGTCCTCAATGACTAATGATGATAAATATAATCCACCTGTGTGTAATCAAGTCTCCGTATAAATGCACCTGCTCTGTGATAGTCTCAGGGTTCTGTTTGATGCACAGAGAGCATCATGAAGACCAAGGAACACAACAGGCAGGTCCGTGATACTGTTGTGGAGAAGTTTAAAGCCGGATTTGGATACAAAATGATTTCTAAAACTTTAAACATCCCAAGGAGCACTGTGCAAGCGATCCTATTGAAATGGAAGGAGTATCATACCACTGCTAATCTATCAAACAAGGAGAAGACTGATCAGAGATGCAGCCAAGAGGCCCATGATCACTCTGAATGAACTGCAGAGATCTACAGCTGAGGTGGGACAGTCTGTCCATAGGACAACAATCAGTCGTACACTGCACAAATCTGGCCTTTATGGAAGAGTGGCAAGAAGAAAGCCATTTATCAAAGATATCCATAAAAATTGTAGTTTAAAGTTTGCAACAAGCCACCTGGGAGACACACCAAACATGTGGAAGAAGGAGCTCTGGTCAGAAGAAACCAAAATCGAACTTTTTGGCAACAATGCCAAATGATATGTTTGACGTAAAGGCAACACAGCTCATCACCCTAAACACACCATCCCCACTGTCAAACATGGTGGTGGCAGCATCATGGTTTGGGCCTGCTTTTCTTCAGCAGGGACAGGGAAGATGATTAAAATTGATGGGAAAATGGATGGAGCCAAACACAGGACCATTCTTGAAGAAAACCTGTTGGAGTCTGCAAAAGACCTGAGACTGGGATGGAGATTTGTCTTCCAACAAGACAATGATCCCAAACATAAAGCAAAACCTACAATGGAATGGTTCACATATAAACATCCAGGTGCTAGAATGGCCAAGTCACAGTCCCGACCTGAATCCAATTGAGAATCTGTGGAAAGAGCTGAAAACTGCTGTTCACAAACGATCTCCATCCAACCTCACTGAGTTCGAGCTGTTTGCCAAGGAAGAATGGGTGAGAATTTCAGTCTCTCAGCTTTTGAATTTCCACAAAAATTTAAAATAACCAATAAATTTCATTCAACTTCACAATTGTGCATACCTCCCAACTTTTGAAGAAGGGAAAGAGGGACAAAGGCTGCGGCGCGCCGAGGCAAATTTTGGGCCACGCCCCAACCACACCCATTTCATAACTAGCCACACCCATGTCCATGCCCAAAACACACCCATTTAGCACTGCTGATCACACTGACTGGTACTGAGGGCACAGTGGCTGGTACTGTGGGCACACTGACTGGAACTGAGGAAAAGAAAGAACAGAGAGAGAAAAAAGAGAACGGAGAGAGAGAGAGGAAAGAAATAAAGAACAGAGAAAAAGAAAGAGGGGAATGAAAGAAAGAACAGAGAGCGAGAGATGGGAAAGAAAGATGGTACAGAAAGAACAGAGAGAGAGAAAGAAAAAGAAAGAGAACAGAGAGAGAGAAAGAACAGAGAGAAAGAAAGAACAGAAAGAGAAAGATAGGAAAGAACAGAGAGAGAGAAAGGAAGAACAGAGAGTGAAATAAAGATTAGAGAGAGAAAGAAAGAGGGGAAAGAAAGAACAGAGAAAGAAAGAACATAGCAAAAGAAAGAACAGAGAGAGATAAAGGAAGAGGGGAAAGAAAGAAAGAACAGAGAGAAAAAAAGAAGAAAGAGAGGAAAGAAAGAAAGAACAGAGAGAGAGAAAGGAAGAGGGGAAAAAAGAACAGAGAGAAAGAAAGATACAGATGAAAGAAAGAAAGATTAGAGAGAAAGAAAGAAACAGAGTGAGAAAGAAAGATTCTATAAAGATACTATAGCAGCCCGGCTCCCATTGTAATGCCCCCCCTGAGCCTCCCGCTGCTGGACATATCATGATCCACTCACATGGCCGACATCCCTGAGTCCAAGGTGATCCTGCTGTCCACGCTATCGGAGGAGGACATGGTGATGGATCTGAAACATTCCCTGAAGTGCCTCCATGGTTCCGTCACAATCTCCTCCCGAAATTACCTCATTTCCGGTCAGCTTCTAGCACATCGCTTCCGGTGGAATGTCACGTGTGAATTTTAAAGTTCTCTTTGGGGTTCCGCCGTGTACTCCTGTGTCCGTGGGAAAAGTAAGCTCCCAGCCGGGGCAGACTATCAAAATCAGGACTGTCCCGCTGGATCTGGGACACCTCATACACACACGGTTCCGCTTTGTATGCCTCATACACACACGGTTCCGCTGCATACACCTCGCACACACACGGCTCCACTCGGTAAACCTCGTACACATGCGGCTCTGCTCAGTACACCTCGTACACACATGGCTCCGCTCCGTGCACCTTGTACACGTGCGGCTCTGCTCCGTACACCTCGTACACACGCAGCTCTGCTCCGTACACCTCGTACACGTGCGACTCTGCTCTGTACACCTCGTACACGTGCGACTCTGCTCCGTGCACCTCGTACAGACGCGGCTCTGCTCTGTACACCTCGCACACACGTGGCTCCGCTCCTTACACCTCGTAAATACGCGGCTCTGCTCCGAACACCTCGTACATGTGCGACTCTGCTCCGTACACCTCGTACACGTGCAACTCTGCTCCGCACACCTCGTACACGTGCAACTCTGCTCCGTACACCTCGTACACGTGCGGCTCTGCTCCGTACACCTCGTACACAGAAGGGCTCTGCTCCGTACACCTCGTACACGTGCAACTCTGCTCCGTACACCTCATACACGTGCGACTATGCTCCGTACACCTCGTACACACGGCTCTGCTCCGTACACCTCGTACACGTGCGGCTCTGCTCCGTACACCTCGTACACACGCGGCTCTGCTCCGTACACCTCGTACACACGGCTCTGCTCCGTACACCTCGTACACATGTGACTCTGCTCCGTACACCTCATACACGTGCGGCTCTGCTCCGCACACCTCGTACACGTGCGACTCTGCTTCGTACACCTCGTACACACATGGCTCCGCTCCTTACACCTTGCACACGTGCGGCTCCGCTCCGTACACCTCGTACACATGGCTCCGCTCCGTACACCTCGTACACATGGCTCCGCTCCGTATGCCTCGTACACACACGGCTCCGCTCCGTACACTTCGTACACACACGGCTCCGCTCCGTACACCTCGTACACACGCGGCTCTGCTCCCTACACCTCGTACTCGTGCGACTCTGCTCCGTACACCTCGTACACGTGCGGCTCTGCGCCGTACACCTCGTACACACGTGGCTCTTCTCCGTACACCTCGTACACGTGGCTCCGCTACGTACACCTCATTCACATGGCTCCGCTCCGTACACCTTGCACACGTGCGGCTCTGTTCCATACACCTCATTCACATGGATCCGCTCCGTAAACCTCGTACACGTGCGGCTCCGCTCCGTACACCTCGTACACACGTGGCTCTTCTCCGTACACCTCGTTCATGTGGCTCCGCTACGTACACCTCATTTACATGGCTCCGCTCCGTACACCTTGCACACGTGCGGCTCTGTTCCGTACACCTCGTACACGTGCGACTCAGCTCCGTACACCTCGTAGACACACGGCTCTGCTCCGTACACCTCGTACACGTGCAACTCTGCTCCGTACACCTTGTACACGTGCAACTCTGCTCCGTACACCTCGTACACTTGCGACTCTGCTCCGTACACCTCGTACACACAGGGCTCTGCTCTGTACACCTCGTACACACAGGGCTCTGCTCCGAACACCTTGTACACGTGCGACTCTGCTCCGTACACCTCGTACACATGCAACTCTGCTCCGTACACCTCGTACACGTGCGACTCTGCTCCGTACACCTCGTACACACAGGGCTCTGCTCCGTACACCTCGTACACACAGGGCTCTGCTCCGAACACCTTGTACACGCGCAGCTTCGCTCCGTACACCTCGTACACGTGCAACTCTGCTCTGTACACCTCGTACACGTGCGACTCTGCTCTGTACACCTCGTACACACATGGCTCTGTTCCGTACACCTCAAACACACGTGGCTCTGCTACGTACACCTCGTACACATGTGGCTCTGGATGTACACCTTGTACACGCGCAGCTCTGCTCCGTACACCTCATACATATGCGACTCTGCTCCGTACACCTCGTACACGTGCGACTCTGTTCCGTACACCTCATTCACATGGCTCCGCTCCGTACACCTCATACACGTGGCTCCGCTACGTACACCTCATTCACATGGCTCTGCTCCGTACACCTTGCACACGTGCGGCTCTGTTCCGTACACCTCGTACACGTGCGACTCTGCTTCCTAAACCTCGCACAGACATGGCTCCGCTCTGTACACCTTTTACACGTGCGGCTCAGCTCCGTACACCTCATACACGTGCGGCTCTGCTCTGTACACCTCGTACACACACGGCTCTGCTCCGTACACCTCGTACACGTGCGACTCTGCTCCGTACACCTCGTACACGTGCAACTCTGCTCCGTACACCTCGTACACGTGCGACTCTGCTCCGTACACCTCGTACACACAGGGCTCTGCTCCGTACACCTCGTACACACAGGGCTCTGCTCCGAACACCTTGTACACGCGCTGCTTCGCTCCGTACACCTCGTACACGTGCAACTCTGCTCTGTACACCTCGTACACGTGCGACTCTGCTCCGTACACCTCGTACATGTGCGACTCTGCTCTGTACACCTCGTACACACATGGCTCTGTTCCGTACACCTCATACACACGTGGCTCTGCTACGTACACCTCGTACACATGTGGCTCTGGATGTACACCTTGTACACGCGCAGCTCTGCTCCGTACACCTCATACATATGCGACTCTGCTCCGTACACCTCGTATACGTGCGACTCTGCTCCATACACCTCGTACACACGCGGCTCCACTCTGTACACCTCGTACACATGCGACTCTGCTCTGTACACCTCGTACACGTGCGTCTTTGCTCCGTACACCTCGTACACACGGCTCTGCTCGGTACACCTCGTATACATGCGGCTCTGCTCCGTACACCTCATACACGTGCGACTCTGCTCCGTACACCTCGTACACATGCGTCTCTGCTCCGTACACCTCGTACACATGCGGCTCTGCTCCGTACACCTCGTACACACGCGGCTCTGCTCCGTACACCTCGTACACATGCGACTCTGCTCCGTACACCTCGTACACGTGCGGCTCTGCTCCGCACACCTCGTACACGTGCGACTTTGCTTCGTACACCTCGTACACACATGGCTCCACTCCGTACGCCTCGTACACACACGGCTCCGCTCCGTACACCTCATACACACGCGGCTCTGCTCCGTACACCTCGTACACGTGCGACTCTGCTCCGTACACCTCGTACACATGCGGCTCTGCTCCGTACACCTCGTACACGTGCGACTCTGCTCCGTACACCTCGTACACGTGCGACTCTGCTCCGTACACCTCGTACACATGCAACTCTGCTCCGTACACCTCGTACACATGCGACTCTGCTCCGTACACCTCGTACACATGCGACTCTGCTCCGTACACCTCGTACACGTGCGGCTCTGCTCCGCACACCTCGTACACGTGCGACTCTGCTTCGTACACCTCGTACACACATGCCTCCGCTCCGTACACCTTGCACACGTGCGGCTCCGCTCCGTACACCTCGTACACATGGCTCCACTACGTACACCTCGTACACATGGCTCCGCTCCGTACGCCTCGTACACACACGGCTCCGCTCTGTACACCTCATACACACGGGGCTCTGCTCCCTACACCTCGTACACGTGCGACTCTGCTCCGTACACCTCGTACACATGGCTCCGCTCCGTACACCTCGTACACATGGCTCCGCTCCGTACACCTTGTACAAACACGGCTCCGCTCCGTACACCTCGTTCACACATGGCTCCGCTCCGTACACCTCATACACACGCGGCTCCGCTCCGTACACCTCATACACACATGGCTCCGCTCCCTACACCTCGTACACGTGCGACTCTGCTCCGTACACCTCGTACACGTGCGGCTCTGCTCCGTACACCTCGTACACATGTGGCTCCTCTCCGTACACCTCGCACACGTTGCTCCGCTACATACACCTTATTCACATGGCTCCGCTCCGTACACCTTGCATACGTGCGGCTCTGTTCCGTACACCTCATTCACATGGCTCCGCTCCGTACACCTCGTACACGTGCGGCTCCGCTCCGTACAACTCGTACACACGTGGCTATTCTCCGTACACCTCGTACACGTGGCTCCGCTACGTACACCTCATTCACATGGCTCTGCTCCGTACACCCTGCACACGTGCGGCTCTGTTCCGTACACCTCGCACACGTGCGACTCTGCTTCCTAAACCTCACACAGACACGGCTCCGCTCTGTACACCTTGTACACATGCGGCTCAGCTCCGTACACCTCGTACACACAGGGCTCTGCTCCGTACACCTCGTACACGTGCGACTCTGCTCCGTACACCTCGTACACGTGCAACTCTGCTCCGTACACCTCGTACACACAGGGCTCTGCTCCGTACACCTCGTACACACAGGGCTCTGCTCCGAACACCTCGTACACGCGTGGCTCCGCTCCGTACACCTCATACACGTGCGACTCTGCTTCGTACACCTCGTACATGTGCGACTCTGCTCTGTACACCTCGTACACACATGGCTCTGTTCCGTACACCTCGTACACACGTGGCTCTGCTACGTACACCTCATACACGTGTGGCTCTGGATGTACACCTTGTACACGCGCGGCTCTGCTCCGTACACCTCGTACACGTGCGACTCTGCTCCGTACACCTCGTACACGTGCGACTCTGCTCCGTACACCTCGTACACGTGCGACTCTGCTCCGTACACCTCGTACACGTGCGACTCTGCTCTGTACACCTCGTACACGTGCGACTCTGCTCCGTACACCTCGTACATGTGCGACTCTGCTCCGTACACCTCGTACACGTGCAACTCTGCTCCGTACACCTCGTACACACAGGGCTCTGCTCCGTACACCTCGTACACACAGGGCTCTGCTCCGAACACCTCGTACACGCGCGGCTCCGCTCCGTACACCTCATACACGTGCGACTCTGCTTCGTACACCTCGTACATGTGCGACTCTGCTCTGTACACCTCGTACACACATGGCTCTGTTCCGTACACCTCGTACACACGTGGCTCTGCTACGTACACCTCATACACGTGTGGCTCTGGATGTACACCTTGTACACGCGCGGCTCTGCTCCGTACACCTCGTACACGTGCGACTCTGCTCCGTACACCTCGTACACGTGCGACTCTGCTCCGTACACCTCGTACACGTGCGACTCTGCTCCGTACACCTCGTACACGTGCGACTCTGCTCCATACACCTCGTACATGTGCGACTCTGCTCCGTACACCTCGTACACGTGCGACTCTGCTCTGTACACCTCGTACATGTGCGGCTCTGCTCCGTACACCTCACACAGACACGGCTCCGCTCTGTACACCTTGTACACGTGCGGCTCAGCTCCGTACACCTCGTACACACAGGGCTCTGCTCCGTACACCTCATACACATAGGGCTCTGCTCCGTACACCTCGTACACGTGTGACTCTGCTCCATACACCTCATACACGTGCGACTCTGCTCCATACACCTCATACACGTGCGACTCTGCTCCGTACACCTCATACATATGCGACTCTGCTCCGTACACCTCGTACACGTGCGACTCTGCTCCATACACCTCGTACACACGCGGCTCCACTCTGTACACCTCGTACACATGCGACTCTGCTCTGTACACCTCGTACACGTGCGTCTTTGCTCCGTACACCTCGTACACACGGCTCTGCTCCGTACACCTCATACACATGCGGCTCTGCTCCGTACACCTCGTACACGTGCGACTCTGCTCCGTACACCTCGTACACATGCGTCTCTGCTCCGTACACCTCGTACACATGCGGCTCTGCTCCGTACACCTCGTACACACGCGGCTCTGCTCCGTACACCTCGTACACATGCGACTCTGCTCCGTACACCTCGTACACGTGCGGCTCTGCTCCGCACACCTCGTACACGTGCGACTTTGCTTCGTACACCTCGTACACACATGGCTCCGCTCCGTACACCTTGCACACGTGCGGCTCCGCTCCGTACACCTCGTACACATGGTTCCGCTACGTACACCTCGTACACATGGCTCCGCTCCGTACGCCTCGTACACACACGGCTCCGCTCTGTACACCTCATACACACGCGGCTCTGCTCCCTACACCTCGTACACGTGCGACTCTGCTCCGTACACCTCGTACACATGGCTCCGCTCCGTACTCCTCGTACACATGGCTCCGCTCCGTACACCTTGTACACACACGGCTCCGCTCCGTACACCTCGTTCACACACGGCTCCGCTCCGTACACCTCATACACACGCGGCTCCGCTCCGTACACCTCATACACACGCGGCTCTGCTCCCTACACCTCGTACACGTGCGACTCTGCTCCGTACACCTCGTACACGTGCGGCTCTGCTCCGTACACCTCGTACAAATGTGGCTCCTCTCCGTACACCTCGCACACGTGGCTCCGCTACATACACCTTATTCACATGGCTCCGCTCCGTACACCTTGCATACGTGCGGCTCTGTTCCGTACACCTCATTCACATGGCTCCGCTCCGTACACCTCGTACACATGCGGCTCCGCTCCGTACACCTCGTACACACGTGGCTATTCTCCGTACACCTCGTACACGTGGCTCCGCTACGTACACCTCATTCACATGGCTCTGCTCCGTACACCCTGCACACGTGCGGCTCTGTTCCGTACACCTCGCACACGTGCGACTCTGCTTCCTAAACCTCACACAGACACGGCTCCGCTCTGTACACCTTGTACACGTGCGGCTCAGCTCCGTACACCTCGTACACACATGGCTCTGCTCCGTACACCTCGTACACGTGCGACTCTGCTCCGTACACCTCGTACACGTGCAACTCTGCTCCGTACACCTCGTACACACAGGGCTCTGCTCCGTACACCTCGTACACACAGGGCTCTGCTCCGAACACCTCGTACACGCGCGGCTCCGCTCCGTACACCTCATACACGTGCGACTCTGCTTCGTCCACCTCGTACATGTGCGACTCTGCTCTGTACACCTCGTACACACATGGCTCTGTTCTGTACACCTCGTACACACGTGGCTCTGCTACGTACACCTCATACACGTGTGGCTCTGGATGTACACCTTGTACACGCGCGGCTCTGCTCCGTACACCTCGTACACGTGCGACTCTGCTCCGTACACCTCGTACACGTGCGACTCTGCTCCGTACACCTCGTACACGTGCGACTCTGCTCCGTACACCTCGTACACGTGCGACTCTGCTCCGTACACCTCGTACATGTGCGACTCTGCTCCGTACACCTCGTACACGTGCGACTCTGCTCTGTACACCTCGTACATGTGCGGCTCTGCTCCGTACACCTCACACAGACACGGCTCCGCTCTGTACACCTTGTACACGTGCGGCTCAGCTCCGTACACCTCGTACACACAGGGCTCTGCTCCGTACACCTCATACACATAGGGCTCTGCTCCGTACACCTCGTACACGTGCGACTCTGCTCCATACACCTCATACACGTGCGACTCTGCTCCGTACACCTCGTACACGTGCGACTCTGCTTCGTACACCTCGTACACGTGCGACTCTGCTCCGTACACCTCGTACACGTGCGACTCTGCTCCGTACACCTCGTACACATGCAACTCTGCTCCGTACACCTCGTACACGTGCGACTCTGCTCCGTACACCTCGTACACACAGGGCTCTGCTCCGTACACCTCATACACACAGGGCTCCGCTCCGTACACCTCGTACACGTGCAACTCTGCTCTGTACACCTCGTACACACGCGGCTCTGCTCTGTACACCTCGTACACGTGCGACTCTGCTTCGTACACCTCGTACATGTGCGACTCTGCTCTGTACACCTCGTACACACACGGCTCTGTTCCGTACACCTCGTACACATGTGGCTCTGCTACGTACACCTCGTACACGTGTGGCTCTGCTACGTACACCTCGTACACGTGTGGCTCTGGATGTACACCTTGTACACGCGTGGCTGTGCTCTGCACACCTCGTACACGTACGACTCTGCTCTGTACACCTCGTACACGTGCGGCTCTGCTCCGTACACCTCGTACACGTGCGACTCTGCTCCGTACACCTCGTACACGTGCGACTCTGCTCCGTACACCTCGTACACATGCGACTCTGCTCCGTACACCTCGTACACACAGGGCTCTGCTCTGTACACCTCATACACATAGGGCTCTGCTCCGTATACCTCGTACACGTGCGACTCTGCTCCGTACACCTCGTACACATGCGACTCTGCTCCGTACACCTCGTACACGTGCGACTCTGCTTCGTACACCTCGTACACGTGCGACTCTGCTCCGAACACCTCGTACACACACGGCTCTGTTCCGTACACCTCGTACACACGTGGCTCTGCTACGTACACCTCGTACACGTGTGGCTCTGCTACGTACACCTCGTACACGTGTGGCTCTGGATGTACACCTTGTACATGCGTGGCTGTGCTCTGTACACCTCGTACACGTGCGACTCTGCTCTGTACACCTCGTACACGTGCGGCTCTGCTCCGTACACCTCGTACACACACGGCTCTGCTCCGTACACCTCGTACACATGCGGCTCTGCTCTGTACACCTCGTACACATGCGGCTCTGCTCTGTACACCTCGTACATGTGCGACTCTGCTCCGTACACCTCGTACACACATGGCTCTGTTCCGTACACCTCGTACACACACGGCTCTGTTCCGTACACCTCGTACACGTGCGGCTCCGCTCCGTACACCTCGTACACGTGCGACTCTGCTCCGTACACCTCGTACATGTGCGACTCTGCTCCATACACCTCGTACACGTGCGACACTGCTTTGTACACCTCGTACACGTGCGGCTCTGTTCCGTACACCTTGTACACGTGCGGCTCTGCTCTGTACACCTCGAACACACGCGGCTCCGCTCCGTACACCTCGTACACACGCGGCTCTGCTCCGTACACCTCGAACACACGCGACTCTGTTCCGTACACCTCGACCACACGCGGCTCTGTTCCGTACACCTCGTACACATGCGACTCTGCTCCGTACACCTCGTACACACAGGACTCTGCTCCGTACACCTCATACACATAGGGCTCTGATCCGTACACCTCGTACACTTGCGACTCTGCTCCGTACACCTCGTACACATGCGACCCTGCTCCGTACACCTCGTACACGTGCGACTCTGCTTCGTACACCTCGTACACGTGCGACTCTGCTCCGAACACCTCGTACACACACGGCTCTGTTCCGCACACCTCGTACACACGTGGCTCTGCTACGTACACCTCGTACACGTGTGGCTCTGCTACGTACACCTCGTACACGTGTGGCTCTGGATGTACACCTTGTACATGCGTGGCTGTGCTCTGTACACCTCGTACACGTGCGACTCTGCTCTGTACACCTCGTACACGTGCGGCTCTGCTCCGTACACCTCGTACACACACGGCTCTGCTCCGTACACCTCATACACATGCGGCTCTGCTCTGTACACCTCGTACACGTGCGACTCTGCTCTGTACACCTCGTACACACACGGCTCTGTTCCGTACACCTCGTACACACACGGCTCTGTTCCGTACACCTCGTACACACACGGCTCTGTTCCGTACACCTCGTACACATGCGGCTCCGCTCCGTACACCTCGTACACGTGCGACTCTGCTCCGTACACCTCGTACACGTGCGACTCTGCTCCGTACACCTCGTACACGTGCGACACTGCTTTGTACACCTCGTACACGTGCGGCTCTGTTCCGTACACCTTGTACACGTGCGGCTCTGCTCTGTACACCTCGAACACACGCGGCTCCGCTCCGTACACCTCGTACACACGCGGCTCCGCTCCGTACACCTCGAACACACGCGACTCTGTTCCGTACACCTCGTACACACGCGGCTCTGCTCTGTACACCTCGTACACGTGCGGCTCTGTTCCGTACACCTTGTACACGTGCGGCTCTGCTCTGTACACCTCGTACACGCGCGGCTCCGCTCCGTACACCTCGTACACACGCGGCTCCGCTCCGTACACCTTGTACACGTGAAGCTCTGCTCCGTATACCTTGTAAACGTGCGGCTCTGCTCCGTACACCTTGTACATGCGAAGTTCTGCTCTGTATACCTTGTACACATACGGCTCCGCTCCGTACACCTCGTACACACACGGCTCCGCTCCGTACACCTCGTACACACACGGCTCCGCTCCGTACACCTCGTACACACACGGCTCCGCTCCGTACACCTTGTACACGCGAAGCCCTGCTCCGTACACCTTGTACACGTGCGGCTCTGCTCCGTACACCATGTACACGCGCTTCTCTGCTCCGTACACCTCGTACACACACGGCTCCGCTCCGTACACCTCGTACACACACGGCTCCGCTCCATACACCTTGTTCACGCGAAGCTCTGCTCCGTACACCTCGTACACGTGCGGCTCTGCTCCGTAAACCTTGTACACGCGAAGCTCTGCTCCATATACCTTGTACACATGTGGCTCCGCTCCGTACACCTCGTACACGTGCGGCTCTGCTCCGTACACCTTGTACACGTGCGGCTCTTCTCCGTACACCTTGTACACGTGTGGCTCTGCTCCGTACACCTCAAACACATGCGACTCTGTTCCGTACACCTCGTACACACGCGGCTCCTCTCCGTACATCTGCAGGGTCGGTGGTGGGGTGCCGAGCTGGGAGGTGATAGGGGGTGGTCCCACTTCTTACCGCGCAGAGATGATAACAGAGACACGATGAGGCAGATTCTGGGTGCAACAGGTCCAAGTTTATTGTTCACCGTCCGACTGACGGTCCTCGCGGTACACCGCGATATCTCTCTCTCTGCCCTCCGTGTCCAGGGCCGCTTCAACACCGTACGTTACACTAGGGACGTATTTATACGTACCGTCCCGTCTCACACTGTGACAATCCTGACAGCTCAGTTACTGTGGCCGCCTTAGGCCCGTACACCATCAGCACTTTACTGGCCAGTTTCGTCGTTACACATACGGTGTCCTCCACCCAGAGCCTTGTCTCTGCTGCGGTCCTTTCCTGTCAGGACCACCCCCCTGACGTTTCCTCTCCTCAGTCCCCTTGGTCGGATTCTCCTCAGGGCACACAGACTGGCGTAGTCCTCCTGTCACCTGAGCTCCCCCTGGGGACTGGAATCTTCTGGAACCCTCCCTCAGAGTTTATAGCTCACCCGGTTCCTAGAAACTGTCACTCCAACTGTCACCACGCCCCCCATGACCAACGGTTTCTAAAGCCCTAAGCTGCTGTAAAGTCCTTTGCTCACACTCCACCCTGCCATCTAATGGTCATCCCAAGGTACTGCACGTCCACTACACTTTCCTAGTTGTTTCCCCACTGTAATCACTGACTCCTACCTACACTGTGCAAACCTATCTTTCTTCACTCTGACTAGTCCGTCCGTCCGTCAGGTCACCTTCTCTACACTCCCCCTTCCTTTGTCCATTGTCGTCCTCGACAATCGTCATCCCTGCCTTCGTCGTTCTGAATCTACACCTACATTCTGTTGTCGGACCAGAAGTTGAGCCAAACCCACTATCTGCGGGGGCCGAACCATACTGGGAGCACTATGCTCTGAGCAGCCTACTGCTACTCACCAGCGCGCACGCCACATGACAACGTCTTTAAAATTGGGCAAGGTACACCCGTATTCTCTCTACGGCGTGTATCTTTCCCCTACTCTCCCCTACTGTTACCTTTCACTATCCGGTACGCCATGATCGAGGCCAATCACCTACCAGATCATTGCCGGCGCCCGCCTTTCCTTCTTCAGGGGTGTCCGTGGTGTTGGGGACCTGACCTAGGACGGCTGTCTTTCTCACGTCTTCCCACACATTTTCCTTCTTTCAATTACATGTCATGGTCGGCGTCCCGGTCTCCCAGACCTCAACTCTTAGATCCCTACCGGATCTCACACTTTCCTTTGGTCCCGCAGACCTTCCCTTAACCCGGACCTGTTGCATTTTACTTTGGCATATCATACAATAAACAACTTTATAATAGCACAAGTACCCATTTTTATATTATTTTTTTTTTTCATTTTCTTTTGCTTTAAAACTCAACGTTCAACAATAAACATCGCCAGTACTCCTTTTCCCTCCCCCTTCCTTGGACATGAACACTCCCTCTTGTCTTCGTATCCCCGTTCTGTCAAGTTTCCAAATCAGTAAAATAACATCCTGTAAGAGGAACATTCTAAAAAAAAACAGCTTAATCACATAAAACATTTTTTTTTTTTTTAAAACTAGAACTGTTCTTTCAGACTCTGACAGTCCAGGCCATCTCCTGATGGCCGGTAGCAAGGGGCCCACAGCCGTGGAACTCCTGGGGTGAAGGGAGTGTCCAATACAGTCCTCTTTACGGGGGTTCGCGTTCCTCAGGTACCGCCAGTACTGCCACCGCATAATACCCGCGGGGGCAGTATTCTTTATAATAAGAGACAAAGTCCCCTATTTCCAGGGCACGGCCGTGGCGTATGGAGGCTACGTTCACGTATACCTTCTGACCAGTGTGATCACATATGAAGCCATACCCCCGGGCCACATTGGTGTACACCAGCCGCCCCCAGGATCTTTCCACCGCCATGCCAGCCTCCCCTTTTGAATGAAGCAGGCTCCATACCTCCTGCTCTCGAACCTTCTTTTGTTTTACCACCTCCGCAACCCAAACGGAGGGTACCGCGCCAGTCCCAGAGTCCGGTGGGCGGGACCTTGCCGAGAAGGGGCGCGGGGCAGAGGCGGTCGATGATATCTGTGGCCCAGCAGCCGCCGGGGCCAGGTGGCAAATGGGGACAACCGGGTCCTTGGAGGCTGGAATCACAAGGCCCACTAAGCCGGCCGCAGTCGACTTCAGCAGTGGCATAACCGCGGCCTCAGGACAGGCCGAATCCACTACTTCCAATGGAGCCGGAGTAACGGCCGGTTCCAACGACGCAGCTGCTATCAGCAGGGGGAACGCAGCAGCGTCTTCTTTGGATGACTTCCGCACTGGCGGCTCCAGGCGGGGTACCTCAGGGACTTGAGCAGGGGCCTCGCACAACTCTGCATACACCACTGGGCCCGATGTACCCAGGCCTTCCGGTGCGCAGGGGGCAGCGTGCTGCGGCGGAATGATGAGGGCCGCTGGCGGAGGCACTGGTGGTGCCGGGGGTACTCTCACCTTCCCCGGCGCTGCGGCCTCCATCACATCAATACGCGGCTTCACCCGCAGCCTCCGTCCCTCGCTCCACTGTCCCGCGGGTCTTTCCCCCAAACTCGGGGGCTCCGCTGAGAAGTCCTCTGCTGGTATTGGTGGCGGCCGTTCTCGCTGACTCCGCTCAGGCTCCGCTCCCCAGCTCAGCATCCCGCTGCTCTCCCGTGGCTCTGAGGGCGACTTCTGGCACAGCTCCATCCCCTGCCGCCACTGCCACTCTAGGCAGCCGATGCCCCGACACCTGCAGAGTCTCATACCGTCTGTTGGGCAGCACTCGAATGGCATCAGACAGCCGTAGCCAAGTTTTTCTTCTGTGCCACTCCCTCTGTGAGGTGAGGTGTCGGCAGGCCTCTCCACCCTCCTGTCAGGGTCCAATATATGGAAGCGTCGATCTCCAGGCACATACTGTTTCCTTTTGGGATACGTTGGAGGGGGTCCCAGTCTATTCAACATGACTGCAAACACCCGGACCTCTCCTCTGCGCTGAAGCAACACCGCCATACTGCACAGTACCTGGTACCGCCCCGGATCCTCTGCTGGCCACACAGATCCGCCACAGCGCTTCCCATTTGTATTCCACTGGTAAGCCAATCGTAATCCACCGGTAATTGTAATCCAAACTGAGTAGTCCGAGTCCTTTTCCATTCTTTGAGGCAGGTCTGCCGCAGAAGATGAGGTATTAGCGGCGGAGATCCTGCCGACTACGCCAAATGTAGGGTCGGTGGTGGGGTGCCGAGCTGGGGGGTGATAGGGGGTGGTCCCACTTCTTACCGCGCAGAGATGATAACAGAGACACGATGAGGCAGATTCTGGGTGCAACAGGTCCAAGTTTATTGTTCACCGTCCGACTGACGGTCCTCGCGGTACACCGCGATATCTCTCTCTCTGCCCTCCGTGTCCAGGGCCGCTCCAACACCGTACGTTACACTAGGGACGTATTTATACGTAACGTCCCGTCTCACACTGTGACAATCCTGACAGCTCAGTTACTGTGGCCGCCTTAGGCCCGTACACCATCAGCACTTTACTGGCCAGTTTCGTCGTTACACATACGGTGTCCTCCACCCAGAGCCTCGTCTCTGCTGCGGTCCTTTCCTGTCAGGACCACCCCCCTGACGTTTCCTCTCCTCAGTCCCCTTGGTCGGATTCTCCTCAGGGCACACAGACTGGCGTAGTCCTCCTGTCACCTGAGCTCCCCCTGGGGACTGGAATCTTCTGGAACCCTCCCTCAGAATTTATAGCTCACCCGGTTCCTTGAAACTGTCACTAACTGTCACCTCGCCCCCCATGACCAACGGTTTCTAAAGCCCTAAGCTGCTGTAAAGTCCTTTGCTCACACTCCACCCTGCCATCTAATGGTCATCCCAAGGTACTGCACGTCCACTACACTTTCCTAGTTGTTTCCCCACTGTAATCACTGACTCCTACCTACACTGTGCAAACCTATCTTTCTTCACTCTGACTAGTCCGTCCGTCCGTCAGGTCACCTTCCCTACACATCTTGTACACGTGCGACTCTGCTCCGTACACCTCGTACACACACGGCTCCGCTCCGTACACCTTGTACACGCGAAGCTCTGCTCCGTATACCTTCTACACATACGGCTCCGCTCCGTACACCTCATACACACACGGCTCCGCTCCGTACACCTTGTACACGCGAAGTTTTGCTCCGTACACCTCGTACACGTGCGGCTCTGCTCCGTAAACCTTGTACACGCGAAGCTCTGCTCCATATACCTTGTACACATGTGGCTCTGCTCCGCACACCTTGTACACGTGCGGCTCTGCTCCGTAAACCTAATGTCAGAGACACCGCACTACACTTGCTCATTGAGCCAGTGCACGTGTCCTGAGTACAGAAGCAGTGCTAAGAGTTACCTGGGGAGCAGGGCAGCAGAGGTGACAAAGCGTGCTTCAACTAATAGTGTCAGAGAAGCCAGAGAACTCAGATTATGGCAAAGCAGAAGTCATGAATGGTACGGACCAGCGAGGTACAGGAGGGATAAACAGATGGGAGGTCAGACAAAGCAAAAGGTCATACACAAGATATCAGTACAGTACCAGGGAGGAGACAGAGCGGATAATCAGGGCCAAGCAGAGATCAAAACCAAACAGACATAGGAGGTACCAGGCAGAATCCAAAGCGATATCCAGGGAACAGACCGAGTCGTACACAGAGAATCAAGTAACCAGAACACAGCACTAACACACTCAGGGGTCACCACACAATGCCAAGGGCAAGAGTATAACTGACAGGGATGGGAGCGTCCTGAGGCTATAAGAAGCCTCTCCCAGAACCAGGGAGAGGCCACAATCATAGCCCCAGGTGTGCAGGTAAGCCTGCATCGGGATCACAACCTTTAACCCCAGAAATGCCAGTCATCAGCACTGGTTCCAAACATTAACCCTACGTGTACGAGTCAAACCCGCACTGAGATCATGACAGTACCCCCCTCTCAACGGGGGGCCTCTAGACCCCCAGGCTTGCCCGGGTACTTAGCATGGAAAGCCCGTACCAGGCGATCAGCATGCATCAACCGGGCCGGTACCCAGGACCTGTCCTCCGGTCCATACCCCTTCCAATGAACCAGGTACTGTACCGACCGCCTTACCAACCTGGAATCTACGATATGACCAACCTCGTACTCCACCTGCCCCTCGACCAAAACAGGAGAAGCAGCAGACTCGGAGTCTCCCCGGACTGCTTCAAAAGGTTTCAGTAGAGATTTGTGGAAGACGTTAGGGATCTTGAAAGAGGGTGGAAGGCACAGCCTATACGCCACTGGATTGATTTTTTCCACAATCTTGTACGGGCCAATGAATTTGGGTCCTAACTTGGCTGACGGAATCTTTAACTTAATTTTTCGCGCGGAGAGCCAAACTTTCTCTCCCACCCGAAACATGGGACCAGGTGTTCGTTTCCTGTCCGCGAAAAACTTATACCTGCCTTGAGACCTGGATATACGCCGCTGGACTTCTGCCCATGTATCTTTTAACCGCTGAACAGAGTCCTCAGCCCTCGGGCACCCCGAATCCAGACGGGAAAACTCACCAAAATGAGGACTGAACCCATAGTTAATCAAGAAAGGGGACCTACCAGTGGATTGACTCACCCGACTATTGAAGGCAAATTCAGCCAACGGCAGTGCATCGCACCAGTCACTCTGTCTAGCAGAGGTTAGACACCTGAGGATCTGTTCCAGGGACTGGTTAGTGCGCTCCGTCTGCCCATTGCTCTCAGGATGGTATGCAGACGAAAAGGACAGAGACATACCTAATTTTTTGCAGAAAGCACGCCAAAACTTAGCCACAAACTGCACACCACGATCAGACACCACATTCAGGGGTACCCCATGCAACCGGATCACATGCTGCACAAACAACCTGGACAACGTCTCAGCTGACGGTAGTGCGGACAGGGGTACAAAATGAGCCTGCTTAGAAAACCTGTCCACCACTACCCATACCACTGTATTACCCTTAGATGGAGGGAGATTGGTAACAAAATCCATGGATAAGTGAGTCCATGGCCTTTCGGGCACTGCCAAGGGTATCAGCTCCCCTGCCGGCCGGCTATGAGAGCTTTTAGAACGAGCGCAGACCCCACAACCAGCAATGAATTTTTTTATGTCCGAACCAAGGGTCGGCCACCAAAAGATCCTAGCCACCGCCAGACGTGTGGCTGAAATACCAGGGTGAGCACTCAGCTTGGATTCATGGAACTCCTGCAAGAGTTTCAGGCGAAGTTGCTCTGGGACAAACAACTTCCCCTCCGGCTTGGCCGCCGAGGCCTGCGACTGGGCCCCCTGAATCTCCCGTTCCAATTCAGATGAGACCTCTGCTATCACAACCCCAGGGTGAAGAATGGAGGACGGTGGCTCAGGGGGCGACACCGACTGAAAACTGCGTGATAAGGCGTCAGCCTTGACATTCTTAGACCCTGGACGAAATGTAATTGTAAACTGAAAACGGGAAAAAAAAAGTGACCAACGGGCTTGTCTGGGCATTAGTCTTTTAGCAGACTCAATGTACGACAAATTTTTGTCATCCGTGATCACCGTAACCGGGTGACTGGCCCCCTCCAAAAAGTGCCTCCATTCTTCAAACGCCAATTTGACCGCAAGAAGCTCTCTATTGCCTACGTCGTAATTTCTTTCCGCAGCAGAGAACTTCTTGGAAAAGAAAGCACATGGCCTGAGGTTGGTTAGAGTGGCAGGCCCTTGGGACAACACCGCCCCCACCCCCACCTCAGAGGCGTCCACTTCCACGATGAATGGTTTGGACGGATCTGGCTGCACTAACACAGGAGCAGACATAAAACATTTTTTCAGCGTTGCAAAGGCCTCTTTTGCGAGCGAGGACCAATTTCTCACATCCGCACCTTTGCATGTTAGATCCGTGAGAGGTTTGACCACTTGCGAAAACCCCCGGATAAATTTGCGGTAATAATTGGCGAACCCCAAGAAGCGCTGAAGACCCTTAAGATCTCGGGGTTGCACCCAATCCGCAATGGCCTGCACCTTCTTGGGGTCCATGCGAAAACCCTCACCGGATACAATTAACCCCAAAAAGGACAACTCTTGTACAGAGAATACACATTTTTCCAATTTAGCATACAAATGATTTTCTCTCAGCCTTTGGAGCACAGTTCGTACATGTTCCAAATGAGAATACTTGTCGGGGGAATATATCAAAATATCATCTAAGTAGATAACGACAAAACGACCAATGAGATCCGAGAATACCACGTTGATGAAATTCTGAAATATGGCAGGGGCGTTGGTAAGACCAAACGGCAAGACTAAATTTTAAAATAGTCCCTCGGTCGTGAGGAACGCGGTTTTCCATTCATCCCCCTCTCGGACCCTTATCAAATTATATGCCCCCCGAAGGTCCAGTTTAGAAAACCACTTTGCCCCTGATAGTTGGTTACATAAATCGGGAATCAATGGAAGGGGGTACGTATTCCGTACAGTAATTTGATTAAGCCCCCGGAAGTCGAGACAGGGAGGTAACCCGCCATCTTTTTTCTTTACAAAAAAGAAACCTGCCGCCACAGGTGAGACTGAAGGAAGTATGTGTCCTTTGCGCAGACTTTCAGTAATGTACTCCTTCATAGCCAAGCGTTCAGGACCGGACAAATTAAACAGATGGGCTTTGGGTAATTTAGCCCCCGGGACCAGCTCAATAGCGCAGTCAAAGGGTCTATGTGGCGGTAACGTCTCGGCCTCGCTTTCGGAGAATACATCTTCGAAGTCCTTCAGGCATTCCGGAATACCTTCCAGCTCGACAGATGATACAGACACAGATTTAACAGGTTCAACCAGCAGTGCGGATTTATCATACAACTCAAAATCATTAAACCCCCATTGTACAATCTCCCCCGTTTTCCAGTTAATAACTGGGTTATGGTGTTGTAACCAGGGCATGCCCAACACCAACCCTGCAGGTAGATTGTCCAGCACAAAACAACTTATGTTTTCCACATGAGTAGTGCCCACTCTGAGCGAAAACATCAGACATAAAGCGAATTCCCTCCTTAGTGAGGGGAGATGAGTCAATGGCCATCACCTTGATCGGAACCTTGAGCCTAACTGTCCCTATCTTGCAGTGTGTGACCAATTGGGAGTCAATAAGATTAATAGATGATCCGCAGTCCACGAAGGCTGTAGAGGAAAAAGAACTACCGTCCACAAACAGTTCCACAGGCAGTACTACTTTAGAAAACGAGGAAAATGGTACCTGAGGGTCTGAGCAGCCTCCCCGTTGACTACCCAGACCTAGTCGTTTCCCGCCGACCGGGTTTGAAGACGGGCAATTCGGGCACTCCCTTTTCCAATGTCCCGTTTTACCGCAGTAAAAGCATAACTGCTTGTCCTTCCGGCGTTTCCTCTCCGTATCCTTCAGGGAGAGGGCGCCTACATCCATGGGCTCAGGGGCAGTCTCTTTTCCACTGGGGAATAATGGAGTATCCACCTGCATCACCCCTCTGGCCCGCAGCCTGCGGTCCATCCGGACGGCCTGGGTCATGGCGTCCTCGAGAGAGTTAGGTGGGGGATGTAACGCCAAGGCATCCTGCAGCCGCTCGGACAAGCCTCTGCGAAAGAGTCCTCGGAGTGCGGCGTCGCTCCAAGAGACCTTTGCCGCCCAGCGGCGGAACTCAGAACAAAACCACTCAGCTGAGTGTTTCCCCTGACAGACACTCATCACCATGTCCTCTGCCAATCGCACTCGGTCAGGTTCATCATAAATGTGCCCGAGGGCCTCAAAGAATGCGTTCACTGACATACGTTCAGGAGCAGAGGAAGACAGTGAGAAAGCCCATGCTTGCGGAGCCCCCCGAAGTAGGGAAATAATGACCCCCACCCTCTGGAACTCATCCCCGGAGGAGCGGGGCCTTAGAGAAAAAAAAAGCTTGCATCCTTCTCTGAAAGACCTGAACTCCTTTTTATCCCCTGAGAAAAGGTCTGGTAATTTGACTGGAGATTCGGGGGACGCTAATGACACATCCCTACCCCCAGAACTAGAAGCCCCTGCATCGACAGCCTCCTGCACAGTAACTACCAACTGTTGCTGGGTCTGGGCCATCGTGCGTTGTTCCACATTGAGCTTATGGAACATTTGGGTCAGGTGCTTGACCTGATCAGCCAAGGCTTGTATGGGATCCATGAGGATAACACACACTTTTTTTTTTTTTTTTCTTCAGAAAAAAAAAAAAAAAAAACTGAATTGGTCAGTTATAATGTCACAGACACCGCACTACTCTTGCTCATTGAGCCAGTGCGCGTGTCCTGAGTACAGAAGCAGTGCTAAGAGTTACCTGGGGAGCAGGGCAGCAGAGGTGACAAAGCGTGCTTCAACTAATAGTGTCAGAGAAGCCAGAGAACTCAGATTATGGCAAAGCAGAAGTCATGCACGGTACAGACCAGCGAGGTACAGGAGGGATAAACAGATGGGAGGTCAGACAAAGCAAAAGGTCATACACAAGATATCAGTACAGTACCAGGGAGGAGACAGAGCGGATAATCAGGGCCAAGCAGAGATCAAAACCAAACAGACATATAAGGTACCGGCAGAATCCAAAGCGATATCCAGGGAACAGACCGAGTCATACACAGAGAATCAAGCAACCAGAACACAGCACTAACACACTCAGGGGTCACCACACAATGCCAAGGGCAAGAGTATAACTGACAGGGATGGGAGCGTCCTGAGGCTATAAGAAGCCTCCCCCAGGACCAGGGAGAGGCCACAATCATAGCCCCAGGAGTGCAGGTAAGCCTGCATCGGGATCACAACCTTTAACCCCAGAAATGCCAGTCATCAGCACTGGTTCCAAACATTAACCCCACGTGTGCGAGTCAAACCCGCACTGAGATCATGACACCTTGTACACGCGAAGCTCTGCTCCATATACCTTGTACACATGCGGCTCTGCTCCGCACACCTTGTACACGTGCGGCTCCGCTCCGTACACCTCGTACACGTGCGGCTCTGCTCCGTACACCTTGTACACGTGCGGCTCTGCTCCGTACACCTTGTACACGTGCGACTCTGCTCCGTACACCTTGTACACGTGTGGCTCTGCTCCGTACACCTCAAACACATGCGACTCTGTTCCGTACACCTCGTACACACGCGGCTCCTCTCCGTACATCTTGTACACGTGCGACTCTGCTACATCTACACTGTAAACCCCTCCTGACCTCACACATAAACTTCACCTCATCCAGCACCATGACAACCAGCACAGCAGAGTCCTGCAGACACTCAGGGGTCAGGGCTGTGCGCACAGGACCTGTGATGAGCATCGGACGCCCCTGATCATGTGATCCCTGACTCCTCCCCTCCTGTGACCTCATCACAGGTCCTGTGCGCACTGAAGAACCCAGCGATCGGCGCTGGGATTCATCGCTGTGGGGCTGTGGTGGCCGGTGGGTCTGTCTGGGGGGGCGTGGCGGCTAAGTGAAATGCGGGAAAAATAAGCTACCGCCCAGGACAGCGGGACATGCAATCAAAAACGGGACTGTCCCGCCAAATCCAGGACGGTTGGGAGCTATGATTGTGTCCCACTTGTTGTTGATTCTTCACCAAAAATTTACATTTGGTATCTTTATGTTTGAAGCGTGATATGTGGGGAAAGGTTGGAAAGTTCCAGGGGGCCGAATACTTTCGCAAGGCACTGTGTATTACCTATCTATATGTGTACATAACTTTGTTGCCCTATGAAGGACGGGGGGGCACTACAGTCTATGTCCCCCCTGCACTGGCTCTATCATCCTGTAGATGCTGCGGTGTCATCTGCGGGACCTCACTAACCTGCTGTCATGGCACAGTCTCCTAGAAGTTCCCCTAGTCCACTTGTGAGACCCCCTGTCCCTGAGAAGCTTTTTGGTTAGGCCTGAAGTTCTGTTCGTGTAGATGACTTGGTGCTATGTCCCCTGAATAACATCTGTCTGAGAAAGATTTCCATGAAGAACAGCAGGTAGAGGTTACTGAAGCATAAAATCCTGCAGGAGACGGGATCGAGGTGGATCAGAGGAGGCTTCTAGGTCTTCGGGCTGAATAACTCTCAGAAATAAAAACAACTTCTAAAACTTTCCACAGAACGGCACAGAAAATGCCCCAGCCATGAAACTGCCCTCAGGGCCGGAGGCTCATGAGACATAATGAGCCTCAACATCAAACATCTGAACCTTCTGAGAGTAACGTGACCTTGTGTCTTGCGGACCAAATACAAGTCAGGTTATTGAGTAATCTACTCTGGTAAAATGTAACATGATGAATGATCGTTATGGGAATCATTGTTCTGCCGTGAGCCTGTAATTGTGCAAAATCACATCGTGTCGTCATCACTGCCTACACAGTGACTGGAGCTGGTGTGACTGGTTCGCTGACACAAGCCCTTTCACAGTTGGGTGACTGATTAGGATTATTGGCACTCTCACAAAGCCGAAGCTATGAAAACTCAATTTTCCTTTAAGTCAAACTTTTCTAGCTCAACCTTCCGCTGGTCAGGATGGTCTCGTTACATTGGGATATCTCAGATTTCCCTGGTCAAGATGACCTACTTCGATGTTTGTCCTGGTTCTATCATGTTACTGTGGCGCCCCTGAGGTTTCAGTCACCACAGAGGTACTGCACCTCCTCCTGAGGTGTGGTACCCCACCATCCAGGTAAGGTGGAGACACCTGACCACACTCCAACACCTGCATCCCACACAACATAGTAGTGTAGCAAAGCACCTTTGGTGGCTCCCTGCTTGGAACACGAAGCATGCTGGGAGGTGGGTGGAGCTTAGGTTGTATCAAAAGAGCGGGAAGAGTTTAGGATTTACTCAGTCTGACAGAGGAAGAGTGAAGATCCCCGGAGTGGGATGGATGAAGGAAGTGCTGCAGCCGACCTCAGTGACCTGGGTCCGCTGGCACAGGAAAGGAACATTGAGAGAAAGCCTGACTCTCCATAAGAAGGAAAGGATTAGTACGGAACATGAAGAGAAGAAGAGAAATAAGGATTAGGGTTAGAGGAGAACCCTTCCCAAGTTCTAAGCGCAAGGTCGGGGACCAGTCCCCGAGGTTGTATGGATACTAATGGTCCTGCAGCAGACACCGGAGGAATAGAAGTTGTCGCCACTTTATTCCCACACAAGACTTGGGGGCACAACAGCATCGATAGTGAGCCGGGACTAGGTAGTAAGGAGTCCCAGAAGCAGGCTACAGCTGTCTGCCGTACAAGTAGAGTTCATAGGAACATCTGACAGGAGGAACTCCAGTGTAACTCAGTACTGTGAGTACTTCACTAAAGGCGCTAAGAGGGAGACGTTCAGAAAAGGCACATATGTTGGCGGAGTGTTGGAAAGGAGTGCTTCATTTTGCCTGGAGGTTGGCTGAGCCCCTGACCCGGAGGACACGGCACTGAGGCGGGCACCTGTACCTGCAACTGACTGTGAGTAAAGCTTTGGAACTACATGCCCTGGTGTCTTCCACTTATTCCTGCGTCAACACACCCAGCACTGCTACATCCTTGTGCCTAGCCCTGCGCCCAACACTACACCATCTAAGTGTCACTTCATCTCACTGCCCTGGGACTACAGCCCTACCTGTAGAGGGCTACACCATCATTGCTGCACCCCACCATCTGTCCCAGAGGATCTGTCTGCAGCATCGGCTTGACACCTTCATTGCCGAACACCACAGGTGGCGTCATGAAACATTCATTCCTATACTTTAGTTATCATAAGCACACTGAACTTTCCCCCTTGGTTACAATGGGCGCCCAGGGCCATGGGCCGGTTCCCAGCTGCCGTGACATCTCCTATTGAAGCTCATTGGGCCCGGTACCGAGTACCCCATGGCCCTGGGAGGGCGACCCATTACCTCGTTCTTCACCTGGTTGTATCACATTGCCTCAGTCTTCTACTTGTTGTATCAGGTCGCCTCAATCTTCTCTTTGTATCAGGTCTTCACGATCTTCTGATTGTATCACATTACCTCAGTCTTCTCCTGGTTGTATCAGGTCTCCTCAGTCTTCTCCTATCAGGTCTTCTCGATCTTCTGGTTGTATCACATTACCTCAGTCTTCTCCTGGTTGTATCAGGATGCCTCAATCTTCTCCTTCTATCAAGTCTTATCGATCTACTGATTGTATCATATTAACTCAGTCTTCTCCTGGTTGTATCAGGTCGCCTCAATCTTCTCCTTGTATCAGGTCTCCTCTATCTTCTGGTTGTATTACCTTACCTCGGTCTTCTCTATTAGTTTCTTTGGATTGTCCCAGACTTCCCTTGTCAGGATGAGCTACCTCAGTCTTCTGGTTGCATCACATTGCTCCAGTCTTCTCCACATTGCATTACATTGCCCCAAACTTCAAGTTGTATCATACTGCCTCAGTCCTCTCTTGGTTTTATCACATTGCCTCAGTTTAAGTAGCACCAGCACCTCTGCCTGCAGGCCCTCTGTCTGCAGAGACATCAGCGTATTCACCACCAAGGGTCCCCTCCTGCCCCTTTTGGGTCTGCTGCTGCTCGGTATGCATGCACTTCTAGCAGGTCTCCAAAGCACTGTGCGCGCACTCTTCCTCTTTCGTAAAGGGACCGCATGCGTTCCTCTAAAGTGTCCCCAGCCAATGGCTGGAGGTTTCTTTCTATTTAAACCGCCTCCTCCAACATGGAGGTGCCCGTGCAATGTTGTTAGTTTGTTCCTAACACACTTGTCAGTTCTCAGATCCCTGTACTTGTATCCGAGTCTGCTGCACCCACCAGTGCTCACCTCAATGGCAGCAGAGCCAGCTGCACCCACCAGTGCTCACTTCAATGGCAGCAGAGCCAGCTGCAACTGCCAGTGCTCACCTCAATGGCAGCCAAGCCAGCTGCACCCGTTAGTGCTCCTCTGTCCATTAGACTGTGCTGTCGGCACCTGCGGTTCGTGTAATCTTCTCCGCCTGTCTGCATCTGTTGGACATTTCCCCGGTCCTTTCCAGCTATACACTCCTAGGGATCAGCCGCCATCTACCCAAGGTCAGTCCTGGAGTAGCACCTGGATCACCTCCCTTGTCTCTCCACACACTGCGGTGTCATTAGCTGCTGCATGTCCATGGTCGGATTGGGTGAGGCTCCTAGTCATGCCCCTCCAGGTCTTACTTGAGCTTTGGCACAGTGGTTCCACCACCCAGCCTGTTACAGCTTGCACAGGCCCAGGAATCCACTGGCTCCCAGGCATCTTCCATCTCGGACCTATACCAGGAGGTCTCCCACCAGAAGGATCAGCAGAACAAGATTCTTTCCTATCTACGGTCTGTGATACTCGACTCGATACACTGGCAGTACTGGGTGCTTCCACATCCTCCCAGGCAGCAGTTACCACCACGGTGACCCACAAGGCAGCCAGTTATGCACCAGGTTCCGGACCTCGTCTATCGGCTCCTCCACACTTTGGTGGAGAATCCACCCAGTATCGGGTTTTCATTAACCAGTTGTGACAAAAAAAGAGAGAGAAGCCAGCGCTGCTGTGGTTAGAATGCATAACATGAGGTGCATATGCACATATTAACATCTAACTGTATTCAAAATGAGACATTTGGCAAATATTGATCAATAAATTGAGCCACCCTGCCGCGCCAAGGCAATCTCATGTGGGGGTCCTACTCTACATTTTTATTATTCACTGTGCCATTACGGCCTCCTAAATATTTTAAAAGCAAGACTGTTATGATTGAGTCACCGTAGGAGGCAAAAACAGAAATGCTAGCTAAGTCCAGAAAACCAGAGAAGTTGGCAGCTATCGGATTGCAGACCCCTGAACTTATCAACACAACTAGCAGTAGCCGTGGGGGGTTCCTACGATGCCCTAGACCCCTCGATCACAGCCGGAGAATTAAATAGGCATAAAGAAAGAAAGGGGAAATCTAAACTGCCCCAGAGCAGACCCCAAAGCAATAGGCAGCCCCCAACATATAATGACAGTGAAGCAAGATGAAAACACTAACACAGACAGAAAGATAGACTGAGCAAAGACGGGGCCCAAGCTAACTACATAGGAAAGGACAGGAAGGCTGCTGTCTGCAATCTGTGAAAAACCATATGAAAATAAGAGCCAACAGACTGACAGTGAAAAAGCCCGGGAAGAGGCTAGGCTTCAAAAAGCTATGTCAGTACTCAGGAATATTCTGAAGACAGAGCAACAGGCAAAAGAAGATTCAGCTCACCCAGCAGGGAATGGCAGAATCCAGAAAAGCAAGGAAAACAAAAACAAAATACAAATGCAACAGGCAAAGCAAAACACTTAGCTTTAGGGGAGCAGGAATCAGACTGGTGTCCTAGAAGTCCACAGAGAAATCACCCGCAGGGCAGAAGGGCGTCGGCAGCCTTATATCCAGTCCGTGACTCCACTCAGCCAGTCATCCTCATTAGACTCAGGTGCCTGATAATCAGGCTCATTACCTTCCTTTACCAGAATAGGGAGTTCACAAGACCTCAGTGACGAAGGGGAAAATGAACTCACAACACAAGACCATATCAAATGCAATCCGTACCTGAGGCATATCTGCATCACTCCCGTGCAGCCAGATGAAGCAAGTGCAGATAAAGGCCAACCAGTAACCAGTTGTGGTAGGGGCCGGGATTGAGGGGTGGAACACTGCGTACCCTGTCCGAATGTCGCAGACACCAGGCGATGCAAGGACGAGGCGGAGACAGATTTCAATAGTAACAGCTCCGGATTTATTCATCGTCCTCATGACAACCACAACCATGCACCGCAGCCTCTTTACAGTTCTCTGTCTCCAGGCCCGGGTACCTGCACCTTGGCTCCATTCGAAGTAACGTCCCTCACGGATCTTTCGCTGGGGCTGTCCTAGACCAATCTACTGCCAGCGCTTCACCTGCCCGAGGTCGTCATCCAATCGGTACCCCCGGGGCCTCGTCTGTCCTGCGGTTCATCGGGTCAGGGCTACCCCCTTGACTGTCTCTTTGCTGTCTGTCCCCTGGTCGAGCTCTTCTCTCTTCACCATCTTCTACCGAGCTCCTCCCTGGACTAGACTGCCTGGAACCCCACCCTGCTCTATTTATCCCCTCTCTCACCGGGAATTCCACTCCTGGGTTCCTATCTCCCCTCCCCCCATGACTAAGCGTTTCTCAAGCCGTAAGCTGATGTTAAGTCCTAAGCTACTCCCCCCTGCCATCTTGTGGTCATTTCAAGGTACTGCACTCTCCTATCCACCTTTCCCAGCTGTCGCCCTTCTATCCTGTCAATCTAGTGCACAAACCGTCCCCTCCTGCTACCAGTCACGTCTGTCCGTCAAGTCACCTTCCCCACACAGTGCACGTTGCACTTCGAACTCCTGGCTCATTAGTTCACCTCGGACCGTGCCAAAGTGGCCTTCATCGTGACACACCTACTGTATATGGTGAGGCCCTAGCCTGGCTCAATCCTCTGTGGGAGAGAGGGGATCCATTAGTGTCAAACCTACAGTCCTTCTTGGAGGCCTTTCGTAAAGTCTTCGACGAGCCCATTAACCTTTCTTCTGTAGCCTTTTCTCTGTTCTGGGTACACCAAGTTAACCTTTCCGTGGGCCAGTATGCTGTCCGTTTCCGTACCTTGTCTTCAGAAATCACTTGGAACAATGAGGCTCTGATGGCAGTCTTCTGGGAGGAGCTCTCCGGGCGAATCAAGGACGAACTAGCAGGCCGGGAGACACCCACCTCTTTGGATGACCTGGTGTCTCTTGCAAACAGAATTGACATTAGGTTCCTGGAAAGGACCAAAGATTTTAACTGTGAGAGAAGATCGGTACGCCTGGCTCCCACCTTCCAATGACCGATCATTTGCAAGTCCCTGCTGCAAGAGGTTCGTCGGTACGAAGGGACATGCATCTACTGAGGCAGCTCCGAGCACCTTATTCAGTCCTGTCCCGAGAGACCGGGAAACGCCAGTGCCTAGGGTAGGTAGGAGAGGCTACACTGGGCAAAACGTCTACCTCTCCATCATTGACCCTGACAATATCTGTCTCCTGCGGCAAAAAGACTTTTGTTGAATTGACCCACCTGGACTCCAGCTGCCCGGGTATCTTTGTTTAACAGGCTGTGGTCGAGCGGTATAAGATTCCAGTCCTACGTCTTCCGGATCCGTTGGTGATTTCTTCAGTGGATGGAAAGCCTCTTCGAAGACCATCCAGTTTATCACAGAGCCCGTGGATCTTAGGTGGGCACGCTGCATTCAGAGAAGATTCCTCTTCATGTGCTGTCTGGTCTCTCTTATCCGCTACTTCTAGGTCTCCCATGGCTTCAAAAACACGAAGCTGTTCTGGACTGGAGGTCAGGAGAAGTATTCCGTTGGGACTCAGGATGTCACAAAACGTGCCTTACTCCTGTTTGTCATGTCTGGTCTGCTTCTCCTGCAAATTTGCCTGACCTGCCCGCGGTATATTGGAGGAGAAGGAGACTGAGACCTTGCCATCTCATAGGCCGTATGACTGCCCGATTGACCTCCTGCCATGTACCTCCCCTCCACGAGGCCGAATCTACCCCTGTCCCAGGCCGAGACTCGCACTATGTCCGAGTATATAGAAGAAAACCTCGCTAGGGGATTTATCTGGAAATCCTCATCTCCAGCTAGAGCTGGGTTTTACTTTGTGAAGAAGAAGTACGGCTCTCAGCGATCCTGCATTGACTACAGGGGCCTTAACCAAATCACGGTAAAAAAATAAGTACCCCCTACCCCTGATCTCCAAGCTGTTTGATTGCCTGAAGGGTTCCGAGTATCTTGTTATGCCATTTGGACTCTGTAATGACTGAGCCATCTTCCAAGAACTGGTGAACGATTTCTTCCGTGACCTGCGCTATACGTGTGTGATAGTATACCTGGACGACATCTTTTTATCTGATCTGCCAACACACAGCAGAGACATTTGCCAGGTTCTACTAAGGTTAAGAGCTAACCGTCTATACGCCAAATATGGAAATTGCATCTTTGTACAGTCCTCCCTTCCATTTCTGGGCCCTGGGGTATCCGCTGGCATGACGTGGCCCCGTCCTGACAGTCATAAGGCTATCCAGCGGTTTCTCGGGTTTGTGAATTATTATCGCCAGTTTATTTCGCATTTTTCTTCCCGGACTGCTTCCATTTCTGCCCTGACCCGCAAAGGAGCCAATCCAAAGGAATGGACTCCTGAAGCAGAAGAAGCCTTTGTATCGCTCAAGCAGGCATTCTCCTCGGCTCCGGTGCTGCATCACCAAAAACATAACAAACAGTTCTTTCTGGAGGTGGATGCATCTTCCACATGCATCCCTAACTGTGTGGCTTTTTGCACATTCTTGTCCCTATTTCATGCATGGTTTTTACTGTTATCCTTTTAATATGTAACATAGTAACATAGTTTTGAAGGCTGAAGGAAGACCTTATGTCCATCTAGTTCAGCCTATTTTTAGTGCAGCTGTTCTGCATTGTTGATCCTGGGGAAGGCAAAAAACCCACAGAGTAGAAGCCAATTTTCTCCATAGGGAAAAAAATTCCTTCCCCTAAGCTGCGTCAGCCATCTACCTATAATATTCTGTTATTCGTAACCTGCTATACTGTTACTCACAAGAAAAGCCTCCATTCCTTTCTTACATTCATTCAGTGAGTTGGCCATCACCACTTCCTCAGGAAGAGAATTCCAGAGCCTCACTGCTCTAACCGTGAAGAACCCTCTTCTATGCTGGTGCAGAAATTGTCTTTCCTCCAAACGAAGAGAATGCCCCCTTGTTCTTGTCATAGTCCTTGGTACAAACAGTTCATTGGAGAGATCTCTGTGTTGCCCTCTGATATACTTGTACATATATATTAAGTCTCCCCTAAGTCTTCTCTTTTCTAGAGTAAATAGACCTAATTTTGATAACCTTTCTGGGTATTGTAGTGAACCAACTCCATTTATCATTTTAGTAGCCGCCTTTGAACCCTTTCAAGTTCAGTATTGTCTTTCTTGAGCACCGGGGTCCAAAATTGCCCACAATCCTCCAAGTGTGGTCTGACGAGTGATTTGTACAGAGGGAGAATTATGTTTTCATCTCGTGTCCCCAGACCTCTTCTAATGCATCCCATGACCCTATTTGCGTTGGTGGCAGCTGCCTGACACTGGGCACTCCAATTTAGCTTCTTATTGACTAAGATGCCCAAGTCTTTTTCCATGTCTGATTTCCCCAGCAGTTTCCCATTTAGTAAGTAATTGTAGCATCTGTTTCGCCTTCCCATGTGCATAACCTTACACTTATCTGTGTTAAACCTCATTTGCCATTTTTCAGCCCAATTCTCCAATTTACTCAAATCTGTCTGTAGTTGCAAACTGTCCTCCTTTGTGTTAACTCCCTTACATAGTTTTGTATCATCTGCAAATACTGATATTTTACTGTGTAAGCCATCCACTAGATCATTAATAAATATATTAAACAGTAGGGGGCCCAATACAGACCCCTGTGGTCCCCCACTAGTAACCCTGGCCCAATCTGAGGATGCCCCATTAATAACCACTCTTTGTTTTCTATCACTAAGCCAGCTCCCTACCCATCTACACACATTTTCCCCTAGCCCAAGCTTTCTCCTCTTACTGACCAATCTTTTATGTGGGACAGTGTCACATGCTTTAGAGAAGTCGAGATAAATGACATCCAATGATTCTCCTGGGTCCATTTGAGAGCTTACATCCTCATAGAAGCTGATCAGGTTAGTCTGACAGGAGCGATCCTTCATAAATCCATGTTGATATGGAGTTAAACATTTATTAACAGTGAGATATTCCATAATGGTGTCCCTCAGAAACCCTTCAAAAATGTATCTCAATAAAATTCTGCAATTTTTACTGCTAGGTTAGGGTGGGCTATCAAAGTCTTCTCTTAGGTTGCCTTGATCTTCTTCTGGTTTTATCACATTACCTTATGTTGGTTTCACATTTGCGTATGGAGGAGCTGCGGAGGGATGCGGAATTCCTCCGTGAAGCTCAGCCCATGGCCGCACCTCCTCCGGTCAGCTCCGCCTCTGTCAGCATGCGGCCTGCGTACCCTATCTTTAGCATTGGGTACGCAGGCCGTGTGGATGTATGCGGATGCCTCCGCATGCGTCGCTTTGACGGTGCAGCGACCGCACCAAAATGCAACACGTTGCGTTCGGCTTCCCTGAAGAAGCATGGCGAAGCGTGTTGGAAGCTGAGGAGGAGGAGGACACAGCCACATCTCTTCCATGGACAATTCCAGTCTGCACTACTTTTGTTCCCGCCTCATGACCTGCGTCTGTGCTCTCACACACCGGGCCACGGTCCTACAGATATTTGGGAAGTCTTTTTGGTTTTCTTTCATCTTCAGTGCACAGTAGGTCACTTGTGCCTTTTGTAACGCAGCAGTGTACATTTATTAAAGATATACTTATTTAGTTACTTATTTGTTGGCCTTGGTAGATGCCATTTTCCCCTCTTTGGCTTTTTTGGAGGTCTGTGTGTGTGATAAATGGCCGTCAATAAGGTGTTTTCACTCCATTTTCTGAAGCCTGGATCCTAATTCTGCTTCACTACAGAGTCACACTCACTCTCTGTGCTGCCTGGGTCAGAGGGAATGTGCAGGGAATGTGTAGGGATTACACACTGACTAGACATGATCGGAGCCAGATACATTGTGCCCATAATCACACCATGGATTCATCCTATCTATGTAGGGACGGCACAGGACGTGTTCCTTCCATAGACCATACTGAGGACCAGGGGGACTCATTACAGGTGGAAGAAAGGCGATTCCGACAGCTAAACAATAAAGGGTTCCTTACCGTTAGAGCAGTCAGACAGTGGAATGCCGACCACAAGAGGTAGTAATGGCCGACACTATGACAACTCTTATACAAGGGCCAGATGATTCCTTAGTATAGGACATTGCGGGTTATAGTTAATTTAGTGACAATGTTCACTTGGTGGAGAAAGGCTGAAACTTGATGGACGGGGTCCTTTTTCACCTTATGTAACTCTATATACTCATTCGTGCACGTGACCACGGCTTAGCGATGAATGAAGCCATTGTGACACCTTCATCCGTAGACTTTAGACCGCTCTATACTTTACAACATTCCTATAAATCTTATCTCTGCTGCTGCGGATGACCTTGGGTGGTCACATAACCATATCTGCAGCTCTGGAGGGCCCCCCACCCTCCCCACCACTGAACCTCCCCTGCACTGAACCTCCCCGACACTGAACCTTCCCCGCACTGAACCTCCCCGGCACTGAACCTCCCCGGCACTGAACCTTCCCGGCACTGAACCTTCCCAGCACTGAAGCTCCCCGGCACTGAACCTCCCTGGCACTGAACCTTCCCGGCACTGAACCTTCCCCGCACTGAACCTCCCCGGCACTGAACCTCCCCGGCACTGAACCTTCCCGGCACTGAACCTTCCCAGCACTGAAGCTCCCCGGCACTGAACCTCCCTGGCACTGAACCTTCCCGGCACTGAACCTCCCCGGCACTGAACCTCCCCGGCACTGAACCTTCCCGGCACTGAACCTTCCCAGCACTGAAGCTCCCCGGCACTGAACCTCCCTGGCACTGAACCTTCCCGGCACTGAACCTCCCCGTCACTGAACCTCCCCGTCACTGAACCTCCCCGGCACTGAACCTTCACAGCACTGAACCTCCCCGGCACTGATCCTCCCCGTCACTGAACCCCCCCGGCACTGAACCTTCCCAGCACTGAACCTCGGGGTTAATGTATAGTGACTGGATAAATAATGAGTGCTGACCCCATCTCTGGATTAACTCAAACGCAAATAGGCTTTATTGGCAGGACCAAAATACATTTAGTGTTGCCAAAGCAAGGAAAATAGATGTGACAGGGGAGAGGATCGGGGACTATGGTAATGAGGTGTTGGGGGCTCAATTTGGGAAATAATAGTCCATTTGGAGGTCTTAAGTTCCTCTCAGCTTATGGTGACGTATTGGGCGGCGATCTCCACTGTTTCCTCTCCTCGTCCATGGATGGAAAGTCCGGGTTGTGAATGGAGAGTCCAGTGCCCCCTGCTGGCAGTACTGGCACAGTCTGTCCTCCCGTGGCTTGTATGTCGGTGCCGCCCTGTTTCCACCTCTAGCCTGTGGGCACTCAGTCTGTATAGGCTCAGGGTCTGCCTGTCTTTGGGGTGATGTAACCTCTCCAGATATGGAGCCAGTGTGTAGTCCCTCCGCAGTGACCGTAGACAGTGAGTTTCTGGGACTTCTCTAATTCACTCTGCCAACCCTCTCTATATTGCATCTCGCGGCTCTCTGAGAGCTTCTTTATTTCGGCTTTCGTCAGGGTGTGTTGCTGACTTTGGTGGGACTGGCTGCTGGGGTTCCTGGCTTGCCCTGGGCTTTATGATGGTAGGAGCTGGGCTTGCTGCTCTGTATGTGCGCCTGGTGTGATAGCGCCCTCTTGTTTATCGTTAGCCATAAGGGGAATCGGCCCAACTCTTCCCGACAGGCTATGTTTGAGGGGCTGCGATGTACTTGGAGGAGATATTTGCAGAACTCCAGGTGCAAGGTTTCGGTTGGGCTGGAATCCCACTTTGTGTGGTCTGGGTAAGTCGCTGGGCCCAAAACCTTTTTTTTGTAATATATTATTATGGTGCTTGAACCTCTAGGTATATTGTCATCCGATTTCTTATATTTTATTATTATGGTGCTTTGAAGAAACCACTGTCTTGTAATCCGAACGCTGCTAACTTCTTATTATTATTCAGTTGATTTCCGCAATTAATACGGCCCGAACCGCTACACGCACAGACTCCGCTGAGGCGTCGTTTCGAAGCCAGCGTCCACGAGTGGTGTGCTAAGTATTTTTTGTGTCGATCAGATTTGTAGTTTTTGCGCAATTTGCGTTTGAAAAATCATTTTCCCGTCATTGAAATGAATTGTCTCAATGCTTTTCAATGGGGAAATTTTGCCACAGACAAAACGTGCCCTGAGGCGACTGAAATGGCAGTTAAGCTCATTGATATGCGCAGGCACACCCAGTTACTATGCCAACGCCTACGAACATCACATGACGCCCCCAGGACACATATTCTGGCAGATAATATCAGCTCTTAAAGCGAAACCCACAGCACAAATGCAAATCTAGCTTCATCACATGACGCATGCCCCTGAGAGAGAATGTGCGCCAAAGTGGATTTAGAAGCCCAGTGCGCCAAACTAGCTCTTAAAGGGCTGACGTGCCAAAGTGATTATTAAAGGGCCGGTGCACCGAAATGAGTCTTAAAGGGCTGGCGCGCCAAATCGAAAGCTGAGTGACCCCAGGCTCCAAATCGGAGGCTGATCGACCCCGGCCTCCAAATCGGAGGCTGATCAACCCCGGCCTCCAAATCAGAGACTGATCGACCCCGGCCTCCAAATCAGAGGCTGATCGACCCCGGCCTCCAAATCGGAGGCTCATCGACCCCGGGCTCCAAATCGGAGGCTCAACGACCCCGGCCTCCAAATCGGAGGCTGAGCCACTCCGGCCTCCAAATCGGAGGCTGAGCCACCCCTGCCTCTAAATCGGAGGCTGAGCCACCCCGGCCTCCAAATCGGAGGCTGAGCCATCCCTGCCTCTAAATCGGAGGCTGAGCCACCCCGGCCTCCAAATTGGAGGCTGATTGACCCCGGCCTCCAAATCGGAGGCTGAGCCATCCTAGCCTCCAAATCGGAGTCTCAGGCACCCCGGCTTCCAAATCTGAGGCTCATCAACCCCGGCCTCCAAATCGGAAGCTCATCGACCCCGGCCTCCAAATCGGAGGCAGATCGACCCCGGGTCCAAATCCGAGGCTGAGCCACTCCGGCCTCCAAACCCGAGGCTGAGTCACCCCGGCCTCCAAATCGGAGGCTGAGCCACTCCGGCCTCCAAATCGGAGGCTGAGCCACCCCTGCCTCTAAATCGGAGGCTGAGCCACCCCGGCCTCCAAATCGGAGGCTGATCGACCCCGGCCTCCAATTCGGAGGCTGAGCCACCCTGGCCTCCAAATCGGAGGCTGAGCCACACTGGCCTCCACATCGGAGTCTCAGGCACCCCGGCCTCCAAATAGGAGGCTCATCGACCCCGGGGTCCAAATCGGAGGCTGAGCGACCCCGGCCTCCAAATTGGAGGCTGAGCCACCCTTGCCTCCAAATCGGAGTCTCAGGCACCCCGGCCTCCAAATCAGAGGCTCATCGACCCTGGCGTCCAAATCAGAGGCTGAGCGACTCCGGCCTCCAAATCGGACCCAGAGTGGCCCTGCCCACCAAATCGGACCCAGAGTGGCTCCGCCCACCAAATCTGACTCTGAGGGGCCCTGCCCACCCAACCGGACCCTGAGGGGCCCCGCCCACCAAATCAGACCCAGAGGGGCCCCACCCACCAAATTGGACCCATAAGGGCTCCGCCCACAAAATCGGACCCTATGGGGCCCCACTCACAAAATTGGACTGAGAGGCCCCAGCCACAAAATCTGACCCTGAGGGATCCCGTCCACCATTTCAAGCCCTGAGGAGCCCAGGCCACCGAATCGGATCCTGAGAGGCCCCACCCACAAAATCGGACCCTGATGGGCCCCGGCCACAAAATCGGACCCTGAGGGATCCCGTCCACCAATTCAAGCCCTGAGGAGCCCAGGCCACCAAATCGGATCCTGAGGGGCCCCACCCACCAAATCAGACCCTGAAGGGCCCCACAGGCCAAAGTGGCCCCTGAGAGGAACCCACAGTTATAACGGACCCTGAGTTGAAAGTCTTGCAGGGGCAGCAGGCAAGTCTCTCTTAAAGGGGCAGCCCGGGCACCATTTCAAACCACTATCTGTACTTCCTTCAGGAAATACACATCTAGTTCTACTTCATCTCCGCGTTTTCTGTAATTAATGCGGCCTGAACCGCTCGGTGCAGAGACCCCGTTCAGGCGGCGTTTCGAAGCCATCAGTGGGGACAGGTGTGCTATGTATTTTTGGAGTCGATCCGATTTGTAGGTTTTTTTAAAAATCGCATCTTAAGCAAAAATTTTCCCATAGGAATTAATGGCAATCTTTCCATGACCCCCCAACTGACATGGATTGAAGCCACAGCGCAGGTGCAGTGACCTTATAAAGATGGCAACTCTGCAAATGCAGCTTCCACACATGACCCGTATTAGCCAATGGAAGCTGACAGATCGCTGATTCAAGGTCTTAAAGGCGCAGCGCGCCAATGGCTTCTGAAAAACCCCACCCAGTGATGGCGAACCTTCGCACTCCAGCTGTTGTAAAACTACAACTCCCAGCATGCCCTTGCAACCTGCAGCAGTTGAGGCATGCTGGGAGTTGTAGTTCTCCAACAGCTGGAGTACCAAGGTTTGCCATCACTGCAATTGGACACCAAAGTGGCTTTAGAAGCCCAGTGTGCCAAAGTGACCCCTGAGGGGCCCGGAGCGCCAAAGTGGCCCCCAAGGCAAAGTGGCAGCATGTGTCAACATGGCTAAAGTGGCTACCAAGTGGCCAAAGTGGCTACAGAGGTGCCGAATGTGTCAAAGTGGCTACCAAGTGGCCAAAGTGGCTATATCACCCCCATTGGCTTCATATACAATCCATCCCAGGTTGTGCCATCGCTATACACAACATTCATATTCTAACTTTACTTTCTTACAGTCGACACCTGATACACTGCTGTAAAGCCGGCAGCGCTGTTCAAGCACCATGTATTTCCTTCAGGAATTGCCCATCTAGTTAATTATGTCGTCTTTGTAGACCTTTATTGCAATTGGACTACTTTTATATATTTTTGTCAAATAAAAATATTGTTTTCATTGGTATTCAAGAGGGCTTATATTTGATATTCCCCTCTTTTTCTGAGATGATCTGTACCGTTTTTTCAAAACCTACCTTGTTCTAGGTGCTGTCAGTTATATTTGTCTTTATGTATTTACTCTATTGTATCAAAATAAAATTTTTAAAAAAAGGTCTTGGGTTTTCTTTATGGTGGTTCAACTGAGTATACCCATATATTAGCAAATGCTTTAGGTGTTCTAAGTCGCAGGGCCCCAAACCTCACTACCATGCAGAAGTATAGGAGTGATGACGCTATGGAATATCTTAAGCCAAACTCTCACCGGTGGTTTGAGGTGGTACAGTTGTCTTCTGATGGCATAGAAGGTTCTGCATGCTTTTCCTTTCAGGGTCTCTGCTGCTTGCTTGAGGCTCCCGTTTTGGCTTAGCTCCAGACCGAGGTAGGTATAACTGTTGGTCTTCTCCAGTGTGGAACCATTTAATGTGAGGAATTGAGTGGGAGTTTTATTCTGGTTCCTCTTATGAAACATCATGACTTTGGTCCTCTTTTGGTTGATGGGCAGTGCCAAGGTGGTGCTGAATGTTTCCAGCACTGCCAGGCTATCTTGGAGGCCTCTCTCGGTTGGGGAGAGTAGCAGGAGGTCATCTGCGTACAGCAGGAACTTCACCTCGGTCGTGCATACTGAGGCCTGGGGTGGAGGAGGATTCCAGGGCTGCTGCCAGTTATTCATGTAGATGTTGAATAGTGTTGGGCTCAGGCTGCAGCCCTGCCTGACCCCGCAGCCCTGCCAGAAGAAGGCTGTCCTCTTCCCGTTCACACTCATGTTGCAACGGTTCTCAGTGTATGAGCTATTGATGATGTCGTAGGTTCTGACACCTATTCCGCTTTCCAGGAGTTTCAGAAACAGGCTGGGGTGCTACCACTGAGTCAAAGGCCTTCTTGAAGTCCAAGAAGCATGCAAATATTTCCCTTGTTTTTTGCTGTGGACGTGGGACTTGATGAGACTGTGCAGGTGTAGATGTGATCAGTAGTGCGGTGGTTCAGCATGTACCCAGCTTGGCTTCTGCTGAGGATGTCACGCTGGGTGAGGAAGGTGATGATCCTTTTATTAATGATGCTGTTAAACAGTTTTCCCATAATGCTGTTGACATATTCCTCTGTAGTTTGCTGGATTGTATAGGTCTCCATTCTTGTAGATGGGTGTAATAAGACCTTGATTCCTGCATTGCGGGAAGTAGTCGGTGCCTAGGACGTGGGTGAAGAGTTTTGCCAGTGCTGCATGTAAGTCTGGGGAGCTGTATTTAATCAGTGATGGCAAGACGCCATCACTGCCCCCGGCATTTCATAAGTATGATTCTATTCTTTATTTCCGGCACACTGATTGGTGTGTCCAGAGGGTTTTGGAAGTCCTTGATTGCTTCCTCCATGTCCCTCAGTTTATTGGTTAGATGTTGCTGTTCTGGAGTTTGATATTCTTATGGTATGTTGCTGTAGAGGCTCTCGAAGTAGCTGTGCCAGATGTTGCCATTCTGGATGTGGAGGGTGTTCTTTTTGGGCTGTGTGCCGATATGACTCCAGGTCTCCCAGAATGAGTTGTCCTGGGGGGAGTCTTCAAGCTGCCGTAGTTTCTGGCAGATATGCCTCTGTTTTTTCTCTTTGAGGATGCCCTTGTATTGCCTCTGTAGGGTGTCATGGGCCGCTCTTAGGTCCCTGTTTTTGGGGTCTCTGTCTTTTTCGCTTGAGGCCATCCTTAGGGAGTTGTGTAGTGCCTTGCATTCTTTGTCAAACCATTTTTGGTATTGTTTTTTTGTAGGTCTCTTGGGGTTGGTCTTTCTGAGGCCTGCTAGTTCTGCCATGGTAAATAGGATCTTGTTAAAATCATTCACTGCCAGGTTGGCCCCTTGCTGGTTTGATGTGTAGCTACTTGTATTAAATTATCCAGGGTGCAGGACTTGCTTGGTGTCCAGCAGGGAGCGCTGCGGACACATGAGACCGGGCGCCGGTGTCACCAGCAGGTTCTTGGGTTACAAGGTAACTTGTGTTCATGGTCACAGAGTAATAAGGACACATTCCGAGAATTCAGTCATCCAGAGGACGAGAGTCACTTATTCCCCAGGGCCTGTGTCCTCCCCGACCTTCAGCCTATGCAGTCTGTGGAGGACGAGTGTCACTTATTCCCCAGGGCCCGCGTCCTCCCCGACCTTCAGCCTATGCAGTCTGTGGAGGACGAGTGTCACTTATTCCCCAGGGCCCGCGTCCTCCCCGACCTTCAGCCGTCAAGGACAGACAGACATTGCCTCCATTAGTTTGGATTCCCTCTTCCCATCTCCTCAGGGTCTTTACTGTCACCACGTGTAGACGGAGCTATATAGGGAGAGAGGTGCGGCTCTGTACCTAATATTCATAAATTTGCGCTTCTTGTGTGCCCACATATTTACACCATTGGCTGCTACATGTCAATCATAAGAAGTGGTCAGGGCTGGACTTACCATGAATACTGCCCAGTGAGACAATGAGATCAGGTGGAAAAGGAAAAGAAAAAGCACCACTGCAAAAAAAGCGCACACTGCACCATTTAAAGTGACGACTGAAAGAAGTAATTTTTATTGATACAAAAGAGTTATACACAATAAAAACATGATAAAATCACAAAACTATGGCATCCATGGTACCTAAAATGCATATCAATACAAAAGTGTCATACGTATAAGTAGATATAATGTGAGCATATAATCCAGCGGCACTGTAGCAGTATAGCAGTATCCCTCCCTATTCCCAGGCTCATGAGGACTAAATAACCCTAAACAAAGCCCAGCCCATAATAAGGCAACCACAAGCAAAAATCCATGTTATATAGTTTTCATGCTAGGACCCTACTAAGCCCAGATAGCAAAGAGAAGGGGAAAGAGAAGTAAACTCCACATGTCAGTGGTGCCAGGACACGTACAATATGGCTACAGGTTACGGCGATACACGTGGGGTAATGGTCCTGGGTATAGCATCGTGTATCTTTATTTCCATTGCGACTATTGATTGTCTTGGTGGCAGTTTTAGATATTGTACGTGTCCTGGCACCACTGACATGTGGAGTTCACTTCTCTTTCCCCTTCTCTTTGCTATCTGGGCTTAGTAGGGTCCTAGCATGAAAACTATATAACATGGATTTTTGCTTGTGGTTGCCTTATTATGGGCTGGGCTTTGTTTAGGGTTATTTAGTCCTCATGAGCCTGGGAATAGGGAGGGATACTGCTATACTGCTACAGTGCCGCTGGATTATATGCTCACATTATATCTACTTATACGTATGACACTTTTGTATTGATATGCATTTTAGGTACCATGGATGCCATAGTTTTGTGATTTTATCATGTTTTTATTGTGTATAACTCTTTTGTATCAATAAAAATTACTTCTTTCAGTCGTCACTTTAATTGGTGCAGTGTGCGCTTTTTTTGCAGTGGTGCTTTTTCTTTTCCTTTTTCTTTTGTCATTATTCCACTGCAGCGGCACCTGGCCATATCACTGATGTTGCTATCATGCACAGCTGAGTGCGCCCACAATTGTATCTTGTATTATGAGATCAGGTGTCACACAGTGCCTCATACTGATACAAACCTCACCTATTACCAGTATCATACAGTACAGCGTCCAGATAACAGTACCCCACCATAGAGTACCAGGAATAATAACACCATATAGCGCCCTTACCGATACCAAACCTCGCCTAATACCAGTCCCATACAATATAGAGTCCAGATAACAGTACCCACCATGGAGTACCCGGAATAACAACAATATAAAGCACACACATACCGACACACTTCAAAGTGCCCTGGATGAATTTGCACCTCCTATACATAGAACACCACAAAACAGACAACCCTGGCACACCCTGCAAACACGTTTCCTGCAGCGGTGCTCCAGGTGCGCCGAATGTCTGTGGAGAAAATCCAGTCTACCTGAAGATTTCATCCATTATAAGTTTATGCTTAGGACATACAACACTGCCCTTCACCTCTCCAGACAAACCTATTTCAACACCCTCATCACCTCACTGTCCAATAACCCGAAACGTCTCTTTGACACTTTTCATTCTCTACTCAACCCAAGAGTACATGTCTCAACCACGGAGCCCCGAGCTGACGATCTGTCCAATTACTTCAAAGAAAAAATTGACCAGATCCGACAGGAAATTATCTCCAAATCCCCTCATACCATGCACTGTCCTCCCTCCCCCACTGCATCTAACTCACTCTCTGATTTTGAACCAGTCACAGAAGAAGAAGTAAGCAGGCTCCTTGCATCTTCTCGCCCAACCACTTGCATCAGTGACCCATTTCCGTCACATCTCCTCCAGTCCCTTTCCCCTGCTGTCACTCCTCACCTAACTAAAATATTTAACCTCTCTCTCTCTTCCGGTATCTTTCCCTCCTCATTTAAGCATGCCATCATACATCCACTACTTAAAAAACCATCCCTCGACCAAAACTGTGCCGCTAACTATAGACCTGTCTCTAATCTTCCCTTCATCTCTAAACTCCTGGATCGCCTGGTCCACTCCCGTCTTATCCGCGATCTCTCTGATAACTCTCTTCTCGACCCTCTCCAATCCGGTTTCCGCTCTTTACACTCCACTGAAACTGCCCTCACTAAAGTCTCTAATGATCTGCTAACAGCTAAATCTAATGGTCATTACTCCATGCTAATTCTCTTGGATCTTTCTGCAGCATTCGACACTGTGGATCATCAGCTCCTCCTCACTATGCTCCTTTCCATTGGCCTCAAGGACACCGTTCTCTCCTGGTTCTCCTCCTATCTCTCCGACCGCTCCTTTACTGTATCTTTTGCCGGTTCCTCCTCCTCTCACCTTCCCCTTACTGTTGGGGTTCCTCAAGGATCGGTTCTAGGCCCCCTCCTCTTCTCTTTGTACACTGCCCCTATTGGTCAAACAATCAGTAGATTTGGTTTCCAGTACCGTCTCTATGCTGACGACACCCAATTATACACTTCTTCTCCTGACATCACGCCTGCCTTTCTAGAAAACACCGGCGATTGTCTAAACGCTGTGTCTAATATCATGTCCTCACTATATCTGAAACTGAACTTGTCAAAGACTGAACTCCTGGTGTTTCCTCCCGCTACTAATGTACCTATACCCGACATTGCCATTTCTGTGTGTGGCTCCACTATTACTCCCCAGCAACAGGCCCGCTGTCTTGGGGTCATACTTGACTCCGAGCTTTCCTTTGCCCCCCACATTCGATCGCTGGCTCGCTTTTGTCATCTGCACCTCAAAAACATTTCTAGAATTTGACCTTTTCTTACTTTTGACTCTGCAAAAACTCTGACTGTTTCTCTTATTCATTCTCGTCTCGTCTATTGTAACTCTCTTCTAATCGGTCTCCCTCTTACCAAACTCTCCCCCCTCCAATCTGTCTTGAATGCTGCAGCCAGGATCATATTCCTCACCAATCGTTACATCGATCCCCCTACCTTGTGCCAGTCATTACACTGGCTACCCATCCACTCCAGAATCCAGTACAAACTTATTACCCTCACCCACAAAGCTCTCCATGGCTCAGCACCACCCTATTATTATTATTATTATTATTATTATTATTATTATTATTATTATTATGCATTTATATAGCGCCATTTATTTCATGGCGCTTTACATGTGAAAAGGGGAAATATAGACAAGTATAATAAACATGTGTAAGACAAGGGACACACAAGTACATAAGGAGAGGGGACCCTGCCCGCGAGGGCTCACAGTCTACAGGGATGGGTGAGGATACAGTAGGAGAGGGTAGAGCAGGTCGTGCGGTGGTTCAGTAGACCGAGGATCATTGCAGGCTGTAAGCTTGTTGGAACAGGTGGGTGTTCAGGTTCTTCTTGAAGGTTTCCGTTGATGGTGAGAGTGTGATGTTTTGCGGCAGAGAGTTCCAGAGTATGGGGGAAGCACGGGAGAAGTCTTGTATGCGGTTGTGGGAAGAAGAGATAAGGGGGGAGTAGAGAAGGAGATCTTGAGATGATCGAAGGTTGCGTGTGGGTAGGTACCTAGAGACCATGTCACAGATGTATGGAGGAGACAGGTTGTGGATGGCTTTGTATGTCATGGTTAGGGTTTTGAATTGGAGCCTCTGGGCAATAGGAAGCCAGTGAAAGGTCTGGCATAGGGGGGAGGCTGGAGAATAGTGGGGAGACAGGTGGATTAGTCGGGCAGCAGAGTGTAGGATGGACTGGAGCGGAGCCAGAGTGCTAGAGGGGAGGCCAGAGACTAGGAGGTTGCAGTAGTCGAGGCGGGAGATGATAAGAGCATTCACTAGTGTTTTTGTGGTTTCGTGGTTGAGGAATGAGCGGATCCGGGAAATATTTTTGAGTTTGAGGCAGCAGGAGGAGGGGAGGGCTTGGATATGTGGTTTGAAAGAGAGCGCAGAGTCGAGGATCACCCCAAGGCACCGAGCGTGCGGGACTGGGGAAAGAAAGCAGCCATTGACATTGATGGATAGGTCTGGTGGAGGGGTAGAGTGAGATGGGGGAAAGATGATGAATTCTGTTTTGTCCATGTTCAGTTTGAGAAAGTGAGCAGAGAAGAAGGCTGAGATAGCAGACATACATTGTGGGATTTCAGTCAGTAAGGAGGCGAGGTTGGGTCCAGATAGGTAGATCTGCGTGTCATCGGCATAGAAGTGATACTGCAAACCATAGGATTCTATGAGCTGTCCCAAGCCAAAGGTGTAGATGGAGAATAGTAGGGGTCCTAGGAAAGAGCCTTGAGGAACACCAACAGACAGGGGGCGAGGTGAGGAGGTGGTGTGTGAGAGGGAGACACTAAATGTTCGGTCTGTTAGGTATGATGAGATCCAGGATAGGGCCAAGTCTGTGATGCCAAGAGATGAGAGGGTCTGTAATAATAGGGAATGGTCTACGGTGTCGAAGGCAGAGGACAGGTCCAGGAGAAGGAGGACAGAGTAGTGTCGCTTGCTCTTGGCGGTTAGTAGGTCGTTAGTGACTTTAGTTAGGGCAGTTTCAGTTGAGTGATGCGGTCAAAAGCCAGATTGTAACCGGTCAAAGAGGGAACAGGAGGAGAGGTGGGAGGACAGTTCAAGATATACATGCTTTTCCGTAGTTTTGAGGCGTAAGGGAGAGGAGATATCGGGCGATAGTTAGACACAGAGGATGGATCATCAAGGGAAGGCTTTTTGAGGATGGGTGTGATTGAGGCATGTTTGAAGGATGAGGGAAAGACACCATTTGTAAGTGAAAGGTTGAAGAGGTGTGTTAGAGATGGGATGAAGACTGTGGCCAAGTTAGGGATGAGGTGAGACAGGAGTGGGTTGAGGGCACAAGTGGTGAGGTGTGATCTTGTTTCAGTCTACCACCCTACCCGCACCCTCCATTCTGCTGATGACCTGAGGTTAGCATCCTCAATAATCAGAACCTCCCACTCCCGTCTCCAAGACTATACACGTGCTGCGCCAATTCTTTGGAATGCACTTCCCAGGTCAATACGATTAGTCCCCAATCCCCACAATTTTAAGCGTGTCCTGAAAACGCATTTATTCAGACTGGCCTACCGCCTCAACACATTAACCTAATCTATCCCTGTGTGGCACAGCCAAAAGTTTTACCAGAACCAGGTTCCCTGCATTATGTTCCCACATGCATTATGCATCCATTAGCCCTCTGTGTCTGTACTGTTACACACTTAACATTATGGCTGGTCCATACAGTCAGGACAACTGTTACCACCCACCTTTCGTGTCTCCCTCTTTCCTCATAGACTGTAAGCTTGCGAGCAGGGCCCTCACTCCTCTTGGTATCTGTTATGATCTATGTGATTATTGTTATGCTGTAATGTCTATTGTCTGTACAAGTCCCCTCTGAAATGTAAAGTGCTGCGGAATATGTCGGCGCTATAGAAATAAAATGTATTATTATTATTATTACCCAACCTCGCCAATTACCAGCACTGTACAGTATACAGTCCAAATAACAGTACACACCATGGAGTGCCAGGAATAACAACGCTATATAGCACCCACATACTGATACCAAACCTCGCCCAATACCAGTGCCATAGAGTATTGAGTCCAGATAACAGTACCCACCATGAAGTACCCGGAATAACAACGCCATACAGCACCCACATACCGATACCCAATCTTGCTTAATACCAGTACCATACAGTATAGAGTCCAGATAACAGTACTGTGAAGACACAGCATTGTATCAATTAACCAGATGACTATTTTAAGCAAGCCAGATAGAATAGACTTATCTATATGTTGACTTTTTAATTTAAGTGATTTTTGCTTGTGTAAGTTGGATCGCCCGCCAGGGCAGTGGGGATACTTGGTAACGGGCCACTTCTTAAAGTGGCAGTGTCACGGCAGCAGTGACCCAGTCCGTGGCCCTGGGCGTCCAATAAAAGGGGATGATGACAAAAAAGGGGAAAAATAAAGAGTTTGTAATAAAGTTTTTGTGACGCCACCTGTGGTACTCAGCAATAAAGATGTTAGCCGACGCTGCAGATTCAGTCCACTGGGACAATTGTTGATGCAGCAGAGTTGGTTCAGCCCTCCACAGGCAGAGCTATGTCCCAGGGCAGTTAGGATGTTAGAGGAGATGTTGGTAGAAAGTGTGGTGCAGGGCAGGTGACGCAGGAAAGATTCAGAAGACACAGCAGAGTGCAGTTTCCTTTACCTTTTACGGAGGAATGCAGGTACAGTCCGGGGCTCAGGTTACAGATGGTTCTGGAGTCGGTCAGCCTGAAAGCAATTTGGGAATCTCCTTATTCAGGTGGGTTGTGATGCCTCCTTTCTTCACTATTCTCTTGGGTACTTGCTGCTGTATGTTAGCGTGGGTGGTCAGGAGCCGGAATCTCCAGGAGTGGACCTTCTTGACCGTGGCACCGAGGGGCCCAGGCGAGCTGTCAGGTGGAACCGACCCCTATACAGGGACCGTTAGGAGCAGGCCCAGGGGTTTGAGTACCACAGTGGTAGCTGGTACCGAGAGGGGCGGCTCAGGATGGACTGGAGTAGGACAGTGGGACTGAAGTGTAAAAGACAGAACAGGGCTGGCACACAGGAGACAGGAATGGAGTAAGACTATAGACTAGAATGTGGAGGAACTGAAGTGTAGATGACAGGACAGAGTTGGAACACAGGAGACAGGAATAAAGGAGGACAGAAGGACTGGAACTGGAAGACCAGAGGCAGGACTGGAGTAGGATGGCAGGACTGGAACAGGATGGAACAGGAACACCGGAGGCAGGACTGGAGTAGGACGGCAGGACTGGAACAGGATGGATCAGGAACACCGGAGGCAGGACTGGAGTAGGACGGCAGGACTGGAACAGGATGGAGCAGGAACACCGGAGGTAGGACTGGAGTAACTGTTAGCGAACACGGAAGACAGGCTGCGAGGCTTCTACAGGAAACACTGAGGACGGCACCGAGAGACTGTGGAGAGCACAGGAGGAAGCAGGGCCCAGTGTGCAAGGTAACACAATGAACAGGCGCCTTCCCCAGGGGGAAGCAGCCTGATATAGCCCCATCTGGTCTGCCATTGGTCCGAAGGTGCTTCCGGGTCAGGGCACAGTCAGAGCACAAGAAGCAGCAGGGAGGCGTGGCCTATGGCGCATGCGCATTGCATGCAGGGATGGCGTCGGCCACGAGCCCATCAAAGGTGACCGCCGTGGCTGTTGGGTGGAGAGAGGCTGCGGCATGGGAGCGGAGGCCAGCTGCGGCGTTGGAGTGGAGGCCGGGTGAGTATGACGGAGCGGTGTAACACTGTAAACTCTATTCAAGTTCCTCTTTCTATCTGAGGCTTAGGTAGAACTCCACTCGCATGACAGGCAACTGTAACCTTCTTCAGAGATCGCTCCTATCTGGCGTCTCCGGCTCACACGTGCTGCTGTGTCATCAAGTATCAGTTGGGGACAGAGGATCTGTGGTTTTCTGTCCTCTGGATTCTGCTGCTGGGGCTTTAGTACCTCGGGCTCTGGGGCCCAGTCTCTGGCGCTCAAGCCTGGGGGTAAGCTCAGCTATAGCTCCTGTGCCCAGCTCCTCTCCACACATCCTGTCTCAACCCTGTTCAGGCACTAACTCTTTCACTAACTTCTTCCTCCTGACCAGAGAGAGCAGCTCCCCTGAAGTCGGGTTTAGAGCTCCCCCTGCTGACCTGGAGCAGGAACTGTGCTGTATGCTGGAACTACCTGGTAAGGGGATTCCTTCTTTGCTTCCAGGCATGACATCACTCCTTCCTGGAGGGAGGCAAGGCCATTGTGGCAACCGAACTACTGGGCTGCCACATAAGCCTGTAATATTGACTTGTAAGTTGGCTTTTAATGTAACATATTGTGCACTTATCCTTGATGACTAGTGATGTTTGCTGATATGCTAATTATACATTATCTAGGCCAGATAGTTTGTTGATTTTTAAAACAGGGAAGGAAAATCTATGCACATAGATAACATATTCTAACATTGAGACATTTGCCATTACCATTCTGGACTGAAGGATAATTGTTAAACCTAAAAAGAGGTGATATTCCCCTATGAGACAAAGAGAGAGAGAGCAGAGATTCAGCCAAGACATCAAGACATCCAGAGGCATACATCATGACTCCATCACGAGGAACACAGATCTATCATTCTACAGGAAACAACCTAGGGGACTTCGACCATGGTTGAAAGAATACAGATCTGCTCCATTGTCCATTGGTGAACCATGGATACGTTTGAAGAAAGTCAGGATTGGGACCCGTCAGTCTCTTGGCTCCATGGGGATGTTCGGAGAAGCCAGGTTGTCACCCTCGGTAAACTTGCCTTGTACCTCAATGGACTGTCATCTTCCTACGCTTGTCGTTACCTCCTCTCTGTGTGTGCCACCGGAGGGGTAGTTGACCCTGGAAGCTCTGAAGTAACAGCTGCCATTATTCCAACGAGTCAGCGGAAGGGTGAGACTCTGTAATGTGCAACATCTTGGGGTATTTTGCTGAGACTGTTTTACGTGTTAGCTGCCCATTTTGTGGTTCAATAAAGCATTGCCACATGGTTTTACCCTCACCCTGTGTTGTCTGAGTAGCGTTATGCCCACGTTAAAAGGAGACCAGGCATTCGGTGGGACAATCTTTGGTCCAGGTGGTTTCAGCTAGTGGACAGGAGCACCCACCAAGCCTCCGTGTCTCGACAATCACCCACCATGAAGTACCTAGAATAACAATGCAATACAGTGTCTACATACCAGTCTGCAGAGTGTATCATATAAGCACCCACCATGAAGTACCTTGAATAATAATGCCATACAGTGTCTACATGCCAGTATGGAGCTTAGAATTCATCCAGAATTGAACCAGAAGGGAACTGAAGGTAACTGGAAAGTCACTGTAAACAATGTTTCTGTTTGTTTTCATTCTCACCCCTAAAATCCTTCACTTTCTGCTAACCCCCCTAATCCCTACACCTAGTAAGGAACTGATCATCTCTCCCTCAATCCTCCCCATCCATCTCACCTCCTCCTCAGAAGTGTTCCTCAACATACAACCCTCTGTCTCCAAACACAGAAAGCCCCCTCATGCCCTCTCCTGCTCTCACCTTTTAACACTCTCTCTGCTCCTCCTCACTGCTAGTGATATTTCTCCAAATCCTGGTCCTCCTCACCACATCCCCACAGTCATTTCTACCTCTGATCCACTCTCTATCACAACTTTCAGCAACCTCTCTAACCTTATACCCATTCACCCGGCCCCAGTTTACCCAGTCCCACTAACAGGAGCTCTGTGGAATGCTCGCTCTGTCTGCAACAAACTTTCTTACATCCATGATCTTTTTATTACTCACAAACTTTCCTTCCTCGCCATCACCGAAACCTGGCTCACCCCCTCTGACACAGCCTCTCCTGCTGCACTTTCGTATGATGGATTCCACCTTTCCCACACACCCCCCGTCCCAGCAGCAGTGGTGGAGTTGGTTTTCTCCTGTCAGATAACTGCTCCTTCACCTTAATCCCACTGCCACCCTTTGTTACCCTCTCTTCCTTTGAGGTGCACTCTGTGCCCATCTACTCTCCCTCCAACCTCCAACTGGCTGTCATTTACCGCCCTCCAGGGCCAGCCACCACCTTCTTTGACCACTTCACCACCTGGCTACTTCATTTCCTTTCTGCTGACATCCCCACTATCATCTCAACATCCCCATTGACACTTCCCTCTCAGCTGCCACTAAACTTCTATCCCTCACTTCCTGCTTCAGCCTCACTCAATGGTCTCCTGCAGCCTTACAAAGATGGCCACACACTGGACCTCATCTTCACCCGCCTCTGCTCCCTATCTAACCTCTCTAACTCACCTCTACCTCTTTCTGACCACAACCCTTCATTTGCTTCCCTCTCCTCTCCAGGTCCACAATCCCCTCCCCACAAACTTGCACACCCTCTTAAACACCTCGATATACACTCAGTCTCTGAATCTTTCCTCCCTCTTACAGACATAAGTTTCCTACACAATATGGATGCCACTGCCGCTCTATATAACACCACAATAGCTGTATCTCTGGAATCGGTCTCCCCTCTCACACATACCAAAGCTCGCAAAATCAACAGACAGCCCTGGCACCCCAGCCTGACCAAAGAATTGAGACGGGCTTCCATGGTTGCTGATCGGAGATGGAAACGATCCCACTCCAACGAGCACTTCTTTGCATTCAAACAGTCCCTCACTATTTTCAAGGACACACTCGTTACAGCAAAACAAACCTACTTCTCATCTCTCATATCCTCCCTGTCTCACAACCCAAAACAGCTATTCCACACTTTCAACTCTCTTCTCCATCCCCCAGCACCTCCTCCCTCTCCACTCATCTCAGCTGAAGACTTTGCCTCATTTTTCAAGCAGAAGATTGATAACATCAGAGACCGTTTTGGTCGACAACCCCCAGAGCCCTTCCTCCTAACTTCTCAGCCCTCCTCCTCCTCCGAAACCAACTTCTCCACCATTACAGAAGATCGACTCTCCACTTTACTCTCAAGATCACATCTCACCACCTGTGCACTTGACCTGATCCCATCCCACTTCATCCCAAACCTCACCACAGTCTTCATCCAAACCCTAACCCATCTCTTCAACCTATCACTAACAACTGGTGTTTTCACAAAACCTCTAGAAAAATAACTGGGGTCTCTATATCAGGAAAAAAAGCACAAAGAAAATTAAAAAAAAAACTAAAAATTAACATTTATTATAGTAAAAGTACTCAATATTTAAAAAAGGTGCTAGAGTCAACCAGGAACCACCCAATAAACAGTGTTCACATCAAAAACGTATAATAACCGTAAATAATGATAGGAAAGGGAGGCTAATCTCACCCTGTAAGGCCCTGAGAGAAGCCCTACCTACCAGCAGAGGTTGGCACCCTAATTGTGGACGTTATGGCGCCCCCCGCTCAATGTCGGTAGCCCTGTAAACCCTAGATCACACTAAACATAGCAAAAGGTGAGGCACACAGGAAAAATACACAGACACATAAAGACACCAAAGTTTTTTAACCCCTAATGGGGAGACATCATAGTCTCATTGGAAACTGAATATCAATTATCTCGGAGTACTAAAGTGCTGACGTGCTGTATAGGGCTGTTGTGAGGTAGAGCCAGAGTAGTGATGAGGGAGTACGCTCGTTACTTGTGATTTCCGAGCATGCTCAGGTGTTCTTTGAGAAGTTCGGGCGTGCTCGGAGATTTAGTTTGTGTCACGCAGCCGCATGATTGCTGTTGCTAGACAGCCTGAATACATGTGGGGATTTCCTAACAAACAGGCATTCCTCACATGTATTCAGGCTGTCTAGCAGCCGCAGATCATGCAGCTGCAGCGACACAAATCTCCAAGCATGCCCGAACTACTCTGAGAACACCCGAGCATGCTCGGAAATCTCGAGTGATGAGCATACTCGCTCATCACTAAGCCAGAGTCCACACGAGCATACAAGGTATGTAAGTCCTTCTAATCTCAACGGTATGCCTCAAAAAAAGTATATACATATGCAGCTAGACAGATGAGAGGTTAAATAACCCTAATATTGTGGATGTGCCTCAGCAGACACCCTAAGTCTACCATTGTGGATACTGCTCCACTAACCGAAAAATAGGTATACAGGAGTTGGTAATAATAAAATCCTGTAATACATTCAGCAACCAATTACTACTTTACTCCAATGCTCGCCCACCACAATGGTGGCTGGTATAATATAGAGCCAATGGCGCAGGGGACTTGGGAACCATAAATGGTCCAAGGAGAACAATATTAACACAACATAGTAAACATCCAGAATGCCCGTACCCGTTGCGGCACATTTTACCCTTGTTTCCATAACACAGGTCTCTCTAAAACAGTTAATACATAAGTTAATAGAAATGCCATGCCAATAGCACCAAACAAATATGGGTACTTATCAGCCATGATTGGTCTGATTCCCGACGCGCTTCCCCCTCTGACAAGATCGAGGGTTCATTATAATGTAAAGTGCTGCGGAATATGTTGGCGCTATAGAAATAAAATTATTATTATTATCAGGGGATTTAAATGGCGGCTTCCATGTCCCCCCAATGGCCGAAAGTCCAATGCTGGACTATCTATGGCTGATAAGTACCCATAATTTTTGGTGTTATTGGCATGGCATTTCTATTAACGTATGCTTATTAATTGTCAATCAATCAATTGATGTGCTGGTCAGCGGAAGGGTGAGACTCTGTAATGGGCGCCTTCTTGGGTCCTGTGCTGGGACTGTCCTATGTGTCATCTGCCTGTTTTGTGGTTCAGTAAAGCAGAGTCACCCTGTGTGGTCTGAGTAGCGTTATTCCCGCATTAACAGGAGAGCTGGCGTTGACGATCCCTGGTCCATGCGGTTCCGACTAGCGGACTTGGGGTGCCCACTGACCCCCTCGTAGTAGGATACCTGAAATTTAAGCCTTAAAAAGGAAGGGCGGTCACAGCCCCTGAAATGTTCTAATCCCACTCTATTCATCTATGTATTTCCTAGTATTTGGACTACACATATTGATTTGGTCACACCAGCGTCCTCCGCTGGACATTCTGCTTTTTTAATGTTCAAAGAAGGTAGTGCAAAACAATGTGAGCGTCATATGGGACAATATAATAAACAATATATCACAAGGAACCATAATTAATGTCCCATTTATAACATTGGACTGTGATTCACCAGTTGCCAAAAAATTCATATAGAAGGAAAGGGAAGGACGAATCGAAAACGGCAACCAAAGGTCACAGTGAAAAATATATTTTATTTTGTGGAAATGCAAGAAACAAATGGCTGGTAAAAAACATGCAAGTACTAGTTAATCATTGATAGCGCCTGATCAGGACCCAGGGCACCATATTGCTAATAATATACCAGTATTGTCATATAAGACATAGAAACGTCATTTCATCAGGATAAACACAGCAAAAGTAAATGAAATCTACTGTGGGCATATGTTGCTTTAAGAGTACTTATAGACTTGTCCCTAAATGCGGGCAGATATTATATACAAACAACCGCAATCACACCAATGTAGTGTTACCTGAGAACAGCCAGTGCAGGCAAGAATGAGGGTCCCCGGGCCCACCCCAACGCGCGTTTCAGACACACCTTCTTCAGGGGGTGCTCTAATAGCATGCACCCACAGTTTAAAAAGGCCTAGAAAGGAAATGAACGCTGGATTCTAAAACGGAAGTTGTCACCCGTTGTTATGACAACATCCACTCTTGTAAGCTTCCGCGATTGCGCAGAGAGTGTGGGCGGGTGACTAAGCCGTTGCCCAGGAGATGACCAGGCATCTACAGGGCAGCAAATGGGGAGGTGTGACGCTGGAACCACGTGGGGCCCCACGTGACCAAACGCCCATAACTCCACAGTGCTAGCGTGAGATGCCTGGAGACCGCGCATGCGCAGGGGGAGAAGGGAGGAACAGCCCAGCATTTTATTAATAGGTGGCCGAGTGAATGTCTAAAAAGCTGCAATAGCAGCAGAAAATATACAAACATCAGAGCATACATAGATATAAGGCTGATAGATGGAAGTAAATGATCACAGGGAATGTTCCAAAATTCATACTAAAGGACGAAGAGGACTATCACAGCAATGCTCTACTAATAATAGTACACACATTACATACAAACATTGGCAATGTCACTAAGTAGCCAAAGCATCAATGATCATATGAAGTGTATTATAAATCACCACAATAATCAGATGTAAACTATACAGATCAGCGACCAGGCCATCAGAGGTCGTCATGGACAGGGCAAATGTCATGGGTGACAAAAAAGAGGTGTAGATAAAAAATATGTCTATATATATATACACAAGCATGCGAAGCATCACTGAGGTAATAACCCTAAAATTCTTGAATATATAAATACATTCCAGTCCTCCGTATAAACATGCGACCTCCACTTTATCTGTATAGCCACGTATCTATCCAGTACGGTTATACGGAGAGCTGTCTCCACATCTTCTGTCATCCGGCAGAGCCATCGGTTGGCCCAAAGGAATATTAAAAACAAGAAATGGCACCAGACTGCATGTGGGACTCCAAGAAACAAAGAGGAAAGGGGCAAGTGAGAGATTCTGATTTCACCTGTGAGGACGCAGAGTTTCCAATGTCCCGATCCATCTGGATTCAAGGCGTGCAAGTCTTGTGGATAATGTCCCTCCCCTTATATTGATGTCAATAGTATCGATAAACCGTATCAAGCTACTGTCACTGCCATGGCAGAGCCTGAAATGGCGTGGGATCGTCTTCAGCGTGGATGCCTCCTCGTGGCCAGCCGACGCCTCACTGCCCAGAACATGCTCCCGCACACGCACCTTCAATTGGCGTGATGTCAAACCTATGTAAATAAGATTGCACGGACATGTCATAAATCACATAGCGTGGATCACACGAGATGTCTTCTTGATTCTATATATCTTGCCATTAGAGTCGGAGAAGGTGGTTGCGCGATCTATGTTAGGGCAAGCGACGCAGCGGCCACAAGGATAACACCCACACCGGGGGGTTGCATCATTAAGAAATGTGGTCCTGGGCTCTCCTATGTAAAGACTACATATCAAATGATCTTTTAAATTTCTGGCATGTCTGAATGGCATAGACGGTCTCTCAGGTCATGTCATCGTGGGCGCGCTGCTATTTCTGATTGTGGGCACGCTGCTATTCCTGATCGAGGGTGCACTGCTATTCCTGATCGAGGGCACGCTGCTATTCCTGATCGAGGGTGCACTGCTATTCCTGATCGAGGGTGCACTGCTATTTCTCATCGTGGGCACGCTGCTATTCCTGATCGAGGGTGCACTGCTATTCCTGATCGAGGGCACGCTGCTATTCCTGATCGAGGGCACGCTGCTATTCCTGATCGAGGGTGCACTGCTATTTCTCATCGTGGGCACGCTGCTATTCCTGATCGAGGGTGCACTGCTATTCCTGATCGAGGGCACGCTGCTATTCCTGATCGAGGGTGCACTGCTATTTCTCATCGTGGGCACGCTGCTATTCCTGATCGAGGGTGCACTGCTATTCCTGATCGAGGGCACGCTGCTATTCCTGATCGAGGGCACGCTGCTATTCCTGATCGAGGGTGCACTGCTATTTCTCATCGTGGGCACGCTGCTATTCCTGATCGAGGGCACGCTGCTATTCCTGATCGAGGGTGCACTGCTATTCCTGATCGAGGGTGCACTGCTATTCCTGATCGAGGGTGCACTGCTATTCCTGATCGAGGGCACGCTGCTATTCCTGATCGAGGGTGCACTGCTATTCCTGATCGAGGGCACGCTGCTATTCCTGATCGAGGGCACGCTGCTATTCCTGATCGAGGGTGCACTGCTATTTCTCATCGTGGGCACGCTGCTATTTCTCATCGTGGGTGCACTGCTATTTCTCATCGTGGGCACGCTGCTATTCCTGATCGAGGGCACGCTGCTATTCTTGATCGTGGGAACACTGCTATTTCTCATCGTGGGCACACTGCTATTCCTGATCGAGGGTGCACTGCTATTCCTGATCAAGGGTGCACTGCTATTTCTCATCGTGGGCACACTGCTATTCCTGATTGAGGGTGCACTGCTATTCCTGATCGTGGGCACACTGCTATTTCTCATCGTGGGCACGCTGCTATTCCTGATCGAGGGTGCACTGCTATTCCTGATCAAGGGTGCACTGCTATTTCTCATCGTGGGCACGCTGCCATTCCTGATCGAGGGTGCACTGCTATTTCTCATCGTGGGCACGCTGCTATTCTTGATCGTGGGAACACTGCTATTTCTCATCGTGGGCACACTGCTATTCCTGATCGAGGGTGCACTGCTATTCCTGATCAAGGGTGCACTGCTATTTCTCATCGTGGGCACACTGCTATTCCTGATCGAGGGTGCACTGCTATTCTTGATCGTGGGCACACTGCTATTTCTCATCGTGGGCACGCTGCTATTCCTGATCGAGGGTGCACTGCTATTCCTGATCAAGGGTGCACTGCTATTTCTCATCGTGGGCACGCTGCCATTCCTGATCGAGGGTGCACTGCTATTTCTCATCGTGGGCACGCTGCTATTCCTGATCGTGGGCACACTGCTATTCCTGATCGAGGGTGCACTGCTATTTCTCATCGTGGGCACACTGCTGTTCCTGAACGTGGGCACGCTGCTATTCCTGATCGAGGGCACGCTGCTATTCCTGATCGAGGGCACGCTGCTATTCCTGATCGAGGGCACGCTGCTATTCCTGATCGAGGGCACACTGCTATTCCTGATCGTGGGCACGCTGCTATTCCTGATCGAGGGCACGCTGCTATTCCTGATCGTGGGCACGCTGCTATTCCTGATCGTGGGCACGCTGCTATTCCTGATCGAGGGCACGCTGCTATTCCTGATCGAGGGCACGCTGCTATTCCTGATCGAGGGCACGCTGCTATTCCTGATCGTGGGCATGCTGCTATTCCTGATCGTGGGCACACTGCTATTCCTGATCGTGGGCACGCTGCTATTCCTGATCGAGGGCACGCTGCTATTCCTGATCGTGGGCACGCTGCTATTCCTGATCGAGGGCACGCTGCTATTCCTGATCGAGGGTGCACTGCTATTCCTGATCGTGGGCACGCAGCTATTTCTCATCGTGGGCACACTGCTGTTCCTGATTGTGGGCACACTGCTGTTCCTGATCATGGGCACACTGCTTTTCCTGATCGTGGGCACGCTGCTATTCCTGATCGTTGGCACGCTGCTATTCCTGATCGTGGGCATGCTGCTACTCCTGATCAAGGGTGCACTGCTATTCCTGATTGTGGGCACACAGCTATTTCTGATCGTGGGCACGCTGCTATTCCTGATCGTGGGCACGCTGCTATTCCTGATCGAGGGTGCACTGCTATTTCTCATCGTGGGCACACTGCTGTTCCTGAACGTGGGCACGCTGCTATTCCTGATCGAGGGTGCACTGCTATTTCTCATCGTGGGCACGTTGCTATTCCTGATCGTGGGCACACTGCTATTCCTGATCGAGGGTGCACTGCTATTTCTCATCGTGGGCACACTGCTGTTCCTGAACGTGGGCACGCTGCTATTCCTGATCGTGGGCACACTGCTATTCCTGATCGTGGGCACGCTGCTATTCCTGATCGAGGGCATGCTGCTATTCCTGATCGAGGGCACGCTGCTATTCCTGATCGTGGGCATGCTGCTATTCCTGATCGTGGGCACACTGCTATTCCTGATCGTGGGCACGCTGCTATTCCTGATCGAGGGCACGCTGCTATTCCTGATCGAGGGTGCACTGCTATTCCTGATCGTGGGCACGCAGCTATTTGTCATCGTGGGCACACTGCTGTTCCTGATTGTGGGCACACTGCTGTTCCTGATCATGGGCACACTGCTTTTCCTGATCGTGGGCACGCTGCTATTCCTGATCAAGGGTGCACTGCTATTCCTGATCGTTGGCACGCTGCTATTCCTGATCAAGGGTGCACTGCTATTCCTGATTGTGGGCACGCAGCTATTTCTGATCGTGGGCACGCTGCTATTCCTGATCGTGGGCACGCTGCTATTCCTGATCGTGGGCACGCTGCTGTTCCTGATCGTGAGCACTCTGTTATTCCTGATAATGGGCACGCTGCTGTTCCTGATCGTGGGCATGCTGCTGATCCTCATCGTGGGCATGCTGCTGTTCCTGATCATGGGCATGCCTCTGTTCCTCATCGTGGGCACGCTGCTATTCCTGATCGTGGGCACGCTGCTCTTCCTGATCGTGGGCACGCTGCTATTCCTGATCATGGGCATGCCTCTGTTCCTCATCATGGGCACGCTGCTATTCCTGATCGTGGGCGCGCTGCTCTTCCTGATCATGGGCACGCTGCTATTCCTGATTGTGGGCACGCTGCTATTCCTGATTGTGGGCACGCTGCTGTTCCTGATCGTGGGCACGCTGCTGTTCCTGATCGTGGGCACGCCTCTGTTCATCGTGGGCACGCTGCTATTCCTGATCGTGGGCACGCCTCTGTTCCTCATCATGGACACGCTGCTATTCCTGATCATGGGTACGCTGCTGTTCCTCATCGTGGGAACGCAGCTGTTCCTGGTCATGGGCATGCTGCTATTCCTAATCATGGGCACGCTGCTGTTCCTCATCATGGGCACGCAGCTGTTCCTGGTCATGGGCATGCTGCAGTTCCTTTTCGTGGGCACGCTGCTATTCCTGATCATGGGCACGCTGCTGTTCCTCATCGTGGGCACGCAGCTGTTCCTCATCGTGGGCACGCTGCTATTCCTGAACATGGGCATGCTGCTGTTCCTGATCGAGGGCACGCTGCTATTCCTGATCATGGGCACGCTGCTGTTCCTCATCGTGGGCACGCTGGTGTTCCTCATCGTGGGCACGCTGCTATTCCTGGTCGTGGGCACGCCTCTGTTCCTCATCGTAGGCACGCTGCTATTCCTGATTGTGGGCACGCCTCTGTTCCTCGTCTTGGGCACGCTGCTATTCCTGATCATGGGTTCGCTGCTGTTCCTCATCGTGGGCACGCAGCTGTTCCTGGTCGTGGGCACGCTGCTGTTCCTCATCATGGGCACGCTGCTATTCCTGATCATGAGCACGCTGCTGTTCCTCATCATGGGCACGCTGCTATTCCTGATCATGAGCACGCTGCTGTTCCTCATCATGGGCACGCTGCTGTTCCTGATCGTGGGCACGCAGCTGTTCCTGGTCGTGGGCACGCTGCTGTTTCTCATCATGGGCACTCTGCTGTTCCTGATCGTGGGCACGCCTCTGTTCCTCATCGTGGGCGTGCTGCTATTCCTGATCGTGGGCGCGCTGCTCTTCCTGATCGTGGGCATGCTGCTATTCCTGATCGTGGGCACGCTGCTATTTCTGATCGAGGGTGCACTGCTATTTCTCATCGTGGGCACGCTGCTATTCCTGATCATGGGCATGCCTCTGTTCCTCATCGTGGGCACGCTGCTATTCCTGATCGTGGGCGCGCTGCTCTTCCTGATCGTGGGCATGCTGCTATTCCTGATCATGGGCATGCCTCTGTTCCTCATCGTGGGCACGCTGCTATTCCTGATCGTGGGCGTGCTGCTGTTCCTGATCATGGGCATGCCTCTGTTCCTCATCGTGGGCACGCTGCTATTCCTGATCGTGGGCGCGCTGCTCTTCCTGATCATGGGCACGCTGCTATTCCTGATTGTGGGCACGCTGCTATTCCTGATCGTGGGCACGCTGCTGTTCCTGATCATGGGCACGCTGCTGTTCCTCATCGTGGGCGCGCTGCTGTTTCTGATCGTGGGCACACTGCTGTTCCTCATCATGGGCACGCTGCTGTTCCTGATCGTGGGCACGCCTCTGTTCCTCATCGTGGGCACGCTGCTATTCCTGATCGTGGGCATGCCTCTGTTCCTCATCGTGGGCACGCTGCTGTTCCTGATCGTGGGCACGCCTCTGTTCCTCATCGTGGGCATGCTGCTATTCCTGATCGTGGGCACGCCTCTGTTCCTCATCATGGGCACGCTGCTATTCCTGATCATGGGCACGCTGCTGTTCCTGATCGTGGGCACGCCTCTGTTCATCGTGGGCACGCTGCTATTCCTGATCGTGGGCACGCCTCTGTTCCTCATCATGGGCATGCTGCTATTCCTGATCATGGGTACGCTGCTGTTCCTCATCATGGGCACGCAGCTGTTCCTGGTCATGGACACGCTGTTGTTCCTCATCATGGGCACGCTGCTATTCCTGATCATGGGCACGCTGCTGTTCCTCATCATGGGCACGCAGCTGTTCGTGGTCATGGGCATGCTGCTGTTACTTATCGTGGGCACGCTGCTATTCCTGATCATGGGCACGCTGCTGTTCCTCATCGTGGGCACGCAGCTGTTCCTGGTCGTGGGCACGCTGCTGTTCCTCATCGTGGCCTCGCTGCTATTCCTGACCATGGGCACGCTGCTGTTCCTCATCGTGGGCACGCTGCTGTTCCTAGTTGTGAGCACGCCTCTGTTCCTCATCGTCGGCACGCTGCTATTCCTGATTGTGGGCACGCCTCTGTTCCTCATCTTGGGCACGCTGCTATTCATGATCATGGGTTCGCTGCTGTTCCTCATTGTGGGCACGCAGCTGTTCCTGGTCGTGGGCACGCTGCTGTTCCTCATCATGGGCACGCTGCTATTCCTGATCATGGGCACGCTGCTGTTCCTCATCGTGGGCACGCTGTTATTCCTGATCATGGGCACGCTGCTGTTCCTGATCATGGGCACGCTGCTGTTCCTGATCGTGGGCACGCCTCTGTTCCTCATCATGGGCACGCTGCTATTCCTGATCATGGGCACGCTGCTGTTCCTCATCATGGGCATGCAGCTGTTCCTGGTCGTGGACACGCTGCTGTTCCTCATCATGGGCACGCTGCTATTCCTGATCATGGGCACGCTGCTGTTCCTCATCGTGGGCACGCTGTTATTCCTGATCATGGGCACGCTGCTGTTCCTGATCGTGGGCACGCCTCTGTAACTCATCGTGGGCACGCAGCTGTTCCTGGTCGTGGGCACGCTGCTGTTCCTCATCATGGGCACGCTGCTGTTCCTGATCGTGGGCACGCCTCTGTTCCTCATCGTGGGCACGCTGCTGTTCCTGATCGTGGGCACGCCTCTGTAACTCATCGTGGGCACGCTGCTATTCCTGATCGTGGGCACGCCTCTGTTCCTCATCATGGGCGCGCTGCTGTTCCTCATCGTCGGCACGCTGCTATTCCTGATTGTGGGCACGCCTCTGTTCCTCATCTTGGGCACGCTGCTATTCCTGATCATGGGTTCGCTGCTGTTCCTCATTGTGGGCACGCAGCTGTTCCTGGTCGTGGGCACGCTGCTGTTCCTCATCATGGGCACGCTGCTATTCCTGATCATGGGCACGCTGCTGTTCCTCATCGTGGGCACGCTGTTATTCCTGATCATGGGCACGCTGCTGTTCCTGATCATGGGCACGCTGCTGTTCCTGATCGTGGGCACGCCTCTGTTCCTCATCATGGGCACGCTGCTATTCCTGATCATGGGCACGCTGCTGTTCCTCATCGTGGGCACGCAGCTGTTCCTGGTCGTGGGCACGCTGCTGTTCCTCATCATGGGCACGCTGCTATTCCTGATCATGGGCACGCTGCTGTTCCTGATCGTGGGCACGCCTCTGTAACTCATCGTGGGCACGCAGCTGTTCCTGGTCGTGGGCACGCCTCTGTTCCTCATCATGGGCACGCTGCTATTCCTGATCATGGGCACGCTGCTGTTCCTCATCATGGGCACGCTGCTGTTCCTGATCGTGGGCACGCCTCTGTTCCTCATCGTGGGCACGCTGCTGTTCCTGATTGTGGGCACGCCTCTGTTCCTCATCATGGGCACGCTGCTATTCCTGATCGTGGGCACGCCTCTGTTCCTCATCATGGGCACGCTGCTATTCCTGATCATGGGCACGCTGCTGTTCCTCATCGTGGGCACGCAGCTGTTCCTGGTCGTGGGCACGCTGCTGTTCCTCATCATGGGCACGCTGCTATTCCTGATCATGGGCTCGCTGCTGTTCCTCATCGTGGGCACGCTGTTATTCCTGATCATGGGCACGCTGCTTTTCCTGATCGTGGGCACGCCTCTGTAACTCATCGTGGGCACGCAGCTGTTCCTGGTCGTGGGCACGCTGCTGTTCCTCATCATGGACACGCTGCTGTTCCTGATCGTGGGCACGCCTCTGTTCCTCATCGTGGGCACACTGCTGTTCCTGATTGTGGGCACGCCTCTGTTCCTCATCTTGGGCACGCTGCTATTCCTGATCATGGGTTCGCTGCTGTTCCTCATCGTGGGCACGCAGCTGTTCCTGGTCGTGGGCACGCTGCTGTTCCTCATCATGGGCATGCTGTTATTCCTGATCATGGGCACGCTGCTGTTCCTCATCGTGGGCACGCTGTTATTCCTGATCATGGGCACGCTGCTGTTCCTGATCGTGGGCACGCCTCTGTAACTCATCGTGGGCACGCTGCTGTTCCTGGTCGTGGGCACGCCTCTGTTCCTCATCATGGGCACGCTGCTATTCCTGATCGTGGGCACGCCTCTGTTCCTCATCGTGGGCACGCAGCTGTTCCTGGTCGTGGGCACGCTGCTGTTCCTCATCATGGGCATGCTGCTATTACTGATCATGGGCACGCTGCTGTTCCTCATCGTGGGCACGCTGTTATTCCTGATCATGGGCACGCTGCTGTTCCTGATCGTGGGCACGCCTCTGTAACTCATCGTGGGCACGCTGCTGTTCCTGGTCGTGGGCACGCCTCTGTTCCTCATCATGGGCACGCTGCTGTTCCTGATCGTGGGCACGCCTCTGTTCCTCATCGTGGGCACGCAGCTGTTCCTGGTCGTGGGCACGCTGCTGTTCCTCACCATGGGCATGCTGCTATTACTGATCATGGGCACGCTGCTGTTCCTCATAGTGGGCACGCTGTTATTCCTGATCATGGGCATGCTGCTGTTCCTGGTCGTGGGCACGCCTCTGTAACTCATCGTGGGCACGCAGCTGTTCCTGGTCGTGGGCACGCTGCTGTTCCTCATCATGGGCACGCTGCTGTTCCTGATCGTGGGCACGCCTCTGTTCCTCATCGTGGGCACGCAGCTGTTCCTGGTCGTGGGCACGCCTCTGTAACTCATCGTGGGCACGCAGCTGTTCCTGGTCGTGGGCACGCTGCTGTTCCTCATCATGGGCACGCTGCTATTCCTGATCGTGGGCACGCCTCTGTTCCTCATCGTGGGCACGCAGCTGTTCCTGGTCGTGGGCACGCCTCTGTAACTCATCGTGGGCACGCAGCTGTTCCTGGTCGTGGGCACGCCTCTGTTCCTCATCATGGGCACGCTGCTGTTCCTGATCGTGGGCACGCCTCTGTTCCTCATCGTGGGCACGCAGCTGTTCCTGGTCGTGGGCACGCTGCTGTTCCTCATCATGGGCACGCTGCTATTCCTGATCGTGGGCACGCTGCTATTCCTGATCGTGGGCACGCCTCTGTTCCTCATCATGGGCACGCTGCTGTTCCTGATCATGGGCACGCTGCTATTCCTGGACGTGGGCACGCTGCTATTTCTGATCATGGGCACGCCTCTGTTCCTCATCATGGGCACGCTGCTATTCCTGATCATGGGCACGCTGCTATTCCTGGACGTGGGCACGCTGCTATTCCTGATCGTGGGCACGCTGCTATTCCTGATCGTGGGCACGCCGCTATTCCTGATCGTGGGCACGCCGCTATTTCTGATCATGGGCACGCTGCTATTCCTGATCGTGGGCGTGCTGCTATTCCGGATCATGGGCGCGCAGTCTTAGGGGTTAGTCATATTGTGTTGTGATGTTTCTCCCTCTATTGTCTGTGTTGTCATGATGCAGATATTGGTCGCTGTATGTCCAAGTAATCTCTAAGTGTTGAACAATTCTGCTGAGAAATGAAATCCAAAAACGAAGATATGGAGGGAGCAGATGAGCTCAGAGGAAGGCACAGAGTCTGGAAGGAGGAAGAGGTCCACAAGGGACAGAGGATTTTGGAATGACACATTGCAGTCTGGAGTGGGCAGATGAATATAGAAGTGTTAGTAAGAGTAAGGAGAGGACAAATTATCATAAGGGGACTCTGGCATCTGAAATCAGAGAGTGGAGGAGACAAAGAAGTCTGCGGGGGGGAGAGGAGTCTGGAGAGAACAAAGGACATTGGAGGAGGACAGCAGATTGTGGAAGGGGATTGATAAGTCTAAAAAATGTGAAATGAGCCTGTAGAAGGCAGAGAAGTCTGCAGCGGATAGGTCAGTCTGTACAGGTTACAACAATCCAGATGAGACAACAGGATTTGTTGGGGGAAGAGGAGTTTGGAAGATGACATATTAGGCCAGAATGGATAATGGAGTCAGCAGGGATCCAAGGAAAATGGAGCGGACAGAGGGTTCTGAAGGGGAAGCAGGAGTGTTGATGGCACAGAGGACTTTGGTGAGGACAGGTTAAGCTTAAAGAGAGCTTGCGATTGGAAAGTGGTGTCAGGAAAAGGCGATATGTCAGAAGAGACTGGATTTGCCTTTGAGGTCTGGTTGTGATTTACTCCCATCTCTATAGCGGGCATATCTCTGCTCGGCTGTACTGAGCGTGCATGTGTGTGGTGTATCGGAGGAATAACTGAACATGGTGGAGTGCATGAATAATAATAATCTTTCTATAGCGCTAACATATTCCGCAGCGCTTTACAGTTTGCACACATTATCACCACTGTCCCCGATGGGGCTCACAATCTAGATTCCCTATCAGTATGTCTTTGGAATGTGGGAGGAAACCGGAGTACCCGGAGGAAACCCACGCAAACAAGGGGAGAACATACAAACTCCTTGCAGATGTTGTCCTTGGTGGGATTTGAACCCAGGACTCCAGCGCTGCAGTGCTAACCACTGAGCCACCGTGCTGCACCGAAGGCCGGGGAGATAGAAGGAAAATCCTACCATGTCTAGTCTTGGGGAGAAAAGAAAGCAGCCATCCCCTACTGCTCTGCTCTCTGCTGCAGGACAGGGCTAGTATCTCCACAACAAAGGTGATCATGACACTCCTTCTTCAGGTTTATCAGCATAATTATATAGACCAAGAAGTACAAGAGCCGTAATAATGTTTTATAAGCCGATGCGGGGAGACGATACGGGATCATAGGTCACAGTGTTCTGGAAGACTAAGCTCCCAAGGTGTCTTAGGTAACTTCAGAGGGTGTGTATCCCTGTGCCGAGTACAAAGGGCAGCGTTCAGCACCAGAGCCGCACTCCTGAAGAGGAACTTCGACTTTTCTGGAATGTAGGTTGAAGATCAACTCTGGTCATTATTGATAGCATCACCCCCAGAGCAGGAATCAGTAATGAGTCACATGGGGAAGATAAGTACAACCAGCTTATCCTGACTTCACATTAAGGTTCTGTCACACTTCGCATGTACCAGCGATCCCAACTAGCGATATGACGCGGTCAGGATCGCTGGTACATCGCTAAGTGGTCGCTAGTGAGCTGCCACACAGGCAGATCTCACCAGCGACATCGCAGGGGTCAGGGATCGCTACTTACCTGTCAGACGCGGCGATCCTGCGTCCTCCCGCCCGGCTCCACGCGTCGCTCGTCGTCACAGCAGGAAGCGCCGCAGGAAGCAGACGACGAGAAACGGTCCTGGACGTTCTCGCGCGATCAGCGATAACCAGCGGGGGAGCCGGTCGGAGGTAAGTATCAGACACAGAGATATCGCTATAACGTCACAAGTTATAGCGATATTGCTAGCGATATCTCTTAGTGTGACATGCCCTTTACTGAGTAGATCCCTCCGATCCAACCACAGGATAAGCAGACAACCCTGAGAAGAGCATGCTCTACTAACGAGAGTTATCCCCTACCAATCAACGTCTGTACGACCGGCAAAAAGGAGAGTGCATAACGAATAATACTGCCCCCAATGTACAAGTATATAACTACTATAATACTGCCCCCAATGTACAAGAATATAACTACTATAATACTGCTCCTATGTACAAGAATATAACTACTATAATACTGCCCCCTATGTACAAGAATATAACTACTATAATACTGCCCCTATATACAAGAATATAACTACTATAATACTGCCCCCTATGTACAAGTATATAACTACTATAATGCTGCCCCTATATACAAGAGTATAACTACTATAATACTGCTCCCTATATACAAGAATATAACTACTATAATACTGCCCCTATGTGCAAGAATATAACTACTATAATACTGCCCCTTATATACAAGAATATAACTACTATAATACTGCCCCCTATGTACAAGAATATAACTACTATAATACTGCCCCTATGTACAAGAATATAACTACTATAATACTGCCCCCTATGTACAAGTATATAACTACTATAATGCTGCCCCTATATACAAGAGTATAACTACTATAATACTGCTCCCTATATACAAGAATATAACTACTATAATACTGCCCCTATGTGCAAGAATATAACTACTATAATACTGCCCCCTATATACAAGAATATAACTACTATAATACTGCCCCTATGTACAAGAATATAACTACTATAATACTGCCCCCTATGTACAAGTATATAACTACTATAATGCTGCCCCTATATACAAGAGTATAACTACTATAATACTGCTCCCTATATACAAGAATATAACTACTATAATACTGCCCCTATGTGCAAGAATATAACTACTATAATACTGCCCCTTATATACAAGAATATAACTACTATAATACTGCCCCCTATATACAAGAATATAATTACTATAATACTGCCCCTATGTACAAGAATATAACTCCTATAATACTGCCCCTTATGTACAAGAATATAATTACTATAATACTGCCCCTATGTACAAGAATATAACTACTATAATACTGCCCCCTATATACAAGAATATAACTACTATAATACTGCCCCTATGTGCAAGAATATAACTACTATAATACTGCCCCCTATATACAAGAATATAACTACTATAATACTGCCCCTTATGTACAAGAATATAATTACTATAATACTGCCCCTATGTACAAGAATATAACTACTATAATACTGCCCCTATGTACAAGAATATAACCACTATAATACTGCCCCTATGTATAAGAATATAACTACTATAATACTGCTCCCTATGTACAAGAATATAACTACTATAATACTGCCCCTATGTACAAGAATAAAACTATAATAATACTGTCCCTATGTACAAGAATATAACCACTATAATACTGCCCCTATGTATAAGAATATAACTACTATAATACTGCTCCCTATGTACAAGAATATAACTACTATAATACTGCTCCTATGTACAAGAATAAAACTATAATAATACTGTCCCTATGTACAAGAATATAACTACTATAATACTGCCCCTATGTACAAGTATATAACTACTATAATGCTGCCCCTATATACAAGAATATAACTACTATAATACTGCCCCCTATATACAAGAAAATAACTACTATAATACTGCCCCTATGTGCAAGAATATAACTACTATAATACTGCCCCCTATATACAAGAATATAACTACTATAATACTGCCCCTTATGTGCAAGAATATAATTACTATAATACTGCCCCTATGTACAAGAATATAACTACTATAATACTGCCCCTATGTACAAGAATATAACCACTATAATACTGCCCCTATGTACAAGAATAAAACTATAATAATACTGTCCCTATGTACAAGAATATAACTACTATAATACTGCCCCTATGTACAAGTATATAACTACTATAATGCTGTCCCTATATACAAGAATATAACTACTATAATACTGCCCCCTATATACAAGAATATAACTACTATAATACTGCCCCTTATGTACAAGAATATAATTACTATAATACTGCCCCTATGTACAAGAATATAACTAATATAATACTGCCCCCATATACAAGAATATAACTACTATAATACTGCCCCGATGTGCAAGAATATAACTACTATAATACTGCCCCCTATATACAAGAATATAACTACTATAATACTGCCCCTATGTACAAGAATATAACTACTATAATACTGCCCCTATGTAAAAGAATATAACTACTATAATACTGCTCCTATGTACAAGAATATAACTACTATAATACTGCCCCTATGTAAAAGAATATAACTACTATAATACTGCCCCTATGTACAAGAATATAACTACTATAGTACTGCTGCAATGTACAAGAATAGAACTACTATAATACTGCCCCTATGTACAAAAATATAACTACAATAATACTGCTCCTACATACAAGACTATAACTACTATAATACTGCCCCTATGTACAAGAATATAACTACTATAATACTGCCCCTATGTACAAGTATATAACTACTATAATACTGCCCCTATATACAAGAATGTAACTACTATAATACTGCCCCTATGTACAAGAATATAACTACTATAATACTGCCCCTATATACAAGAATATAACTACTATAGTACTGCTCCAATGTACAAGAATAGAACTACTATAGTACTGCTCCAATGTACAAGAATATAACTACCATAATACTGTCCCTATGTACAAGTATATAACTACTATAATACTGCCCCTATGTACAAGTATATAACTACTATAATACTGCCCCTATGTACAAGAATATAACTTCTATAATACTGCTCCTATGTACAAGAATATAACTACTATAATACTGTCCCTACGTACAAGAATATAACTACTATAATACTGTCCCTATGTACAAGAATATAACTACTATAATACTGCCCCTATGTACAAGAATATAACTACTATAATACTGCTCCTATGTACAAGAATATAACTACTATAATACTGTCCCTACGTACAAGAATATAACTACTATAATACTGTCCCTATGTACAAGAATATAACTACTATAATAATGCCCCTATGTACAAGAATATAGCTACTATAATACTGCCCCTATGTACAAGAATATAACTACTATAATACTGCCCCTATGTACAAGAATATAACTACTATAATACTGCCCCATGTACAAGAATATAACTACTATAATACTGCCCCCTATGTACAAGAATATAACTACTATAATACTGCCCCCTATGTACAAGAATATAACTACTATAATACTGCCCCTATGTACAAGAATATAACTACTATAATACTGCCCCCTATGTACAAGAATATAACTACTATAATACTGCCCCTATGTACAAGAATATAACTACTATAATACTGCCCCCTACGTACAAGAATATAACTACTATAATACTGCTCCTATGTACAAGAATATAACTACTATAATACTGCCCCTATGTACAAGAATATAACTACTATAATACTGCCCCCTATGTACAAGAATATAACTACTATAATACTGCCCCTATGTACAAGAATATAACTACTATAATACTGCCCCCTACGTACAAGAATATAACTACTATAATACTACCCCCTATATACAAGAATATAACTACTATAATACTGCTCCTATGTACAAGAATATAACTACTATAATACTGCCCCTATGTACAAGAATAGAACTATGGTGGGTCTGATTTTGTATGGACCCCTAGGCTTGCATTGGTTAGTTTTATCTGACTGTCTCTGTGCTTATGTCCAGACCAGTGGATCTGAGGAATAATTCGGACGTGTGACCGGCCCCTCAGTCCTCGGTACGAGCGCAATCTGTGAGAAATGTGAGCATAACTCCTAGGAGAGTGCTGATGTGGGAGCGAGCCGCAGCCTCAGTGTAGGGAAGGTCTGAACAATGTCTCCATTCAAACTCTTGATGACATCGGAGATTATTTGCTGTGATGAATGCAAGCAGGAGGCATGCCTTTGCAACCAAATTGTGATGAACGGAGCAGCCAGTGCCACCAAAACGTCACGATCCCACCACCGACACGGGTTTGTCAGCGGACGGAGGGACGTGACGCACTGCCGGCACACGGCTATCACAGGCACTGTGGGGGCTTATCTTAGTTATCCCACCACTGGCACCATGTGGCAAAAACACAGCAAGCTAATCTTGCTCTAACAATTTATCGCAGGGGGGTATTTTGGATGCCCCACCGCTGCTAACAACCTTCCAAGAACTGCAGGGATTTATGTATATCCCACTTTCTCAGTTCCACTTTGGAACTCACAGCTCTCCGGCACCCCCCTTACCCTAGGTCAGTGAGGGAACTGCACCTAGGATAATTAGTCGCTGGACGGGCTGCTTGTTGTGCACTGGCAATTAGACTACTGCAGTAAGGGAATTATCAATGCTGTGGCCTCAACCACTCATTCAGCAATATAAGACCCTTCTGTACTGCCAGCTAGCCTCGCACACCACGCTGCTACCAGCCACGCTTTACTTAATCAAAGAGTTAATTAAGAGGGTCCGCGGCAAACCCCTGAAATTAGTAGCGATTAGCTAAAAAAGGTGCATAGTTCGTTTCTTAGAGCATGGAGACAGAGCTAATAGATTTTATCATTTATTCCCAAAAGAATGCGGGCAGTGATTACATACATGAAAGTTGCTATAAAGTTGAGACATTACATATGTACAAATACAAATATAAAACAAAGTGGATGAAAGAACAGAAAGTAACACTCACATGTGCGTAGTTGGTATTAGGCAGACCATGTGGCTGGGGGAGGGGCGCTTAACCAAACGTCCCCACTCATCGGCACGTCTCTCTGGCAGGAGGACTCCAGCTGAACTGACTGGAATTTGGTAGGGAATACCTATAGCCTAGGGTCTGTGACCTCACAAAATGGGCAGTCTGGTGAGGTCCAACCCCCCTTCTCTCTCAGTTATAATTTAACTAAAAAGGTTATGATAACCATATCTTAATGGGGGAAGCTCGTATGAACTCACCAAGGGGTATCATGTTTCCCAGTGTAACGAACCCAACAAGAAAACATCAAGAATGCACTAGATAGGACTCTCCATTTTGGAGCAATCCATATCTCAATTTCTGGAAGTCTGCGAATCGGGAAACTTAGGGGTTTAGAAAGCTGGCTTCGTGCCCTTTGCAGAAATTTGAGTTTCATATCTCTGTCACAAGCGAATTACGCGCTAGGCTTCTTTTAATACTTCCTATACCTGTATTCAAGCTTCATGGTTTCAGAACAAAGCAATGCTTTCCCTTGCAGGGGGGAAGGCTGCGAGAGGAAATGGACGGTTTCATGTTACCAGCAAGCACAGAGCTGATAAGGAGCGGGGGGTTGCAGCTACATGACAGGCTCGTCTCCTCAGTGTGTAGCAATGGGAGATTTCTAGAAGGTTCTAGAAACATCATACTTTACTTTAACATACAGATCTTACAGACATTTTACATTACATTTGCTGAAGGTCAATTTCAAGGACACATTGAGTCTTGGCCACAAGTATGAGGATAGATGCTTTCACTTATTGCGGCGTGTTCTTCTTCTCAGCCTGGTTCTGTGGATGATTGCCCCTTCTTCTGGGGTCTCTCTGACAAGTATCAGTGGCGTGGTTGGTGCATATCGATTCTCCGACCATCAGCCACATCAGTAATGTCTGGATAGAACCTTTGATTGACGCCTGTTACCTGGTGGCATCTCTGGCTCCTCTTGTGATTAGCGGGACTGACGCGTCGTCATCGATCTGATGTGACCAAGTAGCAGTGCCGCATATTGTCACCAATAGCAGTGCCACACAGGGCTGCCACTAGGAATTTTGGGGCCCCATACTGACATTTTTGGGGTCCCCTTGAGACTACGCCCAGGTTCCACCCCAGCTCTGCCTCCACCCCTTGAACCGTCCACAGTCCCATCACCCTCTCTTGGAAAAAGTCCACTTCTGTACCACATCCTCACCAATCAAAAATTAACAGTTCCCATCACCAGATCACATACATAGCCAGCAGCTTTTGTTTTGGCCAAAAGATTTTTTAATTCACCATCATGACAATGTAGACTCCTCTGGCCAGGTCCTATTACTGTAACTTATTAAACATTTGTTAAAATATCCAATACTCTTCTTTAGGCATATTTTTATTTATTTTTCAATTTTTAAAATGACCAATAATATCATGTACATGACACAAATACCCCCACACCATGACCAGATCACATATTACCCCCCACAGTGACCGAATGATATCACATACAGGGGACAAATACCACCACACCATGACCAGACCACATATTACCACCTCAGTGGTCGCATAATACCACAAACAAGGAACAAATACCGCCACACCATGACCAGACCACATATTACCACCACAGTGACCGAATAATACCACATACAAGGAACACATACTGCCACACCATGACCAGACCACTTATTACCACCACATAGTGACCGAATAATACCACATACAAGGAACAAATACCGCCACACCATGACCAGACCATATATTACCATCACATAGTGACCAAATAATAGCACATACAAGGAACAAATACCGCCACACCATGACCAGACCACATATTACATCACATAGTGACCGAATAATACCACATACAAGGAACAAATACTGCCACACCATGACCAGACCACATATCACCACGACAGTGACCGAAAAATACCACATACAAAGAACAAATACTGCCACATCATGACCCTAGCTGTGTACTTAGGGTCATTGTCTTGTTGGAAGGCGAACCTTCAGCGAAGTCTGAGGTCCAGAGCACTCTGGAAGAGGTTTTCATCCAGGATATCTCTGTACTCGGCCCCATTCATGTTTCCTTCAATTGCAACCAGTCGTCCTGTGCCTGCAGCTGAAAAAGACTGGTGAGACACACAAAACCACGTGTGCCATGAATAAACACAATACACATGTTTAACCCAACAATATCTCTTTTAATTGGTGAATGTCGGTCACAGCAATAGGGGCGTGCACAGCACGTGAATACCAAAGTTCACCGGTAAAGCACCATTGGCCATAAGAACTGGTACGAATCGATGTGCCCAGCCAAACTCCCGGCGCAAGTCCAACTTTGTACATATCAAAATTCTTATAAAATAACAATTTGACCACCAAGGAGGAGCAAAGTAATTTATACTGTGCTCCGACCCCCACCCATTTGGTACAAGGCCTGCTTGATACCGTCCTGAAGGCAAGTGAGGAAAATGTCCAAACCAATTTCCGTGAGATGATCACCAGGCAACATCAAATTGGAACTGTCTCTTTCCAGCCGATGATGCCTGATAACCACTCCGGCTTTAAAATGTATATAAAGCAGGACACGCTCGCATTCAGCGTGCACCTCGAGTGCTCCACAGCCGCCGCATCCCTCGCACCTTGCCACGCAATGCGCGAAATAACCTCTGACCAGACCAGAGTTAGCTCCGGGAAGAAGCCATGAAATTTAGCAATTTCGAAATGCATTATGGTGAGTAGTTTGGCTAGGTGGAAAGAGCAAAAATCATTTCCCCGACATGAACAACCAAAATCATGGGAGACAAAGCAGCCAAAGCAATTCGTACAGCTTCAGGGAGAACCTAAGCCCAGGTCAATCCCCTGATTCCTCTCCAGAAAACATCAATGCTGTGGAAAGGATTCTTCCACCAGGCCGGCGCTTCGCCCTTTGTGACTCCCAGAAAATGTAGAAATGCCCGAGAATCGACAGACAGGTTTCACACACTTCCTGAAAAACAAAACCAAAGCTACTGGAGTAATAAATCCGGTCTAATATGCCAAGAAAAACAAGAGGAACGCCATCTACCAATGCACTGAATATCAGGCTTAGACAAACCGGCCCGGACTGCTTCTGTGGCTGCTCCGATCCTGAAAGAATGAGTGCCAGACTCACTAGGAGGGAGCCCCAGGTGAAGTAAAGATTTCCGGAAAAGGGATTGAAACTGAAATAGCGTCAGTGGGGAACCATCCTCATGAGAGAAAAAAGCATTACCAGAATGGCGCAGAACAAATAATTGTCAACTAAACTTAACGGACACATAGGACCAGGAGAAGAAGAAAGGGACACCCAGGAACCCAAACCTGACGGGTCAGTCTTGGATTTATGAATACTAATCCGAAGACCCCCATTGCAATAGGAGACATCATGATGAAGACCACCTAAAGTACACTTTGTGGCAGGAACTAATTCGCTGATACATAAAGCACCGAAAAAAGCAATGCCTAAAGAGAAAGACAAAAGAGCAGATTCAAAAGCAGAGGAATAGATGACGGGGTGGCGTTAACCAAACGTGTAAGCAAATTAAAAGGAATAGGCCATCTGTTCTCCTGCCGAATGTGCCCCCTTTTCCAACCCTTGATAGCCTGACGAATAATAAAAAACTTGGTAACATCCGCCTAACCATATAGCCGGAAATAAAAAGCCAAACCACATATACGGTTCTGAGCAACAGGCTCCAATACTACCAGTAATCGAAGGTGAAGTAAATAATAATTTATACTCGAGTACAAACTGACCCGACTATAAGCCGAAGCACCTAATTTTGCCACTGAAAACTGGGTAAGCTTATTGACTCGAGTATAAGTCAGGTATGCATTGTCCCCTCATCCCTGTCCTGGTATGCGTGGATCTCCCCCATGTCCTGGTATGCATGCTTCCTATTACAAAAAAAACAGACTGGCTCCATACCTGGAGAAACTCCCGGGCCCCAGAGACCCCAAGATCCTGAGCCGATATAGACTCAGTGCCCACAGTCTGGCCATCGAATCCGGCCGACACAGGCAGAGCTACAAGCCCAGGGAGGAAAGACTGTGCCAACACTGTGACCAGGAGGCCCTGGAGGATGAGACCCACTTCCTGCTACACTGCTCCAAGTACTCAGCAGTGAGGGACACTCACTTCAGGAGACTCTCACATCTCTTCCTGGATTTCACCACCATGAAGGAGGAAGAGAAAACATACATCCTGCTGGGGGAAGAAGAGAGAGCAGTGGAGATAGCAGCGCAATATGTGAGCGAATGCCATAGACTGAGAGAAAGAGAACCATGATATGCCATGGACTTCTATGGCACCCACCCTGTACCCCATCCATCGTTCCTACAGTCCCCTCCATTATCCCCACAGTCCCTACTCCCTAGTCCCTACTGGACACATGCTTTGGCAAAACTAATGTTTTTTTGGTCCTGCCAATAAAGCTTCATTGAATTGAATTGAATTGAAAAAAAATCCTACTCACCCTCCTCCAGCATGCCCTCGCAGCATCTCGTTGGTGCCGGTGCAACAGGCCAGATTAACCTCCCACCCAGAATCTACCCGGGGTTAAAGTGGCCAAGGCCAGATTATACCCTTTCATGTCAGAATATACCCCAGCTGCTGTAGATCAGATTTTTCACGCATTTGAGAATGATCAAAAACGGACCCCAGGCAGCACATGGGGGGCAGAGACAGCAAACGGGGTCCCAGGCAGCACACAGGGGTCCTAGGCAGCACACGGGGGGCGGAGACAGTGAACAGGGTTCCAGGCAGCACTCGGGGCCCCAGGAAGCACACAAGGGCTAGAGACAGCAAACGAGGCCCCAGGCAGCACACGGGGGCCCCAGGCAGTGCACAGGGCCCCAGGCAGCACACAGGAGCCCCTGGCAGCGCACAGGGCCCCAGGCAGCGCAAGGGGGCCCCAGGCAGTGCACGGGGCTGTGGGGAAGGTGACTTGATGGACAGGCGTGACTGGTAGAAGGAGGGGACGGTTTGTGCACAAGAGACGGAGATTGACAGGATAGTTGGGTGACAGCTAGGAAAGGAAGATAGGAGAGTGCAGTACCGAGAAATGACCACAAGATGGCAGGGGGGAGTAGCTTAGGACTCAACAGCAGCTTACAGCTTGAGAAACGCTTAGTCATGGGGGGCGGGGAGATAGGAACCCAGGAGGGGAATTCCCGGTGAGAGAGGGGATAAATAGAACTGGTTAGGGTTCCAGACAGGCTAGTCCCGGGAGGAGCTCGGTAGAAGACAGTGAACAGAGAAGAGCTCGACCAGGGGGACTGACAGGAAAGAGGACAGTCAGGGGGGTGGCCCTGACCCGACAGACCGCAGGACAGACGAGGCCCCGGGGGTACCGATTGGACGACGACCTCAGGCAGGTGAAGCGCTGGCGGTAGATTGGCCTAGGACAGCCCCAGCGAAAGATCCGCGAGGGAGCCGTAATTGTTGAACCCGAAGGCTTGAAGCCCCCGTAAAAAGGACCCCTAGAGAAACTCCTGCTGTCTGTCTATGAAGGGCACACAGTGCATCACCCAGCTTTGCACATAGACTTGCCTCTGCACCTAGCATTCACATGGTATGTCCATCCACCCAGCTCTCCTGCTCTCCTGCTGTCTGTCTATGAAGGGCACACAGTGCGTCACCCAGCTTTGCACATAGACTTGCCTCTGCACCTAGCATTCACATGGTATGCCTTTTAGCTAACCCCAGCTTACCCCAGTGTTATTTATGACCTTGTTTACTCTGGCTTGATCATATGCATCTGGTCCACTCTTAATTGTCTGACCAAGAAGAGCAGAGACCACTCCTCTCTGCTTCACACCTGACTGCACTTAGTTGTACATATATTGCAGAGCACAAGTCTGCATAGACTTCAGTCTGCATTGTGATTCCTATAAGTGTGTTCTAGAAGTGTGAAGATTAATTTAAGAATTAAAACCAGAATTGAACCAGAAGGGAACTGAAGGTAACTGGACACAGTCACTGTAAACAATGTTTCTGTTTGTTTTCACTTTCACCCCAATAATCCTTCACTTTCTGCTAATTCCCCTAATCCCTACTCCTAGTAAGGAACTGTTCATCTCTTCTTCAATCCTCCCCATCCACCTCACCTCCTCCTCAAAACTGTTCCTTAACATACAATCCTCTGTCTCCAAACACAGACAGCCCCCTCATGCCCTCTCCTGCTCCCACCTGCTAACACTTTCTCTGCTCCTTCTCACTGCTGGTGATATCTCTCCAAATCCTGGTCCTCCTCACCACATTCCCACAGTCATTTCTACCTCCCATCCACGCTCTATCACAACCTTCCGTAACCTCTCCAACCTTATACCCATTCACCCAGCCCCCGCTTCCCCAGTCCCACTAACAGGAGCTCTGTGGAACGCTCGCTCTGTCTGCAACAAGCTTTCCTACATCCATGATCTTTTTGTTACTACCAAGCTTTCCTTCCTCGCCATCACCGAAACCTGGCTCACCCCTTCTGACACAGCCTCTCCTGCTGCACTTTCGTATGGCGGCTTCCACCTTTCTCACACCCCCCGCCCCAGCAGCAAACATGGCGGAGGAGTTGGTTTTCTCCTGTCAGATACTTGCTCCTTCACCCCAATCCCACTGCCACCCTCTGTTACCCTCCCTTCCTTTGAGGTGCACTCTGTGCGCATCTACTCCCCCTCCAACCTCCAACTGGCTGTCATCTACCGCCCCCCAGGGCCAGCCACCACCTTCTTTGACCACTTCACCACCTGGTTACTTCATTTCCTTTCCGCGGACATCCCTACTATCATCATGGGCGACTTCAACATCCCCATTGACACTTCCCTCTCAGCTGCCACTTAACCCTCTATCTCTCACTTCCTCCTTCGGCCTCACTGAATGGTCTTCTACAGCCACCCACAAAGATGGCCACACTCCCTCTTACAGATATAAGTTCCTTACACAATGCGGATGACGCTGCCGCTCTATATAACACCACAATAGCTGTAGCTTTGGAATCCGCTGCCCCACTTACACATACCAAAACTCACAAAATCAACAGACAGCCCTGGCACACCAGCCTGACCAAAGAGCTGAGGCGAGCTTCCAGGGCTGCTGAGCGCAGATGGAAAAGATCCCACTCCAATGAGCACTTCATCGCATTCAAACAGTCCCTCACTACTTTCAAGACCACACTCGCCACAGCTAAACAAACCTACTTCTCATCTCTCATATCCTCCCTGTCTCACAACCCTAAACAGTTATTCAACACCTTCAATTCTCTCCTCCGCCCCCCAGCACCTCCTCCCTCCCCACTCATCTCAGCTGAAGACTTTGCCTCATTTTTCAAGCAGAAAATTGATAACATCAGGGACAGTTTTGGTCAACAACCCCCAGAGCTCTTCCTCCCGACTTCCCAGCCCTCCACCTTCAAAACCAACTTCTCCACCATTACAGAAGATCGACTCTCCACTCTACTCTCAAGATCACATCTCGCCACCTGTGCACTCGACCCGATCCCATCCCACTTCATCCCAAACCTCACCACAGTCTTCATCCCAACCCTAACCCATCTCTTCAACCTATCACTAGCAACTGGTGTTTTCCCCTCAAGCTTTAAACATGCCTCCATCACACCTATCCTCAAAAAGCCCTCTCTTGACCCATCCTCTGTATCTAGCTATCGCCCTATATCACTTCTCCCATACGCCTCCAAGCTACTGGAACAACTCGTCTACCTTGAACTGTCCTCCCATCTCTCTTCTTGCTCCCTCTTCGACCGCTTACAATCTGGCTTCCGGTCACACCACTCCACTGAAACTGCCCTTACTAAGGTCACCAATGACCTCTTAACTGCAAAGAGCAAGCGACACTACTCTGTCCTCCTCCTCCTGGACCTGTCAGCTGCCTTTGACACAGTGGACCATTCCCTATTATTACAGACCCTCTCATCCCTCGGCATCACAGACTTGGCCCTCTCCTGGATCTCATCATACCTAACAGACCGGACATTCAGCGTCTCCCACTCACACACCACCTCCTCACCTCGCCCCCTATCTGTCGGAGTCCCACAAGGTTCAGTCCTTGGGCCCCTGCTGTTCTCTATTTACACCTTTGGCCTGGGACAGCTCATAGAATCTCATGGCTTTCAGTATCATCTTTATGCTGATGACACACAGATCTACATCTCTGGACCAGATAACACCTCCCTACTAACCAGAATCCCTCAATGTCTGTCCACTATTTCATCCTTCTTCTCCGCTAGATTTCTGAAACTCAACATGGACAAAACAGAATTCATCATCTTTCCCCCATCTCACGTGACCCCCCCTACGAACCTATCAATTACAGTAAATGACTGCCCACTCTCCCCAGTCCCACAAGCTCGCTGCCTCGGAGTAATCCTTGACGCTGATCTCTCCTTCAAACCACATATCCAAACCCTTTCCACTTCCTGCCGACTTCAACTCAAAAATATTTCACGAATCCGTTCATTCCTCACCCAAGAATCTTCAAAAACCCTAGTCCATGCCCTCATCATCTCTCGCCTTGACTACTGCAACCTCATGCTCTGTGGCCTCCCCTCAAACACTCTCGCACCCCTCCAATCTATTCTAAACTCTGCTGCCCGACTAATCCACCTGTCCCCCTGCTATTCCCCAGCTTCTCCCCTCTGTCAATCCCTTCACTGGCTCCCAATTGCCCAGAGACTCCATTACAAAACCCTAACCATGACATACAAAGCCATCCACAACTTGTCTCCTCCATACATCTGTGACCTCGTCTCCCGGTACTTTCCCGCACGCAACCTCCCATCCTCACAAGATCTCCTTCTCTACTCCCGTCTTATCTCCTCTTCCCACAATCGCATACAAGATTTCTCTCGCGCATCACCACTACTCTGGAACTCTCTACCACAACATATCAGACTCTCACCTACCATCGAAACCTTCAAAAAGAGCCTGAAGACCCACCTCTTCCGACAAGCCTATAACCTGCAGTAACCACCGATCGACCAAACCGCTGCACGACCAGCTCTACCCTCGCCTACTGTATTATCACCCATCCCTTGAAGATTGTGAGCCCTCGCGGGCAGGGTCCTCTCTCCTCCTGTACCAGTTATGACTTGTATTGTTTAAGATTATTGTACTTGTTTTTATGTATACCGCTCCCTACATGTAAAGCGCCATGGAATAAATGGCGCTATAACAATAAATAATAATAATAATAATAAACTCCCTGCATCCCGGGAGCTCCACGGCTGTGGGGCCCCTTTGTTACCAGCTATCAGGAGATGACCCAGACTGTTGGGATTTCGTTGCACCGTTGTGCAGGCCACGAGGACAGCTTTTCATCCAGGTTGAAAAAAAATGTTTTAATGTTTGTTTAACCTTTTCCTCCTGATATAGCGGAGATGCGGGGAATGGAGTACTACTGTTAAAGGGAGGGGGAATACTTGTTTCAAAAATGTTGTGCGGGGAATATTGTGTTAAAAATAATGTTAACGTGTTTGGAAAAAAAAAGAAAGAGAAAAAGGAGTTACTCTGGTTGAGTAACTCCTATGGTTATTAAAGTAAAGATAATAGTATGTTAAGAGTTGATTTAGTGAATAGTGTGTATAACAAAAAAAATGTGTATGTAACAGGTTCCGGGTACGAGGTAGCTGTAACTAAGACACCGACCATGACTCTTTTAAGTGAAGGACAAAGAGACGAGGGATGTTGGACCAGACAGGGGTCCGTCAGTCAGGTCCCCAACACCACGGACACCCCACAAGGACGGGCGGGAGCCAATGGTGACCTGGTAAGCGAAAGGCCTCGGTCATGGCGTTCCGGACAGCTGAAGGTAGTGGAAGGGGAGAGTAGTGGGAGGTTCACGCCGTAGAGTAGTCCGGGTGGACCTCGCCAACCCGAAAGAAGTTGTCAAGTGGCGTGCGTGCTGGCGAGTAGCAGTAGGCTGCTTGGAGCATGGTGCTCCCAGTTTAGTTTGGCCCCGTGGGCAGGGGGTTTTGGCCCAAGGACCAGTCCGACAACAGACTGTGGACAAGCTTCAGAACGACGTAGGTAGGGAGTACGATTGTCGGGACGACAATGGACAAAGGGAGGGGGAGTGTGGGGAAGGTGACTTGACGGACAGACGTGACTGGTAGAAGGAGTGGACGGTTTGTGCACAAGAGACGGAGATTGACAGGATAGAAGGGTGACAGCTAGGAAAGGTAGATAGGAGAGTGCAGTACCGAGAATTGACCACAAGATGGCAGGGGGGAGTAGCTTAGGACTCAACAGCAGCTTACGGCTTGAGAAACGCTTAGTCATGGGAGGCGGGGAGATAGGAACCCAGGAGGGGAATTCCCGGTGAGAGAGGGGATAAATAGAACTGGTTAGGGTTCCAGACAGGCTAGTCCCGGGAGGAGCTCAGTAGAAGACAGCGAACAGAGAAGAGCTCGACCAGGGGGACTGACAGGAAAGAGGACAGTCGGGGAGGTGGCCCTGACCCGACGAACCGCAGGACAGACGAGGCCCAGGGGGTACCGATTGGACGACGACCTCGGTCAGGTGAAGCGCTGGCGGTAGATTGGTCTAGGACAGCCCCAGCGAAAGATCCGCGAGGGACGTTTTTTCAACTGGCGCAAAGGTGCAGGTACCCAGGCCTGGAGACAGAGAACTGTAAAGTGGCTGCGGTGCGTGGCTGTGGTCGTCAGGAGGATGATGAATAAATCCGGAACTGTTACAACCGAAATCTGTCTCCACCTCGTCCTTGCACCGCCTGGTGTCTGTGTCATCCGGACAGGGTAAGCAGCGGTCCAGCCCCCAATCCGGCCCCCTACCACAGGGCCTCAGGCAGCACATGGGGCCCCAGGCAGCACACATGGGGACCCAGGCAACGCACAGGGCCCCAGGCAGCACACGGGGCCTCAGAAAGCACACTGTGCCCCAGGCAGCACACGAGGGCCCCAGGCAACACACAGGAGCCCCTGGCAGCACACAGGGCCCCAGGCAGCAAAAAAGGCTCCAGGCAGCGCACATGTCCCAAGGCAGCACAGAGAAGCCCCAGGCAGCATATAGGGGCCCTAGGCAGAGCCCTAGATATAGCACAGGATTGAGTGCACAGGGGGGTTCAAAACAGTGCATAGGGGGTCCCCAACAGCACACAGGGGGTCAGAAACAGCTCACGGGGTCCCAGATGGCGCCAAAGGGGGTAAAGGCAGCGCACAGGGAGGCAGCGACAGCGCTGTCTCTTCCCCATCTTTGCACGCTGTCTCTGCCCCCTGTGCCCCCTGTGCGCTGTCTGGGGCCCCGTGCGCTGTCTCTGCCCCCTGTGTGCTGCCTGGGGCCCCCCGTGCCCTGCTAGGGGTCCCCGTTTGCAGCCTGGGGCCCCTGTGTGCTGCCAGGGGCCCCTGTGCACTGCCTGGGGCGCAGTGCGCTGCCTGGGGCCCTCTTGCGCTGCCTGGGGCCCCTGTGTGCTACCTGGAGCTCTGTGTGCTGCCTGGGGCCCCTGTGCACTGCCTGGGACCCCGTTCGCTGTCTCTGCCCCCCGTGTGCTGCCTGGAACTCCGTTCGCTGCCTCTGCCCCCCATGTTCTGCCTGGGGCCCCATGTGCTGCCTGGGACCATGTGTACTGCCTGGGACCCCATTCGCTGTCTCTACCCCCTGTATGCTGCCTGGGGCCCCTGTTTGCTGACTGGGGCCCTGTGCGCTGCCTGGGACCACGTTCGCTGTCTCTGCCCCCCGTGTGCTGTCTGGGGCCCCGTTTTTGATGGTTCTCAAAAGCTTGAAAATTCTGATCTACAGCAGCAGAGGGGTATAATCAGGCCTAGAGGGGTATAATCGGGCCTAGAGGGGCATAAACTGGTCTAGGCCACTTTAACCCTGGGTATATGGCAGTATGGAGTTCCTGCAGCGCATTCTTAAACTGGGTCACGGTCTCCCCTTCTCTTTGAATAAGCCTGAACAGACACGTACGTAATTCTCCTACGTCCGTAAGGTCCCCATACGTCTCCTCAAGTATTAACAACACTTTTCCCAGGGTGTCTCTCATCTGTAGGGGTCGCAACATGACATAGTCCCTGGCCTCCCCATCTAAAGCCATCATAGCAACCTCTGCTTCTAGGGCTGGAGCCATGGGATACTTCTTCATTACCCCCTTTACACGTTCAATCCAACTCCACAGCATAGTATCATTCCCAGTTAATTTAGGGAGATTGTTCAATATTGTCCCCAGCGGTATACTGGCCCTTGCATTCGGAGACTGCATGCTGTCGACTATGCTACTTGTAATAACCTGCAGGAATTCGGGATGCAGTCACGCATGTGGAGGTAGAGCAAGGGTTAAACCGGTTTATTTACAGGGGGATGGGCTCCACGCAGGGAGTGAGGGATTGTAGGGTGATGGCAATGGGGCAGAACTGGGAAGTTGGCAGGGTAGGTGAGGGACGAATGAGAGTTCAGTAATAAAGAGGTTAAACTTATCGGACTGTAGTCTTCTGTTCTGAAAGAGTACAGGGTTCCAATGGTAGCAGCTCAGTGCTTACTTAGACAAACTTGCAAACAGTTTCCCTTCCCCGTTTTTCTTCACTATCTTTTATTTGGCAATAGCTGTTCATCAATATGGCAGCCCTGTACAAGAAGCAGAGCAGAGAGGCTCTGACCGACCTCTGTGAGCAGAGGGGAATAGAGACAGGTGACAAATCCAAGGAACTGCTGATACGTGCCTTGGTCGAGCAGGACATAGAACAAAATACTGAAGCATCTGGCCAAGGAGAGAGAGTCCACCTCAGAGAGACCCAGCAATGCCTGCTCTTGCACCAGAGATACCTTCTGGAGGTGCCAGTAATGCCAGTGCTGAGGAGCCTATGGACTCTACATTACGAATGGAATTACAACCGCTGGGAACAAGTGATCCCAATCTGCGCATGCAGCTTATTCTACAGTACCAACAGACTGCTGCTGCAGAACGTCGGGACCAGGCCGAGAGAGACAGGCTGCAGTATGCCGGGAGGAGAGAGCTTTCAAGCTTCAGATGGCTCAAAATAGAAAGGGGTAACACACCAAAGCTGACCCCCTTCCAGGACATAGATCCGAGGAGACCACGTTTGGAAAATTTCCCTGTGATGGAGAAGGTTACGGACTTAGATATGTTCCTTCGGGGGTTTGAGAAAACCTGCAGGTAATACCATCTACCCAGTGAGCAGTGGGCACAGTATCTAACCCCAGGGCTGAGAGGCAAAGCCCTGGAAGTTTTTGCTGGCCTCCCGAAAGAGTTAGATGGGAACTATGAGGCCATAAAAGAGGCCCTGCTCACTAAATACAACCTAACCCCAGAAGTGTATCGGAGAAAGTTCCGGAACCTACAATATGGACCAACTGACACCTATGAGGACCACGTTCCACCAATGGATCAGGGGACTTTCTGTTAACAGTTTTGAGGACTTAACGGATCTTATGGTCAAGGATCAATTTCTTCATATGTGCCCCATGGATGTACGTCAATGTGTGTGTGATCAGGAGCCACGAACTGCAGATCAGGCCACAAAATTGCTGACTGCTATGTGACTAACAGGATGCCTGTGGTGCGGAAGCCACCGGGATTTGGCTGGAAGGGAGGTAAGCCAAACGGGGACCCTTCTCCCTCTGCCGGCCGATCACCAGTGCTGTCCAAGCCCACTTCCTATGGGGTCCCGGGGAATAGACACTCTTTAGGCGATGCACGCCGATGCTTCGCCTGCAACAAAGTGGGACACGTGAGCGCTGTCTGCCCTGATAGGCAGAAATGCCCAACTACAACCACAAAGCCATCTGGGTCCCCACCTTCTGTCCTCTTTGTGGCCGGCTCTGATGTGAGGACCAATGAGAACTGTCAATCTGTCAGTGTTGGCAACAAAGTCACCATTGGTCTCAGAGACACTGGGGCATAGGTGACTCTGGTGCGTCCAGCAATGGTAAACCCTGCCTATATCATACCAGGAAAGACTATGTCTATAACCAGGACTGGGGGTGTCAGCCCTGCCATGCCCATGGCCCTTGAGTACCTGATTGGGGAGCAGGGAAAGGACTGGGAGAAGTGGGAGTATCAGAGGCTATTCCCACCAATGTGTTGCTAGGCACAGACTTGGGAATGATGGGGTCCCACTTTATCCCTCCCTTACAAGTTAATGCTACAGAGAAGGTGGAAGCAAGTGACCCACCTGAGATACCGTACGAGGAGGGAAAACGTACCAATGCACAGGAATGTACGTAAGTGGCAGCTGTGACCCGGAGTCAGGCTGCGGCCCAGACTCAACCCCAGAGATTAGAGGATGAGGCTCAAATAGAACTGCCTGAACCTGATGACCATACTGTGGCCCAGGAGCCTCCTCACATGGCAGGCCCAACAAGGCCCCTGATAAGTGACACTGAAGACTCAGCTTCATAGAATCATAGAATCATAGAATCGTAGAGTTGGAAGGGACCTCCTGGGCCATCTGGTCCAACCCCCTGCTCAAAGCAGGATTCGCTAAATCATCCCAGTCAGATGTCTGTCCAGCCTCTGTTTGAAGACTTCCATTGAAGGAGAACTCACCACTTCTCGTGGCAGCCTGTTCCACTCATTGATCACTCTAACTGTCAAAAAGTTTTTTCTAATATCTAATCTGTGTCTCCTCCCATTCAGTTTCATCCCATTGCTTCTAGTCTTTCCTTGTGCAAATGAGAATAAAGTTGATCCTTCTACAATGTGACAGCCCTTTAGATATTTGTAGACAGCTATTAAGTCTCCTCTCAGTCTTCTCTTTTGCAAACTAAACATTCCCAAATCCTGCAACCTTTCCTCATAAGACAGGGTTTGCAGACCGGTCACCATTCTGGTCGCTCTTTTCTGAACTTGCTCCAGTTTGTTGATGTCTTTTTTAAAATGTGGTGCCCAAAACTGGACACAATATTCCAGATGAGGTCTGACCAAAGAGGAGTAGAGGGAAATAATGACTTCACGTGATCTAGACTGTATGCTTCTGTTAATACATCCTAGAATTGCATTTGCCTTTTTTGCTGCTGCATCACACTGTTGACTCATATTCAGTCTGTGATCTATTAGTATACCCAAGTCTTTTTCACATGTGCTGTCACTTAGCCCTATTCCTCCCATTCTATATATGCTTTTTCCATTTTTATTGCCCAGATGTAGTACTTTGCATTTCTCCCTGTTAAAAACCATTCTGTTAGTTGCTGCCCACTTCTCCAGTTTATTTAAATCTTTTTGAATCCTCTCTCTCTCTTCTCTAGTATTAGCTATCCCTCCTAGCTTTGTGTCATCAGCAAATTTAATCAGTTTACCCTCAATTCCTTCATCTAAATCGTTGATAAAGATGTTGAACAATACAGGGCCCAGGACAGAGCCCTGTGGTACCCCACTTGAGACATTCTTCCAACTGGATGTGCAGCCATTTACGACCACTCTTTGGGTCCGATCACTAAGCCAGTTATGAATCCACCTAACAGTTGCCTTGTCCATTCCATACTTAATCATTTTTTCAATAAGGATTGTATGAGAGACTTTGTCAAATGCTTTGCTGAAGTCAAGATATACTATATCTACAGCATTTCCTTGATCCACCCAATCAGTGATACCGTCATAGAAGGAAATTAAGTTAGTCTGACATGACTTATTAGTTACAAACCCATGCTGACTCTGTTTAATCACTTCATTCTTATCCAGGTATTGACATACATGTTGTTTAATAATTTGTTCAAAGATCTTTCCTGGTATAGAAGTCAGACTCACCGGCCTATAGTTGCCTGGGTCCACCTTCTTCCCCTTTTTGAAGATAGGAACAACATTTGCTCTTCTCCAGTCTTCTGGCACTTCTCCTGTTCTCCAAGAATTTTCAAAGATTATAGAGAGGGGTTCAAAAATTTCTTCTGCTATCTCCTTCAGTACTCTGGGGTGTAATTCATCTGGACCTGGAGACTTGAATTCATTTAGGCTAGCTAAGTGTTTCCTCACTATCTTTCTGCTTATAGATATCCTGGATTCTTCTATTCCCTTAATAGGACAGTGAATAACAGTTGATGTTACATTTCGTTTCTGAGAGAAAACAGATGCAAAATAGGAATTTAAAAGTTCAGCCTTCTCAACATCCTGTCTTACCATTTCATCATTTTCATCCTGTAAAAATCCTATAGCATCTTTGACTTTTCTTTTACTTTTGACATATCCCCAAAATCCTTTATTATTGCTTTTGACATCTCTTGCAAGCCTCAATTCATTTTCAGCTTTAGCTAATCTGATTTGTGCCCTGCAGGTTCTGCAGACAGCATTATATTCTTCTTTAGATATGCCTCCCTCTTTCCATTTTATAAACATTTTTTTCTTCCTTTTTAGCATGTGCTTAAGTTCTGTGTTCATCCATCCTGGTTTCCTTAACTGCTTCCTATTCTTCCCTCTTTTCGGAATTGTTAACAACTGTGCTTTGAGAATTTCATTTTTCAAGATTTCCCATCCTTCCTGGACATTTTTGTCTTTAAGGATATCCAGCCATTGGATCCCTCCAATTCTCTTTCTGAATCCCTTAAAATCTGCCTTTCTGAAATCTAACCTTGACGTCTGAGTCTTCACAGGTCTTCCGCCTCTAGTTATCCAAAATTCTAAAATAGCATAGTCGCTACCTCCTAGGGTCCCAGCCACTTTTACCTCCTCAACCATTTCCTCCCTGTTTATAAGGATTAGATCCAAGGTAGCAGTTCCCCTTGTTTTCTCCCTTACCTTTTGGAAGATAAAGTTGTCAGCAAGATAGGATAAGAATTTCCTTGACCTGTTAGTTTTGCCTGAGAGAGATTCCCAACAAATGTCTGGATAGTTGAAATCTCCCATGACAACTATGTCATATTTTTTGGAGAACTTGGCCATTTGATGCATAAAGAGTTCATCCATATCTTCAGCTTGCACAGGCGGCCTGTAGTAAATGCCTACAATGGTGTCCTTTCCATTGTTCTGTCCTTGTATTCTTACCCAAACAGTTTCCACAGAACTCCCAGTCTCTGAAGCTTCAATCTCTGTGCAGATATACGCGTTTCTAACATACAATGCGACACCCCCTCCTCGTTTATCAAGTCTGTTTCTTGCAAATAAGTTGTATCCTTCTAGTCTTGTATTCCATCCATGTGTATTGTCCCACCAAGTTTCAGTGATTCCAATGACATCATATTTCTTTTCCTGTGTTAGTAGTTCCAATTCTCCTTGCTTGTTGCCCATGCTTTGTGCATTAGTATAGAAACATTTTAGTTTGTGATTGGTTTCTCTTTCTCCAATATTTTTATTAATTAGATTATTTCGTCTTTGTTCTTCCTTTCCACTTCTATTAGCAGAGTTCTCAATAGCATTTGTCAGGTGTATGGCTTTTTCTGGTCTTTTGCTTCCCTTCCCATGTTGTTCTAGTTTAAAGCTCTCCTTACAAGTGTAGCAAGGCGACTTCCAAATACATGCTTACCAGTCTTCGTAAGGTGCACCCCATCTCTAGCAAGTAGTCCATCGTATAAGTAGTTCACTCCGTGATCCAGAAATCCAAATTGTTGCTGATGGCACCATCGACGTAGCCAGTTGTTCACCTGCAGAATCTTATTCCACCTCCTTGTTCCATGGCCATCCACTGGGAGGATGGAAGAGAAGACCACCTGCGCTCCCAGTTCTTTCACTTTCTTGCCTAAGTCTTCAAAGTCTCTGCAGATGGTTTCCAGGTCGTTTCTTGCAGTGTCATTTGTCCCCACATGTAGTAGCAGGAATGGGTAGTCATCTGTAGGTCTGAAGAGTCCTGATATCCTGTCAGACACATCTTTAATTTTTGCACCTGGAAGACAACACATTTCCAGGGCCTGGCAGTCACACTAGGCCAGGGCCTGCAGACTGATAGTCAGAGCTTCCAGGAGGCCCTGCAGACAGATGTTAGTCTGGAGAAGCTCAGATGTCTTGCAGATCAACCCCCCACTGCTTCTAACAAAGAGAGAATATACTGGGAGCTGGGCAGACTGTTTAAAGAGACTCTCCCTACTGATACTCAAGAACCTTGGAACTGGGAAAAGCAGCTGGTCGTTCCTTATTTATTTAGGGAAAAATTATTGAGAATTGCTCATGAAATTCCTCTGGCTGGACACCTTGGAATACAAAAGACTAAAGCTCGCCTGACATATAACTTTTATTGGCCCAAGATTGGGACAGATATAGTCAACTACTGTGGATCCTGCGTAGTTTGTCAGAGAGTAGGAAAGTCTGGCGATATACAGAAAACCCCATTGATACCCCTGCCAGTGATCGATGAGCCTTTTCAGTGAGTGACTGTGGATATCATAAGGCCACTTGCAATCCCTAGCAGCTCTGGCAAAAAGTACATCCTCACAGTGGTGGACTAAAGTATGCTACACGATATCCAGAAGCTGTGGCACTGTCCTCCATCCGAGCAGACAAAGTGGCGGATGCTTTACTGACTGTTTTCTCTCAAGTGGGTTTCTCCAGGGAAATGTTAACCAATCAGGGAACCCATTTCATGTCCGATCTGATGGAAAGCCTCTGCGAAAAAATATAAGTACAGCATTTTTCTGGCCAGCGCCTATCATCCCCAAACCAACGGACTCATAGCATTTCAACGGAACATTAAAACAAATGCTCAAAATCCTGGTGGAGACTGAAGGAAGAGACTGGGAGCGGTGCCTCCCTCATCTGTTGTTTGCGTACAGAGAGGTACCCCAGGCGTCCACAGGATTCTCCCCCTTTGAACTGGTTTATGGGAGGAGGGTCAGGGGGCCACTTGATTTGATTAAGGACTGATGGGAGGGTGATCCCAAAACTACGGGCGTCTCGGTGGTTGAATATGTACTGTGGCTCAAAGAAAGAATGTAAAAACTGAGCAACCTGGCCCATGAGAACATGACCCAGGCCCAAATCAACCAGAAGGTCTGGTACAACGTAATGCCAGACTGAGGGCCTACGAGGAGGGGCAGAAGGTTTGGGTGTTGGTCCCTATGTGGGAGGAACGGCCCCCGTCGAGTGTTCGGGCTGGAACCAAAGGAGCCGTCATCTGGGTTCCGGGGAAACTGTCCCCGGGGGACAGAATTTGGGGATTGACCGTTCTGACAGACAGATGGGCTGGGGGAGGGACCAGTATAAAGGAGGCGGGGAATTCCCCGGATGATGAGTCAGCAGACTGGGACAGAGACTGCAGGAGAGCGTGGGAGCAACTGGAAGCTATAGCAACCCACCAGTGCCAGAGAGGACGCTCACCGAGAACTCCAGAGGGACGGTGCCAAGGCGACCGGCCGAGACTTGCTGCCCCGCTCCAGCCCGTGGCTACTGCGGCCTCAGTTAAACCCGTGGCCGCTGCCGCCTCTTCTCAGCCCGCGGCTGTAGCCTACCCGCGGCCGCCGCCTCCTCCCCTCAGTCTGCGGCTGTGGCCTGTTCCCCGCCACCCGCCGCCGCCCCTCTCTTGCCTGTGGCTGCAGCAAGTACCATACCGTCGGCGGCCACCACTGTCCCGCTCCGGTCCGCAGCAGGGGCCGGGCCTCTGCTGACCGCGGACTCCCCGTCGCAGCCGCTAGCTGCGCAGGTGGCCTGTCATTCACCACCACCCATCGCTACAGCTTGCCCCAGGCCAGGGCCTGCGGCCCACCCGTCCAAGGACTCCGCCGGGGCCTGTGGGGCTCCAGTGTCATCAGCGCGCCGGAGGGCGCGAAGACTCCGTCAACACCTCAGCAACTGGGCCCAGCAACTACTAAGCCGAAAGACCACCAACCCGAATGGCGAGGGATGTCTAGACAGCTAAGTCGACTTTACAATTAAGGACCTGTAGTCGGTCATACCGCGGCCTTATAGTGACCGGCTATTGCCGGAAGTAGTCGTGTTCTACCTATTTGTCTTTGCTTGTCTAGAGCCCATGCGAGGGCAACCCGGGTTACCCCTGTTGGCGATCAGGCCGTGACTGAGAAAAATTCCCTCTAGTCTTATAAACGTTATTTTAGAAAGCACCAATTTGTCTCGCGACTCGGCACTGCATCCTGCGTACCTGCAAATACCACACTTATGTTACAGAATAAATTACAGGCCGCATGGGAGGGACCATACACTATACACAAGCGGCTAAATGCTGTTATCTATGTGGTGGCCTGTATTGCCAACTGTTCAGCAATAAAGGTTTGGATACGGCTTTAAAGAAGGCTACTACTTGGATATAACACAATTTTATTATACAATGATTAATTTAAATGATAAAACACCAAATTAATGGAATGTATAGCAATTACAGGAAAATAGAAAATAGTAGGATATTGCGTATACTTATATATTCAAACTACAAAGGTTTTAGTACATATACTTACATCAGAAAGAAGAAGAGAAAAGAATCTTCACTAGGGCCATTTACACCTGCCCGGAAATACTTCAGCTGGAGGAGCGGTCAGCGAAGACAGAATGCGTCCTAGGATCTACACTGTGAAGAGCCTCCTCTCACACAGGTCCACAAAGCTCCTGCCTTCAGTGACTGCTTCACCAGCTTTTATATTCTTTAAACAAAGGTTTACACAACATAATATTGTGTAAACATGAAAATACACAAGTTAGTTGTCTGATGTTCCAATCACATGACAGTGGCCAGCTATCATGAATAAATAACATCAAACAAAACTTGCCTCTTCGGACTATTTACTCCTGCCCTAACATTTACATATGATAAGAGTAAATCATACACCAGAACAAAGTTTACAACAACACGCTATGATCAGAACCCTAGCACAAAATATATATATTTCAGACTACAGTTAAAGAGATCTCTAAGATTGAATACACTATAATGGTTTCAGATCGCCAACTATACTCCTGATTCTACATTAGGCTTCCCCAGCTATATTTCTATAGCCTTATGTACAATTATGTACAATTGTCTATATGCCTGGTCCACTTTTAACCCCCATATGACACAAATATCAGATGATGCCTTGTCAATATACTCACACCATTCACTGCTCTTAAAATTCAAGTAAGTCAACAGCCTGATATTACAGGTTAATTTCAATATGGACTAATCAATATATTACAATATGTAGGCTATAAGATATCCATATTTTTATTAGCACCACATGGCCCTAGATGAGCATGCCAAGCGTCAGAAGGTATTCCATGTAAATATGGTGAAGGCTCATCATGACAGGGAGGCCTGTGTATTACCTGGCTGTAGCCTGCCTGAAGAGGAGGAGGCTGATCTGTTACTACATGTGGGGGCTGGGACTCAGTATATGGTGTCCCTGGAGTCAGCAGTGTTTAACCCTGAGCTGTCCCTGGAGCAAGTTCAGAAAAGAGCGACCAGAATGGTGACCGGTCTGCAAACCCTGTCTTATGAGGAAAGGTTGCAGGATTTGGGAATGTTTGGTTTGCAAAAGAGAAGACTGAGAGGAGACTTAATAGCTGTCTACAAATATCTAAAGGGCTGTCACATTGTAGAAGGATCAACTTTATTCTCATTTGCACAAGGAAAGACTAGAAGCAATGGGATGAAACTGAATGGGAGGAGACACAGATTAGATATTAGAAAAAACTTTTTGACAGTTAGAGTGATCAATGAGTGGAACAGGCTGCCACGAGAAGTGGTGAGTTCTCCTTCAATGGAAGTCTTCAAACAGAGGCTGGACAGACATCTGACTGGGATGATTTAGCGAATCCTGCTTTGAGCAGGGGGTTGGACCAGATGGCCCAGGAGGTCCCTTCCAACTCTACGATTCTATGATTCTATGATTCTATGATTCTATCCCACAGTCAGAGGTCAGAGCTGATGGGGGTGCTCAGCGAGTTCACAGAAGTCTTCACAGGGAAACCTAGGAGGACTCACTTAGCCACTTACCATGTAGACACTGGTACCAATCCCCCAGTAAGACAGTCTGCATACCGGGTGTCAGCAGAGGTGAAGGCACACTTGAGGGAACAGGTAGAGGAGATGCTGAACCTCAATGTAATACAAAAATCCCAGAGCGCCTGGGCCTCGCCTGTGGTTCTTGTCCCGAAAAAGGACCGTACTACCTGGTTCTGTGTAGACTACAGAAAATTAAATCTACTGGCTACATGTGAGGTCTACCCCATGCCAAGGATAGACGAGCTCTTAGAGCAGCTAGCTTATGCATCGTACCTCACTATCATGGACTAAAGTAGGGGATATTGTCAGATACCCCTGACCAAAGAAGCTCAGGAGAGGTCTGTGGGTCGCCCTCCCAGGGCTGTGGGGTACTCGGTATCGGGCCGGTGTCAGGGGGACGTGTCACAGCAGCGGTGACCCGGTCCGTGACCCTGGGCGCCCAAGTAATGGGGGAATTGAAATGGTGGAATGTAGTTAATGGAATAGTTCGTGACGCCACCCGTGGTGTTCGGCAAGTGAGATGTTAAGCCAACGCTGCATGCAGATCCGCTGGGACTGATGGTAGGTGCAGCCAAGATGTGAAAGCTCCCCACAGGTGAAGCTGTAGTCCCAGGGCACTGTACATGTGGTTGGCACGGGGATGTAGCAGTGCCGGAAGGGTAGGAAGCAGACAAAGACCCAGCGGGGTGCAATTTCTGTACCTTTACTTGATAAATGCAGTCCAGGGTCCTGATTACAGATGGTATTGGAGCAGGCTAGCCTGGAAGCAGCTCAGGGATTCTCTCTCAGCAGATGGGCTGTGCAGTCTCCTTCTTAGCGCTTATTTGGGTGAAGTACTCCTAGCACTGAGTTACACTGAAGTTCTTCCTACTTCTCTTATTGTCTCTTAGAACTACCTTGTATGGCAGACAGCTGTAGCCGTATTCCTCCCTTGGCTCACTCCATGCTGTTGTGCCTCCAAGTCTTAGATGGGAGTAGGGCATTTACAGCCTCCTACTCCTCTGGTATCTGTTGCAGGACCATTAGTATCCGTACAACGGTGGAGACGAGGCACCAGTTCATGCGCTCTCACTGTGAGGGAGCTCTGTTTTCTCAGCTCAACCTCCAGCTTCTCCCCACATGTCTGCACACGTGGACCTCCTCACACTAACTGACCACTCCTTACTCTTGGCCCTCAGAGAGCACCCCTCCCCTCAATTCTGGTTCAGAGTCCCCCCTGCTGGCCTGGAGTGGAACTGTATTGCATGTATAGGTTAACTGCGAGAGAGACCCTTCACTGCTTCCAAGCCTGGCATTACCCTCCCTGGAGGAAGGCAAAGCCACTGTGGCGGCCATACTCCAGGGGGCGCCACATTCCCCCCTAGTGCAAGTCAGCACTCCTGGGCTGAACAAAACATAAAAAAACATATAAACAGTTAGACAATGTGAACAATTATAATTGTACAAGATTTGTAAAAAGGGAAAAATTTACAAACACCAAGAGCTCCAAAAATAGTCCTATGATGACAAGTCCAAGCATCAATGTCCATGGTCCATTCCTGGGCAAATGGTGAACTATATACAACTTGGTGACCACACAAGTCCTGTGGTACAATGTCCATAAAACAAACTGGAAAATTCAAAGGAAACTCTTACAGGTTACCTGTAGGCACAGAACTTGAAAAGAGTTACATATATACACAATTTCAACATTTACATAAACTTAGCTAGATACGATATCTGATGGGTGGTATACCTTGTGTAGTACGGGTAGACCTGCGTAACACTGGTGTAGTGGGTAACGTACTGGATACACTACTGGTGGTTCTGCATGGCACAGGGATACTAGACTGTCTGTGAACTCTTAGACTCACCATGGGCATAACAGGTTCACCACTGGCAGGGCAAGGGTTCTCTGGCTCCACTGCTGGTGTGGCATCTGCTGCCTGAGTTTCCGGATCTTCAGGATTTTCTTGAGTCACTTCTTCCTGTGCTACCAGTTGGGGAAAGGTCAACACTGGCACCATTATTGCATCATTTACTTTAGTCCAATTCGCAGGGAATTCTCCAAGTATGGTGCTGACCTTTTCTTCCTCTATGGTTTGGATGTTATCTTGTTCTTTCACTCTTTCTCTTAACTGGTCAGGGCATAATTTCAAATGATCCCTTGACACGGCTGCTGAGGTTTCTCCTCCATCTTTACTAATAAGGCACACCTTGGTATTATCAAAGTTTGAGGGTAGAATAGTGTAAGGTTCAGCTTCCCATTGGTCATCCAATTTATGCAGTCTTCTTTTCCTCTTGAGGACTTGTTCTCCTGGTGACAAAGGAATGGCAGGCGCATTTTGATTGTAAAGCTTCTCCTGCTTTTGTCTTGCCTGAGCTAGACTCTTTTCCATGCATTCTTGAACTATTCTGTACTGTTGTTGTCTTTCTGTATCCCAGTCAGCATCTGGTGACGTTACCTCAGGCGTAAGGACTCCCATGTCCAAATCAATAGGCAGTTTACCAGGTCTTGCTCTCATTAAGTAGATTGTGGTACAGTTGGTGGAATTCACTGGAATATGGTTGTAGAGGTCCACCAGATCTGGCAACTTTTCTGGCCACAGATTTCTCTCCTCCAAAGGCAATGTCTTCAGTAGGTCAATCACTACCTGGTTCATCTTCTCACACATGCCATTGTTCTGTGGATGGTAGGGTGTTGTCTGGATCTTCTTGCAACCATACAAGTTACAGAATTCCTGGTACACTTCTGCCTCAAAGGCAGGACCTTGATCTGTAAGCACTTGCTCAGGATATCCATGTGGTCTACAGAGGTGCTGTTGGAATGCTCTGGCTGCAGTCCTGGCTGTTTGATCTTTGACAGGCACAACTACCAGGAATCTTGAGTAGTGGTCCACAATGGTAAGAGCATAGATGTAGCCTGACCAGCTAGGAACCAGCTTCACATGGTCCAGGGCTACCAACTCAAGTGGCTGTTTGGTGATGATTGGCTGTAGAGGAGCTCTCTGGCTGTTTCGATCCTTTCTGCACAGGTTACATTGTCCACACTCTCGGCACCACCTCTCAATGGCTTTCCTCATACCAGCACAGTAGAACCTCTCCCGGAGCAATGCTTCCAAATTCTTCCATCCGAAGTGTCCAGCTCCATTGTGGCATGTGTGGCGCCCCTGAGGCTCTGTCGCCACAGAGGTACTGCACCTCCTAAGGTGTAGTGCCCCACCATCTAGGTAAGTTGGGAGCTCCTTTCCACGCTCCAACACTCGCATCCCACATGACAGGGTAGTTCAGCACAACCACATTGAGGTCTCTCTCTCCTCCTAGACATTAGGAGTGCCTTGGTTGTTCCCTGCTTGGAACACTGGATGTGCTGGGAGGTGGGTGGAGTTGAGATCCATATAAAAGGTTGGGAAGGTTTAGAATTGCAGTTCAGTCTGACAGAAGGTCAGTGAGGAAGGAAGCCACTCAGGAGGAGTGGGGATCCCTGGAAGAAGGGATGGAGGAAGGAGTGTGCAGCTGCCTCAGTGATCTGAGCCAGCTGGCACGGGAAAGGAACAGAAGGAGAAAGACGTAGAACTGCAACCTAAGCTTCCATAAGAGAGAGAAGGATCAGTACGGAACGAAGGAGTAGGAGAACAGAGAGGAGACTTGGGATGGAAGAGGAACCCTGCCTATAGATTCTCAGTGCAAGGCCGGGGCCCGGTCCCCGAGGTTGTATGGACACTTATGGTTCTGCAGCAGACACCGGTGGAGTAGTTGGCTGTAAATTCACTACTCCCAACCAAGACTCGGGGCACAACAGCAACTGATTAGAGAGCCTGGACTCCGGAGAAGGGAGTCCCGGAGAGAGGCTACAGCTGTCTGCCATATGAGTAGAATTGTTAGGAACATCTGACAGGAGGAACTCCAGAGTACCACGGCACTGGGGATCTTCACACCTTAAGGAGCAATAGAGGAGTCGTTCAGGAAAGGTACATGTCGGCGGAGTGTTGGAGAGGAGCTTTCCATCTGGCCTGGAGGTTGACTGAGTCTCTGACCCGGAGGACACGGCCCGGAGGCAGGCACCCTTGTGTACCGCAGACTGTGAGTAAAGCTTTGGAACTGCAAGCCTCGGTGTCCTCTATTCATTCTTGCGCCAACCCACTCAGCACCGCTACATCTGGGTACCATTCTTTACACTGCCTGCACCTTTCCACAACCCTTACAACTACACTGCCCTGGGACATCAGCCCTGCCTGTGGAGGATCACTGCTGCACCACACAATCTGTCCCAGAGGATCTGTCTGCAGCGTCGGCTTAACAACTCCCTTGCCAAGCACCACAGGTGGCGTCACAAACTATTCCATTTCATTAACTACATATACATTCCGCCATTGACTTGGGCGCCCAGGGCCACAGACCGGGTCACCGCTGCTGTGACACCTTCCCCTGACACCGGCCCGGTACCGAGTACCCCGCAGCCCTGGGAGGGCGACCCATATGCTTCCAGGACCATTGATGCCTCTTTCTTTGGGACTATCACCTGCCAGACCAGCTCATGAGTGCGGGCATTGATACTCCTCCGACACAGCTTTCCTTCATAAATGAACAGCCGGCCTCTCTCCTTCCACAACTGCTGGGTTTCCTCAGGAGTATTCGACTCTGGGCGTGAGTCAGCTTGTGACAGTAGCTCCTTCACCAGACGGACTGCGGGGTCATTATCCTGAGCTTCTGCCCAGTCATGATGGGGCAATGGATTTAGGGTGACTTCCTTCAAGCCAGACTGTCTGTTTCTCACTCCTTGAGCACGTTGGGTCGCAAGTGGCCGGTGGAAGGGAGGCAACTCTATTTCTTCAAGAGCCTCAGGGTCTTCTCCTGCATCTGGCAGATTAGGCATTCTGGACAGTGCATCAGCATTGGCATTCTTGTGCCCTGCTCGGTACTTGCTATCCTAAGCTAACCTAAATGAATTCAAGTCTCCAGGTCCAGATGAATTACACCCCAGAGTACTGAAGGAGATAGCAGGAGAAATTTTTGAACCCCTCTCCATAATCTTTGAAAATTCTTGGAGAACAGGAGAAGTCCCAGAAGACTGGAGAAGAGCAAATGTTGTTCCTATCTTCAAAAAGGGGAAGAAGGTGGACCCAGGCAACTATAGGCCGGTGAGTCTGACTTCTATACCAGGAAAGATCTTTGAACAAATTATTAAACAACATGTATGTCAATACCTGGATAAGAATGAAGTGATTAAACAGAGTCAGCATGGGTTTGTAACTAATAAGTCATGTCAGACTAACTTAATTTCCTTCTATGACGGAATCACTGATTGGGTGGATCAAGGAAATGCTGTAGATATAGTATATCTTGACTTCAGCAAAGCATTTGACAAAGTCTCTCATACAATCCTTATTGAAAAAATGACTAAGTATGGAATGGACAAGGCAACTGTTATGTGGATTCATAACTGGCTTAGTGATCGGACCCAGAGAGTGGTCGTAAATGGCTGCACATCCAGTTGGAAGAATGTCTCAAGTGGGGTACCACAGGGCTCTGTCCTGGGCCCTGTATTGTTCAACATCTTTATCAACGATTTAGATGAAGGAATTGAGGGTAAACTGATTAAATTTGCTCATGACACAAAGCTAGGAGGGATAGCTAATACTAAAGAAGAGAGAGAGAGGATTCAAAAAGATATAAATAAACTGGAGAAGTGGGCAGCAATTAACAGAATGGTTTTTAACAGGGAGAAATGTACTACATCTGGGCAATAAAAATGAAAAAAGCATATATAGAATGGGAGGAATAGGGCTAAGTGACAGCACATGTGAAAAAGACTTGGGTATACTAATAGATCACATACTGAATATGAGTCAACAGTGTGATGCAGCAGCAAAAAAGGCAAATGCAATTCTAGGATGTATTAACAGAAGCATACAGTCTAGATCACGTGAAGTCATTATTTCCCTCTACTCCTCTTTGGTCAGACTTCATCTGGAATATTGTGTCCAGTTTTGGGCACCACATTTTAAAAAAGACATCAACAAACTGGAGCAAGTTCAGAAAAGAGCGACCAGAATGGTGACCGGTCTGCAAACCCTGTCTTATGAGGAAAGGTTGCAGGATTTGGGAATGTTTAGTTTGCAAAAGAGAAGACTGAGAGGAGACTTAATAGCTGTCTACAAATATCTAAAGGGCTGTCACATTGTAGAAGGATCAACTTTATTCTCATTTGCACAAGGAAAGACTAAAAGCAATGGGATGAAACTGAATGGAGGAGGAGACACAGATTAGATATTAGAAAAAACTTTTTGACAGTTAGAGTGATCAATGAGTGGAACCGGCTGCCACGAGAAGTGGTGAGTTCTCCTTCAATGGAAGTCTTCAAACAGAGGCTAGACAGGCATCTGACTGGGATGATTTAGCGAATCCTGCTTTGAGCAGGGGGTTGGACCAGATGGCCCAGGAGGTCCCTTCCAACTCTACGATTCTATGATTCTATGATGGTAAACTCATAGTTAGACAGCCGAGCCATGCATCGCTGTTCCAGTGCACCTAGTTTCGCAGTGTCCAAGTGAGTCAACGGGTTGTTGTCCGTGAAAATGGTAAACTTGGCTGAAGCTAGGTAATGCTTGAATCTTTCAGTCACAGCCCAGACTATGGCGAGGAACTCCAGCTTGAAGGAACTGTAGTTGTCAGAGTTCCTTTCAGTGGGACGCAGCTTCCTGCTGGCGTAGGAGATCACTCTTTCCTTCTGTACCTGTGACAGTACTGCTCCCAGTCCCACGTTGCTGGCATCAGTATACAACACAAAGGGTTTGTCATAATCTGGGTAGGCCAGAACTTCATCTCCTGTGAGAGCCATCTTCAGTCTGGTGAAGGACCTCTCCAACTCCTCAGTCCATTCAAATGTGGAACTTTTCTGTTTGGCCTTCTTGGACTGCCCCACCAGGAGATTTTGCATAGGAGTGGCTATTTCAGTGAAGCCTTTGATGAACCTTCGGTAGTAGCCTACCAACCCTAGGAATTGGCGTACTTCATGGAGGTTGCTGGGCTTTGGCCAGTCCCGGATGACTGTGACTTTGTCAGGGTCTGGTGCCACACCTTCTGCACTCACTACATGACCGAGGTACTGTACCTTGGGCTTCAGGAGGTGGCATTTAGAAGGCTTCAAACACCTCAGCCAGGTGCTCCAGATGGTCTTCATAAGTCTTGGAGAAAACAATGACATCATCAAGGTACAACAGGACTGTCTCAAAGTTCATGTGTCCCAGGCAGCACTCCATCAACCGTTGAAATGTTCCTGGGGCAGTCCAGAGCCCAAATGGCATATAATTGAGCTCACAGAGACCCATCGGAGTGGTAAATGCTGTTTTCTCCTTGTCTGCCTCTGCCACGGGAACCTGCCAATACCCACTGGTGAGATTCAAGGTGAAAAAGTAGTTAGCAGTTTTAAGTGCAGCTAATGACTCTTCAATTCTGGGTAATGGGTAGGCATCTTTATGTGTAATGCTGTTAATTTTCCTGTAATCAACACACATTCTCATGTTACCATCCTTTTTCTTTACAAAAACTATGGGAGCTGCCCAGGGGCTACAACTGTCTCTGATAACCCCAGCTTCCTTCATCTCTCTCAACATACCTTTAGCACATTGGTATTGTGTTGGGGGTATAGGCCGATACCTTTCTTTAATGGGTGGATGGTCTCCAGTGGGGATATGATGTTGAACCCCTTTTGCCAGCCCAAAATCTAGTGGGTGTTTGTTTACTAAATACCTGCTCATATTCTTGTGTCACTCTGTAAACCCCATTTTTCTGGTATGAAGGTGTAGAGTCAGTTCCCACCTGCAGTTGCTGGCACCACTCCTCCGGCTGCTTCACAGAGCCATTGTCCTCCACCTGGTCGGATGAGACCAAGGGCCCTGCTGCCTGCAAAGAGTTGTTATTAAGAGTGAGCAGCTTAGCAACTGTGGCGTACCGAGGTATTGTGGCCTCCTCCTCCCCACAATTCAGAAGGCGTACAGGTACTCTCCCCTTTCGTACATCAACCACCCCTCTGGCTGTCAGGACAGTGGACCTGCTATCAGAATATACTGGCTCTACCAATGCCTGGTAATTCTTCCCTCTGAGGCCTATGGCTGCCCGACACCAAATCAACATTTCACATCTAGGAGGTATTGCAATGGGGAAAGCATCACTCACTCTGACGCTGCCAATCTCTCCGCCAGAGAGTTCTACCTGTTGTCTTTACATCAGGGCCTTGATCGCCTTCTGCAGGACTCATTGTTCACTGGAACCAGCAGTTTCAGCCACTTGTTGCAACAAGACAATAACCTCAGACAGACAGTTTTCAATTACATTTGTACCAAGAGTCATCATGGGATTACATTCACGTCGATCAATATCCACAACTATCAGACCTTGAGACTTTAGCTCTACCTGACCCACTTTAACAGTAATCTCTTTACATCCAATCTGCAGCAAAGACTGACCATTACTGGGAACTACTGTCAGTTCATCAGTTGGGCCATGGGTAAGTTCAGAATCAGCCCAATACCTCTTGTAAAGAATGTACGGCATAGTGGTCACCTGGGAGTCAGTGTCCAGCAAAGCGTTCATGGGATGCCGTCAATCACCACAGGGAGGATTGGTCTCCCTCCCACATACTTGGCTCTCCAGTTCCTTGGGCCTGGGGATCCTACTCCTGGGGGTTGGCCCTCTGCCCCAGGGGTTGCTCGTTTAAAGGACAAAATCTTGCAAGATGGCCTGCCTTGTAGCAGCGACGACAGATTGGACGTCCGTCCTGGTCATAGCGATCGTTGTTCCTTCCTCGAAGTGGCGGGGCTCTCCTCCTCCGGAGCCACGGGACATCCTCTGGACTGGAAGCAAGCTGAATCTTTTCTTTGGAGGACACCTGCAGGGACTGCACGGTTTTAGTAAGTGCAGCCATTCCTTTGGTTAACTCCTGGACCTGAAAACGCAGCTCTTCTGTAGGATCTTTATCCAGAGTCTGTGCATCAGCCTCCACAGGGATGGAAGGAAAAGATGTTGCTTCCTGATGGTAAGTGATCGCTGGGCGCCTAGGGGGCACTGGACGGCTGTCAGTTGATTCCTGCAGTACTCGAATAGCCCTGTCCTTAAAATCAGCAAAGTCCAGATCAGGGTTTTGCAGGGTTATGATGCGCAACTGTCCTCTGTGGGTACTGGATAGGAGTCCTTCAATGAACTGCTCCTTTAACAGTTTATCTTCCTCCTTCACACTGTCAGGATCAACTTGCTTAACTGCTCAGCGCCTCCTGCAGGTTAAGAGCATAGTCCCTTATACTGTCCTGCGCTTTCTGTTTACATCCAAAGAACCTCATCTTGATCTCAGCTGAAGTGCGGGTGTCAAAGGTGCTCCTCAGCTTGGCTAGAATCTTTTTAACAGTCTCCTTATCAGTGTCCTGCCAGGCCTTCACCTCTCTCTGTGCTGCACCTGTTAGCTGCCCAATCAGGATGTTCACTTTCTGGCTTTCAGACAGAGGGTATACTTTAAACAGACTGCACAGTCTCTCTTTAAATTCACTCAGGGTATGTGACTCACCCGGGCACTGCGGTAGCCAGGCCGCTACCGGGAGGTAGGGCATAGACAGTGGCATTATGGGGACCGCTGCGGCGGGCGCTACTCCTTGCGGCACTGCAGGGTTGGCGACGGCATCGGCCACTGCATTGTTGCTCGGCACAGACATTCTCTTCCCCCCTAGTTAACTTTAGCCAGGGCCGGAAGTTGTGTGAGCTCACCGGGGGCCACTTCGCAGGCCCGATGCTCCGGGCTGTAGGCCTCAGCTCCTCCCCTTCTCACACGCTGTCCTCTCTTCCCGCTCGGCACTTCACTTCTTCGCCCTCTGTGGCAGGCTCCGCCCACGAAGGCCTGCCCCTTTTTCTTCCCGCGCGCGTCAAGCAGCGCAGCAATGGTGGCAATTGGCGCCAATTTCACACACAGTCTTTTACGCAAACACAGTCTATGGCACCGGGGATACCGGGCTCCGTAATCCTGTTCGTGACGCCAAGCTGGGTCGCCCTCCCAGGGCTGTGGGGTACTCGGTACGGGGCCGGTGTCAGGGGGATGTGTCACAGCAGCGGTGACCCAGTCCGTGGCCCTGGGCGCCCAAGTAATGGGGGAATTGAAATGGTGGAATGTAGTTAATGGAATAGTTTGTGACGCCACCCGTGGTGTTCGGCAAGTGAGATGTTAAGCCGACGCTGCATGCAGATCCACTGGGACTGATGGCATGGTGCAGCCAAGATGTGAAAGCTCCCCACAGGTGGAGCTGTAGTCCCAGGGCAGTGTAGATGTGGTTGGCACGGGGATGTAGCAGTGCCGGAAGGGTAGGAAGCAGACAAAGACCCAGCGGGGTGCAATTTCTGTACCTTTACTTGATAAATGCAGTCCAGGGTCCTGATTACAGATGGTACCGGAGCAGGCTAGCCTGGAAGCAGCTCAGGGATTCTCTCTCAGCAGATGGACTGTGCAGTCTCCTTCTTAGCTCTTATTTGAGTGAAGTACTCCTAGTTCTGAGTTACACTGAAGTTCTTCCTACTTCTCTTATTGTCTCTTAGAACTACCTTGTATGGCAGACAGCTGTAGCCGTATTCCTCCCTTGGCTCACTCCGTGCTGTTGTGCCTGTTAGCAGCGGATTAATCAGCGTAACATCCAGAGTCAGCAACACAGAATGTAGATTTATTCATATCCAGGTTGAACAGCTTACAGCATGAAATGTGATCAGTCTGGTTTCTGCTGTGGCTTGCAGCATGGGAGCATTACAACAACAAGAAGGGAAGAGAAGGAGGGGGCATCCTGTCTGTTTTTTTTTCTGTCACTGAACTTTGTTAACAATCTCACAATATGCACAATATATCAAACAGTACAGTAGTAGTTGTTGCAATACATACAGATCAATATGCATTATTCCAGCACCCCCACTCAACAACTACTTATCCTCTTAGTCCCAGTGTGGTCCTCAATTCTTGGAACCTGGCTCATGGCAATGGCTTTGTCATAATGTCAGCTGCCATCTTATCAGTTTCACAATAGACGAACTGAATTATGCCACGATCTATCAAATCACGTAAATGATGATGTCTGACATCAATGTGCTTGGTTCTAGCACTGATCTTTTGTACAGCAGCTACAGCTAACAAAGCTCTGAATGTGGTCTGTTTAGCGACTGGAGCAAACGTAGCATCGTAATCTTCGCCATACTTTTGAGAATATCCTTTTGCCACCAATCTTGCTTTAAATCTGTGGACTTTACCTTCAGAGTCATATATGGTTTTGCACTTGATTGCCTTTTTGCCCTGTGGAAGCTTGGTGAGTTTCCAAGTTTGAAGTTGATGAAGCGATTTGATTTCCTCATTAGCAGCATTGATCCACTTTGTTCTTTCATGGACAGGCAGTTCTTGCATTTCATCCCATGACTGCGGCTCTGATTCAGGTAGTGTCTTGACTATGTAGAATAGACGTTTAGCTGGTGCGCCTCTGTTTGATCTTGAAGATCTCCTGATTTCAGATTCACCTGATTTTTCTGTTGTTCCTTCAGTGGTTGAAGAATCCAGCCAGACCTCTACATCCTCCTTGTTATTGTCTTGTAATTGTGACTTCAGCTGGACTACTGGCGTGATGTCACAAAACTTGGGGGACACAAAGTTCTCATCAATCACTACATCTCTACTTATTGTGACCTTGTTTGTTTCTGGGTGTAGAATCCTATAACCTTTCTGGGTTTCACTGTAGCCTACCAGGATCCCTTCCTTAGCGTGAGATTCCCACTTATTTCGCCTTTCTTTGGGAATATGTACAAGCGCTTTACTTCCGAGTATTCTTATATGGTGTAGTTTTGGCTTTCTGCTGTTCCATTGCTCAAATGGAGTTTTCTCTGTAGCTTTACCTGGTAGTCTGTTCTGAAGATAGCAAGCTGTCATGATTGCTTCACCCCAATATGCTGTGGGCAGATATGCATCAAACAACATACTTCTTCCACTTTCACAGAGTGTTCGGTTCCTTCTTTCCGCGACACCATTTTGCTCAGGATTGAACGGTACAGTGGTCTGAAATAGGATTCAATTTCTCTTTAAAATGCTCTGTGTCTCATTACTTGTGTATTTAGTCCCATTATCTGCACGTAGAATCTTTGGCATTCTCCCAAATTTATTATATACCTCAGCTAGATATACTTTAAGTTTCTCTGGAACTTCTTTCTTGCTGTGAAGCAGATGGACAACTGTATATCTTGAATGATCATCAATAAATGTGAGAAAATATCTCTTCTTCCTAGGAGTCTGAGTGCTCATTGGACCACAGACATCTGTATGTATTAAATCTAGTGTCTGTTCTGTTCTTGTAGTGCTTCTCTTAGGAAAAGCTTTTCTAGACATTTTCCCTTTGATGCAGCTAGTACATTTCATTATCTGGTTACATAGATCAATTGTAATGTCCTCAGCTAGTTGCTTTTGAACTAACTTCCTTATTGCTTCTGGGTCTCTGTGTGCTAGGCGCCTATGCCATACATGAATGCAGTTATTGTGCCTTTCTTCCTGAGCAGTGTACACACACTCTTTGCATTTAAGCTGGTAAAGTTCATTTGTGATTTTTCCTTCTGCTAGTGTGTGGCCCTCTTTTGAGATGATGCAGCTATCATGCTTAAATGTAACTTCATTTCCTTGTTTTGTGAGTTTCTTCACAGATAGTAAATTACTCTCAAGACTAGGCACATAGAGCACATCTTTTACTGGGATCTTCTTGCTTTGTGTTGGTGAGATTTGACAATCAATATAACCATCTCCTATACCTTGTGAAGTCATGTACTGACCATTAGCCATAATCACTTTCTCTGACTTACTTTGGTTAAGCTTAGAATAGAAGTCCCTGTTATTAGTCATGTGACTAGTTGCTCCAGAGTCTATACACCATGCATGCTTTGATGTATTTACACTGACAGTAAATGCAGTTTCAGTATTCACAGAATCATTTTCTGCAGACACAGCACTTTTAACCCTTTGAAGACTGCTTTGCTTTTTCAGCTGATTCATTCTAGCTTTCCAGACTCTGCAGTCGGCTTTCAAATGTCCTGATTTCTTGTAAACAAAACATTCACGTGTTTCTTTTAGGTGCTTTCTGTTATCATTTAGATTTTGTGTCTGTAAAGCAGATTCTGCATCGCATGTCCTGCTGTTTACACCTTCCGCTTTCCGCTTATATTCATCTATGAGCTTCCCTCTGACATACTCCAATGTAAGCTCATCATCTGGGCGCGCATCTAGTGCGGTTACAAGCGTGTCATAGTTTTCTGGAAGACCACTAAGCAGTAATGCGGCTACATGAAAGTCCTTCAAATCTTCCCCAATGCCTCTCAGGCATTCTACAATCTCTAGAATGCTTGTTATGTAGTCCTGCATATCCTGGCCATTCTGTAGTTTAGACTGGTATAATTTTCATTTATCCTCTCATATTTTCTCTTGCAGTTTCACTTTTACACACATGCACAATCTGATCATCATCTATACTGAGTGATATGGTACTTTGTGCTTTCTGATCCATCTCTATCCACTCCTGTGATACTGGGTCAGGTTTAGGCTCCTGTGTGTATTTCCACGTACCTTCTCTTATCAGCAGCATTTTCACTTTGAATTTCCAGGATTGATAATTCTGGTTAGGCCTGTTTCACACTTCCGTTTTTGTGTCCGCCAAACAGATCCGTTTCCGTTTTTTTGACGGAAACTGATGCAAACGGATCCGTTTTTAAAAAACGGATCCGTTTTTTTGATGGATCCGCGGTAACCGCTAATGGAAGTCTATGGGACAAAAAAAACGGATCCTGCAAAAAATGGCGGATCCGTTTTTTTACGGAAACCAACGGATTTTGACGGATTTGAAAAAACGGAAGTGTGAAACAGGCCTTAGTGAGACTTGGTACTGTAAACTTCATGGAGTTGCTGCTGCTGGTGGCCATCTTTGCTGTCTTCCTTTCTTTTCTTTTCTTTTCTCTGTGCTCTGGGGATCTGGGACTCTAGGACTCTGGGCCCATAACCTGTTAGCAGCGGATTAATCAGCGTAACATCCAGAGTCAGCAACACAGAATGTAGATTTATTCATATCCAGGTTGAACAGCTTACAGCATGAAATGTGATCAGTCTGGTATCTGCTGCGGCTTGCAGCATGGGAGCATTACAACAACAAGAAGGGAAGAGAAGGAGGGGGCATCCTGTCTGGTTTTTTTTTGTCACTGAACTTTGTTAACAATCTCACAATATGCACAATATATAAAACAGTACAGTAGTAGTTGTTGCAATACATACAGATCAATATGCATTATTCCAACAGTGCCTCCAAGTCTTAGATGGGAGTAGGGCATTTACAGCCTCCTACTCCTCTGGTATCTGTTGCAGGACCGTTAGTATCCGTACAACCGTGGAGACCAGGCCCCAGTTCATGCGCTCTCACTGTGAGGGAGCTCTATTTCCTCAGCTCAACCTCCAGCTTCTCCCCACACGTCTGCACACGTGGACCTCCTCACACTAACTGACCACTCCTTCCTCTTGGCCCTCAGAGAGCACTCCTCCCCTCAATTCCGGTTCAGAGTCCCCCCTGCTGGCCTGGAGTGGAACTGTGTTGCATGTATAGGTTAACTGCGAGAGAGACCCTTCACTGCTTCCAAGCCTGGCATTACCCTCCCTGGAGGAAGGCAAAGCCACTGTGGCGGCCATACTCCTGGGGGCCCCACATCTGCCTTTATAATGCCATTCGGGCTGTTTGAGTTTCTAGTGAGGCCATTTGGTATGAAAAATGCCCCTGCCACCTTCCAGAGGTTGGTTAATCACTTACTGGAAGGATTTGATGGTTTGGCCATTGCTTATCTCGATGATATAGCCATTTTCAGTAATTCTTGAGAGGAACATCTTGTACATCTTTCTCAGGTGTTGCAAAGGCTTAACACTGCAGGTCTTTTACTGTTAAGCCGGGGAAGTGTCAGGTAGCCATGCGTGAAGTACAATACCTCAGACATCAAGTGGGGGGAGGCCGGCTAAACCCTGAGCCAGGGAAGGTAGAAGCCATTACAGCCTGGCTCACGCCACGAACCAATAAGCAGGTACTGTCCTTCCTGGGCATGGCTGGCTACTATAGGAGGTTTGTACCAAACTACAGCACTCTGGACCAGCCCGTTAACTGATCTGACCAGGAGGAAGCTTCCCCAGATTGTTTCCTGGACTCCTCAGTGTGAGGAATCATTTTCTGCCCTAAAGTCAGCATTGGTTAGTTCACCTGTCCTTCATGCCCCAGATTTCACTCGCAGGTTTGTAGTGCAGACAGATGCCAGCACCTATGGGCGGTTCTCAGCGAGGTGAACCAGCAAGGTGAGGAGCACCCAATTCTCTACCTAAGCAGGAAACTTCTACCCAGTGAAGTGGCTTATGCCACCATTGAAAAAGAATGTTTAGCAATTGTGTGGGTCCTGCAGAAACTGCAACCATACCTCTATGTGTGCAACTTCACCGTGATAACAGATCATAACCCATTGAGTTGGCTCAACAGAGTAGTTGGGGACAATGGGAAATTGCTTAGATGGAGCCTGATATTACAGCAATATGATTTCACAATTCAACAGTAGAAAGGAGTCGATCATGGCAATGCTGATGGCCTGTCTCGCCAAGGTCGGGCGGAACCAGATACGCGCTCGGGAGCTGACCTGTAAGTCAACCCCCATGCACGCTCATAAGGAGGGAGGTGTAGTGAAATATGTATATATATGGATGTATGACCAGCGGTAAATTAACATCTGTCCTTAGGCCTGTTTCACACATAAGTTTTTTCAAATCAGTCAAAATTCGCCAAAAAGTGAAAATGGCGGATCCCCTAAAAATGTGTAAAAACGGATGCAAGCGGATGGTATGGATCCGTTTTTTGACGGATCCGCTATACAGATTTTTGTACGGATCCGCCCCATCCGCTGGCATCCGTTTTTCCCATCCGTTGGTTCCGTTTTCTGACGGATCCATTTTTCCACACCTCCAAAATGGGGTGCTCCCAAATATGATTGGCTCTTGGAAAATGCTCCCAAATGTGATTGGATACTGGAAACTAGGGAAAACTATATCTATGGTATTGTAAAACAATATCTTTGAAAGGTTGTAGAGCTAGTGGCAGCGATGGAAGGAGTTATTGCGAGTATTAGGCCTGTTTCACACATCCATTTGTGTCCATCAGTCAAAATCCGCCGTTTTGAAAAAAAAAACGGATCCACCGGTGCCAAACGTTGTGGTCAGTACAAGAACGGATCCGTTATCCGCCATTTTAGCGGATTTTGACTGACCAAAAAAACTGATGTGTGAAACAGGCCTTAACAGCTTCTGTGTGGAATTTGATCTTCACTGCAATCGGTTGGCAATTATTGCTCTCCAGAGGGAGAAAAGAAGACTGCGAATTCTGCGTTGGAGAAGGAAGAGACGATGGCAGTGGATTCATCTGATAAATGCACAGAGGTTCACCCGTGGCGTGTTTTCTACACTGTATCTGGAATTGAGGGATAATCCGGACAAGTTCTTCAATTATGTGCGCATGAGGCAGGACTTGTTTGAGATTTTGGTGGAGCATGTTGGAGAACAAATCCAGAGAAGAGACACCTACATGCGGTTTTCTGTATCACCGGCGGAGCGTTTGATGGTGACCCTTCGGTAAGTTATCTATTTTTTAAAAGTTTTCAGATTCTGCAGGCTTTTATTGTTATGTTATGGCTTGTAGTTTGTATTAATTTTACTTTTTTCCCTTTTTTTTACCAGATTCCTGGCAACTGGAGAATCCTTCACCTCCCTCCATTACCAGTTCCGGCTCGGGATTTCAACAATATCTGGAATAGTCCAACAGACCTGCCGGGCATTGTGGGATTGTCTACAGGAGGAGTTCATCCCACAGCCAACACAGGAGAGATGGCTGGAGATTGCGGACAACTTTCAAGAAATCTGCCAGTTTCCGAATTGTGTTGGTGCGCTGGATGGGAATCATATCAGGATTGTGAAACCCATCGGATCCGGATCAGAATTTTTCAACTACAAGAAATTCTTCTCCATTGTACTGATGGCCATTGCAGACGCCAAATGCAAATTTATTGCGGTGGACATTGGTGCGTATGGTCGTTCAAATGACTCTCAGGTCTTCAAGATTTCCCCAATGGGCCGTCGTTTGTATGGAGACAATTTTGACTTCCCACCTCTAAGACCACTCCCTGGAAAAACAGGCCCACCAATGCCATTTGTGTGCGTTGGTGACGACGCATTTCAGCTGTCCAAACATCTTCTCAAGCCCTATGGTAGTCATGGATTGACACACACCAAAAAAATGTTTAACTATCGATTGACCAGAGCGCGAAGAGTGGTGGAGTGCGCTTTTGGGATTTTAACTGCAAAATGGAGAGTGCTGTTAACAGCCATAAAAATGAAAACTGAGACTGTGGATGAGGTGGTGAAGGCGAGTGTGATCCTGCACAACTTTGTACTTTCAAAGGAACCTGTTTCCATGGAAGAAAATGTTTGTGAAACCACCTTGTGGGATTATCAGCAGCCAACTGTTCGGAGTACTGGGTCAGTGGCAAGAATGAGGGACACATTTGCGGATTATTTTCTGTCGCCAGAAGGAAGATTGGAGTGGCAAGATGACAAGGTATATTTTTTTTTTTTTTTACCAAGGTTCCTTTTTTGGATAAGAAAAACTTTAGTAATTTTTTCTTTTTTAGTTTTGATACCTTTACACAAATTTTGGATAATAACAGTGTTGTGTTTTATTACCTGTACACCACCAGTGTTTTTACCAAGTGTTGTGTATTGGTATCTGTACACCACCGGTGTATTTTCAACCTTTTTCCAAGAACTTAAGAAAAAAAGGAAAATACATAATAAAATTCTTTTGAAACAGAAACATGTTTATTTTGCAAATTTTTTTCAAAATTATAAACTGTTTTATTATTTTTGAGAAAACTGTTTTGTTTTTTTTTCAGAAAACTGTTTTCATTTTTTTAAATAAAATTAAATATATAACATAGATTACAGATGCTGATATTGTTGGGTGGAGATATCAGCGGAGGGGTCACCATGGTTGACCACATCGGGGGGGGGGTGGAGGACTGGGAAGGGAGTTGCTGAGGATCAGAAGTGGCAGGGGGGGTTGAAAACATGAGGTTGGGATGGGAGTTGACAGACAGAGGAGGTTTGTGGGAACATTGAAGGTGTGTGTGGGGGTGGGTATGGTGAGGGCATTGGGGTATAATGCAATGGGGAAGGAAGGTACTGGGAAGAATGGAATAGGGAACTAGAGAAAGGAGAGGGAGTGGTAAGAGGATGGATGGTGGTGGAAGGATGGACGGGGAAGGACGGACAGAGGGAGGATGGGATGCTTCGGAGACTACCTCCACTAAGAGCATTGTGACAGGCTTGCATCACATGCATCTGCTGGTGAGTACTTAAACCTTTGATTTGCCGGACAACTGACTGAAAAAAAAATATGTCTCGGCGTCTGGTTTGACTCTGCATTCATCCATTCCATGTAGCTTCTGAGTTCCATGATACTCTGATTGATCATGGTCAACCCAGAAGCTAACTGTTGTCCATAAATGTGGAAACCATTCTGGACAGAGGTGTTCAGACTCAAACAGTCAGACAAGGTCATCCTTTCCAGACCTCTCAGACGCTGCCGGCCAGAACCAAAAGTTGGTCGAGATGTTGGGGCAGTGTCAGAGGGGTGGGGCAAAGGGTACTGTAAGTCGTCACCAGCAGCTTCATGTGATGAAGTCTGCCCTGCTGCTCCAGTGCTGGTGGAGGGGATAGTGGGACGAGACAAGAGGGAAGGTAGAGAGGGGTCGGATACCTCGATGTGGTCACCGGGGGCGGTCTCACTAGGGATCACTCCAGAGTGAGGCAACTCAGAAGCAGGCTCCCGAGTGCTGCAGACGGTGCTAAAAAAAGAGAAAAAAATATATATTAATATATTGATATTTCATTTACATTGCTGAAAAAAAATAATAGGTTAAACATGTCAACATTTGTACTACAGAAATGGTGTGTGGAATATTTACCTTCTGCTCACCATCGTCGACCGGAGGAACGCCAGAGCTCTGTAATGTTTATACGGGGTGCTCCTGCGTCCTCCTGATCCACTCGGGGCCTGCATCTCCTTGTTGAAGTCCCTCTTGAAGCGATCCCTGAGCGACCGCCACCGTATAATAACCCCGTCACCTGTGAAGGAAAAAAACGAAGCGGTTAGTATTCAACACTTCACATGCTGAAATATAAGTTACTGAAATTAGAAAACTTACGCACTAAATCCCTGGCCCTCGCGTCGAGCGCCTCCCAGTTCTCTACAACCTCGGAACACTCCTCATCCCAGAGCCGTCAGGTGGTTGGTTGGTCGGCATGGAAGCGGTTTGCCATGTTCCACAGCGGCTCCCGTGGTTGGACAACCTCAATGAGGAGGTCGACATCAATGAGAAGAGCCTCTTCCACATGTCGTTGTGGAGCACGCTGTGAAACCTGTGAAGAAAAAAAAATAAACAAAAAAAAATGATTACATTCAAACACATGAGGTTCATTAACCCCTTCACGACCAGTGACATAGCGTATGCGTCATGAAAGTCGGTGCCATTCCGACCAATGACACATACCCTGTGTCATGACTTCAAAGCCCCCCTGCGGGTCGGGTGACCTAGGTCACTGAAAGGTCACTCAACCCGCAGATACAGGGGGCTTTGTACTTCACCACAGGGGGTGTGGCTTCACCCCCACGTGGCTACGGTCACTCTGATTGGCTGTTAAAAGTGAAACAGCCATTCAGAGCGATAGTAATATTTCATCAATGAAAATTGATGAAATATTACAATCCAGCCATGTCCGACGCTGCTGTAGCATTGGACATGGCTGGTGACACCAATCCGACCCCCCGTGCCGGTTAAAGGGGGCGATCTGCCCCCGCCACTGAATGACAGCGGCGATGCGCCGCCGCTGTCATCATCTGCCCCCCCGCCTTCCCTCCGCTCCCCCTGCCTTCCGATCGCCCCCCCTCCCACCCCCCCCGGTACTCTCCGAGTGCCGCTATGGCTCCCGGTGTCCCGCGGTCCCGGACCATGGGTGCTGCCATATTGGAAAATGGCGGGCGCATGCGCAGTGCGCCCGACGGCTGCAATTTCCTTTCATTCATTTTGATCACTGTGATAAACTCTCACAGTGATCAAAATAGAATGAAAAGTAAATAAACCCCCCGTTTATCACCCCATAGGCAAGAACAACTAATAAAATAAAGAAATTATTTTTATTTTTCCATTAGGGTTTGGGTTAGGGTGGGAAAGAGGGTTACGGCTAGGATTGGAAATAGGGTTAGGGTTAGAAATAGGGTTAGGGTTGGAATTAGGGTTAGGGTTGGAATTAGCTTTAGGGTTAGGGTGGAATTAGGGTTAGGGTTGGAATTAGGGTTAGGGATGGAACTAGAGTTAGAATTAGGGTTAGGGTTGGAATTAGGGTTAGGGTTGGAATTAGGGTTAGGGTTGGAATTAGCTTTAGGGTTAGGGTGGAATTAGGGTTAGGGTTGGAATTAGGGTTAGGGATGGAACTAGAGTTAGAATTAGGGTTAGGGTTGGAATTAGGGTTAGTGTTGGAATTAGGGTTAGGCTTGTGGTTAGGGTTATGGTTAGGGTTGGGATTAGGGTTAGGGGTGTGTTGGGGTTAGGGTTGGGATTAGGGTTAGGGATGTGTTGGGGTTAGGGCTGTGGTTAGGGGTGTGTTGGGGTAAGGGTTAAAGCTAGAATTGAGGGGTTTCCACTGTTTAGGCACATCACGGGGGTCTCCAAACGCGACATGGTGCAACCATTGATTCCAGCTAATTTTGAGTTCAAAAAGTCAAACGGTGCTCCCTCCCTTCCAAGCCCCGACGTGTGCCCAAACAGTGGTTTACCCCAACATATGGGGTATCAGCGTACTCAGGAAAAATTGCACAACAACTCTGGGGGTCTAATTTCTTCTGGTACCCTTGGGAAAATAAAAAATTGGGGGCTAAAATATTATTTTTGTGGAAAAAAAATTGTTTTATTTTCACATCTCTGCGTTATAAACTTCTGTGAAGCACTTGGGGGTTCAAAGTGCTCACCACACATCTAGATAAGTTCCTTGGGGGGTCTAGTTTCCAAAATGAGGTCACTTGTGGGGGGTTTCTATTGTTTAGGCACATCAGGGGCTCTGCAAGCGTAACGACGACCGCAGACCATTCCGTCAAAGTCTGCATTTCAAAACGTCACTACTTCCATTCCGAGCCCTTACATGGGCCCAAACAATGGTTGCCCCCCACATATGGGGTACCAGCATACTCAGGACAAATTGGACAACAACTTTTGGGGTCCAATTTATCCTGGTACCCTTGTGAAAAAAATTGCTGGCTAAAAATCATTTTTTTTTTTAGGAAAAAAAATTATTTGTAATTTTCACGGTTCTGCGTTATAAACTTCTGTGAAGCACTTGGAGGTTCAAAGTGCTCACTATGCATCTAGATAAGTTCCTTGGGGGGTCTAGTTTCCAAAATGGGGTCACTTGTGGGGGGTTCCACCGTTTAGGTACATCAGGGGCTCTGCAAATGTAACATGATGCCTGCAGACCATTCCATCAAAGTCAGCATTTCATAATGTCACTACTTCCATTCCGAGCCCTTACATGGGCCCAAACAGTGGTCCCCACCCACATATGGGGTATCAGCATACTGAGGACAAACTGGACAACAACTTTTGGGGTCTAATTTATCCTGGTACCCTTGTGAAAAAAAAATTGCTGGCTAAAAATCTTTTTTTTTTTAGGAAAAATATTTTTTATTTTCACGGCTCTGCGTTATAAACTTTTGTGAAGCACTTGGGGGTTCAAAGTGCTCACTATGCATCTAGATAAGTTCCTTAGGGGGTCTAGTTTCCAAAATGGGGTTATTTGCGGGGGAGCTCCAATGTTTAGGCACACAGGGGCTCTGCAAACACGACATGGTGTCCGCTAACGATTAGAAGTAATTTGCATTTCAAAAAGTCAAATGGCTCTCCTTCCCTTCTGAGCCCTGCCGTGCACCCAAACAGTGGTTCCCCCCCCACATATGGGGTACCAGCGTACTCAGGACAAACTGGACAACAACTTTTGTCTAGTTTCCAAAATGGGGTCATTTGTGGGGGAGCTCCAATGTTTAGGCACACAGGGGCTCTTCAAATGCGACATGGTGTCCGATAATGATTGGAGCTAATTTTCCATTCAAAAAGTCAAATAGCCCTCCTGTCCTTCCGGGCCCTGCCGTACGCCCAAACATTGGTTTATGACCACATATGAGGTATCGGTGTACTCAGGAGAAATTGCTCAACAAATTTTAGGATCCATTTTATCCTGTTGCCCATGTGAAAATGAAAAAACTGAGGCTAAAAGAAATTTTTTGTGAAAAAAAAGTACTTTTTTTTTTACAGATCAATTTGTGAAGCACCTGGGGGTTCAAAGTGATCAATATGCATCTAGATAAGTTCCTTGGGGGGTCTAGTTTCCAAATGGGGTCACTTGTGGGGGAGCACCAATGTTTAGGCACACAGGGGCTCTCCAAACGCACGCGACATGGCAAGCGCTAAATATTCCAGCATATTTTCCATTTAAAAAGTCAAATGGCGCTCCTTCCCTTCTGAGCCCTGCCGTGCGCCCAAACAGTGGTTTATGACCACATATGAGGTATCGGTGTACTCAGGAGAAATTGCCCAACAAATTTTAGGATCAATTTTATCCTGTTGCCCATGTGAAAATGAAAAAATTGATGCTAAAAGAAAATTTTTGTTGGAAAAATTAAAATGTCCATTGTTTCCTTCCACGTTGCTTTAGTTCCTGTGAAGCACCAGAAGGGTTAATAATCTTCTTGAATGTAGTGTTGAGTAGCTTGAGGGGTGCAGTTTTTAGAATGGTGTCACTTTTGGATATTTTCTGCCATATAGACCCCTCAAAGTGACTTCAAATGTGAGGTGGTCCCTAAAAAAATGGTTTTGTAAATTTTGTTGTAAAAATGAGAAATCGCTGGTCAACTTTTAACCCTTATAACTTCCTAACAAAAAAATATTTTGTTTCCAAAATTCTGATGATGTAAAGTAGACATGTGGGAAATGTTATTTAGTAACTATTTTGTGTCACATAACTCTCTGGTTTAACAGAATAAAAATTCAAAATTTGAAAATTGCAAAATTTTCTAAATTTTCACCAAATTTCTGATTTTTTCACAAATAAACGCAAAAATTATCGACCTAAATTTACCACTAACATGAAGCCCAATATGTCACGAAAAAACAATCTCAGAATCGCTAGGATCCGTTGAAGCGTTCCAGAGTTATTACCTCATAAAGGGACACTGGTCAGAATTGCAAAAAATGGCCTGGTCATTAAGGTCAAAATAGGCTTGGTCATGAAGGGGTTAATCAATCAGCCAAATAAAGTGTTACTTACCGCTCGCCGACCACCAGATGCAGCATCTCGATGACGCTGGGATGTCCTGGGAGTCGCTCTAGTGCGGGCACCAGATTGTGAAGACTGTAAAAAAAAAAAAAAAAAATTTTAGGGTTGGATGGATGCGTAGTTATTGTGTGCGCTGTGATGAATGTTTGTGTTGGGTGTAGCATTATGTATGTATGTGTTTTTTTATCTGCTAAACTTACACTCTGCTCCCCCTCCTTGCATTTCTGCACCCTGCATGTCTCCTCCTGGAAGCGCCTCAGATTCAGCTTCCTGTGAAAACATAATACATGCATAGAGGGTTAAAAAAAAAAAAAAAAAAAGGAAAATAAGAGCAAAAAAAATAAATTTTTTACCTCAGTTTGCTGATGCTGTGAGGGGGAGCTCCCAGAAGGAGACATATTAAACTGCTGCGGTTTTGCTGGCGGGTCTGCTGCGGAATTGCTGGCAGTTCTGCTGCAACCTTGCTGGATCTGTAAGTATAAAGACACTTGTTTAGCTACTATACAAAGGATTAAATAAGCTTTCAGGCCTTTATACTTTCTTTGAAAACTGAAGTGTTTTCCTAGGATGCTCTGCTGCAACCTTGCTGGCTGGATCTGCAAGTATAAAGAGAATTTTAGTAACATAAAAAAATTCTTCATTGGTATTAATGTGTGTAATTCCCTGAAACTCTCACTGAGAGTATGCCCAAGTGTTTGCCCTGAAACTCTCACTGAGAGTATGCCCAAGTGTTTGCCCTGAAACTCTCACTGAGAGTATGCCCAAGTGTTTGCCCTGAAACTCTCACTGAGAGTATACTCATGTGTTTGCATGTGTGTAATTCCCTGAAACTCTCACTTAGAGTATACCCAAGTATTTGCCCTGAAACTCTCACTGAGAGTATACCCAAGTGTTTGCATGTGTAAATTCCCTTACAATCTCTCACTTGAGAGTATAACCACACTTGTATACCAAAAAACAACACTTAATGTAACCTTTTTTACATGTATACCCATACTTAATTTTACCTGGTTTTAAAATAATACAACGGACAGTTTTTAAAAACAGTTTTTATAAAAAAAATTTTATATTTTTTTCACAAGTAGGAGCTACTCTGCTCTTTATTTTAAATACCACAATAAATGAAAAATAAAAAATAGTAATATACAACAGAAACACCACATACAACACCACAGTTACACCACATACAATACACAGCACAATTGCAAATATGGAAATAAAATTACAGTACTATGAAAATAAAATTCAGTACACATGCAACAGAAAAACTGCGCCAAAAAATGTTGCAAAGTCCGTTCACCTCAGACAGAATCCGCCAGGAATCTGGCGGATCCGCCGAATAGCGGACGTAACGGATGACCATCCGCCAAAATCCGCCACTAATGTATCTCTATGGGAAAAAATGGCGGATCCGCCACAAGAAAAGCGGATCCACCATTTTCAAATTTTGGCGGATTTTGACTGATTTGAAAAAACTCATGTGTGAAGCAGATCTTAGACTGCAGCTCTCCACACAGCTCATGACCTATGTATCCTGAGAAGGCAGTCTCCTGTCTCCATTCTCACCAGCGGACATTACTGAGAACCACAAAGTGGAAACATTTCACACCTTCCAGCTCTTTGAAAAATAATGTATTCATTGTTAAAATAACCATGGTCCAGTCACAAACCAGCAATTAGAATATTAACATGAGAATCTGGTCTAGAAACCTGATCCAAGTAAATCTATAAATTAGGCCTACACACAAAGAAAAAGGGTTCACAGGTGAGGGCAGCATGGACAGTTGATGTGCCTCATTTCATATTCCCCCCCTCCCTCGGGGTCAGAATACAAGACTGCAAAGTTCGATATTTCTGAAAGTTTTCTCCCTTTTATTTTATCACTGTTTTTGCATATTTGTATGTCACTTTTTAGTTCCATATCCTTTTATTATAAGCGCTGTACCTTTTATATTAAAGCTTAAAACTTTAATTAGTCTGAACCTTGTTGCTCTAAAGAATCCATAGCCTTAGAGTGTGCGCTCCTGGTGATTGGCACAGAGTAGTGGTAGTACTTCCGGGACTCATCGCCCGTGTGTTCGGTGAGTGGTGGCAGCGTGTATGAGCGGGGTGTGTGGGCTGTGTCGGGGTGTGATTTATGCTCCCACTGCAGCATAGGACAGAGGTTGAATGCTGGACTTATTGCAAGGAGATGGGGTTGCTCCTGCAAGGGTTAATCTAAGTCACATGCTGATAAGCGGGTACTGACAAATTGGTGGCAGCATGGGATATACGAATATATCCTCCCTGGTAATTCATGACAGCTGGTAATATTGACTTGTATTGTGAGCTGAGCCTTGATCACTAGTGATCTTTGCTGATATGCTAATTATGCATTGTGTTATTGGGCCAGTTTGTTGACTTCGAAAGCAGAGAGGGAAAAACTATGCAAATAGATTAAATACAGTAATCAAATTATCATCTCATCACCATTCTTCCCCTTATCTGTGTTGCTGGACTGAAGGACACTTGTTAAATCTAAAAATAGGTGACATGCCTCTGTATAAAGAGACTGGCGCCCGCTGACCCCTCCGCACTCTATAAACTCCCTGACTCCACAGTCCCTTTAAGACTCCTCTGTCTATTTCAGAATCTACTGTCCCTCTCCAAATCCTTCTGGTCCCTCCACACTCAACTATCCTCTTCTGACTTCTGGTCTTCTGCAGACTTCACTCTTGCTTTCTTGCACTTTTGCAGATTCCTCTATCTCCCACCAGTCCTTTGGGTCTTCCTCCAGACTCGTTTATCTGTTACAGACCACTCTAGCTGTCACTCTTCAGACTCCTGTAGCTCTTCAGATTTCACAGTCTGCTCTCCACTGTCCCCTCCTTCAGACCACTCTATGGCACTCCAGTCTCTTCTGTCTTTGCCTCTTTCCGCTCCAGATTCTTTTGTTGTCCACACGTGGACTCCTGTTTAGTTGACATTGGGCCTCCTCAGCCTTCAGCTCCATCTGCTCCTGGAAGCACTTGATGACCGTCACTGAATGTGGCGAGTTATAGCCAATGTCATCTGTCTAACATCTTCTCAAGCAGCCGAAGATCAGATGATCACGTGAATTGCAATGTCTGCAGGGATTTCCTCTGCTCTGTCTCTGCTGCACCCACAATCCTGCTTTAAGCCTTTGGTTCATGTACAGGAAATCCTGGCAACGGGCCACTGATTGGTCAGGATGGTCAATGTCACTTTGCCCACCACTTTCACCCTCACCAGGCTTCCTACCTGTAATGGGGGTTGTTTACTAGTCTCAGGGCTAATGACTGGCAAACACCCACTGAGACTAGAGGTGACTCACCTACGCTAATTACTAGGGGTCTTTACTAGTCTAGCCATCTAGAGGAGCAGCCATATTCAGTGTGAGCACCCCTGTCATGTCACATGGGCAGCTGCTTCATGTTTTCAGTTTTTGGTCGAACCCTTCCACAATGATCAGGTGTCTCACGTCCACCTGTGCAACCTTCTCTCTTCCCGGTCTCTGCTCCGCATTGTAATCCTCTGTTTATTTTCCGCCTCTCATCTCTTGATTTCTCTGCTGTAAATCCCTTTGCCTGCTAGCGACCACAAAAGCACCTGGTGCCAAAAACTGTCCATGCTTCTGTGCCAAATATAATGAATCCATTGTTCCTGTGAGATAACTAGTTAACCCCACACTTGCCTGTATCTGATGCATCACTCCTACACTTGCCTGTATCCGATGCATCACCCCTACACCTGCCTGTATCCGATGCATCACCCCACACCTGCCTGTATCTGATGCATCACTCCTACTCCTGCCTGTATCCGATGCATCACCCCTACTCCTGCCTGTATCCGATGCATCACCCCTACTCCTGCCTGTATCCGATGCATCACCCCTACTCCTGCTTGTATCCAATGCATCACCCCACACCTGCCTGTATCCGATGCATCACTCCTACACCTGCCTGTATCCGATACATCACCCCTACACCTGCCTGTATCCGATGCATCACCCCACACCTGCCTGTATCTGATGCATCACTCCTACTCCTGCCTGTATCCGATGCATCACCCCTACTCCTGCCTGTATCCGATGCATCACCCCTACTCCTGCTTGTATCCGATGCATCACTCCTACTCCTGCCTGTATCCGATGCATCACCCCTACTCCTGCTTGTATCCGATGCATCACCCCTACTCCTGCCTGTATCCGATGCATCACCCCACACCTGCCTGTATCTGATGCATCACTCCTACTCCTGCCTGTGTCCGGTACTACATCTCTACTCCTGCCTGTGTCCGGTACATCACCTCTACTCCTGCCTGTGTCCGGTACTACACCCCTACTCCTGCCTGTATCCGATGCATCACTCCTACACCTGCCTGTATCCGATGCATCACCCCTAATCCTGCCTGTATCCGATGCATCACTCCTACTCCTGCCTGTATCCGATGCATCACCCCTACACCTGCGTGTATCTGATGCATCACCCCTACTCCTGCCTGTATCCGATGCATCACCCCTACTCCTGCTTGTATCCGATGCATCACCCCACACCTGCCTGTATCCGATGCATCACTCCTACTCCTGCCTGTATCCGATGCATCACCCCTACTCCTGCTTGTATCCGATGCATCACCCCACACCTGCCTGTATCCGATGCATCACTCCTACTCCTGCCTGTATCCGATGCATCACCCCTACTCCTGCTTGTATCCGATGCATCACCCCTACTCCTGCCTGTATCCGGTACATCACCTCTACTCCTGCCTGTGTCCGGTACTACATCTCTACTCCTGCCTGTGTCCGGTACATCACCTCTACTCCTGCCTGTGTCCGGTACTACACCCCTACTCCTGCCTGTATCCGATGCATCACTCCTACACCTGCCTGTATCCGATGCATCACTCCTACACCTGCCTGTATCCGATGCATCACCCCTAATCCTGCCTGTATCCGATGCATCACTCCTACTCCTGCCTGTATCCGATGCATCACCCCTACACCTGCGTGTATCTGATGCATCACCCCTACTCCTGCCTGTATCCGATGCATCACCCCTACTCCTGCCTGTATCCGATGCATCACCCCTACTCCTGCCTGTATCCGATGCATCACCCCTACACCTGCCTGTATCCGATGCATCACCCCACACCTGCCTGTATCCGATGCATCACCCCTACACCTGCCTGTATCCAATGCATCACTCCTACACCTGCCTGTATCCGATGCATCACCCCTACTCCTGCCTGTGTCCGGTACTACAACCCTACTCCTGCCTGTATCCGATGCATCACTCCTACACCTGCCTGTATCCGATGCATCACTCCTACTCCTGCCTGTATCCGATGCATCACCCCTACTCCTGCCTGTGTCCGGTACTACACCCCTACTCCTGCCTGTATCCGATGCATCACTCCTACACCTGCCTGTATCCGATGCATCACTCCTACTCCTGCCTGTATCCAATGCATCACCCCTACTCCTGCCTGTGTCCGGTACTACACCCCTACACCTGCCTGTATCCGATGCATCACCCCACACCTGCCTGTATCTGATGCATCACTCCTACTCCTGCCTGTGTCCGGTACTACATCTCTACTCCTGCCTGTGTCCGGTACATCACCTCTACTCCTGCCTGTGTCCGGTACTACACCCCTACTCCTGCCTGTATCCGATGCATCACTCCTACTCCTGCCTGTATCCGATGCATCACTCCTACTCCTGCCTGTATCCGATGCATCACTCCTACTCCTGCCTGTATCCGATGCATCACTCCTACACCTGCCTGTATCCGATGCATCACTCCTACTCCTGCCTGTATCCGATGCATCACCCCTACACCTGCCTGTATCCGATGCATCACTCCTACACCTGCCTGTATCCGATGCATCACCCCTAATCCTGCCTGTATCCGATGCATCACTCCTACTCCTGCCTGTATCCGATGCATCACCCCTACACCTGCGTGTATCTGATGCATCACCCCTACTCCTGCCTGTATCCGATGCATCACCCCTACTCCTGCTTGTATCCGATGCATCACCCCACACCTGCCTGTATCCGATGCATCACTCCTACTCCTGCCTGTATCCGATGCATCACCCCTACTCCTGCTTGTATCCGATGCATCACCCCACACCTGCCTGTATCCGATGCATCACTCCTACTCCTGCCTGTATCCGATGCATCACCCCTACTCCTGCTTGTATCCGATGCATCACCCCTACTCCTGCCTGTATCCGGTACATCACCTCTACTCCTGCCTGTGTCCGGTACTACATCTCTACTCCTGCCTGTGTCCGGTACATCACCTCTACTCCTGCCTGTGTCCGGTACTACACCCCTACTCCTGCCTGTATCCGATGCATCACTCCTACACCTGCCTGTATCCGATGCATCACCCCTAATCCTGCCTGTATCCGATGCATCACTCCTACTCCTGCCTGTATCCGATGCATCACCCCTACACCTGCGTGTATCTGATGCATCACCCCTACTCCTGCCTGTATCCGATGCATCACCCCTACTCCTGCCTGTATCCGATGCATCACCCCTACTCCTGCCTGTATCCGATGCATCACCCCTACACCTGCCTGTATCCGATGCATCACCCCACACCTGCCTGTATCCGATGCATCACCCCTACACCTGCCTGTATCCAATGCATCACTCCTACACCTGCCTGTATCCGATGCATCACTCCTACTCCTGCCTGTATCCGATGCATCACCCCTACTCCTGCCTGTGTCCGGTACTACACCCCTACTCCTGCCTGTATCCGATGCATCACTCCTACACCTGCCTGTATCCGATGCATCACTCCTACTCCTGCCTGTATCCAATGCATCACCCCTACTCCTGCCTGTGTCCGGTACTACACCCCTACACCTGCCTGTATCCGATGCATCACTCCTACACCTGCCTGTATCCGATGCATCACTTCTACTCCTGCCTGTATCCGATGCATCACCCCTACTCCTGCCTGTGTCCGGTACTAAACCCCTACACCTGCCTGTATCCGATGCATCACCCCACACCTGCCTGTATCTGATGCATCACTCCTACTCCTGCCTGTGTCCGGTACTACATCTCTACTCCTGCCTGTGTCCGGTACATCACCTCTACTCCTGCCTGTGTCCGGTACTACACCCCTACTCCTGCCTGTATCCGATGCATCACTCCTACACCTGCCTGTATCCGATGCATCACCCCTAATCCTGCCTGTATCCGATGCATCACTCCTACTCTTGCCTGTATCCGATGCATCACCCCTACACCTGCGTGTATCTGATGCATCACCCCTACTCCTGCCTGTATCCGATGCATCACCCCTACTCCTGCCTGTATCCGATGCATCACCCCTACTCCTGCCTGTATCCGATGCATCACCCCTACACCTGCCTGTATCCGATGCATCACCCCACACCTGCCTGTATCCGATGCATCACCCCTACACCTGCCTGTATCCAATGCATCACTCCTACACCTGCCTGTATCCGATGCATCACCCCTACTCCTGCCTGTGTCCGGTACTACAACCCTACTCCTGCCTGTATCCGATGCATCACTCCTACACCTGCCTGTATCCGATGCATCACTCCTACTCCTGCCTGTATCCGATGCATCACCCCTACTCCTGCCTGTATCCGATGCATCACTCCTACACCTGCCTGTATCCGATGCATCACTCCTACTCCTGCCTGTATCCAATGCATCACCCCTACTCCTGCCTGTGTCCGGTACTACACCCCTACACCTGCCTGTATCCGATGCATCACTCCTACACCTGCCTGTATCCGATGCATCACTTCTACTCCTGCCTGTATCCGATGCATCACCCCTACTCCTGCCTGTGTCCGGTACTACACCCCTACACCTGCCTGTATCCGATGCATCACCCCACACCTGCCTGTATCTGATGCATCACTCCTACTCCTGCCTGTGTCCGGTACTACATCTCTACTCCTGCCTGTGTCCGGTACATCACCTCTACTCCTGCCTGTGTCCGGTACTACACCCCTACTCCTGCCTGTATCCGATGCATCACTCCTACTCCTGCCTGTATCCGATGCATCACTCCTACTCCTGCCTGTATCCGATGCATCACTCCTACTCCTGCCTGTATCCGATGCATCACTCCTACACCTGCCTGTATCCGATGCATCACTCCTACTCCTGCCTGTATCCGATGCATCACCCCTACACCTGCCTGTATCCGATGCATCACTCCTACACCTGCCTGTATCCGATGCATCACCCCTAATCCTGCCTGTATCCGATGCATCACTCCTACTCCTGCCTGTATCCGATGCATCACCCCTACACCTGCGTGTATCTGATGCATCACCCCTACTCCTGCCTGTATCCGATGCATCACCCCTACTCCTGCTTGTATCCGATGCATCACCCCACACCTGCCTGTATCCGATGCATCACTCCTACTCCTGCCTGTATCCGATGAATCACCCCTACTCCTGCTTGTATCCGATGCATCACCCCACACCTGCCTGTATCCGATGCATCACTCCTACTCCTGCCTGTATCCGATGCATCACCCCTACTCCTGCTTGTATCCGATGCATCACCCCTACTCCTGCCTGTATCCGGTACATCACCTCTACTCCTGCCTGTGTCCGGTACTACATCTCTACTCCTGCCTGTGTCCGGTACATCACCTCTACTCCTGCCTGTGTCCGGTACTACACCCCTACTCCTGCCTGTATCCGATGCATCACTCCTACACCTGCCTGTATCCGATGCATCACCCCTAATCCTGCCTGTATCCGATGCATCACTCCTACTCCTGCCTGTATCCGATGCATCACCCCTACACCTGCGTGTATCTGATGCATCACCCCTACTCCTGCCTGTATCCGATGCATCACCCCTACTCCTGCCTGTATCCGATGCATCACCCCTACACCTGCCTGTATCCGATGCATCACCCCACACCTGCCTGTATCCGATGCATCACCCCTACACCTGCCTGTATCCAATGCATCACTCCTACACCTGCCTGTATCCGATGCATCACTCCTACTCCTGCCTGTATCCGATGCATCACCCCTACTCCTGCCTGTGTCCGGTACTACACCCCTACTCCTGCCTGTATCCGATGCATCACTCCTACACCTGCCTGTATCCGATGCATCACTCCTACTCCTGCCTGTATCCAATGCATCACCCCTACTCCTGCCTGTGTCCGGTACTACACCCCTACACCTGCCTGTATCCGATGCATCACTCCTACACCTGCCTGTATCCGATGCATCACTTCTACTCCTGCCTGTATCCGATGCATCACCCCTACTCCTGCCTGTGTCCGGTACTAAACCCCTACACCTGCCTGTATCCGATGCATCACCCCACACCTGCCTGTATCTGATGCATCACTCCTACTCCTGCCTGTGTCCGGTACTACATCTCTACTCCTGCCTGTGTCCGGTACATCACCTCTACTCCTGCCTGTGTCCGGTACTACACCCCTACTCCTGCCTGTATCCGATGCATCACTCCTACTCCTGCCTGTATCCGATGCATCACTCCTACTCCTGCCTGTATCCGATGCATCACTCCTACTCCTGCCTGTATCCGATGCATCACTCCTACACCTGCCTGTATCCGATGCATCACTCCTACTCCTGCCTGTATCCGATGCATCACCCCTACTCCTGCCTGTGTCCGGTACTACACCCCTACTCCTGCCTGTGTCCGGTACTACACCTCTACTCCTGCCTGTGTCCGGTACATCACCTCTACTCCTGCCTGTGTCTGGTACTACACCCCTACTCCTGCCTGTGTCCGGTACTACACCCCTACACCTGCCTGTATCCGATGCATCACTCCTACTCCTGCCTGTATCCGATGCATCACTCCTACACCTGCCTGTATCCGATGCATCACTCCTACTCCTGCCTGTATCCGATGCATCACTCCTACTCCTGCCTGTATCCGATGCATCACTCCTACACCTGCCTGTATCCGATGCATCACTCCTACTCCTGCCTGTATCCGATGCATCACCCCTACTCCTGCCTGTGTCCGGTACTTCACCCCTACTCCTGCCTGTGTCCAGTACTACACCTCTACTCCTGCCTGTGTCCGGTACATCACCTCAACTCCTGCCTGTGTCTGGTACTACACCCCTACTCCTGCCTGTGTCCGGTACTACACCCCTATTCCTGCCTGTGTCCGGTACATCACCTCTATTCCTGCCTGTGTCCAGTACTACACCCCTACTCCTGCCTGTGTCCGGTACTACACCCCTACTCCTGCCTGTGTCCGGTACATCACCTCTACTCCTGCCTGTGTCCGGTACTACACCCCTACTCTTGCCTGTGTCCGGTACTACACCTCTACTCCTGTCTGTGTCTGGTACTACACCCCTATTCCTGCCTGTGTCCGGTACTACACCCCTACTCCTGCCTGTGTCCGGTACTACACCCCTACTCCTGCCTGTGTCCGGTACATCACCTCTACTCCTGCCTGTGTCCGGTACTACACCCCTACTCCTGCCTGTGTCCGGTACATCACCTCTACTCCTGCCTGTGTCCGGTACATCACCTCTACTCCTGCCTGTGTCTGGTACTACACCCCTACTCTTGCCTGTGTCCGGTACTACACCCCTACTCCTGCCTGTATCTGATACATCATCTCTACACCTGCCTGTGTCTGGTGCATTAACGCTTCACTCGCCCTGCACCATCCATCACTCCTACCGCCCATTTGATCATCACACGGTGACACCATGGCCCCTGATGTATTATGTAAAGACTTTCCATGGGCTCCTGTAATTCCAGCCGGAGGAGTCTTCACCTGCTGCCAGGAATCACAGACCTGCACGGAGGCCATTGATTTTATGAGGCGATTCCTTTACTGCAACTGACATAAAGTCTTCTGTATGTGGAGAAACGGGTGCACCCCATCTCCCAGCGCCCCCTAATACTGGATCATGGCCTGTGGCTACAGAGCGATCCCTTCCCCCACCTGGGTCTCCGGTGTCTGCACACATCATCCTCTCTGGGAATTTTCTCACACGTCAGGGAGGAATTTTCCACTCCCTGGTGGGAATTGTCACTGTCAGCATCTGCAACACCATTATCTGTGGAGCTCTCGGTGCACAAGGCAGTTTATATTACCCATAATCCCTCTGCACAGGAACCTTATGGGGTTAATTCTGCTGCTCTGTGTAGGCCTCAAAAGTAGTGATGACACCATCCCATCATCCATGACACCCGTCCGCAGGTGTGCTCCTCCACAGAGCTGCAGCTGGCCTACCCTGTGCATCAGTGTGGTACCGGCAGGTACGCGGGATGCAGTGACGAGACGCGAGACGAGTTTATGCTTTTGATAATAACTTTTTATAGGTATAGATCAGGTGGGCTAGTCTAAGCAACCAAACAGGTAACAGGGATTGTCCTCGCAGGGACTTAACACAGGCAAACACGGATATATAAGAACACGTCTACCCCGGCAAAGGCCGGTCACTATAGGGCCGCGGTATGGCCGACTACGGGTCCTTAGTTATATAAAGTCATTTATCCGTCCTGATGTCTTCAGCGTCCTGGGTGATGGTTCTTCGGCGTAGCAGCCGCTGGGCCCAGCTGCTGAAGAACTGGCGCAGTCTGCAAGCGTTCTGACGCCCAGGCAAAGCAGGGGCACAACAAGCCCCAGAAGAGTTCTTGGACAGATGGGCCGCAATCCCCAGACGGGGGTAAGTGGTCGCGAAGCGGGATGGCAGTTGGCAAGCCACCGGCGCAGCCAGCGGCTGTAACAGGGGGCCCGCGGTGGGCGAAGGCCCGACTCTTGCCATGGACTGGAGTGGGGAACTAGTGGTTGCCGTCTGCAATGAACTGGCCGCAGCTGCGGTTGGGAGCGGGGCGGCTGCGGGCGGTGAGGGGTAGGCCGCAGCTGCGGGCTGGAGTGAGGCGGCAACAGCCACGGGTGACCGCGGGCAGGCCGCAGCCGCGGGCCGGAGTGTGGCGGCAACAGCCGCCGGTGTCCGCGGGTTGAAGCGGAGCAGCGGTTCTCTGACGGCCAACTCGGCGCCATCCGCCTTGCTTCTGTCCTCCTCTCTGGCCTCTGCACGTCCCTCTGGCTCTCACACGCTCCCACGGTCTCCTGTTCCTACTTCCCCGTTCTGCTGACTCACTGTGACTAGCGTTCTCCTCCCTTTTTATATCAGCTCCTCCCTCAACCCATCTGTCAGTCTCAGCGGTCCGGCCCTGAACTCTGTCCGCCGGAAACAACTTCCCCCGGAACCTAAATGACAGTCCCCTTGGTTCCGGCCCGGACACTCGGCGGGGGCCCTTCCTCCCACATTAGGGCCCAATTAATTTCATTATTTGAGCCTTTTTTGATGTTTTTAGTGGCTTTTGAGTCACGTAAAACCTTTCTTTTTCTGGTTTGCCTCTGAATGTACGTCTCCTGTAGTGACCGTACACCCCCTCTATACTGATCGTGCGTCTCCCATAGTGACCGCACACCCCCTCTATACTGATCATAAGTCTCCTATAGTGACCTTATACCCCCTCTATACTGATCGTGCGTCTCCTGTAGTGACCTTACACCCCCTCTATACTGATCATGTGTCTCCTGTAGTGACAGTACACCCCCTCTATAATGATCATGCATCTCCTGTAGTGACAGTACACCCCCTCTATACTGATCGTGCGTCTCCTATAGTGACATTACACCCCCTCTATACTGATCATAAGTCTCCTATAGTGACCTTATACCCCCTCTATACTGATCGTGCGTCTCCTGTAGTGACCTTACACCCCCTCTATACTGATCATGTGTCTCCTGTAGTGACAGTACACCCCCTCTATAATGATCATTGGTCTCCTATAGTGACCTTATACCCCCTCTATACTGATCCTGCGTCTCCTATAGTGACTTTACACCCCCTCTATACTGATCATGTGTCTCCTGTAGTGACAGTACACCCCCTCTATAATCGTGCATCTCCTGTAGTGACAGTACACCCCCTCTATACTGATCCTGCGTCTCCTATAGTGACCTTACACCCCCTCTATACTGATCGTGCGTCTCCTGTAGTGACCGTACACCCCCTCTATACTGATCATGTGTCTCCTGTAGTGACAGTACACCCCCTCTATAATCGTGCATCTCCTGTAGTGACAGTACACCCCCTCTATACTGATCCTGCGTCTCCTATAGTGACCTTACACCCCCTCTATACTGATCGTACGTCTCCTGTAGTGACCTTACACCCCCTCTATACTGATCGTACATCTCCCGTAGTAACCGTATGTAGGGAGGAGGACCCCCACAGAGTGTCCGGGCCGGAACCAAGAGGACCGGCATCTGATCCTAAGGAAACAGTACCCGGGGAACAGGAGGAGAGTGGACTGTTGAGAGTGACAGGACAGCAGGGGGAGGGGCGAGTATCAAAGGGACAGGGAGCGCGCAGAGGAGTCAGTTGGTGATACGTCAGACACGGAGCAGGAGATGGAGGGGGTGTGAGAGAGCGGGAAGGACACTGACAGTTCAGAGAAGAGACCAGCAGCAGAAGGGAGATACGCAGTGGCCCTCAGGAAGGAGGCGCCGAGCTTTCCGACAGGCGACTGTCTCTTCACCCCAATCCCGGGTTACGATCTGCCCCCGGTCATCCTCGGCCGTTACTGCTGAGCTCAAGCCCTCTGTGGCCTGTCCGCTCCCTCTCCCGGCTGCTGCCATTCCCCTTCAGCCCGCGGTTGCAGCCTGCCCGCTGCCAGTTCATGTCAGCCCGTGGTTGCGGCCTGTCTATCACCGCACACAGCCGCCTTCACCCCGCTGCAGTTGGCAGTTGGAGCCTGTTCCTCGTCAACAGAGACACTCTGCACAGAGCCCCAGGCTGTGCGCGCAGCCAGTAAACCGCCACTCCGTCCCCGCGAGGACAACTGTTACCCCTTTTTGGTTGCTTAGTATAGCCCTAGCGGCTTAAAATTATAAAAAGTTTGCTTTTCAAAATTCAACCAGTCTCGCGTCGCGTCTCGTCACTGCATCCTGCGAACCTGCTGTTACCTACACGTACACCCCCTACATACTGATCGTACATCTCTTGTAGTGACAGTACACTCCCTCTATACTGATCGTACACTTCCTATAGTGACCGTACACCCCCTCTATGCTGATCGTACATCTCTTGTAGTGACAGTACACTCCCTCTATACTGATCGTACACTTCCTATAGTGACCGTACACCCCCTCTATACTGATCGTACATCTCTTGTAGTGACAGTACACTCCCTCTATACTGATCGTACACTTCTTATAGTGACCGTACACCCCCTCTATGCTGATCGTACATCTCTTGTAGTGACAGTACACTCCCTCTATACTGATCGTACACTTCCTATAGTGACCGTACACCCCCTCTATACTGATCGTACATCTCTTGTAGTGACAGTACACTCCCTCTATACTGATCGTACACTTCCTATAGTGACCGTACACCCCCTCTATGCTGATCGTACATCTCTTGTAGTGACAGTACACTCCCTCTATACTGATCGTACACTTCCTATAGTGACCGTACACCCCCTCTATACTGATCGTACATCTCTTGTAGTGACAGTACACTCCCTCTATACTGATCGTACACTTCCTATAGTGACTGTACACCCCCTCTATACTGATCGTACATCTCTTGTAGTGACAGTACACTCCCTCTATACTGATCGTACACTTCCTATAGTGACCGTACACCCCCTCTATGCTGATCGTACATCTCTTGTAGTGACAGTACACTCCCTCTATACTGATCGTACACTTCCTATAGTGACCATACACCCCCTCTATACTGATCGTACATCTCTTGTAGTGACAGTACACTCCCTCTATACTGATCGTACACTTCCTATAGTGACCGTACACCCCCTCTATGCTGATCGTACATCTCTTGTAGTGACAGTACACTCCCTCTATACTGATCGTACACTTCCTATAGTGACCGTACACCCCCTCTATACTGATCGTACATCTCTTGTAGTGACAGTACACTCCCTCTATACTGATCGTACACCCCCTCTATGCTGATCTTGCGTCTCCCGTAGTGACCGCACACCTCCTCTATACTGATCGTGCATCTCGTATAGTGACCTTACACCCCCTCTATACTGACCGTACGCCTCTTGTAGTGGCAGTACACCCCCTCTATACTGACCATACGCCTCCTGTAGTGACAGTACACCCCCTCTATACTGATCGTACGCCTCCTGTAGTGACAGTACACCCCCTCTATACTGATCGTACGCCTCCTATAATGACCGTACGCCCCCTCTATACTGATCGTAAGCCACCTGTAGTGACCATACACCCCCTCTATACTGATCATATGTCTCCTGTAGTGACCATACACCCCCTCTATACTGATTGTACGCCTCCTATAATGACCGTACGCCCCCTCTATACTGATCGTAAGCCACCTGTAGTGACCATACACCCCCTCTATACTGATCGTACGCCTCCCGTAGTGACCGTACACCCCCTCTATACTGAACATACACCTCCTATAGTGACCATGCACCCACTCTTTAGATTGTACATTTCCTGTAGTCAACGTACACCCCCCTCTATATTGATTGTACGCCTCCTGTATTGACCATATAACACCTCAATATTGATCGTACGCCACCCGTAGTGACCATACAATCCCTCTATACTTATCTTATGTCTCCTGTAGTGACCATACACCCCTTCTATACTGCTCGTACACCTCCTGTAGTGACCGTAGGCCCCCTCTATACTGATCGTACACCTAACTTCAGTGACAGTACACCCCCTCTATACTGATCGTAAGCCTCCTGTAGTGACTGTATAACCCCTCTATACTGATCGTACATCTCCTGTAGCGACAGTAAACCCCCTCTATACTGATCATACACCTCCTGTAGTGACAGTAAACCCCCTCTATACTGATCATACACCTCCTGTAGTGACAGTACACCCCCTCTATACTGATCATACATCTCCTGTAGTGACCGCACACCTACTCTATACTGATCGCGCGCCTCCTGTTGTGACTCTACACCCCCTCTATACTGACCATACGTCTCCTGTAGTGACCGTACACCCCCTTTATACTGATCGTACAGTTGTGGCCAAAAGTATTAACACCCCTGCAATTCTGTCAGATAATACTCAGTTTCTTCCTGAAAATGATTGCAAACACAAATTCTTTGGTATTATTATCTTCATTTAATTTGTCTTAAGTGAAAAAACACAAAAGAGAATGAAGAAAAAAGCAAAACATTGATCATTTCACACAAAACTCCAAACATGGGCCAGACAAAAGTATTGGCACCCTCAGCCTAATACTTGGTTGCATAACCTTTAGCCAAAATAACTGCGACCAACCGCTTCCAGTAACCATCAATGAGTTTCTTACAATGCTCTGCTGGAATTTTAGACCATTCTTCTTTGGCAAACTGCTCCAGGTCCCTGATATTTGAAGGGTGCCTTCTCCAAACTGCCATTTTTAGATCTCTCCACAGGTGTTCTATGGGATTCAGGTCTGGACTCATCGCTGGCCATCTTAGAAGTCTCCAGTGCTTTCTCTCAAACCATTTTCTAGTGCTTTTTGAAGTGTTTTGGGTCATTGTCCTGCTGGAAGACTCATGACCTCTGTGGGAGACCCAGCTTTCTCACACTGGGCCCTACATTATGCTGCAAAATTTGCTGGTAGTCTTCAGACTTCATAATGCCATGCACACGGTCAAGCAACCCAGTGCCAGAGGCAGCAAAGCAACCCCAAAACATCAGGGAACCTCCGCCATGTTTGACTGTAGGGACCGTGTTCTTTTCTTTGAATGCCTCTTTTTTTCTCCTGTAAACTCTATGTTGATGCCTTTGCCCAAAAAGCTCTACTTTTGTCTCATCTGACCAGAGAACATTCTTCCAAAACGTTTTAGGCTTTTTCAGGTAAGTTTTGGCAAACTCCAGCCTGGCTTTTTTATGTCTCGGGGTAAGAAGTGGGGTCTTCCTGGGTCTCCTACCATACAGTCCCTTTTCATTCAGACGCCGACAGATAGTACGGGTTGACACTGTTGTACCCTCGGACTGCAGGGCAGCTTGAACTTGTTTGGATGTTAGTCAAGGTTCTTTATCCAACATCCGCACAATCTTGCGTTGAAATCTCTTGTCAATTTTTCTTTTCCGTCCACATCTAGGGAGGTTAGCCACAGTGCCATGGGCTTTACACTTCTTGATGACACTGCGCACGGTAGACACAGGAACATTCAGGTCTTTGGAGATGGACTTGTAGCCTTGAGATTGCTCATGCTTCCTCACAATTTGGTTTCTCAAGTCCTCAGACAGTTCTTTGGTCTTCTTTCTTTTCTCCATGCTCAATGTGGTACACACAAGGACACAGGACAGAGGTTGAGTCAACTTTAATCCATGTCAGCTGGCTGCAAGTGTGATTTAGTTATTGCCAACACCTGTTAGGTGCCACAGGTAAGTTACAGGTGCTGTTAATTACACAAACTAGAGAAGCATCACATGATTTTTCGAACAGTGCCAATACTTTTGTCCACCCTCTTTTTTATGTTTGGTGTGGAATTATATCCAATTTGGCTTTAGGACAATTCTTTTTGTAACATAGTAACAGAGTTATTAAGGTTGAAGGGAGACTTTAAGTCCATCTAGTTCAACCCATATCTTATCCTAACTTGCCCTAACATGTTGATCCAGAGGAAGGCAAAAAAAAAACCCCATGTGGCAAACAGTAAGCTTCACATTGGGGAAAAAAATTCCTTCCCGACTCCACATACGGCAATCAGACTTGCTCCCTGGATCAAAGCAATATTAAGGAGACTAGTGTATATACCCTGTAATATTATAATTTTCAAGAAAGGCATCCAGGCCCTTCTTAAATTTTAGTAGGGAATCACTCATTACAACATCATATGGCAGAGAGTTCCATAGTCTCACTGCTCTTACAGTAAAGAATCCGCGTCTGTGAGTATGCTTAAACCTTCTTTCCTCCAGACGCAGAGGATGCCCCCTTGTCCCCATCACAGGTCTAAGAGTAAAAAGATCATTAGAAAGGTCTTTGTATTGTCCCCGCATATATTCATACATTGTAATAAGATCACCCCTAAGCCTTCGATTCTCCAAACTAAATAACCCCAAGTGTAATAACCTGTCTTGGTATTGCAGACCCCCTAGTTCCCTAATAACCTTGGTCGCTCTTCTCTGCACCCGCTCCAGTTCAGCTATGTCCTTATTATATACCGGAGACCAGAACTGTACACAGTATTCTAAGTGTGGTCGCACTAGTGACTTATATAGAGGTAACATTATGTTCTGCTCATGAGCATCTATGCCTCTTTTAATGCATCCCATTATTTTATTTGCCTTTGCAGCAGCTGCCTGACACTGGCCACTAAATGTGAGTTTGTCGTCCACCCATACACCCAGGTCTTTTTCAGTGACAGTTTTGCCCAGTGTTTTACAATTAAGCACATAATTACACATCTTGTTCGTTCTACCCAAGTGCATGACCTTACATTTATCCCCATTAAAGCTCATTTGCCATTTATCATCCCAAGCTTCTAGTTTACATAAATCCTCCTGTAATATAAAATTGTCCTCCTCTGTATTGATTACCCTGCAGAGTTTAGTGTCATCTGCAAATATTGAAATTCTACTCTCTATGCCCCCTACAAGGTCATTAATAAATATGTTAAAAAGAAGTGGGCCCAAAACTGACCCCTGTGGTACCCCACTGCTAACCGTGACCCAGTCCGAGTGTGCTCCATTAATAACCACCCTTTGTTTCCTATCCCTGAGCCAGCTCTTAACCCACCTACACATATTTTCCCCTATCCCCATTGTTCTCAATTTATGTATCAACCTTTTGTGTGGCACCGTATCAAAAGCTTTCGAAAAGTCCATGTACACCACGTCCACTGCATTCCCTTGGTCCAGTCCGGAACGTACCTCTTCATAAAAGGTTATCAGATTAGTCTGACAGGAACGGTCCCTTGTAAACCCATGTTGATATTGGGTCATGAGGTTATTCTTCTCCAGATACTCCAGTATAGTATCTCTTAGAAAACCCTCCAGGATTTTACCCACAGTTGAGGTTAAACTTACTGGCCTATAATTTCCAAGTTCAGTTTTTGTCCCCTTTTTGAATATTGTCACCACATTTGCTATACGCCAGTCCTGTGGTACAGACCCTGTTATTATGGAATCTTTAAAGATTAAAAATAATGGTCTATCTATGACTGTGCTTAATTCCTGCAGTACTCGGGGGTGTATCCCATCCGGGCCCGGGGATTTGTCAATTTTAGTGATTTTTAGACGCCGCCGTACTTCCTGCTGGGTTAAGCAGGTGACATTTAACGGAGAATTTTTATCCCTGATCATGTTATCCGTCATGGGATTTTCTTGTGTAAATACTGATGAAAAAAAGTCATTGCGCATATTGGCTTTTTCCTCATCCTCATCCACCATTTCACCCAGACTATTTTTAAGGGGGCCAACACTATCATTTTTTAGCTTCTTACTATTTATGTATTTTGCTGTCTTGATTTGCTTTTTACAGAATTATTTAATTTTCTGTATTTATTTAATGCCTCATCACTACCTACTTGCTGTAATTCTCTAAATGCTTTATTTTTGTCCCTTATTGCGCCCGTTACAGATCTATTTAGCCATAGTGGTTTCCTCCTATTTCTAGCAGGTTTATTCCCATACGGTATATATTGTGCACAGCTCCTATTCAGGAGGATAATAAACGTCTCCCATTGTCTTTGTGTATTTTTATGTCTCAGGATATCGTCCCAGTTATTGCACCAAGATCATCTCTCATCCGTGGGAAATTTGCCTTCCTGAAGTTTAGTGTCCTTGTAACCCCTCTACTACACATCTTATTAAAGGATACATGAAAACTTATTATCTTGTGATCACTATTACCCAAGTGACCCCCAACCCTTATATCTGATCTGCGGTCTGGCCTGTTGGTTAATATTAGGTCTAGCAGTGACCCCCCTCTTGTTGGGTCCTGGACCAGTGGTGAAAGGTGATTGTCTCTCATAGTGGTCAGACACCTATTACCTTTGCTGGAACTGCAGGTTTCGGTTCCCCAATGTATTTCAGGGTAGTTGAAGTCCCCCATAATAATGACTTCTCCTTGAGTCGCTGCTTCATCTATTTGCTTTGTGTTTTTTCATTTAAGACAAATTAAACGAAGATAATAATAACAAAGAATTTGTGTTTGCAATCATTTTCAGGAAGAAACTGAGTATTATCTGACAGAATTGCAGGGGTGTCAATACTTTTGGCCACAACTGTACACCCCCTCTATACTGACTGCACACCTCCTCTCTACTGATCGCACGCATCCTGTAGTGACTCTACACCCCCTTTATACTGATCGTACATCTCCTGTAGTGACAGTACACTCCCTCTATACTGATCATACATCTCCTGTAGTGACAGTACACCCCCTCTATACTGATCGTACATCTCCTGTAGTGACTCTACACCCCCTTTATACTGATCGTACATCTCCTGTAGTGACAGTACACTCCCTCTATACTGATCGTACACCTCCTGTAGTGACCGCACACCTCCTCTACACTGATCGCACGCCTCCTGTATTGACTCTACACCCCCTTTATACTGATCGTACATCTCCTGTAGTGACAGTACACCCCCTCTATACTGATCGTACACCCCCTGTAGTGACCGCACACCCCCTCTATACTGATCGTACATCTCCTGTAGTGACCGCACACCTCCTCTATACTGATCGCACGCCTCCTGTAGTGACTGCACACCTCCTCTATACTGATCGCACGCCTCCTGCAGTGACTCTACACCTCCTCTATTCTGCTCATATGTCTCCTGTAGTGACCATACACCCCCTTTATACTGATTGTACATCTCCTATAGTGACAGTACACCCCCTCTATACTGATCGCACGCCTCCTGTAGTGACCGCACACCTCCTCTATACTGATTGTACACCTCCTGTAGTGATCGTACACCCCCTGTAGTGACTCTACACCCCCTCTATACTGATCGTATGTCTCCTGTAGTGACCGTACACCCCCTGTAGTGACTCTACACCCCCTCTATACTGATCGTACACCTCCTGTAGTGACCGCACACCCCCTCTATACTGATCGTACGTTTCCTGTAGTGACCGTACACCCCCTGTAGTGACCGCACACCCCCTCTATACTGATCGTACACCTCCTGTAGTGACTCTACACCCCCTCTATACTGATCGCACGCCTCCTGTAGTGACTCTACACCCCCTCTATACTGATCGTACGTTTCCTGTAGTGACCGTACACCCCCTGTAGTGACCGCACACCCCCTCTATACTGATCGCACGCCTCCTGTAGTGACTCTACACCCCCTCTATACTGATCGTACGTCTCCTGTAGTGACCGTACACCCCCTGTAGTGACTCTACACCCCCTCTATACTGATCGTACACCTCCTGTAGTGACCGCACACCTCCTCTATACTGATCGCACGCCTCCTGTAGTGACTCTACACCCCCTCTATACTGATCATACGCCTCCTGTAGTGACCATACACCCCCTCTATACTGATTATACATCTCCTATAGTGACAGTACACCCCTTCTATACTGATCATACTCCTTCCGTCGTGACCATACACCTCCTATAGTGACAGTACACCCACTCTTTACAGATTGTACATCTCCTGTAGTGAACGTACACCCCCTCTATACTGATTGTACGCCATCCGTAGTGACCGTATAATCCCTCTATAATGATCATACACTTCCTGTAGGGACCGTACACCCCTTCTATACTGATCATGGCTCCATCAAGGGGAACACAGATTTGATATTCTGTAGGATATCACGGCCCTAGCTGGAAGAATACAGATCTGGTCTATTGACCATTACTGAACCCATGGAGACATTTGAGGAAGCCAGGTTGGTAGTCTCCAGTCACTTGGCCCTCACAGAGACATTCAGACACGCCAGGCTGGGACCCTCTGGTCACCTGGCCACATGTCTCAATGGACTGTCAACTTCTTAGGCTTATCTTTACTGCCTCTCTGTGGGTGCCCACCAAAAAAACGGCATGCCACTGGTGGGGTTAGTCGGCCCTTGAATCCCCAAAGTAACAGCTGCTCTAATCCCAGTTAGGCAGCAAAAGGATGAGCCTCTGTAACTTGCACCATCTTTAGGCATTTGCTGGGACTGTTCTATGTGTTATCTGGCTATTTTGACGTTCAGTAAAGTATTGCCACACTGTTACGCTAACCTGTGATGTCTGAGTAGCATTATGCCCATGTTAAAAGGAGAGCGGATGTTCAGTAGAATAAGCCCTGGTCTATGCAGTCTCGGGCCAGCGGAAGCTCCCACTGACCCTCGTGTCTCCACACTTGGCAGTAAGATACTACTCAGCTTGGCAGATCTGGTAGAGATGAAGGGGACTGGTGTTCATAGACACCGTGAAGGATTCCACAAATAGGGAGGGATATAGGCAGATCCAGCAGACCATAGGTGAGGCATACAGAGCAGGTTTTGAATGCCAACATATCATAGAATCGTAGAGTTGGAAGGGACCTCCTGGGCCATCTGGTCCAACCCCCTGCTCAAAGCAGGATTCGCTAAATCATCCCAGTCAGATGTCTGTCCAGTCTCTGTTTGAAGACTTCCATTGGAGAACTCACCACTTCTCGTGGCAGCCTGTTCCACTCATTGTTCACCCTGTCAAAAAGTTTTTTCTGATATCTAATCTGTCTCCTCCCATTCAGTTTCATCCCATTGCTTCTAGTCTTTCCTTGTGCAAATGAGAATAAAGATGATCCTTCTACAATGTGACAGCCCTTGAGATATTTGTAGACAGCAATTATGTCCAACGGCACCAGCTCTGCTTTGGGAAGAGGAGTGGCAGGGATGTATAATGCAAAAAAGAAACAGCAACTACAGGAGCTGTGCCAGCGTCAACAGACTGAATACAGGATGCGGAGGACACCATGTGTGGACCAAATGGATGCGAGTTAATCCTCTTCGATTGTGAGAAGTTACCCAGGTCAAGCCGAAGACCAGGAGGATGATCGGAATCCTATCACGCCTGTCTAATTAAAATGGGGGAGCAATGTGATGACACAGGATTTAATCTTAATGATCCAGTTGTATATTTTCAGTAATGCAGCAGAAATAGGCTGAATGTTGGCTATTGAATTTTTTCTTTGGTGGGTCAAGAGACAGACTGCTGTCATGAGTCTGAATGTTGCCATCGGCATGTCATTGTCTTTTGGTGGTTCAATAAAGCTTTGCCACAGCTTTATCCTCACCTGTGTTGTCTGAGTAGTGTTCTGCTCATGGTAAAGGAGAGCGGCCGATCAGTGGGATGAGCCGGGATCCATTCCATCTCAGGCCAGCAGATGAGAGCACCCGCTGATCCCACCCCCGCGTCTACACACCTTCTATAGTGACCTTACGCTTCCGTAACTGTGTATGCCCTCTATAACCACCGTAGGCTCGTCCGTGGTGACCATACACCACCCCGTCCGTGGTGACCATACACCACCCCGTCCGTGGTGACCATACACCACCCCGTCCGTGGTGACCATACACCACCCCGTCCGTGGTGACCATACACCACCCCGTCCGTGGTGACTGCTTTAGTGAGGTCTTTGAACATCTTGCTTTTTCCTCGCCGTCTCTGGTCTCGTTGTTACAATGAAGGTCTTTTCCTCTGTGTTCCGGTCATTGAATGGTGTCACCGTCCCACAGATGACGAGAGCTGGGGGGCCGCTCCACACCTCCCCTCATTGGCTTGTGACTGATGAGGGGGCACAATAAGTGTGTTCTCCACCATTAACCCCTGCACTGCCAGCAGCCCAGGAGGTGGCAAGCAGGACCCTGCAGGGCGGGTGTGAGGACTACACCCCTGTCCCTGATGTACACAGGGCAGTTATGGGCGCTGTGGTCACCCTGTCCTATCAATAGGTCCCTGAAAGAGGTGGCCCCCGAATAGCTGCTAATCTTAAACAACCCCCCCCATGTGAAAATTAAAGGGCTGGCATCCCCTAGAAACATTACAGTAGTACCAGGTTATCAAGCAGCGGATTGTAGAGACTAGACCTGTGCCAGAGAATAGTAAAGACTGAACTCACGTTACCTACTCCACACAGCAGGCTCATTACAGTGTATCAGTGCAGTCCCTCCTCTGAAGGCTTGGTACAAGGTTCACCTTTTAGGGACCACCAATGTGATTACTGATTAGGCTTGTGTATCCCAAGGCTCCCGTAATGGTTAAGATGTGGCAGCTGCCCACTGTGTCAGTCACGGGCTGTGATGACAAGAAACAATAGTGACTATGGCATCCAGATGGTCAACAGCGGGGGGGGGGGGGGGGGCACCTCTGTAACCTCCTCGGCACCCTGAGATCATGACTGGTGGACCGGATTCTGAATACATGGAAGGGTGCACTATTTATAATCGTCACTCTTTTGGGGGGTTCTGTATATCGGTCCTCTGTTGTAAGTTTTCTAGGGACCTATTCAGGAGATAAAGTGCCCTGTGATCAGGATTGTGCTCAGTGACTACAGACAGTGTCAGGTCAGGGCCATTATACTGACTATACTGATACCTGGTGATGAAGTTCGTCTTGTGTAATCAGTGTTAGAAGTTTTCAGTTACCGAGATGCTCAGGGGAGGGACTGTAGGCGGAGTCTCATCTTCCTTCCCTAGACCAGAGAAATCAAGAAAGACCTGCCTACGAGCAGCCCTGAAGCACATGTTCCTCTTCATAGAGACAGTGTGCATTGGGGTGGCCTGTGGTGGGGTCTTTTCTTGGTTTCTCAGGCTCAGAGCAGGACAAGATGACTCTGGCCAAAGCCCCACCCACATGCTGCTGACAGCCCCAACCCCCATGAAAATCTCATTAGCTGAAAACTTCCCACGCTGATTCCACAACAGGACTGATTCATCAGTATACTGGTATCATCAGTATAACGGTGCCGACCTGAAACTGTCTGCAGTCACTTCGCACAATCCTGATCACAGGGCACTTTAAGTTTTGTAAACTTCCTTGCAAAAAAACAAATTGCCGCTAAATTTTAAACCTCCCATCAAGCTAATAAAATAGGAGGCCATTATACAGCAGGTACAGATATGCAGCAGAGACGAGGGAAAGGTTTAGTAACCTGTGCGCACAAATGATCTGTAATAAAGGGATCATTCAAAATGTAAAGATTGCAAATTACTGAAGTGTTAGATTTCTGATTTTATTAAAACGCAAGTCATTTACCGGCAACAAAAAGTAGTGTCCAAAAAAAAAAAAAAAAAAACCACAGTCCAGCGTGATACCCACATACAGGGAGATGTAAGATTTCAAGTATTTGGCCTGGTGGTCAGCAAGGGATTAAGACAGACGCAGACGGTCAAGGACGACACCGGAGAGATCACACAGATCCCACCAACTGTCATGGACAACAGATCACGCAGATCCCACCAACAGTCATGGACAACAGAGATCACGCAGATCCCTCCGCTGCCACATGTCAAAGATCACAGCCAGTGGAGTGACACAGGACCATCCTTTAGTCACGAACAGCCAGCTGCTGCTTTCTTCAGGACAATTACACAATTGGCCGATGATTAACGGAGGAGGCTGCAGCTGTATTCACTAGTAGGCCGGTAATTAGATTAAACAGTAAGGGTGTGCCATATACACCTAATAACGCATGGAGAATATAATATATAATTCCACCCCCCACACTCCATGGTACAGTCACTGTCAACTCCCCGATAACCCAAGAACTACTCACTAGCCATTTTACTGGCCAACCAGATGCCTGACAAGTGGCATATAGCTTCGGGGGTGCGGTTTACAGAACAAAAAGGAACACAACTATTATATTTTATAGTTATTTCAGAATAGGCAGTGTTTATAAAAAAAATATACAAAAGATTTTAAAAAAGGGAACAAAAGAATACAGCATATACAGTTACATTAAAGAACATACTAAAAGCAGGACACGGAGACTGCTCAGCTTAGCAAAGGAGAGCACTTCGAGCGGAGGAGTCCAGTGAACACGGATCATGCATACACAGATATGAATCTCTCCACATAAACCCAGATTTTTCACTTTGTCCTTCTATCAGCACCTTACGCCCACATCCCCCATGACGACTCACAACAGGGCTGGTCATGGGATGTAGTGTCGGCTTCTACAGATTATGAGATTCCAACATTCACAGATATTTTGTGTGACAGTAAACATGACAGGGCTGACAGCAACCTGGCCACTATTTATCTGGGGCTTATGGCATGAGAGTCACCAAAAAAAAAAAAAAAAAAAAATATTCTTCCCCAATTAGTTCTCAATGTTGAAAATGACCCATCAATAAGAGCACATTGTAGCACAGTCTGGGGAAGTGCTTTCATCATAGAAGCTCAGCCTGGAGAGGCACCTACTGCTCCAGCAAAGCAAGATCCCAAGCTTCACGGCCAGGCCAATAAATCTGCAGCTTTACTTATATTGGTCACCGCAGGCAATCCCACCCGCAAAGGGGATTTTTAAAAGTTTTGTCACTTCCTAGCCATACGCAATTTCCTCACTTCCCCATCTTAACATGTGACACTACTTCAAGGAGGCTTGGACTGCCACCCGTCTCCTCCAGAGATTTTGTACGGGAGGGGGGGGTGATGTTCCCCTCCCTGGTGAGGGTTATTGGTTTTCTATGACAACGAAGATGGCTGAACAGCGATTACAGCAGCGCAGATTCCTTACACCACAGAACGTTCACTTCTCATTTACACTGCAATGAAGTAACCTTTCTCAGCAGCACATTGCCCCGTGTCTACAGGACGTGCTGCAGACATCCTGCTGTACAGGAAAGGACCATCGCATTAGCCAACGTAACTGGTATCCACAGATGGTCAGCACAAGGAACATGACTGGACAGTCCTACAGCTTGGCGAGGTCTCCCTCCATATACCACCCCTGCCTCGTACTGTCCATACAGCCGTCATCCATTGCCATCAGCAGTCTGCACATTGGCTCCTTCTCATAGCGTCTCAATGTGGCTGCCACAGGAAACAAAAGATGTTGGCACTGAACAGAAGCGTGATGTCCACATTCTCCAGAGGACTAATAAGTGGGGAGCAATCACCGTCACAAGCGGAGACCCCACACTACAGCCTACGGCCCCCCCAGGATCTACAGTAATCCTATGGAGAAGCCTCTGGGTCATCTGAGGTCTGTAATGCATTCCTGTACTCCACGTCACCCACAGAGCTGCACTCACGATTCTGCTGCCTGCCACGTGAAGCCCAAAGCTACTGGGACAAGTGATCAGGTCATCATGCTGGAAGCTCCGGCTGACATTGGTGTAAGACACGAGGTAAGCTCCGTACAGGATTAGGATTTGTGGAGTTATAAGAGGATGAGGCAGAGACCTTGGAGATCACCACAGGGATGCAGCACGGACCTCCAAGACAGCCACAGAACAACCACAAGACACGGCAGAGACCTTTGAAACCCACCTTTATTTGTAAAAATGCAGATATATATATATATAAAACATCTGTGGACGTGCTCCCTTACAAAAACTAAACCATAGAAGGCACAATGAGAACTCCGAACAGGACGCACACAGGCGGCTCTGCGCCCCTCGCCAAAATGCATCTTCGCTCACGGGAAATAGGCCAGACAGGTGCACGCAGGGAACGAGGGTGTGCAGGCAGGCAGAGGAGAGGGGGCGATGTGTGAAATGTTAGAACAAACCTCGCTTAATAATAGGTTTCTTTCTCCACCCAACCTAGAGACAAGAGAAAAGAAAGTGGTCAGCGATTGCTTAACAAAAACAAATAAGTACTAGAGAAGAGTGGGTGACGCCACACTGTCCTACCGCAGGGTCCGAAGACCCACAGTGCCTGCAGTTTCCTGCCGATCAATGGACAACTCACCTCCAGGGTTGCGCCTGATTATCAGCTTGCGGATTTCATCGTAGATGAAGATTATCAGCGAGTATGGGAAGGCACAGAACCACCATGTCGGCCTGAAAGATGAGGGACAATTAGAAGCTGCATACAGAACATGAGCGCAGCACCAGTCACCGGACATCACTTACTTCAGCGGGTACATGCGAAGTGCCACGTCCATGCCCGGGCAGTAGGACAAGAAGGCAGCCAGAGCAGTTTCCTCAAACAGCCCAAAGATCAGGATCTTGTTCCTATGGAGAAGCAGTCACATTACTCACCGTAGCCTGGCAGCGGTTCTCCACCACTGACCACCCCAGACCCCGACTTACTTCATGCCCTGCTGGAACACAGAGTTCCTCCGGGTCTTACAGATGATCAAGTCGGCCCACTGCACAATGACGATACTGACGAAGAACGACGTGTGACATGTGAACTCCACAATCTTCCTCTGCTCGTATGTCTGTTGGGGGAAGGGAAGATGAAGATCCTGCAGCATAGAGGCCACCAGACAGACCCCATATATAAAGATCACTCACCCACTGCTGCCCATAGCTGTCCTCCACATCGTTCATCCAGCGGTCATCCCAGTTCACTCTGATACCGAGCAGTGTTGACGGCAAGAAGCCGTTCTCCGCCAAGATGACAAAGTAGGTGAAGAAACCTCCAAGGGCCTGGATCATACCTGAAGAGGAGAAGTGAGGGACCGTGGCAGAACCTAGCCAGCAACCACGCAGGAACAGAACCCGGACATTCAGCCATGCAACAAGCAGTTACTCACCGATCTGCCCGTACGCCATGCTGATAAGGCGTTCATTCACCAGCTTGTCTGTTTTGGGGTTTCTAGGCTGACGTTTCATGATGTCGCTTTCTGCTTGTTCATAGGCCAGAGAGATGGCAGGAACCTGAGCAGAGAAACACGATTAGTGACCTCCAGTCAGTGGCCATCACCACCCTCCCCCACAGACCGCTCCTACCATGTCAGTGCCCAGATCTATACAGAGGATGGTGACGGTGCCCAGAGGCAGAGGGATGTTGGCGATGATGAAGATGAGGAAAGGTGTGATCTCCGGGATATTACTGGTCAGGGTATAGGCAATAGATTTCTTCAGGTTATCAAAGATAAGACGTCCTGCAAGAAAAGGAGAGCGGTGAACAGCAGCAAGGCGCCATGCTGTAAAGCTTCTTCCCAGGAGACTGGCGCTCACCTTCCTCCACACCGGTCACAATAGAAGCAAAGTTATCGTCTAGCAGGATCATGTCAGCCGCCTGCTTAGAGACGTCAGAGCCGGCAATGCCCATAGCGATACCAATGTCAGCCTTCTTCAGCGCTGGGGAGTCGTTTACACCATCACCAGTCACAGCCACAATGGCGCCCTGCAAGACAGACAATCACTGATGTCCTGCTCTGGCCATCTCACTCCATAACTGTTAAAGAGGAGGACGAAGAGTACCTGCCGCTGACATCCCTCCACAATGATCAGCTTCTGCTGAGGAGAGGTTCTGGCAAACACTATTTCTGTGTGGTGATGGAGGATGTCATCGATCTGCTCCGGGGACATGTCCTTCAGGTCCGAACCGTGGATTACACAGGCCTTGGCATCCCTGTCAGAAATGGAGGAGAGGAACATAAACAGCTAAAAAAAAAAAAAAGAGCAGGAAGAAGAGCCAAGTAGTGGTGGGGCAAGAGAAGACAAGCATCGGACAAGACAGGAGAGGACAAGACAGGAGAAGACAAGCAGGCGAGGCATGAGGAGCAGAGCCGCAGGCGGACGAGCAAGGCAGGAGAAAAAGGAGTAGAGGCGAGGATGAAGGACTCATGTCCCACAACACATACCTGGGGTTCACCTGGTTCACTGGGATGTTCAGTCTGGCTGCAATGTCTTCCACCGTCTCGTTACCCTCAGAGATGATACCCACTCCCTTGGCAATGGCCTTGGCAGTGATGGGATGGTCACCGGTGACCATGATAACCTGACAGAAAAAAGGAAAATGAATCCATAGAAAGGTTTTATTCATGTACAAGCACATCAGCACAAGAGACATTGCCCACCTTGATGCCAGCACTTCTGCACTTGCCGACGGCATCAGGCACAGCAGCACGGGGAGGATCAATCATGGAGATTAGGCCAACAAAGCACAGGCCCTCTGTGGGGAAATTCACATCTTCCGTATCAAAATTGAAGCCATCAGGGAACTGGTCATCCTCAAGAACCAAGTGACAGAAACCTGTGGAGAGAAGGCAAGAAATGAGACCACTACTGGCAGACACAACATGGCATATGAGGCTAGGGAGCAGCAGGCCTCACCCAAGACTCGTTCTCCCAGGCCTCCAAGCTCCAGGTACGCGTTCTGGAAGGCGTCCTTCAGCTCCTCATCCAGCGGCTGCTCTTTGCCTTGCAGCAGGATAGTGGAGCAACGGTCCAGGATCCTCTCGGGGGCACCCTTCATGACCAGCAGGTAACGGGACTCGGAGGGGTTGGCATTCTTGTGTATGGACAGCTGTGGAGAACAGTAGCAGGATAAGCGACGCAGGCCTCTGGGGTCCAGCGCAGCCACTGAACACAAATCACTGGCTTGTACCAGACAGGATAAGCCTTGAGGAATGTTCAACCTCAGCAGTAAATCCACTACAAGCGGCTTTTACTGGGAGCAAAGGAGAAAGGGGTTAATGAGATTAAGCCCCCCTGCCATGAAGTGTAAAACGCACCCATGGCTGTGGGCCTTCCCTACTCGACTGCTCCACTGCCTGTATAGCCCCATACTGGGCCCCGGGCTGTTATGTAAGGAGCACAACCCTATACAGCACTCCATGCAACACGTCCAGGCCTCAAGTTGCTCGTTATTAGCAGACAGAAGTCATGCGTCCTCTCGTCTGGTAAGTCAGCAAATCAGGTGGACGGCTGTCACCAGACACAGGACGGCTGCAGAGGAGCTCAGGCCCGCAGCACGTTACGCCTCGGCTCAAACTTAAGATTACAGGTTTATTTTAAGCAGATTTGACAGCCGCCTCCTGCCCTCCCCGCCTGCAGAGCAGCATTCATCTAAATCAGAGCCTCGGGCCTACGGCAGAGCAAGCTTATCACTAAAGCCTACAGGGAGCCCGTGTACCCTGTATGGATGACGGGACAGACGCGTCATTTCAAGGGTTACTGACTTCTCACCTGATACTTGTTGGTGGAGTTGAAGGGGATCTCGGCCACTTTCTGGTTCTTCTCCCTCATGTCCCTCACAGATCCACAACAGAGCTCAATGCACTTCAGCAGAGCAGATTCAGAGGCATCTCCGGCCACATCCCGCTGCAGGAGAAGGACAGTGAGGAAGATGCAGAGACAGAGAACCTCCAGAACATACTGGGACGCAGAGACTCACCTTCAGGATAGGAGTGTTCTCCTGCCCGGCCTGGAACACCGCACGGTTACAAAGGCCAGCAACACGAGCCAGGGCGGTCCATGTGGGTGAGGTCTTATCAAAGGAGGCACCTGCAGGGTGGTTGGGGGAAAGGGAGAAGAGGTGGATGAGAAACCAAGAGCAGCACTTAGATCCCCTGAAATGCACACCCACTAACATTGGGCCCCCAAAACACTCACTTTTAAAAGGGAACCCCTACGAAGGGCAGAATCTCCAAGACAACCCAATTTTCTATTACATTTTACCCAAGACCAGCAGCACTATCAGTTACAGTTGTGACCCACTCCTCTCACCACCCCAGCCAGCACCATCTTACAAAGCATCCACAAGACCCCAAGCATTATAACATCCCTGAACCCAGGCATCGTACCGCTCTGATTCTCCGTGGTATCTGCTTCATGAATCTGGTTATCAAACCACATGTGTGCCACAGTCATACGATTCTGTGTGAGGGTCCCGGTCTTGTCAGAGCAGATGGTGGAGGTAGATCCAAGGGTTTCCACAGCTTCCAGATTCTTAACCAGACAGTTCTTCCGAGCCATTCTCTTAGCGGTGAGTGTAAGGCACACCTATAGAAGGCAAGCAGGACTTTAGAGGTACTGCTGAGTGGTTCAGCCAGAGGTTCTATCAGCGTCTCCCTCCCTACTCACAGTAACCGTAGCGAGGAGACCTTCAGGCACGTTGGCGACAATGATACCAATGAGGAAGATGACGGCCTCCAGCCAAGTGTACTGCAAGATGAGTGACAGGATGAAGAAGGAGACACCCAGGAAGACAGCCACGCCGGTGATGATGTGGATAAAGTGCTCAATCTCAATAGCAATGGGGGTACGGCCGCCCTCCAGACCCGATGCCAGGGTGGCGATACGTCCCATGACTGTGCGGTCTCCGGTGTTGATGACGATACCACGAGCGGTTCCTGTAGAGGGAGGGTTGGAACGGTCACCTGTGACCCAGCAAATCCAAAACCACACCTGACAACTCCCCACACTCACCCTCTACACAATTGGTGGAGAAGAAGGCGATGTTTCGGGTCTCCAGGGGGTTCTCGTTCGTGAAGTCAGGAGATCTGGTCTGTGGCTCGGATTCTCCAGTCAGGGAGGAGTTATCCACCTATCGGGATTGGAAACACCATGAAGCGGCTGACGCCAGCGAGACAAATGATGTGCAAGCATGAGAAAATTTAGAGAGAGCACAACACAATCAGTTGTGATCAACCTAAAAGTATACCCCCCCACCCCCCAAAAAGAGGCCCAATTGATGTAAGGAGCAGATAGTATGCCCTTAACAAGAGGTTTATGTGAAAATCAGTCACTGCTTATTCAAGTACCGACAAAAACAAATTCCAACGGCCCATAGGCAAAACTGACAACGGCAGGCTCATAATAAAGCGTCATCCTCCGATGCCCATTTCAATAGTATAACACAGGAAGGCCACTCACCTTACAACCATGGGCAGATATGATACGGAGATCGGCCGGGATTCTGTCACCACCCTTCACTTCTACCAAGTCTCCTTGGACGACGTCTTCTGCGTTGATGCTCAGCTTCTCACCGTTGCGGATGACCAGGGCTTGCTGAGATAGAAGACGTCATGTCAAGATAACAGCACATTACTACACAGGCTCAGTGGCCGGAGGTATACAGGCCGCACCTGGGGCACCATGTTCTTGAAGGACTCCATGATCTTCGAGCTTTTCGCCTCTTGGTAGTAAGAAAAGCAGCCGGTGATTATCACGACAGCGGAGAGGACGACACCGAGGTAGAGCTGCGGAGAGTAGATGACAATGTTACACAGCTTGTACATGCATCACACGTCACCCTGGAGAACACCGTTAACCACTGATACGCCTTTTAACGGCGTTAATTAAGGGTACTTAAACCACAGCGCCGTTAATTCACTGCGCTGTGGAGAAAGTGAATAGCGCCCCCCAGTGTCGGATTTTCTCCGGGGTCTCGGCTGCCGGGGGTAGCTGAGACCCCAGAGAACGTGAATCGGTCGGTTTTTACCGACCCCACTTTTGCGATCGCCGTTATTAACCCTATAATGGCGACCGCAAAAAAATTAAAAATAAAGCCGCGATTTTACATTTAATTTCTCTTTCCTCTGACGTGATCGCACATCAGAGGAGAGAGAGAGAGGGTCCCCGATCTCACCCCCCCCCCTAAAAATTGGGTAAAAAAAAAAAAAAATCACTTGTGTAAATAAAAATGACTATTTTCACGGCTCTGTGTTTATAAACTTCTGTGAAGCGCTTGGGGGGTTCAAAGTGCTCACCACACATCTAGATAAGGTCCTTAGGGGGTCTAATTTCCAAAATGGGGTCACTTGTGGGGGGTTTCCACTGTTTAGGCTCATCAGGGGCTCTGCAAACGCAACATGATGCCCGCTGACCATTCCAAAATGGCACTCCTTCCCTTCAGAGCTCTCCCATGCGCCCAAACAGTGGTTCCCCCCCACATAAGGGGTATCAGCGTACTCAGGACAAATCGCACAATAACTATGGGGGTACAATTTCTCCTGTTACCATTGTAAAAATAAAAATTTGGGGGCGAAAAGATCATTTTTGTGGAAAAAAAAGGATTTCTTATTTTCATGGCTCTACGTTATAAACTTCTGTGAAGCACTTGAATGTTCAAAGTGCTCACCACACATCTAGATAAGTTCCTTGGGGGGTCTAGTTTCCAAAATGGGGTCACTTGTTGGAGGTTTCCACTGTTTAGGCACATCAGGGGCTCGCCAAACGCAACATGGCGTCCGATCTCAATTCCAGCCAATTCTGCGTTGTAAAAGTCAAACGGCGCTCCATCCCTTGCGAGCTCTGCTGTGCGCTGAAAAAGTGGTTTACCCCCACATATGGGGTATCGGCGTATCCAGGAGAAATTGTACAACTAATTTTGTGGTTGATTTTCTCTTTTAACACTTGTGAAAATAAGAAAAATTAGGTTCTGAAGTAAATCTTTTGCAAAAAAAAGTTAAATGTTAATTTTTTCCTTCCACATTGCTTTAGTTCCTGTGAAGCACTTAAAGGGTTAATAAACTTCTTGAATGTGGTTTTGAGCACCTTGAGGGGGTCTAGATTTTAGAATGGTGCAACTTTTGGGTATCTTCTGTCATGTACACCCCTCAAAATGACTAAATATGATGTGGACCCTAAAAAAAATGGTTTTGTAAATTTTGTTGTAAAAATGAGAAATCGCTGGTCAACTTTTAACCCTATAACTTCCTAACAAAAAAAAAATTTGCTTCCAAAATTGTGCTGATGTAAAGTAGACATGTGGGAAATGTTACTTAAGAAATTTTTGTGACATCTCTCTGATTTAAGGGCATAAAAATTTAAAGTTTTAAAATTGCAAAAGACTTATCGAATAAATTTTACCACTAACATGAAGTACAATATGTGACGAAAAAACAGTCTCAGAATCAGCGGGATCCATTAAAGCGTTCCAGAGTTATAACCTCATAAAGGGACAGTGGTCAGAATTGTAAAAATTGGCCCGGGCATTAAGCTGCAAACTGGCTCTGTCACTAAGGGGTTAAGAAGGAGGTGCCGCTCACATTATCATTCTGTGGTTCTTCCTCTGTTGCGGCCTGAATTCCATACGCCAGGAAGCAGAGAACGGCGCCAATCCATAGCAGCATAGAGAAGCCTCCAAACAGCTGTCGGCAGAACTTTACCCACTCTGGAGTGGTGGGCGGCGGCGTCAAGGCGTTTGGACCATCACGTGCCAAGATTTCGGCTGCTCGGGCTGTTGTAAGCCCCTGTAACAGAAGAACATTCGTAATACACCCACACAGATGTGACAACACCTCAGGCATCGCCCGGCCAGTTGCCGTCTTACCCTGGTCAGATCGGTACCATACTTGCGGTGAAGCTCATCCAAGCTCATCTTATGGTCCTCCTGTAAAGAGAAGAGAGGGTGAGGGGCATGATCTGCAGCCCCATGTAAGGAGACGTCAGATGGAGAGACTTCTCACTCACCATAGTGACTTCCTTCTTGAGCTCATCCATATCCCGATCCCGGTCCTTTCCTTTCCCCTTCTTCTTGCCGCCATGTTCAGAAGTGGCAGCAGGCTCATACTTATCACGTCCGGCCTGTAGGGGGGAAAACAGCAGAGTAAGCAGCTGTATCCACATCACACAATGGAAGGTCGCCAGGGACCACAGATACGAGCCGTCCGGCCAGGCCGCTATGTGTCACCTCATCAGGCGGTGTCCATTAACAAGGTGACAAGACCCGGGAGCCAGAAGCCACGTTACAGCCGCTGCCAGCGATGGCCCTGGTTTCTATAGCAACTCCCTGACAGCTGCTCAGGACAAGAGCGGAGCCAGTTTGCTTGAGTTCCCTCATCAGCCGGCGATCCAGGAAGCCGGGATCCCCCTGCAGCTTATTCCGCTATAGAATAAGAGGATGGAAACCGAACAAAGTCGCTCTACTCAGGACCCTCCTTTGTGTGGATTGTACCGTCACTTCCACCTTACAACAAGCCAACACAGGGTTAACGACGCCACTCAGCACCTCCTCCATCACGTGCTGCAGAACAATGCGCCATAGAGACTAACACACCGAGAAACCAGAGCCGGACGCGGGTCACGCCAACACTAAAGGGTTAACCCTCACACTGCAGTCACAGAGCACAGGCAGGGTTAACCAGGCACACCCTGTAGTCACATGCAGATTTAACCCATTCACCCTGCAGTCACACGGCACAGGCAGGGTTAAACACACGAACGCCCTGCAGTCACACGGCACAGGCAGGGTTAACCCCTTCACGCTGCAGTCACAGGAGTAGAGGGAGGGCAGCTTCCATAATCTGCAGCAGCAGTTTCCATGACTCTGTTCCCACCAGGCGCCACTGCAGACACTGGAGACTCGCGAGAGCAGTAACCCTTCCATGCCTGCCAGGAACCCCCCCCGGGGATGGCAACAGATGAAGGGGGACTAATGATGGTGGTAATGGCGGGGGGCAGTTCCCATCCCGTACAAGTCACCAGTCTGGAGATTCATACACCGTTCAGAAAAGAAGGACTTAAGAGCCCACCTGTTCCAACTACACCCCAATATCAGGAGCGCCCTGGTGCGGTCCCCTCGTCATCCGGCCCTGCCCCCCCATTACCAAGTGCATGGTCACCAGGGCACTAACCTGGGACTGGTGTGTATTGTTGGAGGATTGATGTGTGGAGGAGAGGGTCTAGTAACAACAGCACTTATGGGCGAGTGTCCTCTAACCCTTCACCCCCAATAGGCGAGTGCCACCCCACGACATGTGGTAGCCTTGTGCCACCACCTCTCAAACAATGCCTGGAGGGGCAGACTCCTCCAATAACCTTGCCCAAGGTCACTGGCAGGATGGCGCAGACAGCTCATCTGCCACCAGAAGGCTGATGTGAAGACTGTGCCAGCCTCGGGGCATACAAGTCCCATCAGGTCGCACCCTCCCAGTGGGGCAATGAGAGCCAAGACATGTACCTGCACATCACCAAGCGAGGCGGGGTGGCACCATCTAGAGCCCTGGGCGTTCTGTAACCCGATCATTGCACCAACGTCACAAGAACAAACTGTTCACTGGCACCAAACAAAGCGAAGCCTTGTGCCCAAAGAAGCCTCAGGCGGGTGTGCCGCCGCTGCTGCTGCTCCGGGCAAGCAAGGGCGTCCAGGTGTGACAAGTCATCATGACCCCCAACATCTACCGCGGATCTCCCACTGTTCGGCTCATTTATACCATGCAGACAGGCTGATCAGTGATAGACCACCACTGCTCGGCAGCACACGCGTTACACAGGACTGTCAGACCACCACTGTGCTCAGCAGCACACACGCGTTACACAGGACTGTCAGACCACCACTGTGCTCGGCAGCACACACGCGTTACACAGGACTGTCAGACCACCACTGTGCTCGGCAGCACACACTCGTTACACAGGACTGTCAGACCACCACTGTGCTCGGCAGCACACACGCGTTACACAGGACTGTCAGACCAGCGTGTGTGCTGCCGAGCACAGTGTTGGTCTGACAGTCCTGTGTAACGAGTGTGTGCTGCCGAGCACAGTGTTGGTCTGACAGTCCTGTGTAATGCGTGTGTGCTGCCGAGCACAGTGTTGGTCTGACAGTCCTGTGTAATGCGTGTGTGCTGCCGAGCATAGTGGTGGTCTGACAGTCCTGCCGAGCATAGTAGTGGTCTGACCGTCATGTGTAACGCGTGTGTGCTGCCGAGCACAGTGGGTTACACATGACGGTCAGACCACTACTATGCTCGGCAGGACTGTCAGACCACCACTATGCTCGGCAGCACACACGCATTACACAGGACTGTCAGACCAACACTGTGCTCGGCAGCACACACTCGTTACACATGACTGTCAGACCACCACTGTGCTCGGCAGCACACACTCGTTACACAGGACTGTCAGACCACCACTGTGCTCGGCAGCACACACTCGTTACACAGGACTGTCAGACCAACACTGTGCTCGGCAGCACACACTCGTTACACAGGACTGTCAGACCAACACTGTGCTCGGCAGCACACACTCGTTACACAGGACTGTCAGACCAACACTGTGCTCGGCAGCACACACTCGTTACACAGGACTGTCAGACCAACACTGTGCTCGGCAGCACACACTCGTTACACAGGACTGTCAGACCAACACTGTGCTCGGCAGCACACACTTGTTACACATGACTGTCAGACCACCACTATGCCTGGCAGGACACTTGTTACACAGGACTGTCAGACCAACACTGTGCTCGGCAGCACACACTTGTTACACAGGACTGTCAGACCAACACTGTGCTCGGCAGCACACACTCGTTACACAGGACTGTCAGACTAACACTGTGCTCGACAGCACACAGCAGGAGTGATAATTGGGCAGTGTAAATGCACCTTACAGCCATCTGTCTCTTGGCATGCTGGGTGATTACCAATATGGCTGCCACCATAGCTCCCCCAAGCAGGCCACATTAGCTGGCATCACAGCTACTTAAGAGTCTGGGAAAGTCATCCGACCATCAATGGCGCTCACTGATGGCTCCGGGACTACTTATTCATGACTGCAGGCGTCCACCATTAGTGTGCAGGAATGGAAGGTCAGCCCAGGATAAGGCCACGTCCATATTGCATTAGAGTAGTCCATTCAACGCATGCGTTACACGGACTGCGCTAACGCTACTGTTTTCTGATCGCGTTATGCGATCGCGCTAGCACAGATGCAGTGACGGACCCTCGAACACAAAATGACGGCACATCGCTACTGCACGCTGCTTATGACATGCGTCAGCGTTAATGTCGCTATGTAACGGATACGTTAAAACGCAGCCCCGAACGCAATACGAACCCAGCCTAAGGGTAACCTAGCCCAGGAGACCGAGGTCAGAGGGAAGGCATGCTCAGCCTCACACCCTGGGAACAGTACACACCTACAGGAACATTTCACAACCTCAGAGTCCCCTATTCCAGCACCGCGTACATGGGCTGCATGTCACTCAAGCAACACGCCAGGGGCCACATGCACCATCCCTCGGCACAGATTGGGCTCCAGACAGACATAAAACTTCAGAAAAGAGCAGTAGAAACATAACCCAAAACTGAATGTGCTGCTACAGATATCACAAACATGAGGTCACCAGCAACACAGTATATGGCCACAATACAGACACCATGGAGTGCCCGGGGGGAACAGGAGCGCCAGAGGGGGCACCAGATCCTGGAAGTATGGCTAGAAGGTCTAGAGTCAGCCAGGGGGTCACAAAAGAGGAGCACCCCAAGCACACTTGCTCCCCAGTAATCGAGACACGACATGGCACCCGTTATGCCTCTACTACCTGGCACTGACAGCCCCTGGGGATAGTACCCTCTGCAGGGGGTGCCCTCCACTAAACATGGCAATGACAAAGCAAGGTCAGTGCAGCTTTACACCTTACAGCACTCAGGAAGAACCATGTACCAGAAGAGCCGGCACCAGCGGCTGATCCCATCCTCCCGCTATATATAGACTGCAGGTAAATCAGATGTAAAACCATTAACCCGCGCGCAACAGGATCCACGGCCTACAGTATGTGCCCCCCACCCTCATCCAGGCAGGGAGCACGCCGCACTCCGCAGGGACATGCGGCCCCGGCAGCTGCCAGTGTCAAGGAGCAGCCGAGGCGCCAACACTAATTTACAAGTGAAAGGAGTGAGGAAGCTGGCACACGCTCCATCCCTGGCATCACCGACGCCTCTAGAGAACACCCACCCTGCAATGCAGACTCTTATTGCTGCTGTCGGACATACCGCTGCCAACAGATCACTGCCGGGAAGACGCAAGAAGGCCAACCACTACCCACATCACCACCGAGAGCCCAGAGGGGCACCCAACAGTAAGAGGCCATCACTACAGAGCCAGGAGCTGCCACACAATCAGAAGGGGGCGCCACACCAAGAAGAAAGGACAACCACTACCCACATCACCACCGAGAGCCCAGAGGGCACCCAACAGTAAGAGGCCATCACTACAGAGCCAGGAGCTGCTACAGAATCAGAAGGGGGCGCCGCACAAAGAAGAAAGGACAACCATTACCCACATCACCACCGAGAGCCCAGAGGGGCACCCAACAGTAAGAGGCCATCACTACAGAGCCAGGAGCTGCCACACAATCAGAAGGGGGCGCCACACCAAGAAGAAAGGACAACCATTATCCACATCACCACCGAGAGCCCAGAGGGGCACCCAACAGTAAGAGGCCATCACTACAGAGCCAGGAGCTGCCACACAATCAGAAGGGGGCGCCACACCAAGAAGAAAGGACAACCACTACCCACATCACCACCGAGAGCCCAGAGGGGCACCCAACAGTAAGAGGCCATCACTACAGAGCCAGGAGTTGCCACACAATCAGAAGGGGGCGCCACACCAAGAAGAAAGGACAACCACTACCCACATCACCACCGAGAGCCCAGAGGGGCACCCAACAGTAAAAGGCCATCACTACAGAGCCAGGAGCTGCCACATAATCAGAAGGGGGCGCCACACCAAGAAGAAAGGACAACCACTACCCACATCACCACCGAGAGCCCAGAGGGGCACCCAACAGTAAGAGGCCATCACTACAGAGCCAGGAGCTGCCACACAATCAGAAGGGGGCGCCACACCAAGAAGAAAGGACAACCACTACCCACAACACCACCGAGAGCCCAGAGGGCACCCAACAGTAAGAGGCCATCACTACAGAGCCAGGAGCTGCTACAGAATCAGAAGGGGGCGCCGCACCAAGAAGAAAGGACAACCATTACCCACATCACCACCGAGAGCCCAGAGGGGCACCCAACAGTAAGAGGCCATCACTACAGAGCCAGGAGCTGCCACACAATCAGAAGGGGGCGCCACACCAAGAAGAAAGGACAACCATTATCCACATCACCACCGAGAGCCCAGAGGGGCACCCAACAGTAAGAGGCCATAACTACAGAGCCAGGAGCTGCCACACAATCAGAAGGGGGCGCCACACCAAGAAGAAAGGACAACCACTACCCACATCACCACCGAGAGCCCAGAGGGGCACCCAACAGTAAGAGGCCATCACTACAGAGCCAGGAGTTGCCACACAATCAGAAGGGGGCGCCACACCAAGAAGAAAGGACAACCACTACCCACATGACCACCGAGAGCCCAGAGGGGCACCCAACAGTAAGAGGCCATCACTACAGAGCCAGGAGCTGCCACACAATCAGAAGGGAGCGCCACACAAAGAAGAAAGGACAACCACTACCCACATTACCACCGAGAGCCCAGAGGGGCACCCAACAGTAAGAGGCCATCACTACAGAGCCAGGAGTTGCCACACAATCAGAAGGGGGCGCCACACCAAGAAGAAAGGACAACCACTACCCACATCACCACCGAGAGCCCAGAGGGGCACCCAACAGTAAGAGGCCATCACTACAGAGCCAGGAGTTGCCACATAATCAGAAGGGGGCGCCACACCAAGAAGAAAGGACAACCACTACCCACATCACCACCGAGAGCCCAGAGGGGCACCCAACACTAAGAGGCAATCACTACAGAGCCAGGAGCTGCCACACAATCAGAAGGGGGAGCCACACCAAGAAGAAAGGACAACCACTACCCACATCACCACCGAGAGCCCAGAGGGGCACCCAACAGTAAGAGGCCATCACTACAGAGCCAGGAGCTGCCACACAATCAGAAGGGAGCGCCACACCAAGAAGAAAGGACAACCACTACCCACATCACCACCGAGAGCCCAGAGGGGCACCCAACACTAAGGCTGAGTTCACATGTGGCGTTTTTTCCGCGTTTCCGCGGTAGTTTTAACCGCGCGATTTTGCTGCGAAAACGCGAAAAATAAGCATCCCATGCATTCCTATGGGATTCCGCAATGCTGTGCTAATGCTGCGGTTTTTACCGCGGCGGAATCGCTTCGCGGTAAAAACCACAGCATGCTCATTAATTTGCGGAATCTCGGCGATCCCGCACCCATAGGAATGCATTGTTCCGCTTATTTCCCGCATGTGGCTGTGCACACCATGCGGAAAGTAAGCAGAACAATTGCGGATGGTACCCACGGTCCGGAGGAGAGGAGACTGTCCTCCGGGCTTTGGGTACCATATCCCTGTAAAAAATAGAATTTAAAATAAAAAATATTGTTATTCTCACCCTCCGACGTCCCGCGCAGCCTTCCCGCTTCTCTTCACGCTCCCGTTCCCAGTAGTCCTTTGCGAAAATGCCCGCGATGGCGTCCGATCTCGCGGGATCGCGAAGTCTCGCGGTAATTCGCGAATTACCGCGAGACATCGCGGGCATTTTCGCAAAGGACTACTTGGAACGCCTGCGCGGGACGTCGGAAGGTAAGAATAACACTATTTTTTTTTACATTCTATCTTTTACTACTGATGCCGCATAGGCAGCCTCAGTAGTAAAAAGTTGGTCACACTCGTCAAACACTATGTTTGACGACTGTGACCAACCTGTCAATCAGTTCTCCAAGCGATGCTAGAGATCGCTTGGAGAACGCTAGCATTTTGCAAGCTAAATACGCTTGCAAAACTAGCATTTTGCCGCGGGAAAATCGCGGAAATTTAAAATGCGATTTTCCCGCGGACTGGAATTCCCGCGGTAATTTCCGCGAGAGTTGCGGTACGTGTGCACTTAGCCTAAGAGGCCATCACTACAGAGCCAGGAGCTGCCACACAATCAGAAGGGGGCGCCACACCAAGAAGAAAGGACAACCACTACCCACATCACCACCGAGAGCCCAGAGGGGCACCCAACAGTAAGAGGCCATCACTACAGAGCCAGGAGCTGCCACAGAGAATCAGAAGGGGGCTCCCACACCAAGAAGAAAGGACAACCACTACCCACATCACCACCGAGAGCCCAGAGGGGCACCCAACAGTAAGAGGCCATCACTACAGAGCCAGGAGCTGCCACACAATCAGAAGGGGGCGCCACACCAAGAAGAAAGGACAACCACTACCCACATCACCACCGAGAGCCCAGAGGGGCACACAACAGTAAGAGGCCATCACTACAGAGCCAGGAGCTGCCACAGAATCAGAAGGGGGCGCCACACCAAGAAGAAAGGACAACCACTACCCACATCACCACCGAGAGCCCAGAGGGGCACCCAACAGTAAGAGGCCATCACTACAGAGCCAGGAGCTGCCACAGAATCAGAAGGGGGCGCCACACCAAGAAGAAAGGACAACCACTACCCACATTACCACCGAGAGCCCAGAGGGGCACCCAACAGTAAGAGGCCATCACTACAGAGCCAGGAGCTGCCACAGAGAATCAGAAGAGGGCGCCACACCAAGAAGAAAGGACAACCACTACCCACATCACCACCGAGAGCCCAGAGGGGCACCCAACAGAAAGAGGCCATCACTACAGAGCCAGGAGCTGCCACACAATCAGAAGGGGGCGCCACACCAAGAAGAAAGGCCAACCACTACCCACATTACCACCGAGAGCCCAGAGGGGCACCCAACAGTAAGAGGCCATAACTACAGAGCCAGGAGCTGCCACACAATCAGAAGGGGGCGCCACACCAAGAAGAAAGGCCAACCACTACCCACATCACCACCGAGAGCCCAGAGGGGCACCCAACAGTAAGAGGCCATCACTACAGAGCCAGGAGCTGCCACAGAGAATCAGAAGGGGGCACCACACCAAGAAGAAAGGACAACCACTACCCACATCACCACCGAGAGCCCAGAGGGGCACCCAACAGTAAGAGGCCATCACTACAGAGCCAGGAGCTGCCACACAATCAGAAGGGGGCGCCACACCAAGAAGAAAGGACAACCACTACCCACATCACCACTGAGAGCCCAGAGGGGCACCCAACAGTAAGAGGCCATCACTACGGAGCCAGGAGCTGCCACAGAATCAGAAGGGGGCGCCGCACCAAGAAGAAAGGCCAACCACTACCCACATCACCACCGAGAGCCCAGAGGGGCACCCAACAGTAAGAGGCCATCACTACAGAGCCAGGAGCTGCCACACAATCAGAAGGGGGCGCCACACCAAGAAGAAAGGCGAACCACTACCCACATCACCACCGAGAGCCCAGAGGGGCACCCAACAGTAAGAGGCCATCACTACAGAGCCAGGAGCAGCCACAGAATCAGAAGGGGGCACCACACCAAGAAGAAAGGACAACCACTACCCACATCACCGAGAGCCCAGAGGGGCACCCAACAGTAAGAGGCCATCACTACAGAGCCAGGAGCTGCCACACAATGAGAAGGGGGCGCCACACCAAGAAGAAAGGACAACCACTACCCACATCACCACCGAGAGCCCAGAGGGGCACCCAACAGTAAGAGGCCATCACTACAGAGCCAGGAGCAGCCACAGAATCAGAAGGGGGCACCACACCAAGAAGAAAGGACAACCACTACCCACATCACCGAGAGCCCAGAGGGGCACCCAACAGTAAGAGGCCATCACTACAGAGCCAGGAGCTGCCACACAATCAGAAGGGGGCGCCACACCAAGAAGAAAGGACAACCACTACCCACATCACCACCGAGAGCCCAGAGGGGCACCCAACAGTAAGAGGCCATCACTACAGAGCCAGGAGCTGCCACACAATCAGAAGGGGGCGCCACACCAAGAAGAAAGGACAACCACTACCCACATCACCACCGAGAGCCCAGAGGGGCACCCAACAGTAAGAGGCCATCATACATCAACCCTAAGTGACAGAACTGAAGACAAGAGAAACCAAAAGCTAATCACCCCCATGATGAACTTTCTATCCACACCCAAGGCTCGGAGCCAGCAGCCCCACGTAGCCCAGACCCAGCGCCCATCACCCAGGGCTGTGGAGTTGGTGTAAAATGGAGACACTCAGACTCCTTAGAGATGTAACACAATTATAAGTGATGTGGGGTCAGAGAAACTGAGAGGTCCGTGCGATGACTCCACAGCCCCGGCCGCCATCCTGCCCAGACCATTCCCCTCCTTCCGCTGACCCTGACAGGCTCCAGCCATCATCTCCCCCGGGACTGGAGGCCGAGCACCTGCCGGGCCGCTCTTACCCCGTAACCCATGCTGTCAGCGCGCAGATTCTCCTCCAATCCCGGGACCACGCTCTTCTGCCGCCTCACTAACGACGGCTGCGCCGCACCGAAACTTATACCCAGTGCCTTAGTGACGTCACCCCACGTCACCGTCTCCACAGCGACAAGCTCCACCTCTACAGTGAGCGCGCGAACTCTACCCGCCCACAGCGCGAGAGCGACACTGAGGGGGAAAAGGGACGAGTGACACACGGCGTGAGGTAGAATCACAGCGAGGGGGTATATAGTGTACAGGAGAGGTATATATACAGGAGGAAGGGGGTATATAGTGTACAGGAGGGGTATATATACAGGAGGAGGGGTATATAGTGTACAGGAGAGGGTATATATATACAGGAGGAAGGGGTATATAGTGTACAGGAGGGGTATATATACAGGAGGAGGGGTATATAGTGTACAGGAGAGGTATATATACAGGAGGAGGGAGTATATAGTGTACAGGAGGGGTATATATACAGGAGGAGGGGTATATAGTGTACAGGAGAGATATATATACAGGAGGAGGGGGTATATAGTGTACAGGAGGGGTATATATACAGGAGGAGGGGGTATATAGTGTACAGGAGGGGTATATATACAGGAGGAGGGGGTATATAGTGTACAGGAGAGGTATATATACAGGAGGAGGGGGTATATAGTGTACAGGAGGGGTATATATACAGGAGGAGGGGTATATATACAGGAGGAGGGGGTATATAGTGTACAGGAGAGGTATATACAGTAGGAGGGGTATATAGTGTACAGGAGAGGTATATATACAGGAGGAGGGAGTATATAGTGTACAGGAGGGGTATATATACAGGAGGAGGGGTATATAGTGTACAGGAGGGGTATATATACAGGAGGAGGGGTATATAGTGTACAGGAGAGGTATATATACAGGAGGAGGGAGTATATAGTGTACAGGAGAGGTATATATACAGGAGGAGGGAGTATATAGTGTACAGGAGAGGTATATATACAGGAGGAGGGGGTATATAGTGTACAGGAGGGGTATATATACAGGAGGAGGGGTATATAGTGTACAGGAGAGGTATATATACAGGAGGAGGGAGTATATAGTGTACAGGAGAGGTATATATACAGGAGGAGGGGGTATATAGTGTACAGGAGGGGTATATAGTGTACAGGAGAGGGTATATATACAGGAGGAGGGGTATATAGTGTACAGGAGAGATATATACAGGAGGAGGGGGTATATAGTGTACAGGAGAGATATATACAGGAGGAGGGGGTATATAGTGTACAGGAGAGGTATATATACAGGAGGAGGGGTATATAGTGTACAGGAGAGGTATATATACAGGAGGAGGGGTATATAGTGTACAGGAGAGGTATATATACAGGAGGAGGGGTATATAGTGTACAGGAGAGGTATATATACAGGAGGAGGGGTATATAGTGTACAGGAGAGGTATATATACAGGAGGAGGGGTATATAGTGTACAGGAGAGGTATATATACAGGAGGAGGTAGTATATAGTGTACAGGAGGAGGGGGTATATAGTGTACAGGAGGGGTATATATACAGGAGGAGGGGTATATAGTGTACAGGAGAGGTATATATACAGGAGGAGGGGTATATAGTGTACAGGAGAGGTATATATACAGGAGGAGGGGTATATAGTGTACAGGAGAGGTATATATACAGGAGGAGGGGTATATAGTGTACAGGAGAGGTATATATACAGGAGGAGGTAGTATATAGTGTACAGGAGAGGTATATATACAGGAGGAGGGGGTATATAGTGTACAGGAGAGGTATATATACAGGAGGAGGGGTATATAGTGTACAGGAGGGGTATATATACAGGAGGAGGGGTATATAGTGTACAGGAGAGGTATATATACAGGAGGAGGGGTATATAGTGTACAGGAGGGGTATATATACAGGAGGAGGGGGTATATAGTGTACAGGAGAGGTATATATACAGGAGGAAGGGTATATAGTGTACAGGAGAGGTATATATACAGGAGGAGGGGTATATAGTGTACAGGAGGGGTATATATACAGGAGGAGGGGGTATATAGTGTACAGGAGAGGTATATATACAGGAGGAGGGGGTATATAGTGTACAGGAGAGGTATATATACAGGAGGGGGTATATATAGTGTACAGGAGAGGTATATATACAGGAGGAGGGGTATATAGTGTACAGGAGAGGTATATATACAGGAGGAAGGGTATATAGTGTACAGGAGAGGTATATATACAGGAGGAGGTAGTATATAGTGTACAGGAGAGGTTTATATACAGGAGGAGGGGTATATAGTGTACAGGAGAGGTATATATACAGGAGGAGGGGTATATAGTGTACAGGAGGAGGGGGTATATAGTGTACAGGAGAGGTATATATACAGGAGGAGGGGGTATATAGTGTACAGGAGAGGTATATATACAGGAGGAGGGGTATATAGTGTACAGGAGGGGTATATATACAGGAGGAGGGGGTATATAGTGTACAGGAGGGGTATATATACAGGAGGAGGGGGTATATAGTGTACAGGAGAGGTTTATATACAGGAGGAGGGGTATATAGTGTACAGGAGGGGTATATATACAGGAGGAGGGGTATATAGTGTACAGGAGAGGTATATATACAGGAGGAGGGGTATATAGTGTACAGGAGGGGTATATATACAGGAGGAGGGGGTATATAGTGTACAGGAGGGGTATATATACAGGAGGAGGGGGTATATAGTGTACAGGAGAGGGTATATATACAGGAGGAAGGGTATATAGTGTACAGGAGAGGTATATATACAGGAGGAGGGAGTATATAGTGTACAGGAGAGGTATATATACAGGAGGAGGGGGTATATAGTGTACAGGAGAGGTATATATACAGGAGGAGGGGTATATAGTGTACAGGAGGGGTGTATATATACAGGAGGAGGGGGTATATAGTGTACAGGAGAGGTATATATACAGGAGGAAGGGTATATAGTGTACAGGAGAGGTATATATACAGGAGGAGGGAGTATATAGTGTACAGGAGAGGTATATATACAGGAGGAGGGGGTATATAGTGTACAGGAGGGGTATATATACAGGAGGAGGGGTATATAGTGTACAGGAGAGGTATATATACAGGAGGAGGGGGTATATAGTGTACAGGAGAGGTATATATACAGGAGGAGGGGGTATATAGTGTACAGGAGAGGTATATATACAGGAGGAGGGGTATATAGTGTACAGGAGGGGTATATATACAGGAGGAGGGGTATATAGTGTACAGGAGAGGTATATATACAGGAGGAGGGGTATATAGTGTACAGGAGAGGTATATATACAGGAGGAGGGGTATATAGTGTACAGGAGAGGTATATACAGTAGGAGGGGTATATAGTGTACAGGAGAGGTATATATACAGGAGGAGGTAGTATATAGTGTACAGGAGAGGTATATATACAGGAGGAGGGGGTATATAGTGTACAGGAGAGGTATATATACAGGAGGAGGGGTATATAGTGTACAGGAGGGGTATATATACAGGAGGAGGGGGTATATAGTGTACAGGAGAGGTATATATACAGGAGGAAGGGTATATAGTGTACAGGAGGGGTATATATACAGGAGGAGGGGGTATATAGTGTACAGGAGAGGTATATATACAGGAGGAGGGGGTATATAGTGTACAGGAGAGGTATATATACAGGAGGGGGTATATATAGTGTACAGGAGAGGTATATATACAGGAGGAGGGGTATATAGTGTACAGGAGAGGTATATATACAGGAGGAAGGGTATATAGTGTACAGGAGAGGTATATATACAGGAGGAGGGAGTATATAGTGTACAGGAGAGGTATATATACAGTAGGAGGGGTATATAGTGTACAGCAGAGGTATATATACAGGAGGAGGTAGTATATAGTGTACAGGAGAGGTTTATATACAGGAGGAGGGGTATATAGTGTACAGGAGAGGTATATATACAGGAGGAGGGGTATATAGTGTACAGGAGGAGGGGGTATATAGTGTACAGGAGAGGTATATATACAGGAGGAGGGGGTATATAGTGTACAGGAGAGGTATATATACAGGAGGAGGGAGTATATAGTGTACAGGAGGGGTATATATACAGGAGGAGGGGTATATAGTGTACAGGAGAGATATATATACAGGAGGAGGGGGTATATAGTGTACAGGAGGGGTATATATACAGGAGGAGGGGGTATATAGTGTACAGGAGGGGTATATATACAGGAGGAGGGGGTATATAGTGTACAGGAGAGGTATATATACAGGAGGAGGGGGTATATAGTGTACAGGAGGGGTATATATACAGGAGGAGGGGTATATATACAGGAGGAGGGGGTATATAGTGTACAGGAGAGGTATATACAGTAGGAGGGGTATATAGTGTACAGGAGAGGTATATATACAGGAGGAGGGAGTATATAGTGTACAGGAGGGGTATATATACAGGAGGAGGGGTATATAGTGTACAGGAGGGGTATATATACAGGAGGAGGGGTATATAGTGTACAGGAGAGGTATATATACAGGAGGAGGGAGTATATAGTGTACAGGAGAGGTATATATACAGGAGGAGGGAGTATATAGTGTACAGGAGAGGTATATATACAGGAGGAGGGGGTATATAGTGTACAGGAGGGGTATATATACAGGAGGAGGGGTATATAGTGTACAGGAGAGGTATATATACAGGAGGAGGGAGTATATAGTGTACAGGAGAGGTATATATACAGGAGGAGGGGGTATATAGTGTACAGGAGGGGTATATAGTGTACAGGAGAGGGTATATATACAGGAGGAGGGGTATATAGTGTACAGGAGAGATATATACAGGAGGAGGGGGTATATAGTGTACAGGAGAGATATATACAGGAGGAGGGGGTATATAGTGTACAGGAGAGGTATATATACAGGAGGAGGGGTATATAGTGTACAGGAGAGGTATATATACAGGAGGAGGGGTATATAGTGTACAGGAGAGGTATATATACAGGAGGAGGGGTATATAGTGTACAGGAGAGGTATATATACAGGAGGAGGGGTATATAGTGTACAGGAGAGGTATATATACAGGAGGAGGGGTATATAGTGTACAGGAGAGGTATATATACAGGAGGAGGGGTATATAGTGTACAGGAGAGGTATATATACAGGAGGAGGTAGTATATAGTGTACAGGAGGAGGGGGTATATAGTGTACAGGAGGGGTATATATACAGGAGGAGGGGTATATAGTGTACAGGAGAGGTATATATACAGGAGGAGGGGTATATAGTGTACAGGAGAGGTATATATACAGGAGGAGGGGTATATAGTGTACAGGAGAGGTATATATACAGGAGGAGGGGTATATAGTGTACAGGAGAGGTATATATACAGGAGGAGGTAGTATATAGTGTACAGGAGAGGTATATATACAGGAGGAGGGGGTATATAGTGTACAGGAGAGGTATATATACAGGAGGAGGGGTATATAGTGTACAGGAGGGGTATATATACAGGAGGAGGGGTATATAGTGTACAGGAGAGGTATATATACAGGAGGAGGGGTATATAGTGTACAGGAGGGGTATATATACAGGAGGAGGGGGTATATAGTGTACAGGAGAGGTATATATACAGGAGGAAGGGTATATAGTGTACAGGAGAGGTATATATACAGGAGGAGGGGTATATAGTGTACAGGAGGGGTATATATACAGGAGGAGGGGGTATATAGTGTACAGGAGAGGTATATATACAGGAGGAGGGGGTATATAGTGTACAGGAGAGGTATATATACAGGAGGGGGTATATATAGTGTACAGGAGAGGTATATATACAGGAGGAGGGGTATATAGTGTACAGGAGAGGTATATATACAGGAGGAAGGGTATATAGTGTACAGGAGAGGTATATATACAGGAGGAGGTAGTATATAGTGTACAGGAGAGGTTTATATACAGGAGGAGGGGTATATAGTGTACAGGAGAGGTATATATACAGGAGGAGGGGTATATAGTTGATAGGAACTGAAGGAGTTAAATTGAGTTCTGTCTATGTTGCATTCTCTTGTTTAAAACCTTATCTGTTCTTCGAGGAGATGTCTCAGACATCTCCCTTGTGAACCAAGGTCAAATACCTCTGCTTTTTCGCCTAAATGACTTTCTTTGTCGAAAACAAGTTGTAAAATCATTTGTACTGCGCATGTCTGTAAATGTCTAAATTCTTTACTATAAAAGACGGAAGCCTAACTGATAAGCCAGAGGCGTCTTGGAGGCATCCTGAGTGGTATTATACAGCTGGTGTCTGTGTAGTTCTTCTCGATGGAGCTGATTTAATTAGAGACATATGATGCTTCACACCTAAGAACATCGGTCCTTCAGATGAAAGAGTAATCTGAGGGATCCCGACAGTTTCCTGGCACCCGAAACAGGGACCTGATATAGGCACCTCTCCAAGACTACCCGATCTACAGACCACTCCAGTTACTGATGAAATTGTGAACAGCAGACCTAAACACCTGGCCAGGTAAGAGATCAATTTTTCTCTTCTCTGCTCTTCATAATCTATCATTATAACTAAGGTCCGTATAAAGGGGAATCTAGTAGAGGAGGGGGCCGTAAAATCAGGTCCATATAAGAACTCTGAGGAAATCGGGTGTGACACGCATATGTAATTTCTGCTCGAATGAGAGGTTACTGTAGGTTCTGTCTGTGCACAGCTATTTTTAGAAAAAGAGCTGATGCAAATCAAAATGGGAGAGGTCTGACATTACGGAATATAAGGCTGGGTGAACAGTTCATACTGCGCAGCCCGGACGGACAAGTTTTTCACAATAGACGATTCCGCACTAGGAATAGAGGAGGTTGTTGAATGGCTACTTTGATTTGAAAGGTTGTGGAAAGTAGACAAATAAGCTGCACAGTAGGTATTCGTTCAAAGAGTGGTGATATTGCCTAACTGGGTCATGTGACAGCGTCCTTTCGGGGAGGTCACCGCCTAAGCTTAAATCAACACCCTTTACGAATAAACCTTGTGACAGATAAGAGTGTGACCGAATGAGCACAGGACCGTGAAATGAGCCTGTGACAGGATATGACTGAAGAACCCCAGTAGATGGACACTTTATTTACAATCCTGTGTGTTGTGGGAGTATTTCTGTTCGGATGCTACATAGCATATAAGTACACGAAACACGTAGTACACCGAGGAACAGACACTCCATTTAGCCTGTTAGCACCTTAGGAAGAAGGTAACGAGGTATAGTAGAGCCTAGTCTTGAGCTTACCCAATACACCACCTAAGGCAGGGGACTAACAGGAAGACAACAAGAGAGACAGGATAAGAATAAAAGATAAGATGGGGAACAGTCAGGGAAAGACACCTGAAGAAGGAAGTCGGTTATGTGATATAATTGAGGATAGATATGGAAGTAGTGCAGCAAAGAACCTGGAAAAAGTATTAATCAAATCCAAAGTGCAAGATAGGCAGGCTGTGTGAATCCTTGTATATATGTCTATGAGAACCTCTGAATAAGATGAGAGATGAGTAATTGAGTAAAAAAAAAAAAAAAAAAAATCAGTGAATGAGCACGTATGAATGAATCATCACACATCATTTTTGTGTCAAGAGATTTGTGACCTTTCTAGTTGTGGTGGAATCCCGGACAGATGCGTTATAGATATTTCAAATCTACATCTGAGACTGAATGAATTGAGTAATGATATAGTTCGTGTTATATGTGGCATTACATTGTAAAGTTTCCTGAATGCATTTGGCCAGAAAAAGGGCAAGGCATGGTTAATCTCATTATACAGTTATCTGCCCTTACAGTGAAATCCCGTGATTTTGAGTTTCTTTGTAGAAATTGATTTTGATAAGTCTAAAGAGCTACAGAATTCTGTGAAGGACGACGCTGCATTCTGACGGGAGGGGTGAAGGATGGAGCTGCGTAGTTTTTCTTCTCCCTTCGCTCTTATCTCTGCTGAGTGTGAGCTGTGCTCAAAATTCTCTGTAATTCTATCCGTAAGGTACATGCTGAAAGATTTGTGCATTTTAAAGCAACAGTACTTAATTGAAGATTGGAAGTTAAAAGTAAGATATGGTGCCTAATTTAGAAGGGAATTGTAAGTGATTGCTTGGTCATTAATGTGTTTGAACCTGCTTCTAGTTGTGTGATTGATTTGTATAGCAAATTGTGTCAAATTACAAGAGACAGAGAAGGAAGGAAGCAGTAAAACAAGTGGGACAAATATTGAAAAAGGCAAAAATACCAGAGTGTGAATGTTTGGATGTACAAAAAGGCACAGACAAGGGAAGAAAATAGCAAGTGAATAAATGATGCTTGAGAATGTGCAGCAGTGTGGAAGGTGTATTATGAATGTTTGATTGACAAAGTGTAACCAGAGACCCAGACAAAACAGATGGACTTGTAAACACTGTGGTCAGACTCAGACAAATCCAGACTGAATAGCTACTTGTGTGACCTGTGCTACTGACCTAAGAGAATTGCACTAAATCCTATCCAGACAAGATCATAAGAAGCTGACATAATAGTGTGGATAGTGGGTAGTGGGACATTGGCCCTTGAGGAGTAAGCTGACAGTAGACATCAGACGGCCAACCCCATCAGGACCTAGAAGTGTGACTAGAATAAGAAAGATGCAGGTGTATTATCCCTGGAGCCCCTCTGACCAGCTAGCTTTGCTGAAGCAGCTGCCTGCCCCTGAAGACCAACCATTCCCGTTTTACAGACACATAAAGGAAGTACAGCAAACATATAAGTGTACCTGGGCAGACTTAGAGAGGTTGGTGAGTTTAAAGGCAGGTGACGCACTAGATCATATAATTAAGACACACACAGATGTGACAAAGGATCAGGCTTGGGGCATGGATGATAAATCTGCACGATCTGGGGAGACGTACTGTGAGTCACTAAGACAATGGGCTGCAGTGGAACAATCAGAGCAGTCTGTACTCCTGACTAATGTGACACAGCAAAGAGGAGAGAGAGTAGAGATATACCTTGGACGGTTACAGCTGAAATGGGCAGACATGGGGTACATTTGCATAAACCCACTTGATGTTAGAATACTGGTGAATGCACTCATTGACGGTATGAACAAAGACTTACGAGACGCAGTACAGACAGCCAGACCTGAATGGAGACATGTAGATCCGAAAGACCTCCTTAAGGTAGCTAAAGAAATTGAGCAAACAAGGACAATAAAACGACCTGTCATGTATGCTGGAGCACAAGGAAAAAAGTGGAGACGTAATAGGGAAGGCATGTGAGATGACACTGACGATCCATGCCATACTCCTACAAGTTCAACCAAAACATCTGTCTATGGCCAGACAGCTCCGACTTGAGTGTGCTCTACTAATTCCTGAGTATGTCACTCCTCAAAAGATGTAACGTTCTGAATCCAGCCACCCTCCTGCCTGTGGATTCAGAAAAGGGGGAATTGGTGACCGTATTAGCGAGTGAGGAAGGATACTTTGACATGACGCATGAACATGTCTGCATAGAACTGATGAGTCAGGAGACAGTTGGGTTTGCACACATTCATGAAAAACCTGTTTCTAATGCAGACTTTGAGTTTCTTTTTTGTAGATGGTCCCAGATACCACCAGGATGGACGATTCTACACTGGATATGCAGTAGTATCCTCACATGAGGTAATCCGAGCGGAACCACTCTCTCCTCACATGTCGGCGCAGGAGGCAGAGTTGAAGGCACTCACTGAGGCGTGTAGAGCCGCTGCAGGTAAAGTCGCTAATATTTTCACAGATTCGAAGCCCATTAAAAATGCAGAGCTGGTGAAACAATTGATGGAGGCATTGATGTTACCAGTCCAGGTTGGCATTGTCAAGGTAAAAGCACACACAAAGGTGACTCCGTGGAGGTAGAGGGCAATAGAAGGGCGAACGAGGCTGCTAAAATAGCACAAGGCGGCCTAGAGAGAGCAGTGGACGGTGGCGGGGAGTCAGCGTATTCCAGCCACATTGGGTCTAGATGTCCTGAAATCCCTCCAGCAAAAGGCTGCCCAAACAGAGAAGGTACACCGAGGGAGACTGGGAGCTGAGCTGAACTCAAATGGAGTATGGGAGAATAAGGATAAAATGTGCCCACCAAAGTCCCTGTTCCCAATCATGGCGCAAGCAGCACATGGCCCCAATCACACCTCAAAAAGTCACATGTGTGCCATGGTAGATGCCTTCTGGATCGCTCCTGGCTTCAGTTGCGCAGCCGCGAAACTTGTACAATCATGCCTCATCTGTGCACAGCACAACCCAGGTAAAACAGTAAAAGTCCCTAAGAAAGCGACACCTAGGCCTCTCTACCCGTTTCAGAGATGGCAGATTGACGACATACAGCTACCAAGGTAGGAGTGTATGCAAATATCCTAGTATGTGTAGATCTCTTCTCTGGATGGCCAGAGGCCTACCCGGTGAAAACGGCTACAGCTCGAGCCACTGCAAAGAAACTGGTGATGGAACTAGTACCACGATTCGGTGTCCCTGAAACAATTGAATCAGACAGAGGTACACACTTTACTGCTGAGGTAATGCAAAATGTCATGCAAATGATAGGTGTAGAACAGGCATTTCATACACCCTACCACCCACAGAGTTCAGGGAAGGTAGAAAGAATGAACGGGACACTGAAATTGAAAATACAGAAAACCATGGAGCAGACCCATAGACCATGGCCAGAGTGTCTCCCATTAGCATTATTCTCAGTAAGGTACACACCCACGGGGAAAGCTAAACTGTCACCCTTCGAGATACTGTTTGGAAGACCACCGAACACAGGGTTGTACTACCCACAGGTCTTAACACTTAATGTGGATAATTTGACAAGTTATGTAATCCAGTTGCAAAAGCATTTAACTCAAATGCATTCTCTAGTTTTCTCTTCCATTCCAGATCCAGATAGTGTGGAAGGAACTCACTGTCTACAACCTGGTGATTACGTATATGTCAAGAAACACTCCAGAAAGACCCTTGAACCCCGATATCAAGGACCTTACCAAGTACTCCTAACAACGCCTACTTCTGTTAAGTTGGAAGGACGACCAACCTGGATCCACGCATCGCATTGCAAACTAGCCACAGGAGTTAACAAAGCATAAGAGTGCATAATGTTTTGGTTTGGTTTTGTTGCATTATCTGTAATAATGGTAGCTGCGTGGGATAGTCTAAATTCTCCAATGTCCTTGAATAATAAGTTTATACAACATCATGAAAAAATACTAAATGATTGGTCAAATCATTTGCTGGATCTGCACACATTCAGCAGTATCAGCCACTAGTATTCCGTTCCTTGTTATTCCTATGCCACCCGAGGAATTATTTGCCTGGACCAGTTGTTCTGATACACTCGCTAATAATGCCACAAATAATGTGAAGTTATGGAACACAACTGTTGGTATACCTATTGTGGGATGGGTAGGATACCCTTGGTGGCAGGGTAATCTTTCAGGAAGTAACACATATCTTCAATATCTGGCATATAAAGGGGAGCTTGGGTACCCAGGAATAGAACTCGATTAACCTACCTGGGGCAAATTCCAATGTATGGCCTACAAGTTAGTTTTAATGTAACTTCCCACTCTACTGATGCCTTCAAACCAATACTGCTAGAAAGAAGGTTGCATAACACGTCCTGGGAGTATTCCAATTTATTTCCCCAGGGCAATAATGAAACTTGTTTTAATATTTCAGGTAATATACCTTGCAACGAGTCATCTGGATATGAGAAAGGAACTCCCACCTGTAGAAATCCCGATGTAGGGTATTGTAGCCCTTTAGGACAACTTCCAAATTGGTGTATGCTTCAGAATGTATCTGCGTTCATAGATTTAGTTCATAGACTGGTATTACAACATTCAGCCCTATGGGACCTACCTAGTGACATGTTCTGGGTATGTGGAGACAATGCATATAAATGGTTGCCAGTAGGGGTAAAAGGTGCTTGTACTCTGGGTCGTTTGACTCCAGCTACCTTTGTTATTCCGAATGACCAGTTGAATACTCAGAGCATACCTAAACACACGTTGTACAAAAGAGCTGCTGACAATACACCTCGCCTCTCTGGGAGACCACATATAGTGCAGATGAGTGTGGCTAATAAAATTGTCAGTTCTATTTTTATTTATCCTATGATCACTCAAATGTGGGATAAATTAGTCAGGGCTACAGATTACTTAGATGACCAAATATGGGATATATTGGATATATTGAACACCACCGTTGCTGTCCAAAATCATTGTTGTTTGTATCTTTGTAATATATGTGCTATTGAAACTTGTTTTTTGGTGTATCTCTGTATGCAAGAAAAGATGTAGAAATAAATAAGGAAGTTTGACTGTAAACAACAAGAATTTAACTATTATTCCTTTGAGTCCTAGATTGACATCTCATTTCTGGCATGAAGGAGCGTACTCTTGCAATGATGGACGTGGCTTCAGTATCTGGGGGATGGAGAAGGTAGAAGACCTGTCTCCCTCAGGCAACCCGTCGGCCTGGGATAGTACCTGGTGAACGAGCCACTATCCGCTGTTGTTGCAGGATCCAGTGTTCCAGATTGTGGAAAATGAAGATGTCAAAGGGGGGAATGATAGGAACTGAAGGAGTTAAATTGAGTTCTGTCTATGTTGCATTCTCTTGTTTAAAACCTTATCTGTTCTTCGAGGAGATGTCTCAGACATCTCCCTTGTGAACCAAGGTCAAATACCTCTGCTTTTTCGCCTAAATGACTTTCTTTGTCGAAAACAAGTTGTAAAATCATTTGTACTGCGCATGTCTGTAAATGTCTAAATTCTTTACTATAAAAGACGGAAGCCTAACTGATAAGCCAGAGGCGTCTTGGAGGCATCCTGAGTGGTATTATACAGCTGGTGTCTGTGTAGTTCTTCTCGATGGAGCTGATTTAATTAGAGACATATGATGCTTCACACCTAAGAACATCGGTCCTTCAGATGAAAGAGTAATCTGAGGGATCCCGACATAGTGTACAGGAGGAGGGGGTATATAGTGTACAGGAGAGGTATATATACAGGAGGAGGGGGTATATAGTGTACAGGAGAGGTATATATACAGGAGGAGGGGTATATAGTGTACAGGAGGGGTATATATACAGGAGGAGGGGGTATATAGTGTACAGGAGGGGTATATATACAGGAGGAGGGGGTATATAGTGTACAGGAGAGGTTTATATACAGGAGGAGGGGTATATAGTGTACAGGAGGGGTATATATACAGGAGGAGGGGTATATAGTGTACAGGAGAGGTATATATACAGGAGGAGGGGTATATAGTGTACAGGAGGGGTATATATACAGGAGGAGGGGGTATATAGTGTACAGGAGGGGTATATATACAGGAGGAGGGGGTATATAGTGTACAGGAGAGGGTATATATACAGGAGGAAGGGTATATAGTGTACAGGAGAGGTATATATACAGGAGGAGGGAGTATATAGTGTACAGGAGAGGTATATATACAGGAGGAGGGGGTATATAGTGTACAGGAGAGGTATATATACAGGAGGAGGGGTATATAGTGTACAGGAGGGGTGTATATATACAGGAGGAGGGGGTATATAGTGTACAGGAGAGGTATATATACAGGAGGAAGGGTATATAGTGTACAGGAGAGGTATATATACAGGAGGAGGGAGTATATAGTGTACAGGAGAGGTATATATACAGGAGGAGGGGGTATATAGTGTACAGGAGGGGTATATATACAGGAGGAGGGGTATATAGTGTACAGGAGAGGTATATATACAGGAGGAGGGGGTATATAGTGTACAGGAGAGGTATATATACAGGAGGAGGGGGTATATAGTGTACAGGAGAGGTATATATACAGGAGGAGGGGTATATAGTGTACAGGAGGGGTATATATACAGGAGGAGGGGTATATAGTGTACAGGAGAGGTATATATACAGGAGGAGGGGTATATAGTGTACAGGAGAGGTATATATACAGGAGGAGGGGTATATAGTGTACAGGAGAGGTATATATACAGTAGGAGGGGTATATAGTGTACAGGAGAGGTATATATACAGGAGGAGGTAGTATATAGTGTACAGGAGAGGTATATATACAGGAGGAGGGGGTATATAGTGTACAGGAGAGGTATATATACAGGAGGAGGGGTATATAGTGTACAGGAGGGGTATATATACAGGAGGAGGGGGTATATAGTGTACAGGAGAGGTATATATACAGGAGGAAGGGTATATAGTGTACAGGAGGGGTATATATACAGGAGGAGGGGGTATATAGTGTACAGGAGAGGTATATATACAGGAGGAGGGGGTATATAGTGTACAGGAGAGGTATATATACAGGAGGGGGTATATATAGTGTACAGGAGAGGTATATATACAGGAGGAGGGGTATATAGTGTACAGGAGAGGTATATATACAGGAGGAAGGGTATATAGTGTACAGGAGAGGTATATATACAGGAGGAGGGAGTATATAGTGTACAGGAGAGGTATATATACAGTAGGAGGGGTATATAGTGTACAGCAGAGGTATATATACAGGAGGAGGTAGTATATAGTGTACAGGAGAGGTTTATATACAGGAGGAGGGGTATATAGTGTACAGGAGAGGTATATATACAGGAGGAGGGGTATATAGTGTACAGGAGGAGGGGGTATATAGTGTACAGGAGAGGTATATATACAGGAGGAGGGGGTATATAGTGTACAGGAGAGGTATATATACAGGAGGAGGGGTATATAGTGTACAGGAGGGGTGTATATATACAGGAGGAGGGGGTATATAGTGTACAGGAGAGGTATATATACAGGAGGAAGGGTATATAGTGTACAGGAGAGGTATATATACAGGAGGAGGGAGTATATAGTGTACAGGAGAGGTATATATACAGGAGGAGGGGGTATATAGTGTACAGGAGGGGTATATATACAGGAGGAGGGGTATATAGTGTACAGGAGAGGTATATATACAGGAGGAGGGGGTATATAGTGTACAGGAGAGGTATATATACAGGAGGAGGGGGTATATAGTGTACAGGAGAGGTATATATACAGGAGGAGGGGTATATAGTGTACAGGAGGGGTATATATACAGGAGGAGGGGTATATAGTGTACAGGAGAGGTATATATACAGGAGGAGGGGTATATAGTGTACAGGAGAGGTATATATACAGGAGTAGCGGTATATAGTGTACAGGAGAGGTATATATACAGTAGGAGGGGTATATAGTGTACAGGAGAGGTATATATACAGGAGGAAGGGTATATAGTGTACAGGAGGGGTATATATACAGGAGGAGGGGGTATATAGTGTACAGGAGAGGTATATATACAGGAGGAGGGGGTATATAGTGTACAGGAGAGGTATATATACAGGAGGGGGTATATATAGTGTACAGGAGAGGTATATATACAGGAGGAGGGGTATATAGTGTACAGGAGAGGTATATATACAGGAGGAAGGGTATATAGTGTACAGGAGAGGTATATATACAGGAGGAGGGAGTATATAGTGTACAGGAGAGGTATATATACAGTAGGAGGGGTATATAGTGTACAGCAGAGGTATATATACAGGAGGAGGTAGTATATAGTGTACAGGAGAGGTTTATATACAGGAGGAGGGGTATATAGTGTACAGGAGAGGTATATATACAGGAGGAGGGGTATATAGTGTACAGGAGGAGGGGGTATATAGTGTACAGGAGAGGTATATATACAGGAGGAGGGGGTATATAGTGTACAGGAGAGGTATATATACAGGAGGAGGGGTATATAGTGTACAGGAGGGGTATATATACAGGAGGAGGGGGTATATAGTGTACAGGAGGGGTATATATACAGGAGGAGGGGGTATATAGTGTACAGGAGAGGTTTATATACAGGAGGAGGGGTATATAGTGTACAGGAGGGGTATATATACAGGAGGAGGGGTATATAGTGTACAGGAGAGGTATATATACAGGAGGAGGGGTATATAGTGTACAGGAGGGGTATATATACAGGAGGAGGGGGTATATAGTGTACAGGAGGGGTATATATACAGGAGGAGGGGGTATATAGTGTACAGGAGAGGGTATATATACAGGAGGAAGGGTATATAGTGTACAGGAGAGGTATATATACAGGAGGAGGGAGTATATAGTGTACAGGAGAGGTATATATACAGGAGGAGGGGGTATATAGTGTACAGGAGAGGTATATATACAGGAGGAGGGGTATATAGTGTACAGGAGGGGTGTATATATACAGGAGGAGGGGGTATATAGTGTACAGGAGAGGTATATATACAGGAGGAAGGGTATATAGTGTACAGGAGAGGTATATATACAGGAGGAGGGAGTATATAGTGTACAGGAGAGGTATATATACAGGAGGAGGGGGTATATAGTGTACAGGAGGGGTATATATACAGGAGGAGGGGTATATAGTGTACAGGAGAGGTATATATACAGGAGGAGGGGGTATATAGTGTACAGGAGAGGTATATATACAGGAGGAGGGGGTATATAGTGTACAGGAGAGGTATATATACAGGAGGAGGGGGTATATAGTGTACAGGAGAGGTATATATACAGGAGGAGGGGGTATATAGTGTACAGGAGAGGTATATATACAGGAGGAGGGAGTATATAGTGTACAGGAGGAGGGGTATATAGTGCACAGGAGAGGTATATATACAGGAGGAGGGGGTATATAGTGTACAGGAGAGGTATATATACAGGAGGAGGGGGTATATAGTGTACAGGGGAGGTATATATACAGGAGGAGGGGTATATAGTGTACAGGACAGGTATATATACAGGAGGAGGGGGTATATAGTGTACAGGAGAGGTATATATACAGGAGGAGGGGGTATATAGTGTACAGGGGAGGTATATATACAGGAGGAGGGGTATATAGTGTACAGGAGAGGTATATATACAGGAGGGAGTATATAGTGTACAGGAGAGGTATATACAGTGGGGAAAAAAAGTATTTAGTCAGTCAGCAATAGTGCAAGTTCCACCACTTAAAAAGATGAGAGGCGTCTGTAATTTACATCATAGGTAGACCTCAACTATGGGAGACAAACTGAGAAAAAAAAAATCCAGAAAATCACATTGTCTGTTTTTTTTCATTTTATTTGCATATTATGGTGGAAAATAAGTATTTGGTCAGAAACAAGCAATCAAGATTTCTGGCTCTCACAGACCTGTAACTTCTTCTTTAAGAGTCCCCTCTTTCCTCCACTCATTACCTGTAGTAATGGCACCTGTTTAAACTTGTTATCAGTATAAAAAGACACCTGTGCACACCCTCAAACAGTCTGACTCCAAACTCCACTATGGTGAAGACCAAAGAGCTGTCAAAGGACACCAGAAACAAAATTGTAGCCCTGCACCAGGCTGGGAAGACTGAATCTGCAATAGCCAACCAGCTTGGAGTGAATAAATCAACTGTGGGAGCAATAATTAGAAAATGGAAGACATACAAGACCACTGATAATCTCCCTCGATCTGGTGCTCCACGCAAAATCCCACCCTGTGGGGTCAGAATGATCACAAGAACGGTGAGCAAAAATCCCAGAACCACGCGGGGGGACCTAGTGAATGAACTGCAGAGAGCTGGGACCAATGTAAAAAGGCCTACCATAAGTAACACACTACGCCACCATGGACTCAGATCCTGCAGTGCCAGACGTGTCCCACTGCTTAAGCCTGTACATGTCCGGGCCCGTCTGAAGTTTGCTAGAGAGCATTTGGATGATCCAGAGGAGTTTTGGGAGAATGTCCTATGGTCTGATGAAACCAAACTGGAACTGTTTGGTAGAAACACAACTTGTCGTGTTTGGAGGAAAAAGAATACTGAGTTGCATCCATCAAACACCATACCTACTGTAAAGCATGGTGGTGGAAACATCATGCTTTGGGGCTGTTTCTCTGCAAAGGGGCCAGGACGACTCATCCGGGTACATGAAAGAATGAATGGGGCCATGTATCGTGAGATTTTGAGTGCAAACCTCCTTCCATCAGCAAGGGCATTGAAGATGAAACGTGGCTGGGTCTTTCAATATGACAATGATCCAAAGCACACCGCCAGGGCAATGAAGGAGTGGCTTCATAAGAAGCATTTCAAGGTCCTGGAGTGGCCTAGCCAGTCTCCAGATCTCAACCCTATAGAAAACCTTTGGAGGGAGTTGAAAGTCCGTGTTGCCAAGCGAAAAGCCAAAAACATCACTGCTCTAGAGGAGATCTGCATGGAGGAATGGGCCAACATACCAACAACAGTTTGTGGCAACCTTGTGAAGACTTACAGAAAACGTTTGACCTCTGTCATTGCCAACAAAGGATATATCACAAAGTATTGAGATGAAATTTTGTTTCTGACCAAATACTTATTTTCCACCATAATATGCAAATGAAATGAAAAAAAAACAGACAATGTGATTTTCTGGATTTTTTTTTCTCAGTTTGTCTCCCATAGTTGAGGTCTACCTATGATGTAAATTACAGACGCCTCTCATCTTTTTAAGTGGTGGAACTTGCACTATTGCTGACTGACTAAATACTTTTTTTCCCCACTGTATACACAGGAGGAGGGGGTATATAGTGTACAGGAGAGGTATATATACAAGAGGAAGGGGTATATAGTGTACAGGAGAGGTATATATACAGGAGGAGGGGGTATATAGTGTACAGGAGAGGTATATATACAGGAGGAGGGGTATATAGTGTACAGGAGAGGTATATATACAGGAGGAGGGGTATATAGTGTACAGGAGAGGTATATATACAGGAGGAGGGGGTATATAGTGTACAGGAGGGGTATATATACAGGAGGAGGGGTATATAGTGTACAGGAGAGGTATATATACAGGAGGAGGGGTATATAGTGTACAGGAGAGGTATATATACAGGAGGAGGGGTATATAGTGTACAGAAGAGGTATATATACAGGAGGAGGGGGTATATAGTGTACAGGAGAGGTATATATACAGGAGGAGGGGGTATATAGTGTACAGGAGAGGTATATATACAGGAGGAGGGGGTATATAGTGTACAGGAGGGGTATATATATACAGGAGGAGGGGTATATAGTGTACAGGAGAGGTATATATACAGGAGGAGGGGGTATATAGTGTACAGGAGAGGTATATATACAGGAGGAGGGGTATATAGTGTACAGGAGGGGTCTATATACAGGAGGAGGGGGTATATAGTGTACAGGAGAGGTATATATACAGGAGGAGGGAGTATATAGTGTACAGGAGAGGTTTATATACAGGAGGAGGGGGTATATAGTGTACAGGAGGGGTATATATACAGGAGGAAGGGGTATATAGTGTACAGGAGAGGTATATATACAGGAGGAGGGGTATATAGTGTACAGGAGGGGTATATATACAGGAGGAGGGGGTATATAGTGTACAGGAGAGGTATATATACAGGAGGAGGGAGTATATAGTGTACAGGAGAGGTTTATATACAGGAGGAGGGGGTATATAGTGTACAGGAGGGGTATATATACAGGAGGAGGGGGTATATAGTGTACAGGAGAGGTATATATACAGGAGGAGGGAGTATATAGTGTACAGGAGGGGTATATATACAGGAGGAGGGGGTATATAGTGTACAGGAGAGGTATATATACAGGAGGAGGGAGTATATAGTGTACAGGAGGGGTATATATACAGGAGGAGGGGGTATATAGTGTACAGGAGAGGTATATATACAGGAGGAGGGGGTATATAGTGTACAGGAGGGGTATATATACAGGAGGAGGGGGTATATAGTGTACAGGAGAGGTATATATACAGGAGGAGGGGTATATAGTGTACAGGAGGGGTATATATACAGGAGGAGGGGGTATATAGTGTACAGGAGAGGTATATATACAGGAGGAGGGAGTATATAGTGTACAGGAGAGGTATATATACAGGAGGAGGGGGTATATAGTGTACAGGAGAGGTATATATACAGGAGGAAGGGATATATAGTGTACAGGAGAGGTATATATACAGGAGGAAGGGGTATATAGTGTACAGGAGGGGTATATACAGGAGGAAGGGGTATATAGTGTACAGGAGAGATATATATACAGGAGGAAGGGGTATATAGTGTACAGGAGAGGTATATATACAGGAGGAGGGGTATATATACAGGAGGAGGGGGTATATAGTGTACAGGAGAGGTATATATACAGGAGGAAGGGGTATATAGTGTACAGGAGAGGTATATATACAGGAGGAGGGGTATATAGTGTACAGGAGAGGTATATATACAGGAGGAGGGGTATATAGTGTACAGGAGAGGTATATATACAGGAGGAGGGGGTATATAGTGTACAGGAGGGGTATATATACAGGAGGAAGGGGTATATAGTGTACAGGAGAGGTATATATACAGTAGGAGGGGGTATATAGTGTACAGGAGAGGTATATATACAGGAGGACGGGGTATATAGTGTACAGGAGAGGTATATATACAGGAGGACGGGGTATATAGTGTACAGGAGAGGTATATATACAGGAGGAGGGGGTATATAGTGTACAGGAGGGGTATATATACAGGAGGAAGGGGTATATAGTGTACAGGAGAGGTATATATACAGTAGGAGGGGGTATATAGTGTACAGGAGAGGTATATATACAGGAGGACGGGGTATATAGTGTACAGGAGAGGTATATATACAGGAGGACGGGGTATATAGTGTACAGGAGAGGTATATATACAGGAGGAGGGGTATATATACAGGAGGAGGGGTATATAGTGTACAGGAGAGGTATATATACAGGAGGAAGGGGTATATAGTGTACAGGAGAGGTATACACAGGAGGAGGGGGTATATAGTGTACAGGAGGAGGGGGTATATAGTGTACAGGAGAGGTATATAGTGTACAGGAGAGGTATATATACAGGAGGAGGGGGTATATAGTGTACAGGAGAGGTATATATACAGGAGGAGGGGTATATAGTGTACAGGAGAGGTATATATACAGGAGGAGGGGTATATAGTGTACAGGAGAGATATATACAGGAGGAGGGGGTATATAGTGTACAGGAGAGGTATATATACAGGAGGAGGAGGTATATAGTGTACAGGAGAGGTATATATGCAGGAGGAGGAGGTATATAGTGTACAGGAGAGGTATATATACAGGAGGAGGGGTATATAGTGTACAGGAGAGGTATATATACAGGAGGAGGGGGTATATAGTGTACAGGAGAGGTATATATACAGGAGGAAGGGGTATATAGTGTACAGGAGAGGTATATATACAGTAGGAGGGGGTATATAGTGTACAGGAGAGGTATATATACAGGAGGAAGGGGTATATAGTGTACAGGAGAGGTATATATACAGGAGGAGGGGGTATATAGTGTACAGGAGAGGTATATATACAGGAGGAGGGGGTATATAGTGTACAGGAGGGGTATATATACAGGAGGAAGGGGTATATAGTGTACAGGAGAGGTATATATACAGTAGGAGGGGGTATATAGTGTACAGGAGAGGTATATATACAGGAGGACGGGGTATATAGTGTACAGGAGAGGTATATATACAGGAGGACGGGGTATATAGTGTACAGGAGAGGTATATATACAGGAGGAGGGGTATATATACAGGAGGAGGGGTATATAGTGTACAGGAGAGGTATATATACAGGAGGAAGGGGTATATAGTGTACAGGAGAGGTATACACAGGAGGAGGGGGTATATAGTGTACAGGAGGAGGGGGTATATAGTGTACAGGAGAGGTATATATACAGGAGGAGGGGTATATAGTGTACAGGAGAGGTATATAGTGTACAGGAGAGGTATATAGTGTACAGGAGAGGTATATATACAGGAGGAGGGGGTATATAGTGTACAGGAGAGGTATATATACAGGAGGAGGGGTATATAGTGTACAGGAGAGGTATATATACAGGAGGAGGGGTATATAGTGTACAGGAGAGATATATACAGGAGGAGGGGGTATATAGTGTACAGGAGAGGTATATATACAGGAGGAGGAGGTATATAGTGTACAGGAGAGGTATATGTGCAGGAGGAGGAGGTATATAGTGTACAGGAGAGGTATATATACAGGAGGAGGGGTATATAGTGTACAGGAGAGGTATATATACAGGAGGAGGGGGTATATAGTGTACAGGAGAGGTATATATACAGGAGGAGGGGGTATATAGTGTACAGGAGAGGTATATATACAGGAGGAGAGGTATATATACAGGAGGAGGGGTATATAGTGTACAGGAGAGGTATATATACAGGAGGAGGGGTATATATACAGGAGGAGGGTATATATACAGGAGGAGGGGGTATATAGTGTACAGGAGAGATAAATATACAGGAGGAGGGGTATATAGTGTACAGGAGAGGTATATATACAGAAGGAGGGGTATATATACAGGAGGAGGGGGTATATAGTGTACAGGAGAGGTATATATACAGGAGGAGGGGGTATATAGTGTACAGGAGAGGTATATATACAGGAGGAGGGGGTATATAGTGTACAGGAGAGGTATATATACAGGAGGAGGGGGTATATAGTGTACAGGAGAGGTATATATACAGGAGGAGGGGGTATATAGTGTACAGGAGAGGGTATATATACAGGAGGAGGGGGTATATAGTGTACAGGAGAGGGTATATATACAGGAGGAGGGGGTATATAGTGTACAGGAGGGTTATATATACAGGAGGAGGGGGTATATAGTGTACAGGAGAGGTATATATACAGGAGGGAGTATATAGTGTACAGGAGGGGTATATATACAGGAGGAGGGGGTATATAGTGTACAGGAGTGGTATATATACAGGAGGAGGGGGTATATAGTGTACAGGAGAGGTATATATACAGGAGGGAGTATATAGTGTACAGGAGGGGTATATATACAGGAGGAGGGGGTATATATTTCTGTGTGTGGTTCCACTATTACTCCCCAGCAACAGGCCCGCTGTCTTGGGGTCATACTTGATTCCGAGCTTTCCTTTGCCCCCCACATTCGATCACTGGCTCGCTCTTGTCATCTGCACCTCAAAAACATTTCTAGAATTCAACCTTTTCTTACCTTTGACTCTGCAAAAACTCTTACTGTTTCTCTTATTCATTCTCGTCTCGACTATTGTAACTCTCTTCTAATCGGTCTCCCTCTTACCAAACTCTCCCCCCTCCAATCTGTCTTGAATGCTGCAGCCAGGATCATATTCCTCACCAATCGTTACACCGATGCCTCTACCTTGTGCCAGTCATTACACTGGCTACCCATCCACTCCAGAATTCAGTATAAACTTATTACCCTCACCCACAAAGCCCTCCATGGCTCAGCACCACCCTACATCTCCTCCCTTGTTTCAGTATACCACCCTACCCGCGCCCTCCGTTCTGCTGATGACCTGAGATTAGCATCCTCAATAGTCAGAACCTCCCACTCCCGTCTCCAAGACTTTACACGTGCCGCGCCAATTCTTTGGAATGCACTTCCCAGGTCAATACGATTAGTCCCCAATCCCCACAATTTTAAGCGTGTCCTGAAAACGCATATATTCAGACTGGCCTACCACCCCAACACATTAACCTAATCTATCCCTGTGTGGCAGAGCCAAAAGTTTTACCATAACCAGGTTCCCCGCATCATGTTCCCACATGCTTTATGCCTCCATTAGCCCTCTGTGTACTGTTACACACTTAACATTATGACTGGTCCATACACTCAGGGTAAAGGGGGTTTTACACTAAGCGATATCGCTAGCAATATCGCTAAAACGTCACTGGTTTTGTGACGTTATAGCGATATTGCTAGCGATATCGCTATGTGTGATACTTACCTCCGACCGGCTCCCCCGCTGTCCATCGCTGATCGCGCGAGAATGTCCGGCTCCATTTCTCGTCGGGCGCTTCCTGCTGAGACTTCCTGCTGTGACGACGAGCGACGCTGGACGCGGGCGGGAGGACGCAGGATCGCTGTGTGTGAAAGGTAAGTATCGTGCGCTGCGTCGCTGCTGCATCGCTGTGAGATCTTTCTGTATGAAAGCTCACTAGCGATCATTTAGCGATGCACCAGCGATCCTGACCGGGTCGGATCGCTGGTTGGATCGCTGGTGCATCGCTAAATGTAAAAGGGCCTTAACTGTTACCACCCACCTTTCGTGTCTCCCTCTTTCCTCATAGACTGTAAGCTTGCGAGCAGGGCCCTCTTTCCTCTTGGTATTTGTTATAATCTACTGTATGTGATTATTGTTATGCTGTAATGTCTATTGTCTGTACAAATCCCCTCTGAAATGTAAAGTGCTGCGGAATATGTCGGCGCTATAAAAATAAAATTTATTATTATTATTATTATTATTATATAGTGTACAGGAGGGGTATATATACAGGAGGAGAGGTATATAGTGTACAGGAGGGGTATATATACAGGAGGAGAGGTATATATACAGGAGGAGGGGGTATATAGTGTACAGGAGACGTATATATACAGGAGGAGGGGTATATAGTGTACAGGAGAGGTATATATACAGGAGGAGGGGTATATAGTGTACAGGATATATATACAGGAGGAGGGGGTATATAGTGTACAGGAGAGGTATATATACAGGAGGAGGGGTATATAGTGTACAGGAGAGGTATATATACAGGAGGGGGTATATAGTGTACAGGATATATATACAGGAGGAGGGGGTATATAGTGTACAGGAGGAGGGGTATATAGTGTACAGGAGAGGTATATATACAGGAGGAGGGGTATATAGTGTACAGGATATATATACAGGAGGAGGGGGTATATAGTGTACAGGAGAGGTATATATACAGGAGGAGGGGTATATAGTGTACAGGAGAGGTATATATACAGGAGGAGGGGTATATTCAAGATTCAAAGAAGCTTTATTGGCAGGACTAAATACACATTAGTTTTGCCAAAGCAGGTGTACAGAAGGGAATAGGGATAGGGACTGTAGGGATGTTGGGAAGGGGCTGTAGGAAAGGTGGATGGGGCAGATCCAGGTTGGGGCTATAGAAGTCCATGGCATAGGGAAGGTGGATGGCGGCATGGGGGCAGATCCAGGATGAGGCTATAGAAGTCCATGGCATAGGGAAGGTGGATGGGGGATTGGGGCATATCCAGGGTGGGTGCCATAGAAGTCCATGGCATATCAGAGTTCTCTTTCTCGCAGTCTATGGCATTCGTTCACATATTGCGCTGCTATCTCCACTGCTCTCTCTTCTTCCCCCAGCAGGATGTATGTTTTCTCTTCCTCCTTCATGGTGGTGAAATCCGGGAAGAGATGTGAGAGTCTCCTGAAGTGAGTGTCCCTCACTGCTGAGTACTTGGAGCAGTGTAGCAGGAAGTGGGTCTCATCCTCCAGGGCCTCCTGGTCACAGTGTTGGCACAGTCTTTCCTCCCTGGGCTTGTAGCTCTGCCTGTGTCGGCCGGATTCGATGGTCAGACTGTGGGCACTGAGTCTATACCGGCTCAGGATCTTGCGGTCTTTGGGGTCCTGGAGTTTCTCCAGGTATGGAGCCAGTCTGTAGTCTCTCTGTAGACTCTGGTACATGGTCAGTTTCTGTGAGCTGATGATGTCGTTCTTCCAGTCACTTACGTACCTCTCCTGGCCTTCGTCTACCATCTTCCTGATTCCGGCTTTTGTCAGGTTGTTGTGATTGGTTTTCTGGTCAGGTTGGGTTTGGGTGAGCTGTTCCGAGGGTCCTGGTTTTTCTGTTTCCCCTACATGTGTCAGGGCTTTATGGTGATGGGAGCTTGGATTGCTCCTACGTAGGTGAGCCCGGAATGACAGTGCCCTCTTTAGAACCGTTAGGTGTAGAGGGAATCTGCCCAGCTCGGCCCGGCAAGCACTGTTGGAGGTGCTCCGATGGACTTGGAGAAGGTGCTTGCAGAATTCCAGGTGGAATATTTCTGTTGGGCTTGAATCCCACCTTGACCAGTCTGGGTAGGTGTGAGGACCCCAGACTTCGCTGCCATACAGGAGGATTGGGGCGATGATAGAATCGAAGATTTTTAACCAGACCCTCACTGGTGGCTTTAGATGGTAGAGTTTCCTTCGGATGGCATAGAAGGTTTTGCATGCCTTGTCTTTCAGGGTCTCTATGGCTTGTTTGAAGCTCCCTGATCGGTGAATCTCTAAGCCCAGATAGGTATATTTGTCCGTTCCTGTAAGGGCGCAGTTGTTGAGGATAAATGAAGGGTGCTGGTCTGATTTTCTCTTCTGGAACACCATGATGTTGGTTTTCTTTAGGTTGACCAGTAGAGCCCAGGTGGAGCTGAATTTCTCTAAGATTTTCAGGTTGTCTTGGAGGTCTTTCTCGGTTGGTGACAGAAGCAGCAAGTCATCTGCATACAGCAGGAATTTCACCTGCACGTCGTGGAGGGTGAGACCTGGTGCTGTGGAAGATTCCAGAGCGGTAGCCAGCTCATTGATGTAAATGTTGAAGAGCGTTGGGCTTAGGCTGCAGCCTTGTCTGACTCCCCGGCTCTGCTGGAAATAAGCCGTATATAGTGTACAGGAGAGGTATATATACAGGAGGAAGGGTATATAGTGTACAGGAGAGGTATATATACAGGAGGAGGGAGTATATAGTGTACAGGAGAGGTATATATACAGGAGGAGGGGTATATAGTGTACAGGAGAGGTATATATACAGGAGGAGGGGTATATAGTGTACAGGAGAGGGTATATATACAGGAGGAGGGGGTATATAGTGTACAGGAGAGGTATATATACAGGAGGAGGGAGTATATAGTGTACAGAAGAGGTATATATACAGGAGGAGGGGGTATATAGTGTACAGGAGGGGTATATATACAGGAGGAGGGGTATATAGTGTACAGGAGAGGTATATATACAGGAGGAGGGGGTATATAGTGTACAGGAGAGATGTATACAGGAGGAGGGTGTATATAGTGTACAGGAGAGGGTGTATATATACAGGAGGAGGGGATATATAGTGTACAGGAGAGGTATATATACAGGAGGAGGGGGTATATAGTGTACAGGAGAGGTATATATACAGGAGGAGGGGTATATAGTGTACAGGAGAGATATACAGGAGGAGGGAGTATATAGTGTACAGGAGAGGTATATATACAGGAGGAGGGGGTATATATACAGGAGGAGGGGTATATAGTGTACAGGAGAGGTATATATACAGGAGGAGGGGGTATATATAGTGTACAGGAGAGGTATATATACAGGAGGAGGGAGTATATAGTGTACAGGAGAGGTATATATACAGGAGGAGGGGGTATATATACAGGAGGAGGGGTATATAGTGTACAGGAGAGGTATACAGGAAGAGGGGTATATAGTTTACAGGAGAGGTATATATACAGGAGGAGGGGGTATATAGTGTACAGGAGAGATATATACAGGAGGAGGGGTATATAGTGTACAGGAGAGGGTATATATACAGGAGGAGGGGTATATAGTGTACAGGAGAGGTATATATACAGGAGGAGGGGTATATAGTGTACAGGAGAGGTATATATACAGGAGGAGGGGGTATATAGTGTACAGGAGAGATATATACAGGAGGAGGGTGTATATAGTGTACAGGAGGAGGGGTATATAGTGTACAGGAGAGGTATATATACAGGAGGAGGGGTATATAGTGTACAGGAGGTATATATACAGGAGGAGGGGGTATATAGTGTACAGGAGAGGTATATACACAGGAGGAGGGGGTATATAGTGTACAGGAGAGCTATATATACAGGAGGAGGGGTATATAGTGTACAGGAGAGGTATATATACAGGAAGAGGGGTATATAGTTTACAGGAGAGGTATATATACAGGAGGAGGGGTATATAGTGTACAGGAGGGTATATATACAGGAGGAGGGGTATATAGTGTACAGGAGAGATATATACAGGAGGAGGGTGTATATAGTGTACAGGAGAGGGTATATATACAGGAGGAGGGGTATATAGTGTACAGGAGAGATATATACAGGAGGAGGGGTATATAGTGTACAGGAGAGGTATATATACAGGAGGAGGGGGTATATAGTGTACAGGAGAGGTATATACACAGGAGGAGGGGGTATATAGTGTACAGGAGAGGTATATATACAGGAGGAGGGAGTATATAGTGTACAGGAGAGGTATATATACAGGAGGAGGGGGTATATAGTGTACAGGAGAGGTATATATACAGGAGGAGGGGTATATAGTGTACAGGAGAGGTATATATACAGGAGGAGGGGTATATAGTGTACAGGAGAGGGTATATATACAGGAGGAGGGGGTATATAGTGTACAGGAGGGGTATATATACAGGAGGAGGGGGTATATAGTGTACAGGAGAGGTATATATACAGGAGGAGGGGTATATAGTGTACAGGAGAGGTATATATACAGGAGGAGGGGGTATATAGTGTACAGGAGAGGGTATATATACAGGAGGAGGGTGTATATAGTGTACAGGAGAGGGTATATATACAGGAGGAGGGGTATATAGTGTACAGGAGAGGTATATATACAGGAGGAGGGGTACATAGTGTACAGGAGAGGTATATATACAGGAGGAGGGGGTATATAATGTACAGGAGAGGTATATATACAGGAGGAGGGGTAGCACTGAACATGAGCTCCTGAATTTTCATCACTTTATACCTTGCAATGAGGAAACTTTAGGACACAACCTGGAAAAATTCATCCCCGTGGAATACAGAAGTGAGCAGGACGGAGCCGGACTAAAGATTTTATGAAAATGGAGGAAAAAATAAGTTCCAAAGGAGAAAACAAGAATCCCCTGGAGGACAGACAGCAACCACCAGGCAGCACCAGATCTGACATCCAGAGGACAGCACCTGCAGGTAGGACCATCCTCAGCCTCACCACACTCAGAATCTTGCTAGAACTTAAAACTATCAGAAATAAGAATTAGAATTATAAAAATGGAAAATGTTAATTTGGAACAAGGGAGACACAAGGCAGCAGGGGGTCTAAGATCGTGGAGATAACACACTCTGAAGGGCAGAAGAACAGTCATGCAAAGAAAGCCATAAAAACTGCCACAATTAGAGAAAACCCAGAGACCCTGTATGCAGACTTCACATCTAGTGAGGAAGAGAAAAGGAAAACCAATGTGTTATTCTTCACAGAGCATCTCCGAGCCTGGCACACCGCCCTGTGCAAGCAATATCAACACACAACCAAGTCTGATACCAATAATAGCCGGCAGATCAGAGTCAGAAACCATGAAGACGACGAATGCAGCTCACTCACCATCACTCTGTACAACAGTGGCCCCGTCCTGGTGCAAGGGACTGAGGACAATCTGGGGCAATTTGAAGACAGGTTCCCTCATATTAAACTCCAGGCCCAATCCCACAAAGAACAACAAACCCCAGCCACCTCTGATATCAACACCATTACAGCCACCTCTGATGTCCACAGGCCTACAGAGACCTCCAGAGACACCACTGCCCCCAATGCTTCACACCCCTCACCCCAGACCCTCAGAGACTGTTTATCCCAATTAGAAAGAGAATTTGTACAATTTAAGGAAGAACATCTGAGAAACACTGGTGACAGAAATGCTAATGACCACATAGTTACTGAGATAAGCAAACTGAAATGTGAATACAGGTCATCCCTACAGCAAATACGAGCCGCAATGTGTGAACTGCAGGAAGAAAATGCCATGCTGAGACAGGAGATAGAAAAGCTGAAAGCACCAACACCTGGACATCTGAGCCAGGAGGGGGCCATGGAAACGAGGAGTGGAGAGGACATGACCTCCACTGGCCAGGAGGCTGAGAGTCCAAACAACCCCAATATGGAGGAACCGGAGTCTAATCAAAGTGAGCCAGAAACAAGACCCATAGAAGAGAGAAGAGAATCTGCTACCAGCATAATCTCCAGCACAGACCCCCATCAGCAGCCACATCCCCCACCAACAACATCACAAAGTCCTGACACCGTCCTCATAATGGACTCAAATGGGAAATACCTGAATACAAGGCGGCTATTCCCAGGAAAAAGGGTCAAAAAAATCCGCTGTGCAACTATTGAGCAGGTGACAGCGGTCATCAATAATCCACGGTTTTCCAACCCAAACCATATCATTATACACACCGGCACAAACAATCTGCCAGACCAGCACCAGCAGATCTCAGGAGAACTGGCCCAACTAGCAAAGACGGCACAACTAAGATTCCCAGACAGCAAAATCATCCTGTCATCTCTGCTCCCAAGAAAGGACATATCCAACCACACCATCCAGAACATCAATATGGACCTAACAGAAAGAATGAAATCTGTGCCAGGAGTGATTCTGGCCCAACACCCCTCCATAAATCACCATCACCTCTATGACAGTAAGCACCTGAACAAATCAGGGGTCAGCCTTCTGGCCAAAGAGCTGAAGGACATTGTACTAAACAGAGACCACCCTAGGCCTGGAGCCAACACCAACCAGAATCCCATGAAAAGACCCCCAACAATAAGAAGGAAAGAAACAACAATTATATCAAAGGAAGCTGAAAACATACACCCTTACCAAAATTGGACCATCAGAGGAGGAGACCACCATGGAGGAGTTCACCGACCTCACACAGAGACATGCGAAACAGAGGCATACAGAGCAGAGATATACAGAGCAGAGATATGGAGGAGATAAAGACTCTACTCAACACAGTGTGCAGGAAACTAATGTGACTGGATGGAAACAACACCATTAATAAACCAGTCAGAGATCCGGTGTGTCCTACACAGCCATACTCATTACAAGGTATATACACCCAAGATATATAGAAAAAAAAAAATGACCTCACTTACAATCAGCAGCTGGAATATTCAGGGTCTCAACACCTCGGCCTTTGGATGTAAAACAAATGACCCTGACTTTATACAAAGACTGAGAAATATAGACATTCAGATCCTCCTGGAAACATGGACCAGAGCCGAAGACGAATCTCTGGTGCCCATCGGATACAGGGAAATCTCTGTCCCTGCCCTGAAAAATAAAAACATCAAACAGGGTCGGAGCTCAGGAGGAATACTGATCTGGCATAAAGAGGAGCTCCACCAGTACATCAAACCGGTGAAGAGAGGAGGCAGCCACATATGGATCAGGATCAGCAGCTCCATCCTCACCTCTCAGTCTGATGTCTATCTCTGCGCCACCTATATACCACCGCCAGAGTCACCCTACTTCAATCCAGACTGCTTCGAGATCTTACAAAGAGAAGCCGCCCACTATCAGGGCCTGGGCAAAGTTCTCATCTTTGGAGACCTCAATGCAAGAACAGGGAGAGAAAACGACTTCCTGACCACGGATGGGAACATCTACATATTTGGAGCAGAGAATAACGGCCAAGACTCAGTAGTCACAGAGAGAAACAGCTATGACAGTACAGTCAACAAAAGTGGTAAAAAGCTCCTGAACGTATGCAGAAGTTTAGGACTTCATATTCTTAACGGACGAACCAAAGGAGACTCCTTAGGGAGGTGCACACTAAACTCCCATGTAGGGAGGAGTGTAGTAGATTATGCCATTACAGATATGAACCTGGCAAATATCAGCGACTTCATAGTCTCCCCACAAACGCACCTGTCAGACCACAACCAACTTCTTCTGTACCTGAAATCTACAGAGAAACCATCCACTCAAAAGCCACAGCAGAGCGGCCTCTTCACCCGGCCTCCATCCTATAAATGGCACAAAACGTCGGCATTAAAGTATAAAGAGGTTCCCAGCAGACCTGAAATACAGCGGATGCTCCACCACTTCTACAACTAGGAGTACCAGCCTAACCCAAAGGGAGTGAGTCAAGCTGCAAAAGACCTCAACAATATATTCTATGCAATGGTCAGACTGTCCGACCTTAAAAAAGTCAACTACAAGAGACCAAAAGAAAAACGGATCAATGGATGGTTTGACAGAGAATGTAAAGCCGTACGGAAGACCCTGAGAACAGCCTCAAACAAGAAACACAGAGACCCCAACCACCCGGGTCTGAGGGAAGCCTATGAAACCATACAAAGGCAGTACAAAACCATCCTCAGGAGGAAGAAGCAGAGTTACATCTCCACCAAACTTAACCAACTCCAAGACGCCCTCCAAGACAACTCCTGGGAACTATGGAACCACATGGGCACAAAAGACAAGAAAAACAACATCCATATCCAAAATGGCAACATCTGGCTCCAGTACTTCAGAGACCTCTATAAAGACATTCCAAAGGAAGAACTAAGCCAAGAACAGGAAAACATAATGGCAAAACTAAAAGCAATGGAGGAAAAAGTAAAAAATTTCCAAAACCCCGTGGATGCACCTATTACATTACAGGAAGTAGCAGAGAGAATCTCTTCCATAAGATGTAGAAAAGCCGGAGGCCTGGATGGAATCCTACCAGAAATGCTGAAGTACAGCCCACCAGAAATACAGGCCGCAATGGTTAAACTCTTCAATATTGTGCTAAGTGCCGGCTACTTCCCTCCTACCTGGAATCAAGGCCTCATCACACCCATCCACAAGAATGGGGACAGGTATGACCCAGCCAACTACAGAGGAATATGTGTCAGCAGCAACGTGGGAAAACTGTTCAACAGCATCCTGAACAAGAGGATCCTCGGTTTCCTCACCGAACACAACGTCCTCAGCAAGAGCCAAGCAGGGTTCATGCCAAACCACCGCACTACTGACCACATCACCCTGCACAGCCTCATTCAGAGCCACGTCCACAATACAAAGAACGGGAAGATATACGCCTGTTTCGTGGACTTTAAAAAGGCCTTTGATTCGGTGTGGCACCCAGGCTTATTCCTGAAACTGCTGGAGAGCGAAATAGGAGGAAAGACCTATGATGTTATCAAAAGCTCCGACACCGAGAACCTCTGCAGTGTGAGTGTGAACGGCAGAAGAACGGCTTATTTCCAGTAGAGCCGGGGAGTCAGACAAGGCTGCAGCCTAAGCCCAACGCTCTTCAACATTTACATCAATGAGCTGGCTACCGCTCTGGAATCTTCCACAGCACCAGGTCTCACCCTCCACGACGTGCAGGTGAAATTCCTGCTGTATGCAGATGACTTGCTGCTTCTGTCACCAACCGAGAAAGGCCTCCAAGACAACCTGAAAATCTTAGAGAAATTCAGCTCCACCTGGGCTCTACCGGTCAACCTAAAGAAAACCAACATCATGGTGTTCCAGAAGAGAAAGAGAAAATCAGACCAGCACCCTTCATTTATCCTCAACAACTGCGCCCTTACAGGAACGGACAAATATACCTATCTGGGCCTAGAGATTCACCGATCAGGGAGCTTCAAACAAGCCATAGAGACCCTGAAAGACAAGGCATGCAAAACCTTCTATGCCATCCGAAGGAAACTCTACCATCTAAAGCCACCAGTGAGGGTCTGGTTAAAAATCTTCGATTCTATCATCGCCCCAATCCTCCTGTATGGCAGCGAAGTCTGGGGTCCTCACACCTACCCAGACTGGTCAAGGTGGGATTCAAGCCCAACAGAAATATTCCACCTGGAATTCTGCAAGCACCTTCTCCAAGTCCATCGGAGCACCTCCAACAGTGCTTGCCGGGCCGAGCTGGGCAGATTCCCTCTACACCTAACGGTTCTAAAGAGGGCACTGTCATTCCGGGCTCACCTACGTAGGAGCAATCCAAGCTCCCATCACCATAAAGCCCTGACACATGTAGGGGAAACAGAAAAACCAGGACCCTCGGAACAGCTCACCCCAACCTGACCAGAAAACCAATCACAACAACCTGACAAAAGCCGGAATCAGGAAGATGGTAGACGAAGGCCAGGAGAGGTACGTAAGTGACTGGAAGAACGACATCATCAGCTCACAGAAACTGACCATGTACCAGAGTCTACAGAGAGACTACAGACTGGCTCCATACCTGGAGAAACTCCAGGACCCCAAAGACCGCAAGATCCTGAGCCGGTATAGACTCAGTGCCCACAGTCTGGCCATCGAATCCGGCCGACACAGGCAGAGCTACAAGCCCAGGGAGGAAAGACTGTGCCAACACTGTGACCAGGAGGCCCTGGAGGATGAGACCCACTTCCTGCTACACTGCTCCAAGTACTCAGCAGTGAGGGACACTCACTTCAGGAGACTCTCACATCTCTTCCCGGATTTCACCACCATGAAGGAGGAAGAGAAAACATACATCCTGCTGGGGGAAGAAGAGAGAGCAGTGGAGATAGCAGCGCAATATGTGAACGAATGCCATAGACTGCGAGAAAGAGAACTCTGATATGCCATGGACTTCTATGGCACCCACCCTGGATATGCCCCAATCCCCCATCCACCTTCCCTATGCCATGGACTTCTATAGCCTCATCCTGGATCTGCCCCCATGCCGCCATCCACCTTCCCTATGCCATGGACTTCTATAGCCCCAACCTGGATCTGCCCCATCCACCTTTCCTACAGCCCCTTCCCAACATCCCTACAGTCCCTATCCCTATTCCCTTCTGTACACCTGCTTTGGCAAAACTAATGTGTATTTAGTGCTGCCAATAAAGCTTCTTTGAATCTTGAATATATAGTGTACAGGAGAGGTATATATACAGGAGGAGGAGATATATAGTGTACAGGAGAGGTATATATACAGGAGGAGGGGGTATATAGTGTACAGGAGATGTATATATACAGGAGGAGGGGTATATAGTGTACAGGAGAGGTATATATACAGGAGGAGGGGTATATAGTGTACAGGAGAGGTATATATACAGGAGGAGGAGATATATAGTGTACAGGAGAGGTATATATACAGGAGGAGGGGGTATATAGTGTACAGGAGACGTATATATACAGGAGGAGGGGTATATAGTGTACAGGACAGGTATATATACAGGTGGAGGGGTATATAGTGTACAGGAGAGGTATATATACAGGAGGAGGGGTATATAGTGTACAGGAGAGGTATATATACAGGAGGAGGGGGTATATAGTGTACAGGAGAGGTATATATACAAGTGGAGGGGGTATATATACAGGAGGAGGGGGTATATATAGTGTACAGGAGAGGTATATATACAGGAGGAGGGGGTATATAGTGTACAGGAGAGGTATATATACAGGAGGAGGGGGTATATATAGTGTACAGGAGAGGTATATATACAGGAGGAGGGGTATATAGTGTACAGGAGAGGTATATATACAGGAGGAGGGGTATATAGTGTACAGGAGAGGTATATATACAGGAGGAGGGGTATATATACAGGAGGAGGCGTATATAGTGTACAGGAGAGGTATATATACAGGTGGAGGGGTATATAGTGTACAGGAGAGGTATATATACAGGAGGAGGGGTATATAGTGTACAGGAGAGATATATATACAGGAGGAGGGGGTATATAGTGTACAGGAGAGGTATATATACAAGTGGAGGGGGTATATAGTGTACAGGAGAGATATATACAGGAGGAGGGGGTATATATACAGGAGGAGGGGGTATATAGTGTACAGGAGAGGTATATATACAGGAGAAGGGGGTATATAGTGTACAGGAGAGGTATATATACAGGAGGAGGGGGTATATAGTGTACAGGAGAGGTATATATACAGGAGGAGGGGTATATATACAGGTGGAGGGGTATATATACAGGAGGAGGGGTATATAGTGTACAGGAGAGGGTATATATACAGGAGGAGGGGGTATATATACAGGTGGAGGGGTATATAGTGTACAGGAGAGGTATATATACAGGAGGAGGGGGTATATATACAGGAGGAGGGGTATATAGTGTACAGGAGAGGTATATATACAGGAGGAGGAGGAGGTATATAGTGTACAGGAGAGGTATATATACAGGAGGAGGAGGTATATAGTGTACAGGAGAGGTATATATACAGGAGGAGGGGGTATATAGTGTACAGGAGAGGTATATATACAGGAGGAGGGGTATATAGTGTACAGGAGGGGTATATATAGTGTACAGGAGAGGTATATATACAGGAGGAGGGGGTATATAGTGTACAGGAGAGGTATATATACAGGAGGAGGGGTATATATAGTGTACAGGAAAGGTATATATACAGGAGGAGGGGTATATAGTGTACAGGAGAGGTATATATACAGGAGGAGGGGTATATAGTGTACAGGAGAGGTATATATACAGGAGGAGGGGGTATATATAGTGTACAGGAGAGGTATATATACAGGAGGAGGGGTATATATAGTGTACAGGAGAGGTATATATACAGGAGGAGGGGGTATATAGTGTACAGGAGAGGTATATATACAGGAGGAGGGGGTATATAGTGTACAGGAGAGATATATACAGGAGGAGGGGGTATATATACAGGTGGAGGGGTATATATACAGGAGGAGGGGTATATAGTGTACAGGAGAGGGTATATATACAGGAGGAGGGGGTATATAGTGTACAGGAGAGGTATATATACAGGAGGAGGTATATAGTGTACAGGATAGGTATATATACAGGAGGAGGGGTATATATAGTGTACAGGAGAGTTATATATACAGGAGGAGGGGGTATATAGTGTACAGGAGAGGTATATATACAGGAGGAGGCGGTATATAGTGTACAGGAGAGGTATATATACAGAATGAGGGGGTATATATACAGGAGGAGGGGTATATAGTGTACAGGAGGAGGGGGTATATAGTGTACAGGAGAGATATATACAGGAGGAGGGGTATATAGTGTACAGGAGAGGTATATATATACAGGAGAAGGGGTATATAGTGTACAGGAGAGGTATATATACAAGAGGAGGGGTATATAGTGTACAGGAGAGGTATATATACAGGAGGAGGGGGTATATAGTGTACAGGAGAGGTATATAGTGTACAGGAGAGGTATATATACAGGAGGAGGGGGTATATAGTGTACAGGAGAGGTATATATACAGGAGGAGGGGGTATATAGTGTACAGGAGAGGTATATAGTGTACAGGAGAGGTATATGTACAGGAGGAGGGAGTATATAGTGTACAGGAGAGGTATATAAACAGGTGGAGGGGTATATAGTGTACAGGAGAGGTATATATACAGGAGGAGGGGTATATAGTGTACAGGAGAGATATATATACAGGAGGAGGGGGTATATAGTGTACAGGAGAGGTATATATACAAGTGGAGGGGGTATATAGTGTACAGGAGAGGTATATATACAGGAGGAGGGGGTATATATACAGGAGGAGGGGGTATATAGTGTACAGGAGAGGTATATATACAGGAGGAGGAGGTATATAGTGTACAGGAGAGGTATATATACAGGAGGAGGAGGTATATAGTGTACAGGAGAGGTATATATACAGGAGGAGGGGGTATATAGTGTACAGGAGAGGTATATATACAGGAGGAGGGGTATATAGTGTACAGGAGGGGTATATATAGTGTACAGGAGAGGTATATATACAGGAGGAGGGGGTATATAGTGTACAGGAGAGGTATATATACAGGAGGAGGGGTATATATAGTGTACAGGAAAGGTATATATACAGGAGTAGGGGTATATAGTGTACAGGAGAGGTATATATACAGGAGGAGGGGTATATAGTGTACAGGAGAGGTATATATACAGGAGGAGGGGGTATATATAGTGTACAGGAGAGGTATATATACAGGAGGAGGGGTATATATAGTGTACAGGAGAGGTATATATACAGGAGGAGGGGGTATATAGTGTACAGGAGAGGTATATATACAGGAGGAGGGGGTATATAGTGTACAGGAGAGATATATACAGGAGGAGGGGGTATATATACAGGTGGAGGGGTATATAGTGTACAGGAGAGGGTATATATACAGGAGGAGGGGGTATATAGTGTACAGGAGAGGTATATATACAGGAGGAGGGGGTATATAGTGTACAGGAGAGGTATATATACAGAAGGAGGGGGTATATATACAGGTGGAGGGGTATATAGTGTACAGGAGGAGGGGGTATATAGTGTACAGGAGAGATATATACAGGAGGAGGGGTATATAGTGTACAGGAGAGGTATATATATACAGGAGAAGGGGTATATAGTGTACAGGAGAGGTATATATACAAGAGGAGGGGTATATAGTGTACAGGAGAGGTATATATACAGGAGGAGGGGGTATATAGTGTACAGGAGAGGTATATAGTGTACAGGAGAGGTATATATACAGGAGGAGGGGGTATATAGTGTACAGGAGAGGTATGTATACAGGAGGAGGGGGTATATAGTGTACAGGAGAGGTATATAGTGTACAGGAGAGGTATATGTACAGGAGGAGGGAGTATATAGTGTACAGGAGAGGTATATAAACAGGAGGAGGGGTATATAGTGTACAGGAGAGGTATATAGTGTACAGGAGAGGTATATAGTGTACAGGAGAGGTATATATACAGGAGGAAGGGGTATATAGTGTACAGGAGAGGTATATATATAGGAGGAGGGAGTATATAGTGTACAGGAGAGGTATATATACAGGAAGAGGGGTATATAGTGTACAGGAGAGGTATATATACAGGAGGAGGGGTATATAGTGTACAGGAGAGGGTATATATACAGGAGGAGGGAGTATATAGTGTACAGGAGAGGTATATATACAGGAGGAGGGGTATATAGTGTACAGGAGAGGTATATATACTGGAGGAGGGGGTATATAGTTTACAGGAGAGGGTATATATACAGGAGGAGGGAGTATATAGTGTACAGGAGAGGTATATATACAGGAGGAGGGGGTATATAATGTACAGGAGAGGGTATATATACAGGAGGGGGTATATAGTGTACAGGAGAGGTATATATACAGGAGGAGGGGTATATATACAGGAGGAGTGAGTATAGTGTACAGGAGAGGTATATATACAGGAGGAGGGGTATATAATGTACAGAAGAGGTATATATACACAAGAGGAGGGGTATATAGTGTACAGGAGGGGTATATATACAGGAGGAGGGGGTATATAGTGTACAGGATAGGTATATATACAGGAGGAGGGGGTATATAGTGTACAGGAGAGTTTTATATACAGGAGGAGGGAGTACATAGTGTACAGGAGAGGTATATATACAGGAGGAGGGGGTATATAGTTTACAGGAGAGGGTATACCGTATTTTTCGCTTTATAAGACGCTCTGGATTATAAGACGCACCCCAAATTTTGAGGAGAAAAATAGGAAAAAACTTTATTTTTAATAAAATGGTGGTGCATCTTATAATCCATGCGTCTTATTGCTTTCCAGGGGTGGTGATGGAGGAGGCCGGAGTGGAACATTGCTGCTGGGATGAGGGGGTGTTTTGATGTGCAGCGTGCCGCTGCCGGTGTCTGTTACTGCCGCCGCCCTCTGTCCCCTGATGCTTGCCACCACCGCCACGCTCTGTACCCCGGTGCCTGCTTGCCACCACCGCCGCACTCTGTCCCCCAGTGCTTGCCACCACCGCCACGCTGTCCCCCGGTGCCTGCTTGCCACCACCGCCGCGCTCTCCCCCGGTTCTTACCGCCACCACCGCGCTCTGTCCCCCCGGTGTTTGCCGCCATCGCCGCGCTCTGTCCCGTTCTGAGGGTACTTGCCGCGGCACTCTGTGCCCTGATGCTGCCGCTGCGCTGTCCGCCACCGCCGCGCTCCTGTCCCCCGGTGGTTTCTTCCGCCCCACCGCCGCCGCCGCGCTCTGTCCCGTTCAGCGTGGGGGGGTCTCTGTCGCTCCATGCCTGCTTTCTTCCTGGAAAATGGTCGCCGCGCATGCGCAGACGGACGTCTCGGCACTGAAATCTCGGGAGATGAGATTTCAGCGCTGAAATCTCATCTCCCGAGATTTCAGTGCCGAGATGTCCGTCTGCGCATGCGCGGCGGCCATTTTCCAGGAAGAAAGCAGGCATGGAGCGACAGAGACCCCCCCACGCTGAACGGGACAGAGCGCGGCGGCGGCGGTGGGGCGGAAGAAACCACCGGGGGACAGGAGCGCGGCGGTGGCGGACAGCGCAGCGGCAGCATCAGGGCACAGAGTGCCGCGGCAAGTACCCTCAGTGGCAGCGCAAATGTATATCCTCTTTGTAAGACGCACCCCCTTTTTCCCCTCAATTTTGGGGGAAAAAAAGTGCGTCTTACAAAGCGGAAAATACGGTATATACAGGAGGAGGGGGTATATAGTGTACAGGAGAGGTATATATACAGGAGGAGGGGGTATATAGTGTACAGGAGAGGTATATATACAGGAGGAGGGGATATATAGTGTACAGGAGAGGTATATATACAGGAGGAGGGGTATATAGTGTACAGGAGAAGGGGGTATATAGTGTACAGGAGGAGGGGTTGTTACAGAACCATTCAGCACCCAGAATATGTTGTGCAGTTATATGTATATATAATAGGTTCCTTGTGAGATGCATGTCCCTAATGCATCAGCAGTGTCCGCCCTCCCCCCACCTTTGTAATTCCCACAGTAAACATCCACAGGCTCCGGCCACCTGCGGCTTTACTTGATGAAGGGCACACTGCCGCTCAAAGTCCTGCAGAAAGCCATCAATGTCTTCCTCTGCCTCCCCCAACTGTCCGAAGGCATTGTACTGGATCTTTTTGTGGCTTACTGTTGAAGGTACCTTGTCGAAGGCCAGAGCTCCCCCTGCTCGCTGACTCTCCTCTCAGCTCTGCCATCTCCATCTTGGCCAGCTCCACTTTGGTCCGCTCTGCCATTTCCATCTTGGCTAGCTCTATCCTGGTCCGCTCGGCCATCTTTTCCTTCAGATCAGTACGCACATCAGCCATCACCTCTCGTATGATCTCTACTGCAGGGTTTGGGCCATAGAACGCCAGTCTGTTCTTTACCTCTCTCTGGAATTTGGTCTCCTCCATGTTCACATTGGGGGGCGCTGCACTGTCGTGTTCCATGATGGCTGCTATCAAATCCGCTTTTGTTTTGTTGCTGGCGATCAACCCTCGGGCTTCCACCAGATCTTTTAATGTAGTCCTCTTTAACTTCTGGTAGTTATTTTCCATTCATTCCTATCCTCCTGTAGAAGGGGTATCAAATCCCACTGCTGCCACCCGTGTAACGGGGTCTACCAAGCTGGGGTACCTCTTTCAGTACCACCCCGTATTTTCGGAGGTCCGCTCTGCGTTGGCTGGAGTCTGAATGAATAACGCTGGCTGGAATTCCTCTGAGTGCATGGACGCATATAAAAGATCACTGCTTCTCCATGTATTTCCAGTCTGACAACACTTTAGTCACAGGACACAATATATCACACAGATACAGAGGGCCGGCCAATAGACAAGCGTCAGGCCAGACATGCATTACAAAAGCCGCAGGTGGCCGGAGCCATGTTTACTGTGGGAATTACAAAGGTGGGGGGAGGGCGGACACTGCTGATACATTAGGGACATGCATCTCACAAGGAACCTATTATATATACAGTACATAGAACTGCACAACATATTCTGGGTGCTAAGTGGTTCTGTAACGGGTGTATAGTGTACAGGAGAGGTATACAGGAGGAGGGGTATATATACAGGAGGAGGGGGTATATAGTGTACAGGATAGGTATAGAGGAGGAGGGGTATATAGTGTACAGGAGAGGTATATATATAGGAGGGGTATATAGTGTACAGGAGAGGTATATATACAGGAGGAGGGGTATATAGTGTACAGGAGAGGTATATATACAGAAGGAGGGGTATATAGTGTACAGGAGAGGTGTATATATACAGGAGGAGGGGGTATATAGTGTACAGGAGAGGTATATATACAGGAGGAGGGGGTATATAGTGTACAGGAGAGGTATATATACAGGAGGAGGGGGTATATAGTGTACAGGAGAGGTATATATACAGGAGGAGGGAGTATATAGTGTACAGGAGGGGTATATACAGGAGGAGGGGGTATATAGTGTACAGGAGAGGTATATATACAGGAGGAGGGGGTATATAGTGTACAGGAGGGTATATACAGGAGGAGGTAGTATATAGTGTACAGGAGAGGTATATATACAGGAGGAGGGAGTATATAGTGTACAGGAGAGGTATATATACAGGAGGAGGGGGTATATAGTGTACAGGAGAGGTATAGATACACAGGAGGAGGGGGTATATAGTGTATAGGAGATATATACAGGAGGAGGGGTATATAGTGTACAGGAGGGGTATATATACAGGAGGAGGGAGTATATAGTGTACAGGAGGGGTATATATACAGGAGGAGGGAGTATATAGTGTACAGGAGGGGTATATATACAGGAGGAGGGGGTATATAGTGTACAGGAGAGGTATATATACAGGAGGAGGGGTATATAGTGTACAGGAGAGGTATATATACAGGAGGAGGGGTATATAGTGTACAGGAGAGATATATACAGGAGGAGGGGTATATAGTGTACAGGAGAGGTATATATACAGGAGGAGGGGTATATAGTGTACAGGAGAGATATATACAGGAGGAGGGGGTATATAGGGTACAGGAGAGGTATATATACAGGAGGAGGGGGTATATAGTGTACAGGAGAGGTATATATACAGGAGGAGGGAGTGTATAGTGTACAGGAGAGGTATATATACAGAAGGAGGGGTATATAGTGTACAGGAGAGGTATATATACAGGAGGAGGGGTATATAGTGTACAGGAGAGATATATACAGGAGGAGGGGTATATAGTGTACATAAGAGATAAAGTGGGGAAAAAAAGTATTTAGTCAATCAGCAATAGTGCAAGTTCCACCACTTAAGATGAGAGGCGTCTGTAATTTACATCATAGGTAGACCTCAACTATGGGAGACAAACTGAGAAAAAAAAATCCAGAAAATCACATTGTCTGTTTTTTTTTCATTTTATTTGCATATTATGGTGGAAAATAAGTATTTGGTCAGAAACAAAATTTCATCTCAATACTTTGTGATATGTCCTTTGTTGGCAATGACAGAGGTCAAACGTTTTCTGTAAGTCTTCACAAGGTTGCCACACACTGTTGTTGGTATGTTGGCCCATTCCTCCATGCAGATCTCCTCTAGAGCAGTGATGTTTTTGGCTTTTTGCTTGGCAACACGGACTTTCAACTCCCTCCAAAGGTTTTCTATAGGGTTGAGATCTGGAGACTGGCTAGGCCACTCCAGGACCTTGAAATGCTTCTTACGAAGCCACTCCTTCGTTGCCCTGGTGGTGTGCTTTGGATCATTGTCATGTTGAAAGACCCAGCCACGTTTCATCTTCAATGCCCTTGCTGATGGAAGGAGGTTTGCACTCAAAATCTCACGATACATGGCCCCATTCATTCTTTCATGTACCCGGATCAGTCATCCTGGCCCCTTTGCAGAGAAACAGCCCCAAAGCATGATGTTTCCACCACCATGCTTTACAGTTGGTATGGTGTTTGATGGATGCAACTCAGTATTCTTTTTCCTCCAAACACGACAAGTTGTGTTTCTACCAAACAGTTCCAGTTTGGTTTCATCAGACCATAGGACATTCTCCCAAAACTCCTCTGGATCATCCAGATGCTCTCTAGCAAACTTCAGAAGGGCCCGGACATGTACAGGCTTAAGCAGTGGGACACCCCTGGCACTGCAGGATCTGAGTCCATGGTGGCGTAGTGTGTTACTTATGGTAGGCCTTGTTACATTGGTCCCAGCTCTCTGCAGTTCATTCACTAGGTCCCCCCGCGTGGTTCTGGGATTTTTGCTCACCGTTCTTGTGATCATTCTGACCCCACGGGGTGGGATTTTGCGTGGAGCACCAGATCGAGGGAGATTATCAGTGGTCTTGTATGTCTTCCATTTTCTAATTATTGCTCCCACAGTTGATTTATTCACTCCAAGCTGGTTGGCTATTGCAGATTCAGTCTTCCCAGCCTGGTGCAGGGCTACAATTTTGTTTCTGGTGTCCTTTGACAGCTCTTTGGTCTTCACCATAGTGGAGTTTGGAGTCAGACTGTTTGAGGGTGTGCACAGGTGTCTTTTTATACTGATAACAAGTTTAAACAGGTGCCATTACTACAGGTAATGAGTGGAGGAAAGAGGAGACTCTTAAAGAAGAAGTTACAGGTCTGTGAGAGCCAGAAATCTTGATTGCTTGTTTCTGACCAAATACTTATTTTCCACCATAATATGCAAATAAAATGAAAAAAAAACAGACAATGTGATTTTCTGGATTTTTTTTTCTCAGTTTGTCTCCCATAGTTGAGGTCTACCTATGATGTAAATTACAGACGCCTCTCATCTTTTTAAGTGGTGGAACTTGCACTATTGCTGACTGACTAAATACTTTTTTTCCCCACTGTATATACAGGAGGAGAGGGTATATAGTGTACAGGAGAGGTATATATACAGGAGGAGGAGATATATAGTGTACAGGAGAGGTATATATACAGGAGGAGAGGTATATAGTGTACAGGAGAGGTATATACACAGGAGGAGGGGGTATATAGTGTACAGGAGAGGTATATATACAGGAGGAGGGGTATATAGTGTACAGGAAAGGTATATACACAGGAGGAGGGGTATATAGTGTACAGGAGAGATGTATACAGGAGGAGGGAGTATATAGTGTACAGGAGAGATATATACAGGAGGGAGTATATAGTGTACAGGAGAGGTATATACACAGGAGGAGGGGGTATATAGTGTACAGGAGAGATGTATACAGGAGGAGGGAGTATATAGTGTACAGGAGAGGTATATATACAGGAGGAGAGGTATATAGTGTACAGGAGAGGTATATACACAGGAGGAGGGGGTATATAGTGTACAGGAGAGGTATATATACAGGAGGAGGGGTATATAGTGTACAGGAAAGGTATATACACAGGAGGAGGGGTATATAGTGTACAGGAGAGATGTATACAGGAGGAGGGAGTATATAGTGTACAGGAGAGATATATACAGGAGGGAGTATATAGTGTACAGGAGAGGTATATACAGGAGGAGGGGTATATATACAGGAGGAGGGGGTATATAGTGTACAGGAGAGGTATATATACAGGCGGAGGGAGTATATAGTGTACAGGAGAGGTATAAAGGAGGAGGGGTATATAGTGTACAGGAGGAGTATATATATAGGAGGAGGGAGTATATAGTGTACAGGAGAGATATATACAGGAGGGGGTATATAGTGTACAGGAGAGGTACACACAGGAGGAGGGGTATATAGTGTACAGGAGAGGTATATATACAGGAGGAGGGGTATATAGTGTACAGGAGAGGTATATATACAGGCGGAGGGGGTATATAGTGTACAGGAGAGGTATATATTCAGGCGGAGGGAGTATATAGTGTACAGGAGAGGTATATATACAGGAGGAGGGGTATATAGTGTACAGGAGAGGTATATATACAGGCGGAGGGGGTATATAGTGTACAGGAGAGGTATATATACAGGCGGAGGGAGTATATAGTGTACAGGAGAGATATACAGTGGTGTTCAAAAGTCCTCCATAGGATAAATTGATTTTTCAAGTTTAAAATGTTTTCTGTCGAATATCTTCGATGCTAATATGACATATTATATATGGTTTTGTTCAGAATACAATTTTGCATTCTCTCCCTGTAATATTTTTAGGTTTTGAAGCAGAGTTGCATGAAATTATTGCAACAATATGGGAATTGAAATCTGGTTGGCTTAGAAAGTCAACTAAAAGGGAGGATAGAGTACTGATAAGGACATCCCTTGCCAATCGAAGGCTCACCTCTCCTCAGCTGCTGCGAGAATGGCAAGAAAAGTGCAATATTGAGGTAACAACATCAACTGTTTGGAAGCAGGATTGAGAGGGTGCAAGGCCCGAAAGAAGCCATTGATGACAGCCATACAAAGGCGAAAACTGTGGGCATTGAAATATTTAAAATGGAGGAAGGAGGAGTGGGAAAAAGTGCTATTTAGTGATGAAAGCTCTTTTTGCATTTTAGGAAATGTTGGCAAGTCTTATGTGAGAAGGTTCCCACATGAAGAGTACAAGCCAGAGTGTTTGAGCTTCTCTGTGAAACATCCGATGAAAGTAATAGTCTGGGGCTGTATGGCAGCCAATGGTGTTGGAAGGCTTCATATTGTGGAGGGTATGGTTAATGCAAAAAAATACATAGACATCCTTAATAAGAAAATGCAGCCTTCTGCTCAACACCTGTTTTCAGGGGATTATATCTTCCAGGATGATAATGCTCCTAGCGTGCCCTAAAAACGCATTTATTCAGACTGGCCTATCGCCTCAACACATTAACCTAATCTATCCCTGTGTGGCACAGCCAAAAGTTTTACCATAACCAGGTTCCCCGCATCATGTTCCCACATGCTTTATGCATCCATTAACCCTCTGTGTCTGTACTGTTACACACTTAACATTATGGCTGGTCCATACAATCAGGGCAACTGTTACCACCCACCTTTCGTGTCTCCCTCTTTCCTCATAGACTGTAAGCTTGCGAGCAGGGCCCTCATTCCTCTTGGGATCTGTTATAATCTATGTGATTATTGTTATGCTGTAATGTCTTATTGTCTGTACAAATCCCCTCTGAAATGTAAAGTGCTGCGGAATATGTCGGCGCTATAAAAATAAAATTTATTATTATTGTCACAGAGCTAAGACAGTAACGGAATGAAAAAAAAAGCACAAGGTGGCTACTATTGACTGGCCAGCTCAGTCCCCGGACCTCAATCCAATTGAAAATTTGTGGCACAAGGTATCATTAGAGATCTCTAGAAAACAGCCAAGGACCAAGAGTGAGTTGATTGAGGCTCTGATACAGGCCTGGAACCAAATCATCACTCATGAACATCTGCAGAAGCTTGTTCACTCAATGCCACAGAGATGCAAGCTGGTGCTCAAGAGCAAAGGCCAATAAAGTATTAGAAGCTAAAGATGCACTCAAAAGACCCTTTTCAGGACTCTGAATTAAATAAAAAATAATAGATCTTAAAAAGTAAAATTTAAGTCTGTGTGAACTTGCATTGGAAGTTAATGAACTTAGAAACCTGTTCACCATTCTACACACTGTACTGGTGTAGGTATGGTTATGCTGTAAAAAAAAATTATCAAAAATGCGCATACCATAACAATTTATACACTTGGGACATTCAAAAATGAGTATGACATACAATGAGGGATTACAAAAACATATATGTTCCACCAGTTTCACTGTAGAGATGCAGAAGTATGAAATATATAGTTTTCTTCACGCCTGTGCAGGACTTTTGAACAACATTGTATATACAGGACGGGGGTATATAGTGTACAGGAGAGGTATATATACAGGAGGAGGGAGTATATAGTGTACAGGAGGGGTATATAGTGTACAGGAGGGGTATATATACCTCTCCTGTAGTCCATTGGAGCACCTCCAACAGTGCTTGCCGAGCTGGGCAGATTCCCTCTACACCTAACGGTTCTAAAGAGGGCACTGTCATTCCGGGCTCACCTACAAAGGAGCAATCCAAGCTCCCATCACCATAAAGCCCTGACACATGTAGGGGAAACAGAAATACTAGGACCCTCGGAACAGCTCACCCAAACCCAACCTGACCAGAAAACCAATCACAACAACCTGACAAAAGCCGGAATCAGGAAGATGGTAGACGAAGGCCAGGAGAGGTACGTAAGTGACTGGAAGAACGACATCATCAGCTCACAGAAACTGACCATGTACCGGAGTCTACAGAAAGACTACAGACTGGCCCCATATCTGGAGAAACTCCCGGACCCCAGAGACCGCAAGATCTTGAGCCGGTATAGACTCGGTGCCCACAGTCTGGCCATCAAATCCGGCCGACACAGGCAGAGCTACAAGCCCAGGGAGGAAAGACTGTGCCAACACTGTGACCAGGAGGATGAGACCCACTTCCTGCTACACTGCTCCAAGTACTCAGCAGTGAGGGACACTCACTTCAGGAGACTCTCACATCTCTTCCCGGATTTCACCACCATGAAGGAGGAAGAGAAAATATATCCTGCTGGGGGAAGAAGAGAGAGCAGTGGAGATAGCAGCGCAATATGTGAGCGCATGTCATAGGCTGCGAGAAAGAGAACTATGATATGCCATGGACTTCTATGGCCCCCACCCTGGATCTGCCTCATGTCCCCTCATCTACCTTCCCTATGCCATGGACTTCTATGGCCCCCACCCTGGATCTGCCCCCATCCACCTTTCCTACAGCCCCTACCCAACATTCCGACAGTCCCTATCCCTATTCCCTTTTGTGCACTTGCTTTGGCAAAACTATATTTAGTCGTGCCAATAAAGCTTAATTGAATTGGTATATATACAGGAGGAGGGGATATATAGTGTACAGGAGAGGTGTATATATACAGGAGGAGGGGGTATATAGTGTACAGGAGGGGTATATATACAGGAGGAGGGGATATATAGTGTACAGGAGGAGTATATATACAGGAGGGGTATATAGTGTACAGGAGAGGTATACAGGAGGAGGGGTTGTTACAGAACCATTCAGCACCCAGAATATGTTGTGCAGTTATATGTATATATAATAGGTTCCTTGTGAGATGCATGTCCCTAATGTATCAGCAGTGTCCGCCCTCCCCCCACCTTTGTAATTCCCACAGTAAACATCCACAGGCTTCGGCCACCTGCGGCTTTACTTGATGAAGGGCACACTGCCGCTCAAAGTCCTGCAGAAAGCCATCAATGTCTTCCTCTGCCTCCCCCAACTGTCGGAAGGCATTGTACTGGATCTTTTTGTGGCTTACTGTTGAAGGTACCTGGTCGAAGGCCAGAGCTCCCCCTGCTCACTGACTCTCCTCTCAGCTCTGCCATCTTGGCCAGCTCCACTTTGGTCCGCTCTGCCATTTTCATCTTGGCTAGCTCTATCCTGGTCCGCTCGGCCATCTTTTCCTTCAGATCAGTACACACATCAGCCATCACCTCTCGTATGATCTCTACTGCAGGGTTTGGGCCATAGAACGCCAGTCTGTTCTTTACCTCCCTCTGGAATTCGGTCTCCTCCACGTTCACATTGGGGGGCGCTGCACTGTCGTGTTCCATGATGGCTGCTATCAAATCCGCTTTTGTTTTGTTGCTGGCGATCAACCCTCGGGCTTCCACCAGATCTTTTAATGTAGTCCAACTTCTGGTAGTTATTTTCCATTCATTCCTATCCTCCTGTAGAAGGGGTATCAAATCCCACTGCTGCCACCAGTGTAACGGGGTCTTCCAAGCTGGGGTACCTCTTTCAGTACCACCCCGTGTTTTCGGAGGTCCGCTCTGCATTGGCTTGAGTCTCAATGAATAACGCTGGCTGGAATTCCTCTGAGTGCATGGGCGCATATAAAAGATCACTGCTTCTCCATGTATTTCCAGTCTGACAACACTTTACTCACAGGACACAGAATATATCACACAGATACAGAGGGCCGGCCAATAGACAAGCGTCAGGCCAGACATGCATTACAAAAGCCGCAGGTGGCCGGAGCCTGCGGATGTTTACTATGGGAATTACAAAGGTGGGGGGAGGGCGGACACTGCTGATACATTAGGGACATGCATCTCACAAGGAACCTATTATATATACATATAACTGCACAACATATTCTGGGTGCTGAGTGGTTCTGTAACGGGTGTATAGTGTACAGGAGGAGGGGTATATATACAGGAGGAGGGGGTATATAGTGTACAGGAGAGGTATATATACAGGTGGGAGTATATAGTGAACAGGAGAGGTATATATACAGGAGCAGGGGTATATAGTGTACAGGAGAGGGTATATATACAGGAGGAGGGGGTAGATAGTGTACAGGAGAGGGTATATAGTGTACAGGAGAGGTATACAGAAGGAGGGGTATATAGTGTACAGGAGGAGGGGTTATATAGTGTACAGGAGAGGTATACAGGAGGAGGGGGTATATAGTGTACAGGAGGTGTATATATAGATATAGGAGGGGTATATATACAGGAGGAGGGGTATATAGTGTACAGGAGAGGTAAACATACAGGAGCAGGGGTATATAGTGTACAGGAGAGGGTATATATACAGGAGGAGGGGTATATATACAGGAGGAGGGGGTATATAGTGTTCAGGAGAGGTATATATACAGGAGGAGGGGTATATAGTGTACAGGAGAGGGTATATATACAGGAGGAGGGAGTATATAGTGTACAGGAGAGATATATACAGGAGGAGGGGGTATATAGTGTACAGGAGAGGTATATATACAGGAGGAGGGAGTATATAGTGTACAGGACAGGGTATATATACAGGAGGGGGTATATAGTGTATAGGAGGAGGGAGTATATAGTGTACAGGAGAGGTATATATACAGGAGGAGGAGGTATATAGTGTACAGGAGGGGTATATATACAGGAGGAGGGAGTATATAGTGTACAGGAGAGGGTATATATACAGGAGGAGGGGGTATATAGTGTACACGAGAGGTATATATACACAGGAGGAGGGGGTATATAGTGTACAGGAGAGGGTATATATATACACAGGAGGAGGGGGTATATAGTGTACAGGAGAGGGTATATATACACAGGAGGAGGGAGTATATAGTGTACAGGAGAGGTATATATACAGGAGGATGGAGTATATAGTGTACAGGAGAGATATATACAGGAGGAGGGGGTATATAGTGTACAGGAGAGGTATATATACAGGAGGAGGGAGTATATAGTGTACAGGAGAGGTATATATACAGGAGGAGGGAGTATATAGTGTACAGGAGAGGTATATATACAGGAGGAGGGGGTATATAGTGTACAGGAGAGGTATATATACAGGAGGAGGGGTATATAGTGTACATGAGAGGTATATATACAGGAGGAGGGGTATATAGTGTACAGGAGGGGTATATATACAGGAGGAGAGGTATATAGTGTACATGAGAGGTATATATACAGGAGGAGGGGTATATAGTGTACAGGAGGGGTATATATACACAGGAAGAGGGGTATATAGTGTACAGGAGAGGAATAGACTGCGAAAAAGAGAACTATGATATGCCATGGACCTCTATGGCCCCCACCCTGGATCTGCCCCCACCCACCTTTCCTACAGTCCCTATTCCCTTTTGTACACTTTGGCAAAACTAATGTGTATTTAGTCCTGCCAATAAAGCTTATTTGAATCTTGAATCTACAGGAGGAGGGGGTATATAGTGTACAGGAGGGTATATACACAGGAGGAGGGAGTATATAGTGTACAGGAGAGGTATATATACAGGAGGAGGGGGTATATAGTGTACAGGAATGGTATATACAGGAGAAGGAGGTATATAGTGTACAGGAGAGGTATATATACAGGAGGAGGGGGTATAGAGTGTACAGGAGAGGTATATATACAGGAGGAGGGGTATATAGTGTACAGGAGGAGGGGTATATAGTGTACAGGAGAGGTATATATACAGGAGGAGGGGGTATAGAGTGTACAGGAGGAGGGGTATATAGTGTACAGGAGAGGTATATATACAGGAGGAGGGGTATATAGTGTACTGGAGGGGTATATATACAGGAGGAGGGAGTATATAGTGTACAGGAGAGGTATATATACAGGAGGAGGGGTATATAGTGTACAGGAGAGGTATATATACAGGAGGAGGGGGTATAGAGTACAGGAGAGGTATATATACAGGAGGAGGGGTATATAGTGTACAGGAGGGGTATATATACAGGAGGAGGGGTATAGAGTGTACAGGAGAGGTATATATACAGGAGAAGGGGTATATAGTGTACAGGAGAGGTATATATACAGGACGAGGGGGTATACAGTGTACAGGAGAGGTATATATACAGGAGGAGGGGTATATAGTGTACAGGAGAGGTATATATACAGGAGGAGGGGGTATAGAGTGTACAGGAGAGGTATATATACAGGAGGAGGGGTATATAGTGTACAGGAGGAGGGGTATATAGTGTACAGGAGGAGGGGTATATAGTGTACAGGAGAGGTATATATATACAGGAGGAGGGGGTATAGAGTGTACAGGAGGAGGGGTATATAGTGTACAGGAGAGATATATACAGGAGGAGGGGTATATAGTGTACTGGAGGGGTATATATACAGGAGGAGGGAGTATATAGTGTACAGGAGAGGTATATATACAGGAGGAGGGGTATATAGTGTACAGGAGAGGTATATATACAGGAGGAGGGGTATATAGTGTACAGGAGAGGTATATATACAGGAGGAGGGGGTATATAGTGTACAGGAGAGGGTATATATACAGGAGGAGGGGTATAGAGTGTACAGGAGGGGTATATATACAGGAGGAGGGGTATATAGTGTATTATATAACGTAGAGGAGGAGGGGTATATAGTGTACAGGAGAGATATATACAGGAGGAGGGGTATATAGTGTATTATATAACGTAGAGGAGGAGGGATATATAGTGTACAGGAGGGGTATATATACAGGAGGAGGGGTATATAGTGTACAGGAGAGGTATATATACAGGAGGAGGGGTATATAGTGTATTATATAACGTAGAGGAGGAGGGGTATATAGTGTACAGGAGGGGTATATATACAGGAGGAGGGGTATATAGTGTACAGGAGAGGTATATATACAGGAGGAGGGGTATATAGTGTACAGGAGGGGTATATATACAGGAGGAGGGGTATATAGTGTATTATATAACGTAGAGGAGGAGGGGTATATAGTGTACAGGAGAGGTATATATACAGGAGGAGGGGTATATAGTGTATTATATAACGTAGAGGAGGAGGGGTATATAGTGTACAGGAGAGGTATATATACAGGAGGAGGGGTATATAGTGTACATGAGAGGTATATATACAGGAGGAGGGGTATATAGTGTATTATATAACGTAGAGGAGGAGGGGTATATAGTGTACAGGATGGGTATATATACAGGAGGAGGGGTATATAGTGTACAGGAGGGGTATATATACAGGAGGAGGGGTATATAGTGTATTATATAGCGTAGAGGAGGAGGGGTATATAGTGTACAGGATGGGTATATATACAGGAGGAGGGGTATATAGTGTACAGGATGGGTATATATACAGGAGGAGGGGTATATAGTGTACAGGAGAGGTATATATACAGGAGGAGGGGTATATAGTGTACAGGAGGGGTATATATACAGGAGGAGGGGTATATAGTGTATTATATAACGTAGAGGAGGAGGGGTATATAGTGTACAGGAGAGGTATATATACAGGAGGAGGGGTATATAGTGTATTATATAACGTAGAGGAGGAGGGGTATATAGTGTACAGGAGAGGTATATATACAGGAGGAGGGGTATATAGTGTACATGAGAGGTATATATACAGGAGGAGGGGTATATAGTGTATTATATAACGTAGAGGAGGAGGGGTATATAGTGTACAGGATGGGTATATATACAGGAGGAGGGGTATATAGTGTACAGGAGGGGTATATATACAGGAGGAGGGGTATATAGTGTACAGGAGGGGTATATATACAGGAGGAGGGGTATATAGTGTATTATATAGCGTAGAGGAGGAGGGGTATATAGTGTACAGGATGGGTATATATACAGGAGGAGGGGTATATAGTGTACAGGAGGGGTATATATACAGGAGGAGGGGTATATAGTGTATTATATAGCGTAGAGGAGGAGGGGTATATAGTGTACAGGATGGGTATATATACAGGAGGAGGGGTATATAGTGTACAGGATGGGTATATATACAGGAGGAGGGGTATATAGTGTACAGGATGGGTATATATACAGGAGGAGGGGTATATAGTGTACAGGAGAGGTATATATACAGGAGGAGGGGTATATAGTGTACAGGAGAGGTATATATACAGGAGGAGGGGTATATAGTGTATTATATAACGTAGAGGAGGAGGGGTATATAGTGTACAGGATGGGTATATATACAGGAGGAGGGGTATATAGTGTACAGGAGGGGTATATATACAGGAGGAGGGGTATATAGTGTATTATATAGCGTAGAGGAGGAGGGGTATATAGTGTACAGGATGGGTATATATACAGGAGGAGGGGTATATAGTGTACAGGATGGGTATATATACAGGAGGAGGGGTATATAGTGTACAGGAGAGGTATATATACAGGAGGAGGGGTATATAGTGTATTATATAACGTAGAGGAGGAGGGGTATATAGTGTACAGGATGGGTATATATACAGGAGGAGGGGTATATAGTGTACAGGAGAGGTATATATACAGGAGGAGGGGTATATAGTGTACAGGAGAGGTATATATACAGGAGGAGGGGTATATAGTGTATTATATAACGTAGAGGAGGAGGGGTATATAGTGTACAGGAGAGGTATATATACAGGAGGAGGGGTATATAGTGTATTATATAACGTAGAGGAGGAGGGGTATATAGTGCCATAAAAACTGCCACAATTAGAGAAAACCCAGAGACCCTGTATGTGGACTTTACATCTAGTGAGGAAGCTAAAAGAAAAACCAAGGTGTTATTCTTCACAGAGCGTCTCCTGGCCTGGCACACCGCCCTGTGCAAGCAATATCAACACACAACCAAGATCAGAGTCAGAAACCATAAAGACGAGGAATGCAGCTCACTCACCATCTCTCTGTACAACAGTGGCACCGTCCTGGTACAAGGGACTGAGGACAATCTGGGGCAATTTGAAGACAGATTCCCTCATATTAAACTCCAGGCCCAATCTCACAAAGAACAACAAACCCCAGCCACCTCTGATGTCTACACCCCTACAGAGACACCACTGCCCCCCAATGCTTCACACCCCTCACCACAGACCCTCAGAGACTCAATCAACAAGAAAGAGAAGTTGTACAATTTAAGGAAGACCATCTGAGAAACACTGGTGACAGAAATGCTAATGACCACATAATGAATGAGATAAACTGAAATGTGAATACAGGTCATCCCTGCAGGAAATACGAGCCGCAATGTGTGAACTGCAGAAAGAAAATGCCAGGCTGAGACAGGAGATAGAAAGGCTGAAAGCACCAACACCTGGACATCTGAGCCAGGAGGGGGCCATGGAAATGAGGAGTGGAGAGGATGTGACCTCCACTGGCCAGGAGGCCGAGAGGCCAAACAACCCCAATATGGAGGAACCCAAGTCTAATAAAGGTGAGCCAAAAATAAGATCCATAGAAGAGAACCTGCCACCAGCATTATCTCCGGCACAGAGCCGCATCACCCACCCACAAAGTCCTGCTACCGTTCTCATAATGGACTCAAATGGGAAATACCTGAATACAAGGCGGCTATTCCCAGGAAAAAGGGTCAATAAAATCTGCTGTGCAACTATTGAACAGGTGACAGCGGTCTTATAATCCACTGTTTACCAACCCGAACCATATCATTATACACACAGGCACAAACAATCTGCCAGACCAGCAGATCTCAGGACAACTGGCCAAACTAGCAAGGACGGCACAACTAAAATTCCCTGACAGCAAAATTGTACTAAACAGGGACCCTAGGCCTGTATCCAACACCAACCAGAATCCCATGAAAAGACCGACAATGAGAAGGCAAGAAATGACAATTATACCAAAGAAAGCTGGAAACATACACGCACACCCAAAATCAGACCATCAGAGGAGAAGGAGACCACCAACCTCACACAGAGACATACAAAACAGAGGCATCCTGAGCAGAGATATGGAGGAGATAAAGACTCTGCTCAATACAGTGTGCAGTAATCTGATGCAACTGGATGGAACCAACATCATTAATACAGAGATCCGGTGTGTCCTACACAGCCACTCTCATTACAAGGTATACACACACACAAGGGATATAGAAAAATGACTTCACTTAAAATTAGCAGCTGGAACATCCGAGCCTGACCACCTCGGCCTTTGGATGTAAAACAAATAACCCAGCTTTTATACAAAGACTGAAAAACATAGACATTCAGATTCTAGAGACATTGACCAGGGCCGAAAAAAAATCCCTGGTACCCATCGGATACAGAGAAATCTGTGTCCCTGCCCTGAAAAATAAAAACATTAAACAGGGCCACTGCCCAGGAGGAATATTCATCTGGCATAAAAAAAAAAGAGCTCCACCAGTACATCAAACCAATGAAGAGAGGAGACAACCACATATGGCTTAGAATCAGCAGCTCCATCCTCACCGCTCAGTTTGATGTCTATGCCACCACCAGAGTCACCCTACTTCAATCCAGAGAGCTTTGAGATCTTACAAGGAGAAGCTGCCAATTATCAGGCCCTGGGCAAAGTTCTCATCTTTGGCGACCTCAATGCACAAACTGGTAGAGAAAAAGACTTTCTGACCACGGATGGAGACATCTACATATTTGGAGCAGAGACTGACGTCCATGACTCAGTACACATGGAGAGAAACAGCTATGACTGTACAGTCAACAAAAGTGGCAAAAAGATCCTGAACCTATGTAGAAGTTTAGGACTTCATATTCTTAATGGACGAACCAAGGGATACTCCCTAGGAAGATATACATTAAACTCCCATGTAGGAAGGAGTGTAGTAGGCTACACTATTACAGATATGGACATGGTAAATATCGGTGGCTTCATAGTCACCTCACAAACGCATCTGTCGGACCACAGTCTACTTCTATACATGAAATCTACAAAGAAACAATCGTCCCAAAAGCCTCAGCAGAGTGGCCTCTTCAACCTGCCTCCATCCTATAAATGGTCCAAGATGTCAGCAATAAATTATCAAGATGCTCCCAGCAGACCCAGAATACAGGAGATGCTCCACCACTTCTACAACTACAAACCTAACCCAGAAAGAGTGAACCAAGCTACAAAAGACCTCAATGATATATTCTACATAATGGCCGAATCGTCTGACCTTAAAAAAAGTGAGCTATAAAAGACCAAAAGAAAAAACAGACCAATGGTTGGTTTGACAGAGAATGTAAAGCTGTACGGAAGACCCCGAGAACAGCCTCAAGCAAGAAACACAGAGACCCCAACCATCCTCTTCTGGCGAGTATACAATATACAGGAGGTAGAATCAGAGCGGGGAGTATACAATATACAGGAGGTAGAATCAGAGCGGGGAGTATATAATATAAAGGAGGTAGAATCAGAGCGGGGAGTATACAATATACAGGAGGTAGAATCAGAGCGGGGAGTATATAATATACAGGAGGTAGAATCAGAGCGGGGAGTATATAATATACAGGAGGTAGAATCAGAGCGGGGAGTATATAATATACAGGAGGTAGAATCAGAGCGGGGAGTATATAATATACAGGAGGTAGAATCAGAGCGGGGAGTATACAATATACAGGAGGTAGAATCAGAGCGGGGAGTACATAATATACAGGAGGTAGAATCAGAGCGGGGAGTATATAATATAAAGGAGGTAGAATCAGAGCGGGGAGTACATAATATACAGGAGGTAGAATCAGAGCGGGGAGTATACAATATACAGGAGGTAGAATCAGAGCGGGGAGTACATAATATACAGGAGGTAGAATCAGAGCGGGGAGTATACAATATACAGGAGGTAGAATCAGAGCGGGGAGTATACAATATACAGGAGGTAGAATCAGAGCGGGGAGTATACAATATACAGGAGGTAGAATCAGAGCGGGGAGTATACAATATACAGGAGGTAGAATCAGAGCGGGGAGTATATAATATACAGGAGGTAGAATCAGAGCGGGGAGTATATAATATACAGGAGGTAGAATCAGAGCGGGGAGTATATAATATACAGGAGGTAGAATCAGAGCGGGGAGTATACAATATACAGGAGGTAGAATCAGAGCGGGGAGTACATAATATACAGGAGGTAGAATCAGAGCGGGGAGTATATAATATACAGGAGGTAGAATCAAAGCGGGGAGTATATAATATAAAGGAGGTAGAATCAGAGCGGGGAGTATACAATATACAGGAGGTAGAATCAGAGCGGGGAGTACATAATATACAGGAGGTAGAATCAGAGCGGGGAGTACATAATATACAGGAGGTAGAATCAGAGCGGGGAGTATATAATATAAAGGAGGTAGAATCAGAGCGGGGAGTATACAATATACAGGAGGTAGAATCAGAGCGGGGAGTATATAATATACAGGAGGTAGAATCAGAGCGGGGAGTATACAATATACAGGAGGTAGAATCAGAGCGGGGAGTATATAATATACAGGAGGTAGAATCAGAGCGGGGAGTATACAATATACAGGAGGTAGAATCAGAGCGGGGAGTATATAATATACAGGAGGTAGAATCAGAGCGGGGAGTATATAATATACAGGAGGTAGAATCAGAGCGGGGAGTACATAATATACAGGAGGTAGAATCAGAGCGGGGAGTATATAATATACAGGAGGTAGAATCAGAGCGGGGAGTATACAATATACAGGAGGTAGAATCAGAGCGGGGAGTATACAATATACAGGAGGTAGAATCAGAGCGGGGAGTATACAATATACAGGAGGTAGAATCAGAGCGGGGAGTACATAATATACAGGAGGTAGAATCAGAGCGGGGAGTACATAATATACAGGAGGTAGAATCAGAGCGGGGAGTACATAATATACAGGAGGTAGAATCAGAGCGGGGAGTACATAATATACAGGAGGTAGAATCAGAGCGGGGAGTATATAATATACAGGAGGTAGAATCAGAGCGGGGAGTACATAATATACAGGAGGTAGAATCAGAGCGGGGAGTATACAATATACAGGAGGTAGAATCAGAGCGGGGAGTATATAATATACAGGAGGTAGAATCAGAGCGGGGAGTATACAATATACAGGAGGTAGAATCAGAGCGGGGAGTATATAATATACAGGAGGTAGAATCAGAGCGGGGAGTATATAATATAAAGGAGGTAGAATCAGAGCGGGGAGTATATAATATACAGGAGGTAGAATCAGAGCGGGGAGTATACAATATACAGGAGGTAGAATCAGAGCGGGGAGTACATAATATACAGGAGGTAGAATCAGAGCGGGGAGTATATAATATACAGGAGGTAGAATCAGAGCGGGGAGTATACAATATACAGGAGGTAGAATCAGAGCGGGGAGTATACAATATACAGGAGGTAGAATCAGAGCGGGGAGTATATAATATACAGGAGGTAGAATCAGAGCGGGGAGTATACAATATACAGGAGGTAGAATCAGAGCGGGGAGTATATAATATACAGGAGGTAGAATCAGAGCGGTGTATGTAATACAAAGGAGGTGAGGTAGTATTATTTTGGGGAGTACATAATGTACAGGACATATACAATTATGTAAATACATAGATTAGTTTACAGAGACCGGGCAAAAACTGAGAACAAGGATGAATTCTCATCATCACACAATAAGAGAAAAAGGAATGGATCTACCTGTGGCCAAACATTTTTGTCTCCCTGATCACAGCACCATGGACATGAAATTACTGGTATTGAACGGTAACGTCACATCTCAGAGACAGGAGGGTCTGGGAGTATAAACTCATGACGACCTGTGACACACTCAGTGCAGGGGTGAATGTGTCGCATGTATTTATGCCTTTTTACATCAATTAAGGAATTTGCTCTTCTAGGGGCATCACACGACACAGAACCAGACCCCAATCACAGGACATTAAAACTTTCACACTCCTTATCTATGACCTGTTCCAATATTTATGTCTATCCCTCTCCCATAATGATAGTTCTTCTTCACGTCACTTGTCTTATCTTTTGCATTATTTCTGTATGTGTATAAATGTGATTCTTCAGATGTTGTATTAGTCTAAGCTTGATGAAGAGACCTGAGGAGTCTGGGAAGCTGCAATGTGTCACCATCTTTTCAGTTAGCCATTAAAAGGCATCAACCACTGAGGACTCTCAAGGTCGGTAAGTGTAACCTCTACTCTATATGTATACCTTACCTAGTCCTAGAGCTTTTTCTAAAAGACGCTATCCTGGAGTACCTCAATACGAATGAGCTCATGACCCAGCATCACGTGGGTTTATGAGGGATCCGTTCCATCAGAGTCGTCCGATCAGCTTCTATGAGGAGGGAATCTCCAGACTGGACCAGGTCAACAGCATGAAAGTTGCCTATCTTTATATTTCAAAGGCGTATGATACGGCGCCACACAAGAGGTTGTTAGGAGTGATGAGCGAGCGTGCTCGGATGTGTTACTTGAGCATGCTCGTGTGCCAATAGAGAATCTTTGGAGTGCTCGAATACTGTGTCCAAGTTGCCGTTGTTGCAGGTCTGTAGGCTGTACGACAGCCGCTACCGGGTACTGAGGATGCCTCTTATATAAGGGATGGCATATGACATAACATTACACCCCAGTGCCTATTACATCAGAGCTGTCCCCCTGAATTTATTCTACCTTGGCCTCGTATTATGTATCTTGTACATTACTTTCTAATAAACCCATATCACACCCGGCAGGCACCTTCACATGGCAGCCACTGGCAAATATCACTGGTATGCAGGGCTCCTGCTCTGTGGTGCTCACCTCCGCTGTGCATTATCGGAGGATGTGCTGCGGCTCCTGAACATGGAGGATTGGGCTGTTAGAGCCAGTAGGATGGGAGCACAGAGGTCATCACACAATAGCATGAATTAGGCAAGGTTCACAGATACATGAACAAGAGCACCAGGGGAAGCAAGGGCTGCAACACATTGCCAGCACAAGGCGAGGGAAGCCGTCGCTCTACAGGAGTGACTGTGCATTGTTGATGGAAAATACGGACAGTAACTACAGGTATCCTGAATATGGAAGCCTTGGCTGTTACAACCGTTATGACATGAGCGCCCAGTATCACAATGACACAGGACCAAGAATTAGGCAAGGTTCATATGTCCGACATTAATATTCGGAAACTATTACATATCTATATACATAAGAGCGAAGCAGCGGCCCGCTACACGCTGCAGCCAACAGGAGGGGAGCAGGGGCACGCTGCAGCCAACAGGAGGGAGCAGGGGCACGCTGCAGCCAACAGGAGGGAGCAGGGGCACGCTGCAGCCAACAGGAGGGGGAGCAGGGGCCCGCGACACGCTGCAGCCAACAGGAGGGGGAGCAGGGACACGCTGCAGCCAACAGGAGGGAGCAGGGACACGCTGCAGCCAACAGGAGGGAGCAGGGGCCCGCGACACGCTGCAGCCAACAGGAGGGGAGCAGGGGCCCGCTACACGCTGCAGCCAACAGGAGGGAGCAGGGGCCCGCTACACGCAGCCAACAGGAGGGAGCAGGGACACGCTACACGCTGCAGCCAACAGGAGGGAGCAGGGACACGCTACACGCTGCAGCCAACAGGAGGGAGCAGGGACACGCTACACTCTGCAGCCAACAGGAGGGAGCAGGGACACGCTACACGCTGCAGCCAACAGGAGGGGAGCAGGGGCCCGCTACACGCTGCAGCCAACAGGAGGGGAGCAGGGGCACGCTGCAGCCAACAGGAGGGGAGCAGGGGCACGCTGCAGCCAACAGGAGGGGAGCAGGGACACGCTGCAGCCAACAGGAGGGAGCAGGGACACGCTGCAGCCAACAGGAGGGGAGCAGGGACACGCTGCAGCCAACAGGAGGGAGCAGGGACACGCTGCAGCCAACAGGAGGGGAGCAGGGACACGCTGCAGCCAACAGGAGGGGAGCAGGGACACGCTGCAGCCAACAGGAGGGAGCAGGGGCACGCTGCAGCCAACAGGAGGGAGCAGGGACACACTGCAGCCAACAGGAGGGAGCAGGGACACGCTGCAGCCAACAGGAGGGAGCAGGGACACGCTGCAGCCAACAGGAGGGAGCAGGGACACGCTGCAGCCAACAGGAGGGAGCAGGGACACGCTGCAGCCAACAGGAGGGAGCAGGGACACGCTGCAGCCAACAGGAGGGAGCAGGGACACGCTGCAGCCAACAGGAGGGAGCAGGGACACGCTGCAGCCAACAGGAGGGGGAGCAGGGGCCCGCTACACGCTGCAGCCAACAGGAGGGAGCAGGGACACGCTGCAGCCAACAGGAGGGAGCAGGGACACGCTGCAGCCAACAGGAGTGGGAGCAGGGGCCCGCTACACGCTGCAGCCAACAGAAGGGCGCAGGGGCCCGCTACACGCTGCAGCCAACAGGAGGGAGCAGGGACACGCTGCAGCCAACAGGAGGGGAGCAGGGACACGCTGCAGCCAACAGGAGGGGAGCAGGGACACGCTGCAGCCAACAGGAGGGGAGCAGGGGCCCGCTACACGCTGCAGCCAACAGGAGGGGAGCAGGGGCCCGCTACACGCTGCAGCCAACAGGAGGGGAGCAGGGGCCCGCTACACGCTGCAGCCAACAGGAGGGGAGCAGGGGCCCGCTACACGCTGCAGCCAACAGGAGGGGAGCAGGGGCCCGCTACACGCTGCAGCCAACAGGAGGGGAGCAGGGGCACGCTACACGCTGCAGCCCACAGGAGGGGAACAGGGACCAGCTGCAGCCAACAGGAGGGAGCAGGGGCACGCTGCAGCCAACAGGAGGGAGCAGGGACACGCTGCAGCCAACAGGAGGGAGCAGGGACACGCTGCAGCCAACAGGAGGGAGCAGGGACACGCTGCAGCCAACAGGAGGGAGCAGGGACACGCTGCAGCCAACAGGAGGGAGCAGGGACACACTGCAGCCAACAGGAGGGAGCAGGGACACGCTGCAGCCAACAGGAGGGAGCAGGGACACGCTGCAGCCAACAGGAGGGGGAGCAGGGGCCCGCTACACGCTGCAGCCAACAGGAGGGAGCAGGGACACGCTGCAGCCAACAGGAGGGAGCAGGGACACGCTGCAGCCAACAGAAGGGCGCAGGGGCCCGCTACACGCTGCAGCCAACAGGAGGGAGCAGGGACACGCTGCAGCCAACAGGAGGGGAGCAGGGACACGCTGCAGCCAACAGGAGGGGAGCAGGGACACGCTGCAGCCAACAGGAGGGGAGCAGGGGCCCGCTACACGCTGCAGCCAACAGGAGGGGAGCAGGGGCCCGCTACACGCTGCAGCCAACAGGAGGGGAGCAGGGGCCCGCTACACGCTGCAGCCAACAGGAGGGGAGCAGGGGCCCGCTACACGCTGCAGCCAACAGGAGGGGAGCAGGGGCCCGCTACACGCTGCAGCCAACAGGAGGGGAGCAGGGGCACGCTACACGCTGCAGCCCACAGGAGGGGAACAGGGACCAGCTGCAGCCAACAGGAGGGAGCAGGGGCACGCTGCAGCCAACAGGAGGGAGCAGGGACACGCTGCAGCCAACAGGAGGGAGCAGGGACACGCTGCAGCCAACAGGAGGGAGCAGGGACACGCTGCAGCCAACAGGAGGGAGCAGGGACACGCTGCAGCCAACAGGAGGGAGCAGGGACACACTGCAGCCAACAGGAGGGAGCAGGGACACGCTGCAGCCAACAGGAGGGAGCAGGGACACGCTGCAGCCAACAGGAGGGGGAGCAGGGGCCCGCTACACGCTGCAGCCAACAGGAGGGAGCAGGGACACGCTGCAGCCAACAGGAGGGAGCAGGGACACGCTGCAGCCAACAGAAGGGCGCAGGGGCCCGCTACACGCTGCAGCCAACATGAGGGAGCAGGGACACGCTGCAGCCAACAGGAGGGGAGCAGCTGCAGCCCACAGGAGGGGAGCAGGGGCCCGCTACACGCTGCAGCCCACAGGAGGGGAGCAGGGGCCCGCTACACGAGGGAGCAGGGCCCGCTACACGCTGCAGCCCACAGGAGGGGAGCAGGGGCCCGCTACACGCTGCAGCCCACAGGAGGGGAGCAGGGGCCCGCTACACGCTGCAGCCCACAGGAGGGGAGCAGGGGCCCGCTACACGCTGCAGCCCACAGGAGGGAGCAGGGGCCCGCTACACACTGCAGCCCACAGGAGGTGGAGCAGGGGCCCGCTACACGCTGCAGCCCACAGGAGGGGAGCAGGGGCCCGCTACACGCTGCAGCCAACAGAAGGGAGCAGGGGCCCGCTACACGCTGCAGCCCACAGGAGGGGAGCAGGGGCCCGCTACACGCTGCAGCCAACCAGAAGGGGAGCAGGGGCCCGCTACACAATGCAGCCAACAGAAGGGAGCAGGGGCCCGCTACACGCTGCAGCCAACCAGAAGGGAGGGGCCGCTACACGCTGCAGCCAACCAGAAGGGAGGGGCCGCAGTACACTGCAGGGACATGTTCAGCAGGAGTCAAGTCATAGGAAGGCATAGTCCAGGGGTCCTGCACAGGTATAGAGACAGGATGGCCGCCTCATGTTTTAGGGTCACGTCAGCCCCACAGTGTAAACTCTTGGGAGCCCGCTGCTCTTCACAGAGGGCCACTAGTGACTCTGGACGAGGGTACGATCCTCTGGAGGTCACAGATCTCTTCTGCTCTCATTAAATGAATTAACCTTTAACAGAAGGAGCGTTTATTGTGTTTGCCGCTGGTCAGGAAAGTGCGGCCTGGAGCAGAGTCCACGTCACGGCCCCAGCTGTCTGGGCTATGGTGGACATCGTGCCTTCTTCACTTCTGGGTGGTTCATTGATTTGCAAAAGGTAAAACTCATAATAAAACAGGAGAAACAACTGATGCTGCAGATTTTATCATTTCTACTGAGGTAAATTTAGAAACTGCAGATTTCTGTAAGATTTACATGATATTTAGCAAATCCCCCTTAGGGTGAGTTCACACTGGGCGTTTTTGCTGCTTTTTTTTCTGATCTTGGCAGGAAAGAAGCTGCGGCAAAAACGAAGGTTTAGGTGCGTTTTTTGGGGCAGATTTGGTACTTTTTTTTACGTGTGTTTTTTGTGTCTCTTTGTCCATGCTAATGGCCAGGACTTTTCTGCAGAAAAAACGCTGCAAATAATGACACCTGCGTTTTTGCAACACCCATTCTAGACAATGGGTGAAAAACCCTGAAAGCTCTATGTTCAAAAAACGCAGCAAAGCACAAAATCCTGATCACAGAAAAACCAATGTGTGTGCAGAAGATTTCTGAAATGTCATAGGCTTTGCTGGTAATGTAAAAAGCAGCTGAAAATTAGCAAAACAACGCAGCAAAAATGCCCAGTGTGAACTTACCCCAACTCCGCTTATACCATATACTGCTGCATTTATTCTTTAAGAAAATCCACAGAAAAAAACATTAAGGGTGTGTGCACACGCTGCGGATCTGCAGCAGATTCTCCTGCGATGTACAGTACCATTATATCCTATGAAAAATAAAAACCGCTGTGCACATGCTGCAGAGAATTCCGCGAGGAAACGCAGCGGTTTATATTCCGCAGCATGTCTATTCTTTGTGCGGATTCCGCAGCGGTTTTACACCTATTCCATTATAGTAATCCAGATAAAAAATGCGCGGATTTTGACCTGCGGATTCTGCCAAAAGATGCAAATTCCGCAGCAGAATCCGCACCGTGTGCACAAGGCCTTACTATTTTTTCTATTTTTTACATTTCACCAGTTAAGACCAGAAAGTAGAGTTTTCCAAAGCTCCTCAATAGCGCCCCATGATGGTGTCAGGTGAGCGAGCCTGTGGCCTTTACTGACAATTCCATCACCTGTGGAATGCTGAGGAGTCCTGGAACATGACGTGTGGGGGCCGTGAGGACATCACAGACCACAGCAATACGCAGATGGAAGCAGACCTTTTCTGCAATGTCTGAATATACCCGTTTCCAATTTATGAGTGAAATCCTCTGTAAATCTAGGAATAATCCACGGGTGAAGAGGCTTTTTACAACCTTTGCAATTTACTCTGCTGTCTGACTTCAGATTCCACCGCAATGACCCCCCAGCCAGCACGGCACATGGGCATATCAGAAAATAAGGTCTGACACCCGGAGTATCACGCCAATAGGGTGTGATGAGAGCCTGCAGCCACCGCGGAGTGTGAGATGGGTGAACCCCGGGCTGCTGGTTTAGTCAGAGGCCCCGTGGCCGGTCCACAGCTCGCGGTCTGTGCGTAGACTGTAGAACACGGATGGAAGACAATAGAGCCACGTGTGCAGCCGGCCCGTAGGCCGCACACCGCATCTGCTGCAGGGAACTCTGCTCTACATTCTGCCCATTCTCTTCAGGATCAAGTAACACATTTGTTGCAGATTATTTAAAAATCAACTTTTTTTTTTTTTTTTTTTTTTTTTAGATATTTAGTTTTTATATCGCAGTTAAACTACAGTATATTGTTCACTCTGGTTTTGGAAACATTTTAAGAAAACATGTAATTCCGGTGACATGTGACCATATGGCAGATAGCTGTGACTGCCCTCAGGAGTGAGGAGCAGATCCACAGGAGACCGAGGCGGAGATGAGACGCTCAGGAAACCCTGATCAGGTAAGGACCCCGACTCAGGCCTGACTGGGGGTCTCCTCACCAACGCCACAGCCGTATAGGCCTGCGAGGCTCATACTCGGCCTTGGTTCACGGAGGGCGGAATTCGGCCAGAAATTGATGAAAACAGATGTTAATCTGAAATATTTGTCAGGTTAAAGTTATTAATGAGCAGCTGCCAGATAAAAAAAATGATCATATGAGATTGTGTCCCAGTAAAGATGAAATGTGAGGAATTCACTGACTTTAGTCTGTGTGGGGGGCAACAACCGCACCACGAGGCACTGTGCCCGCTCCCTGCTGTATTATATGGTGCTGGATGTAATGATGGGTCCTGTGTGCTGAGCGGAGTCTTCCTGGCACTGTGCACGCTCCCTGCTGTATTATATGGTGCTGGATGTAATGATGGGTCCTGTGTGCTGAGCGGGGTCTTCCTGGCACTGTGCACGCTCCCTGCTGTATTATATGGTGCAGGATGTAATGATGGGTCCTGTGTGCTGAGCGGGGTCTTCCTGGCACTGTGCGCGCTCCCTGCTGTATTATATGGTGCTGGATGTAATGATGGGTCCTGTGTGCTGAGCAGGGTCTTCCTGGCACTGTGCGCGCTCCCTGCTGTATTATATGGTGCTGGATGTAATGATGGGTCCTGTGTGCTGAGCGGGGTCTTCCTGGCACTGTGCACGCTCCCTGCTGTATTATATGGTGCTGGATGTAATGATGGGTCCTGTGTGCTGAGCAGGGTCTTCCTGGCACTGTGCGCGCTCCCTGCTGTATTATATGGTGCTGGATGTAATGATGGGTCCTGTGTGCTGAGCAGGGTCTTCCTGGCACTGTGCACGCTCCCTGCTGTATTATATGGTGCTGGATGTAATGATGGGTCCTGTGTGCTGAGCGGGGTCTTCCTGGCACTGTGCACGCTCCCTGCTGTATTATATGGTGCTGGATGTAATGATGGGTCCTGTGTGCTGAGCGGAGTCTTCCTGGCACTGTGCACGCTCCCTGCTGTATTATATGGTGCTGGATGTAATGATGGGTCCTGTGTGCTGAGCGGGGTCTTCCTGGCACTGTGCCCGCTCCCTGCTGTATTATATGGTGCTGGATGTAATGATGGGTCCTGTGTGCTGAGCGGGGTCTTCCTGGCACTGTGCACGCTCCCTGCTGTATTATATGGTGCTGGATGTAATGATGGGTCCTGTGTGCTGAGCAGGGTCTTCCTGGCACTGTGCGCGCTCCCTGCTGTATTATATGGTGCTGGATGTAATGATGGGTCCTGTGTGCTGAGCGGGGTCTTCCTGGCACTGTGCACGCTCCCTGCTGTATTATATGGTGCTGGATGTAATGATGGGTCCTGTGTGCTGAGCGGGGTCTTCCTGGCACTGTGCACGCTCCCTGCTGTATTATATGGTGCTGGATGTAATGATGGGTCCTGTGTGCTGAGCGGGGTCTTCCTGGCACTGTGCGCGCTCCCTGCTGTATTATATGGTGCTGGATGTAATGATGGGTCCTGTGTGCTGAGCGGGGTCTTCCTGGCACTGTGCGCGCTCCCTGCTGTATTATATGGTGCTGGATGTAATGATGGGTCCTGTGTGCTGAGCGGGGTCTTCCTGGCACTGTGCACGCTCCCTGCTGTATTATATGGTGCTGGATGTAATGATGGGTCCTGTGTGCTGAGCGGGGTCTTCCTGGCACTGTGCACGCTCCCTGCTGTATTATATGGTGCTGGATGTAATGATGGGTCCTGTGTGCTGAGCAGGGTCTTCCTGGCACTGTGCGCGCTCCCTGCTGTATTATATGGTGCTGGATGTAATGATGGGTCCTGTGTGCTGAGCAGGGTCTTCCTGGCACTGTGCACGCTCCCTGCTGTATTATATGGTGCTGGATGTAATGATGGGTCCTGTGTGCTGAGCGGGGTCTTCCTGGCACTGTGCGCGCTCCCTGCTGTATTATATGGTGCTGGATGTAATGATGGGTCCTGTGTGCTGAGCGGGGTCTTCCTGGCACTGTGCCCGCTCCCTGCTGTATTATATGGTGCTGGATGTAATGATGGGTCCTGTGTGCTGAGCGGGGTCTTCCTGGCACTGTGCACGCTCCCTGCTGTATTATATGGTGCTGGATGTAATGATGGGTCCTGTGTGCTGAGCGGGGTCTTCCTGGCACTGTGCGCGCTCCCTGCTGTATTATATGGTGCTGGATGTAATGATGGGTCCTGTGTGCTGAGCAGGGTCTTCCTGGCACTGTGCGCGCTCCCTGCTGTATTATATGGTGCTGGATGTAATGATGGGTCCTGTGTGCTGAGCGGGGTCTTCCTGGCACTGTGCGCGCTCCCTGCTGTATTATACGGTGCTGGATGTAATGATGGGTCCTGTGTGCTGAGCGGGGTCTTCCTGGCACTGTGCGCGCTCCCTGCTGTATTATATGGTGCTGGATGTAATGATGGGTCCTGTGTGCTGAGCGGGGTCTTCCTGGCACTGTGCACGCTCCCTGCTGTATTATATGGTGCTGGATGTAATGATGGGTTCTGTGTGCTGAGCGGAGTCTTCCTGGCACTATGCACGCTCCCTGCTGTATTATATGGTGCTGGATGTAATGATGGGTCCTGTGTGCTGAGCGGGGTCTTCCTGGCACTGTGCCCGCTCCCTGCTGTATTATATGGTGCTGGATGTAATGATGGGTCCTGTTTGCTGAGCGGGGTCTTCCTGGCACTGTGCGCGCTCCCTGCTGTATTATATGGTGCTGGATGTAATGATGGGTCCTGTGTGCTGAGCAGGGTCTTCCTGGCACTGTGCCCGCTCCCTGCTGTATTATATGGTGCTGGATGTAATGATGGGTCCTGTGTGCTGAGCGGGGTCTTCCTGGCACTGTGCCCGCTCCCTGCTGTATTATATGGTGCTGGATGTAATGATGGGTCCTGTGTGCTGAGCGGGGTCTTCCTGGCACTGTGCCCGCTCCCTGCTGTATTATATGGTGCTGGATGTAATGATGGGTCCTGTGTGCTGAGCGGAGTCTTCCTGGCACTGTGCACGCTCCCTGCTGTATTATATGGTGCTGGATGTAATGATGGGTCCTGTGTGCTGAGCGGGGTCTTCCTGGCACTGTGCACGCTCCCTGCTGTATTATATGGTGCTGGATGTAATGATGGGTCCTGTGTGCTGAGCGGGGTCTTCCTGGCACTGTGCACGCTCCCTGCTGTATTATATGGTGCTGGATGTAATGATGGGTCCTGTGTGCTGAGCAGGGTCTTCCTGGCACTGTGCCCGCTCCCTGCTGTATTATATGGTGCTGGATGTAATGATGGGTCCTGTGTGCTGAGCGGGGTCTTCCTGGCACTGTGCGCGCTCCCTGCTGTATTATATGGTGCTGGATGTAATGATGGGTCCTGTGTGCTGAGCGGGGTCTTCCTGGCACTGTGCGCGCTCCCTGCTGTATTATATGGTGCTGGATGTAATGATGGGTCCTGTGTGCTGAGCGGGGTCTTCCTGGCACTGTGCACGCTCCCTGCTGTATTATATGGTGCTGGATGTAATGATGGGTTCTGTGTGCTGAGCGGAGTCTTCCTGGCACTATGCACGCTCCCTGCTGTATTATATGGTGCTGGATGTAATGATGGGTCCAGTGTGCTGAGCGGGGTCTTCCTGGCACTGTGCCCGCTCCCTGCTGTATTATATGGTGCTGGATGTAATGATGGGTCCTGTTTGCTGAGCGGGGTCTTCCTGGCACTGTGCGCGCTCCCTGCTGTATTATATGGTGCTGGATGTAATGATGGGTCCTGTGTGCTGAGCAGGGTCTTCCTGGCACTGTGCCCGCTCCCTGCTGTATTATATGGTGCTGGATGTAATGATGGGTCCTGTGTGCTGAGCGGGGTCTTCCTGGCACTGTGCCCGCTCCCTGCTGTATTACATGGTGCTGGATGTAATGATGGGTCCTGTGTGCTGAGCGGAGTCTTCCTGGCACTGTGCACGCTCCCTGCTGTATTATATGGTGCTGGATGTAATGATGGGTCCTGTGTGCTGAGCGGGGTCTTCCTGGCACTGTGCCCGCTCCCTGCTGTATTATATGGTGCTGGATGTAATGATGGGTCCTGTGTGCTGAGCGGGGTCTTCCTGGCACTGTGCACGCTCCCTGCTGTATTATATGGTGCTGGATGTAATGATGGGTCCTGTGTGCTGAGCAGGGTCTTCCTGGCACTGTGCCCGCTCCCTGCTGTATTATATGGTGCTGGATGTAATGATGGGTCCTGTGTGCTGAGCGGGGTCTTCCTGGCACTGTGCCCGCTCCCTGCTGTATTATATGGTGCTGGATGTAATGATGGGTCCTGTGTGCTGAGCGGAGTCTTCCTGGCACTGTGCATGCTCCCTGCTGTATTATATGGTGCTGGATGTAATGATGGGTCCTGTGTGCTGAGCGGGGTCTTCCTGGCACTGTGCACGCTCCCTGTTGTATTATATGGTGCTGGATGTAATGATGGGTCCTGTGTGCTGAGCGGAGTCTTCCTGGCACTGTGCACGCTCCCTGCTGTATTATATGGTGCTGGATGTAATGATGGGTCCTGTGTGCTGAGCGGGGTCTTCCTGGCACTGTGCGCGCTCCCTGCTGTATTATATGGTGCTGGATGTAATGATGGGTCCTGTGTGCTGAGCGGAGTCTTCCTGGCACTGTGCGCGCTCCCTGCTGTATTATATGGTGCTGGATGTAATGATGGGTCCTGTGTGCTGAGCGGGGTCTTCCTGGCACTGTGCACGCTCCCTGCTGTATTATATGGTGCTGGATGTAATGATGGGTCCTGTGTGCTGAGCGGGGTCTTCCTGGCACTGTGCACGCTCCCTGCTGTATTATATGGTGCAGGATGTAATGATGGGTCCTGTGTGCTGAGCGGAGTCTTCCTGGCACTGTGCACGCTCCCTGCTGTATTATATGGTGCTGGATGTAATGATGGGTCCTGTGTGCTGAGCGGAGTCTTCCTGGCACTGTGCGCGCTCCCTGCTGTATTATATGGTGCTGGATGTAATGATGGGTCCTGTGTGCTGAGCGGGGTCTTCCTGGCACTGTGCACGCTCCCTGCTGTATTATATGGTGCTGGATGTAATGATGGGTCCTGTGTGCTGAGCGGGGTCTTCCTGGCACTGTGCACGCTCCCTGCTGTATTATATGGTGCAGGATGTAATGATGGGTCCTGTGTGCTGAGCGGAGTCTTCCTGGCACTGTGCACGCTCCCTGCTGTATTATATGGTGCTGGATGTAATGATGGGTCCTGTGTGCTGAGCGGAGTCTTCCTGGCACTGTGCGCGCTCCCTGCTGTATTATATGGTGCTGGATGTAATGATGGGTCCTGTGTGCTGAGCGGGGTCTTCCTGGCACTGTGCGCGCTCCCTGCTGTATTATATGGTGCTGGATGTAATGATGGGTCCTGTGTGCTGAGCGGGGTCTTCCTGGCACTGTGCCCGCTCCCTGCTGTATTATATGGTGCTGGATGTAATGATGGGTCCTGTGTGCTGAGCGGGGTCTTCCTGGCACTGTGCACGCTCCCTGCTGTATTATATGGTGCTGGATGTAATGATGGGTCCTGTGTGCTGAGCGGGGTCTTCCTGGCACTGTGCACGCTCCCTGCTGTATTATATGGTGCTGGATGTAATGATGGGTCCTGTGTGCTGAGCGGAGTCTTCCTGGCACTGTGCACGCTCCCTGCTGTATTATATGGTGCTGGATGTAATGATGGGTCCTGTGTGCTGAGCGGGGTCTTCCTGGCACTGTGCCTGCTCCCTGCTGTATTATATGGTGCTGGATGTAATGATGGGTCCTGTGTGCTGAGCGGGGTCTTCCTGGCACTGTGCACGCTCCCTGCTGTATTATATGGTGCTAGATGTAATGATGGGTCCTGTGTGCTGAGCGGGGTCTTCCTGGCACTGTGCACGCTCCCTGCTGTATTATATGGTGCTGGATGTAATGATGGGTCCTGTGTGCTGAGCGGAGTCTTCCTGGCACTGTGAACGCTCCCTGCTGTATTATATGGTGCTGGATGTAATGATGGGTCCTGTGTGCTGAGCGGGGTCTTCCTGGCACTGTGCACGCTTCCTGCTGTATTATATGGTGCTGGATGTAATGATGGGTCCTGTGTGCTGAGCAGGGTCTTCCTGGCACTGTGCGCGCTCCCTGCTGTATTATATGGTGCTGGATGTAATGATGGGTCCTGTGTGCTGAGCGGGGTCTTCCTGGCACTGTGCGCGCTCCCTGCTGTATTATGTGGGTGCTGGATATAATGATCGGTCCTGTGTGCTGAGCGGGGTCTTCCTGGCACTGTGCACGCTCCCTGCTGTATTATATGGTGCTGGATGTAATGATGGGTCCTGTGTGCTGAGCGGAGTCTTCCTGGCACTGTGCGCGCTCCCTGCTGTATTATATGGTGCTGGATGTAATGATGGGTCCTGTGTGCTGAGCGGGGTCTTCCTGGCACTGTGCGCGCTCCCTGCTGTATTATATGGTGCTGGATGTAATGATGGGTCCTGTGTGCTGAGCGGAGTCTTCCTGGCACTGTGCACGCTCCCTGCTGTATTATATGGTGCTGGATGTAATGATGGGTCCTGTGTGCTGAGCGGGGTCTTCCTGGCACTATGCACGCTCCCTGCTGTATTATATGGTGCTGGATGTAATGATGGGTCCTGTGTGCTGAGCGGGGTCTTCCTGGCACTATGCACGCTCCCTGCTGTATTATATGGTGCTGGATGTAATGATGGGTCCTGTGTGCTGAGCGGGGTCTTCCTGGCACTGTGCACGCTCCCTGCTGTATTATATGGTGCTGGATGTAATGATGGGTCCTGTGTGCTGAGCGGAGTCTTCCTGGCACTGTGCGCGCTCCCTGCTGTATTATATGGTGCTGGATGTAATGATGGGTCCTGTGTGCTGAGCGGGGTCTTCCTGGCACTGTGCGCGCTCCCTGCTGTATTATATGGTGCTGGATGTAATGATGGGTCCTGTGTGCTGAGCGGAGTCTTCCTGGCACTGTGCACGCTCCCTGCTGTATTATATGGTGCTGGATGTAATGATGGGTCCTGTGTGCTGAGCGGGGTCTTCCTGGCACTGTGTGCGCTCCCTGCTGTATTATATGGTGCTGGATGTAATGATCGGTCCTGTGTGCTGAGCATGGTCTTCCTGGCACTGTGCACGCTCCCTGCTGTATTATATGGTGCTGGATGTCATGATGAGTCATAGAATCGTAGAGTTGGAAGGGACCTCCTGGGTCATCTGGTTGAACCCCCTGCTCAAAGCAGGATTCGCTAAATCATCCCAGACAGATGTCTGTCCAGCCTCTGTTTGAAGACTTCTATTGAAGGAGAACTCACCACCTCCCCTGGCAGCCTGTTCCACTTATTGATCACTCTGTCAAAAGTTTTTTCTAACATCTAATCTGTGTCTCCTCCCATTCAGTTTCATCCCATTACTTCTAGTCTTTCCTTGTGCAAATGAGAATAAAGTTGATCCTTCTACAATGTGACAGCCCTTGAGATATTTGTAGACCGCTATTAAGTCTCCTCTCAGTCTTCTCTTCTGCAAGGAGCACCCCTTCTGAGGAAGATATCCATCGAAACGTGCGTCAGGGGGACCCTGGGTGATACCTCACTTTGGTAAATATAATTTACTTAGAAGTTTTTTATTTTTTACAGCATGAGGTGCACTTCCTCATATCTGGTCCTTTCTATTTATTCACATCATGTATTATAGGTACAAGGGCTTTGGTCCTTTCCTAAGGAGACCAGATATGGGAAAAACTAGCAATACCAGCATATGATCAACTTTTTATGTGCATGATTTTGTTATAGATATTATGAATTAATATTTTTCTTCCATAATCTCTTTATTTGCACCAGCATTTTTATGTATTTCTGTGTGCATTATCATGGATTGATATAAACATATTTGGAGATATGAGATATTTTTGCACTAAGCACTTTATGTAGTTTTCATCTACAACCTCTCTTTTCATGTGCTCTCTCATGTGGTAGTATTTATGTAACTTTCTTCCAGCTATTCATTGTGTCACCCAGTGTGTTTGCTTTTTGCTATTCAATTTCTGTATGGTTTGCCGTTTCTAATTTTATTCTGTACTTATTTTGAATAAAAATAAAACTTTTTAACTTTCTTTGGAGGATCTGTTCTCTTGTGGTGTTTGTTTTCTCTTCTGCAAGCTAAACATTCCCAAATCCTGCAACCTTTCCTCATAAGACAGGGTTTGCAGACCGGTCACCATTCTGGTCGCTCTTCTCTGAACTTGCTCCAGTTTGTTGATGTCTTTTTTAAAATGTGGTGCCCAAAACTGGACACAGTATTCCAGATGAGGTCTGACCAAAGAGGAGTAGAGGGAAATAATGACTTCACATGATCTAGACTGTATGCTTCTGTTAATACATCTGTCATGCTCGCCATGTCTGTCACGTCCGCCATGTCTGTTTTGCCTCATGACCCCTGGAGCGGTGTGCACGCGCATCTCATGTCTGCTATCCTGCATGTTCCCTAGAGCAGTGTGCACACTCACCTCATGCCTGTTGAGCTGCGGGATGCCTGCGTTTCTGCTCTGCCTTCTGTGATCATCTCGTCATGTCTACAACCCCTGATCATGTGTCCTTCCTATGTTCCAGCAGAGGCTGGTTCTGCATTCATCTCTGCATGTCTGGAACTCTGATCATGTGACCTGCCTAGGTTTCAGCACTGGTTCTGCAATCAGCTGCATGTCTGGAATCCTGATCATGTGACTGCTCCCTGTGATCCTGGAGGATCTGAACTGGAAGTTCTCCCCTGGTCCTGACCCGGAAGTGGAGGTGCTATGCCCTATATCAGACCGCCCCTTCCTATGCTCTGGGCCTGAGTATTGTGTTGCTTCCCTGCATGGCTGCTTGGTCTGCTGGGTCGCTCCCTCTATTCTGTGCCCTTGCACTTTGCTCTGTCGTGCGTCTCTGCACACGCTCCGTGCTCGTACTCCATCTCTTGTCTCGTGTCTTGTCTAGTGTTTGTCCTTCGTGCCTTGCTTTGCCTTGTAGTACTTTCTATGTTCCCTGCCTTGCCTGTTTTCGCTATGCCTTGTTCCGTACCTTGACTTGCTCTGCCTTGTTCCTCCCTATGGTCTCAGTCTTTGCTTGCTCTGCCTCGCTCTCTCCTATAGTGCTCTGTAGTGCACCATTCTTCCACTTTACTATTGTGCTCTCTTGCACGTTTCTAGGCTAGTCCCAAGGCTCTCCCTTGGCCCACCTCTGGGCTTCGGCCTACGCTCCGCTGCTAGCTCCGTTCTCGCTCTGATCTGACTCCGTGTTTCTGCCTATGCTTCTGTTCCTGGTTCCGTACTCTGCCTATGCTCTGCCTGGTTTCTTGTCTTGCCTTGCTCTGTTGCTTCGTGTGCCCTTTGCATGCGCCTGGCCTTCCTAGCCTCCTGTTTGTGCCTCAGCCGTGCCCGCCTGCTTGTGCCTCAGTCGTGCTCGTCGGTCAGTGACAGCTGTGTCGCCTGCCATGCCTCAGTCAGGTTCACTGGAGTCTTGCCCGTCTGTCAGTGCAGTAGCCCGATCAGCTAGCCAGTGCCCCAGCCGTGCTCTCTGTGCTTCCTTGCACTTCACGCTGTTTCTGCACTGTGCTCTGCGTGCTCTCTATAGCACGCGCAGGTCCTCGCCTGCCCTTGGCATACCTCCCCGTGCTTCTATAAAAGTACGCGCAGGTTTTGCCATGTATCCTGTCGTGCCCTCTTGCACACACAGGCCCTAACCCTGTTCTCGAACTCTGTCCCTGGTGTGTCCTCGCACGCGCAGGCCACCGTCCTTGTACCTGTCCCCGGCATGCCCTCTGCACGCGCAGGCCACCGTCCTTGTGCCTCTCCCTGGTGTGCCTCTCTGCACGCGCAGGCACCCGTCCTTGTACCTGTCCCTGGCATGCCCCTCGGCATGCGCAGGCCTCCGTCCTGTGAACCTGATCCTGGCGTGTCTCCAAGCACGCACCCTGCCTTGAATCCTGGCGTGGCTCCAAGCACGCACCCTGCCTTGAACCCTGGCTTGCCTGCTGGATTCCCGAAACCTGCCGACCGCTGCCAGAGGTCCGGAACCAGATGACTGCGGCCTGATGTCCGGAGCTGATGTCCGCAGCCTGATGCCTGGACCCTGTCGGGCGTTGCCAGTAGTCCGGAGTCCGATGCCATCGCACCCCGTCTTAGATCCTGGCGTGTCCTTGCACACACCCTGCCTTGGACTCTGGCGTGTCTCTCGGCGCGCACCTTGTCTTGGACTCTGGCGTGCCGTAGCACGCATCCCCTCTAGGAACTCAGGTGTGATCCCTAACACGTACCCTGCCCTGGACTCTGGTATGTTTTCATGCACGTGTTATGTCTGGAACATTTGGCGTGTCCTTGCACGCACCTTGCCGGGTTTCACCGTTTGTGCCCTGCACCTGATTCCCTGTTTATGCCTTGCACCTGAATAAAGTGTGAAACCACGTTTTGCTGAAGAAACCCTGTGACTTCGTTTTATGTTTGGTATCCTGTCCGTCCTGTTGCCAGACACTCAATAGTGTCTCCCTGAGCCGGCCATCTGTTCCAGCTGCCGTGGTGGCACACCCCCTTTGTCTTGCCCCTGTCACTCCCTGTACAGGGGTTGGGTTCTCACTAGGTCAGTTCGCCCTAGGTGGGTGGGCGCCACGGCCCAGAGGGTCCACTCAAAAAAGGAAAACGACTCAGCGTAAGCTGACGTTCATCACAACATCCTAGAATTGCATTTGCCTTTTTTGCTGCTGCATCACACTGTTGACTCATATTCAGTCTGTGATCTACTAGTATACCCAAGTCTTTTTCACATGTGCTGTTGCTTAGCCCTATTTCTCCCATTCTGTATATGTTTTTTTCATTTTTATTGCCCAGATGTAGTACTTTGGTTTTAAACAGGGAAAAATGTATTCTGTTAGTTGCTGCCCACTTCTCCAGTTTATTTATATCTTTTTGAATCCTCTCTCTTCTCTAGTATTAGCTATCCCTCCTAGCTTTGTGTCATCAGCAAATTTAATCAGCTTACCCTCAATTCCTTCATCTAAATCGTTGATAAAGATGTTGAACAATACAGGGCCCAGGACAGAGCCCTGTGGTACCCCACTTGACACATTCTTCCAACTGGATGTGCAGCCATTTACGACCACTCTTTGGGTCTGATCACTAAGCCAGTTATGAATCCACCTAAGAGTTGCCTTGTCCATTCCAAACTTAGCCATTTTTTTCAATAAGGATGGTGTGAGATACTTTGTCAAATGCTTTGCTGAAGTTAAGATATACTATATCTACAGCATTTCCCTGATCCACCCAGTCAGTGATTCTGTCATAGAAGGAAATTAAGTTGGTCTGACATGACTTATTAGTTACAAACCCATGCTGACTCTGGTTAATCACTACATTCTTATCCAGGTACTTACATACATGTTGTTTAATAATTTGCTCAAAGATCTTTCCTGGTATAGAAGTCAGACTCACCGGCCTATTGTTGCCTGGGTCCACCTTCTTCCCCTTTTTCTTCCCCTTCTCCTGTTCTCCAAGAATTTTCAAATATTATGGAGAGGGGTTAAAAAATTTCTTCTGCTATCTCCTTCAGTACTCTGGGGTGTAATTCATCTGGACCTGGAGACTTGAATTCATTTAGGTTAGCTAAGTGTTTCCACACTATCTTTCTGTTTATAGATATCCTGGATTCTTCTATTCCCTTAATAGGACAGTGAAGAACAGTTGATGTTACATTTCCTTTCTGAGAGAAAACAGATGTAAAATTGGAATTTGAAAGTTCGTCCTTCTCAACATCCTGTCTTAGCATTTCATCATTTTCATTCTCTAAAAATCCTATAGCATCTTTGACTTGTCTTTTACTTTTTTGACATTTCCCTTATCCCTTAAAATCTGCCTTTCTGAAATCTAACCTTGACGTCTGAGTCTTCACAGGTCTTCCTCCTCTAGTTATCCAAAATTCTAAAATTATTATTATTTATTGTTATAGCGCCATTTATTCCATGGCACTTTACATGTAAGGAGGGGTATACATAAAAACAAGTACAATATTGTTAAACAATAGAAGTCATAACTGGTACAGGAGGAGAGAGGACTGTTGTGAGTTCATTTTTCCCTTCACCATTGAGGTCTGATGAACTCCCTCCTCTAGTGAAGGAAGGTAGTGAGACTGATTACCAAACACCTGGGCAGCTAGATGATGACTGAGTGGCTGGAATTGAGGACTGGATATAAGGCTGCCGACGCCCGTCTTCCTGGCTGGTGATTTTCCTGCTGGATTCTTGGAGACCAGTCTGATTCCTGCATCTCAAAGCTAAGTTTTTCTGCTCTGCTTTGTACTCTTCAGTTTTGTTCTTGTTTTGCCTTGTTTTTTGGGAGTTCTGCCATCCCCGGCCGGGGGTGAGCTGAATTCCATTTTTGTCTCTGATCTATTGATATTTTGCTCTGTCTTCAGAATATACCTGAGTGCTGATATAGTCTTTTTGAAGCCTAGCGACTTCAGGGCCTGTTTTTCCTATCAGTCGGTTGGCTCATTTTGATAGGGTTTTTGCGGATGGCAGACAGCAACTTTCCTATCCTGTTCTATGTAGTTAGCTTGGGCCCCATCATTTGCTCAACCTATCTTTCTATCTGTGTTAGTGTTTTCATCTTGCTTCACCATCATTATATGTTGGGGGGGCTGCCTATTGCTTTGGGGTCTGCTCTGGCGCAGTTTAGTTTTTCCCCTTTCTGTCTTTAGGCTATATAGTTCTCCGGCTGTGATCGAGGGGTCTAGGGCACCGTAGGAACCCCCCACGGCTACTGCTAGTTGTTGTGGATAGGTTCAGGGGTCTGCAATCCGATAGCTGCCAACCTCTCTGGTTTTTCTGGACTTAGCTGGTATTTTGTTTTTTCCTCCTGCGGTGACTCATCATAACAGAATCACCAGCCATACCGCAGATCCTAGGGTACTCAATAGCAGGACAGAATTGTGTAAAAAAAAAAAAAAAAAAAAAGTGTCAGATTTTTTTTTTTTTTGTGTGCATATTTTTTCCTCTATATCTCTGAGACCGTAGGGGGAATTTTTCTCTCAATGGAGATGAAGCAATTGTCTGATCGTGTGGAGCAGCTCGCTGCTGAAGTGTGGGGAATTTCCGCCTGTCTTGCTCATTCACATGCTGCTGAACCAAAGATTCCTTCTCCTGATGTATTTTTGGGGGATCGGTCTAAATTCTTGAGTTTCAAGAATAATTGTAAATTATTTTTTGCCTTGAAGCCTAACTTGTCAGGGAACTCCGCGCAGCAGGTTAAAATTGTCATCTCTTTGCTGCGCGGCGATCCCCAGGATTGGGCGTTTTCTTTGAAACCTGATGATCCTATTCTGACTAATGTGAACGCATTTTTTCAAGCCTTGGGGATGTTGTATGATGAACCTAATGCTATTGATCAGGCTGAAAAGACCCTGTTAGCATTAAGCCAGGGTCGGGATTCGGCAGAGTTGTACTGTCAAAAATTCCGAAAGTGGGCGGTCCTTACTACCTGGAATGATGGTGCCTTGGCAGCCCTCTTTCGGAAGAGTTTGTCAGAAACTGTAAAAGATACTATGGTGGGATTTCCTGTTCCCTCTGGTCTTGACGATTCTATGTCATTAGCCATTCAGGTGGATCGGAGTTTACGTGAACGCAAAACTACACGAGAGATGTTACCACCTGTTGAACAAATGTCTGAACCTATGCAATGTGATAGAGTTTTGTCTAGGGAGCAACGTCAGGAGTTCAGAAGGCGTAATAAGCTGTGTTTTTTTTGTGGAGATGCCTCGCATATTATTTCTGCCTGCCCTAAATGAGAGAAACGTTGTGCACACACGTTTTCTGTGGGTGGTGTTCAACCTAAGTTTCTTCTGGCAATTACTCTGATCTGCTCCCTGTCCACATTTTCCACCAAGGCTTTTGTGGATTCAGGAGCAGCTCTGAACCTGATGGACTTGGGTTTTGCTAAACGTTGTGGATTTCCTATGACACCTCTGCGGACGCCTATCCCTTTGAGGGCTATTGATGCTACTCCTTTGGCGAACAATAAACCTCAGTTTTGGACCCAGGCGGTAATGCGGGTCGCCCCAGACCATCAAGAAAATTGCAGATTTTTGGTGTTGCATGGTCTGCATGATGCCGTTGTTCTGGGGTTTCCCTGGTTGCAAATCCATAATCCAGTTCTGGATTGGATATCTTTGTCTGTGGTGAGTTGGGGTTGTCGGTGTACCCTTAGTGATGCTCCTGTTTTCTGCACCTCTCCCCAGTCACATGATGTTCCTGACTAGTTGGCTGACTTTTATGATGTATTTAGTGAGAATGAGTCTGCGTCTTTGCCTCCTCATAGGAGTTATGACTGTGCTATTGAGCTGAACCCGGGGTGTAAATTCCCCAAGGGTCGGCTTTTCAATTTATCTGTACCCGAGCACGAGGCTATGCGATCCTATATTAAGGAGGCATTGGAGAAGGGTCATATTAGACCATCCTCTTCACCCTTGGGTGCTGGTTTTTTTTCGTGGCTAAAAAGGATGGTTCATTAAGGCCTTGTATTGACTATCGTGCCCTCAACAAAATTACTGTTAAATATCAGTATCCGTTACCCCTGATTTCTGATCTATTCTCCAGAGTTAAAGGTGCTTGCTGGTTTATCAAGCTTGACCTCAGGGGAGCGTATAATCTTATTCGCATTAAGCATGGGGATGAATGGTAGACGGCGTTTAATACTCCGGAGGGACATTTTGAGTACCTGGTGATGCCTTTTGGGCTCACTAATGCCCCTTCTGTCTTCCAGTGCTTCATGAACGATATATTCCGAGACTTTGTGGATACATTTTTGATTATCTATCTGGATGATATTTTGATCTTCTCCAAGAATTGGGACTCTCATGTGGAACATGTTCGGACTGTGTTCCGGATTTTGAGGGAGAATTCCCTGTATGTCAAGGGATCGAAATGCCTTTTTGGGGTACAGAGGATTTCATTTTTGGGATTTATTTTGTCTCCGTCAACTATTGATATGGACCTGGCCAAGGTACAGGCCATTTATGATTGGGTTCAGCCCACTTCTTTGAAGGCCCTCCAGAAGTTTTTGGGTTTTGCTAATTTTTATCGGAAATTTAGAGCTAATTTTTCTGGTATTGCCAAGCCATTGACGGATTTGACTAGGAAGGGTGCTGATGTGCTGAATTGGTCTCCGGAGGCTGTTTCTTCCTTTCAGGAGCTGAAGCAAAGATTCACTTCTGCTCCGGTTTTGCGGCAACCTGATGTCTCACTCCCGTTTCTGGTGGAGGTGGACGCTTCTGAGATTGGTGCAGGAGCGGTGTTGTCCCAAAAAGATCCTGTGACATCTAAAATGAATCCTTGTGCTTTCTTTTCCCGAAAGTTCTCCCCATCCGAACGTAACTATGATGTGGAGAATCGGGAACTGTTGGCCATGAAATGGGCATTTGAGGAGTGGAGACATTGGTTGGAGGGAGCCAAACACCAAGTCGTGGTCCTTACTGACCACAAGAATTTGATTTACCTGGAGTCGGCCAAGCGCTTGAATCCTAGACAGGCTAGGTGGGCCTTGTTTTTCACACGTTTTGATTTTGTGGTCTCTTTTCTTCTGGGCACTAAGAATGTCAAGGCAGACGCCCTCTCTAGGAGTTTCCTTGCTGATTCTCCTGTTATGACTAAGCCTGCTACCATCTTAGGCGAGGGGGTAGTTCTTTCTGCCATCTCGCCCGATTTGAGACGTGCTCTGGAAGAGTTTCAGGAGGACAAACCTGAGCATTGTCCCAGTGGAAAGTTGTATGTTCCTGACCAGTGGAGGAAGAGAGTGATGTCTGAAGTTCATTGCTCTGCATTGGCTGGTCATCCAGGTATTTTTGGTACTAGAGATCTGGTGAATCGATCTTTTTGGTGGCCCGCCTTGTCTCGTGATGTCAGGAATTTTGTGCAGTCCTGTGGGACTTGCTCCTGGTCTAAACCTTGTTCTCGCTCTAGTGGCTTGTTGATGCCTTTGCCGGTGCCCAGGGGGCCATGGACCCATATTTCAATGGATTTTATCTCTGATATGCCTGTCTCTCAGAGAATGACTGTTATTTGGGTGATTTGTGATAGATTCTCTAAGATGGTCCATCTTGTACCACTCCCTAAGTTGCCATCTTCCTCTGAGTTGGTGCCCTTGTTTTTGCAACAGGTGGTTCGCTTGCACAGGATTCCTGAGAACATTGTATCTGACAGAGGAGTTCAGTTTGTGTCTAGATTTTGGAGGACTTTCTGTTGCAAGCTGGGAATTCAGTTGTCCTTCTCCTCTGCGTTTCACCCTCAGACCAATGGGCAGACGGAGAGAACAAACCAGACTTTGGAGTCGTATTTGAGATGTTTTATTTCTGCCGATCAGGATGATTGGGTTTCATTTTTGCCCTTGGCCGAATTTGCTTTAAATAATAGAGCTAGTTCTGCCACTTTGATATCACCTTTTTTTTGTAACTTTGGTTTTCACCCTCGATTTTCTTCAGGGCAGGTGGAGCCTTCTGCCTGCCCAGGCGTTGACACTGTGGTGGAGAGAATGCAACAGATCTGGGACCAAGTAGTAGATAAGTTGTCTCTCTCCCAGGAAAAGGCCCAGCGGTTTTCCAACCGGCGTAGGACCGTTGGTCCCCAGTTTAAGGTGGGTGATATGGTTTGGTTGTCATCAAAAAATATTGCTATGAAGGTGGCTTCTCCTAAGTTTAAGCCTAGATTTATTGGACCTTACAAGATTTTGGAGATTATTAATCCGGTCTCTTTTCGGTTGGCTCTTCCTGTCACATTTAAAATTCATAATGTGTTTCATAAGTCCTTGTTGAAGAGGTTTGTTGAACCAGTAGTTCCTGTGGTGGCACCTCCTGACCCTATATTGGTTGAAGGTAACATGGAATATGAGGTAGAGAAGATACTGGATTCCCGTCTGGCTAGACGGAGACTCCAGTATTTGGTTAAGTGGAAGGGTTATGGTCAGGAGGATAATTCCTGGGTCTCTGCCTCTGATATTCATGCCGAAAGATTGGTGCGTGCCTTTCATCGGGCTCACCCGGATCGCCTTGGTGGCATGGATGATGGTTCGGTGACCCCTCCTCAAGGGGGAGGTACTGTTGTGAGTTCATTTTTCCCTTCACCATTGAGGTCTGATGAACTCCCTCCTCTAGTGAAGGAAGGTAGTGAGACTGATTACCAAACACCTGGGCAGCTAGATGATGACTGGGTGGCTGGAATTGAGGACTGGATATAAGGCTGCCGACGCCCGTCTTCCTGGCTGGTGATTTTCCTGCTGGATTCTTGGAGACCAGTCTGATTCCTGCATCTCAAAGCTAAGTTTTTCTGCTCTGCTTTGTACTCTTCAGTTTTGTTCTTGTTTTGCCTTGTTTTTTGGGAGTTCTGCCATCCCCGGCCGGGGGTGAGCTGAATTCCATTTTTGTCTCTGATCTATTGATATTTTGCTCTGTCTTCAGAATATACCTGAGTGCTGATATAGTCTTTTTGAAGCCTAGCGACTTCAGGGCCTGTTTTTCCTATCAGTCGGTTGGCTCATTTTGATAGGGTTTTTGCGGATGGCAGACAGCAGCTTTCCTATCCTGTCCTATGTAGTTAGCTTGGGCCCCATCATTTGCTCAACCTTATCTTTCTATCTGTGTTAGTGTTTTCATCTTGGTTCACCGTCATTATATGTTGGGGGCTGCCTATTGCTTTGGGGTCTGCTCTGGGGCAGTTTAGTTTTTCCCCTTTCTGTCTTTAGGCTATATAGTTCTCCGGCTGTGATCGAGGGGTCTAGGGCACCGTAGGAACCCCCCACGGCTACTGCTAGTTGTTGTGGATAGGTTCAGGGGTCTGCAATCCGATAGCTGCCAGCCTCTCTGGTTTTTCTGGACTTAGCTGGTATTTTGTTTTTTCCTCCTGCGGTGACTCATCATAACAGAGGACCCTGCCCACGAAGGCTCACAATCTACAAGGGATGGGTGAAAATACAGTAGGCGAGGGTAGAGCTGGTCATGCAGCGGTTTGGTCGATCGGTGGTTACTGCAAGTTATAGGCTTGTCGGAAGAGGTGGGTCTTCAGGCTCTTTTTGAAGGTTTCGATGGTAGGTGAGAGTCTGATATGTTGTGGTAGAGAGTTCCAGAGTAGGGGTGATGCGCGAGAGAAATCTTGTATGCGATTGTGGGAAGAGGAGATAACAGGGGAGTAGAGAAGGAGATCTTGTGAGGATCAGAGGTTGCGTGCAGGAAAGTACCGGGAGATGAGGTCACAGATGTATGGAGGAGCCAGGTTGTGGATGGCTTTGTATGTCATGGTTAGGGTTTTGTACTGGAGTCTCTGGGCAATGGGGAGCCAGTGAAGGGATTGACAGAGGGGAGAAGCTGGGGAATAGCGGGGGGACAGGTGGATTAGTCGGGCAGCAGAGTTTAGAATAGATTGGAGGGGTGCGAGAGTGTTCGACAGGTTGGTCAAATTCAAAAGTCGCCGACTTTCGCCAAAGTCGGATTTCATGAAACGAAACCCGACCACAGTGTGAAGTAGGCCATGCGGTCGGCGACTCAAGCGCCAAAGTTGGGTTTCGCCGAATGCTTGCACGTGACTTTTTTCAGCCAATGAGAGAAGCGGAGCGGAGCTGGAGCGGGAGAGAGGGAAAAGAGAGAGATTTTGCCGCCTCTAGGGTTAAAATTCATGCCAGGTGTGTTTACAGTCCTCCACTCACTGCCGACTTTTCTCCCCATTGACTTGCATTGGGTTTCATGTTTCACGACTTTTCCCTATATTCGGCCGATTTCATTCGACTCGACTTTTGAGAAAGTCGGGTTTCATGAAACCCGACTCGACCCTAAAAAGGCAAAGTCGATCATCTCTTCTGGATAGTTGAAATCTCCCATGACAACTGTCATATTTTTTGGAGAACTCAGCCATTTGATGCATAAAGAGTTCATCCATATCTTCAGCTTGCACAGGCGGCCTGTAGTAAATGCCTACAATGGTGTCCTTTCCATTGTTCTGTCCTTGTATTCTTACCCAAACAGTTTCCACAGAACTCCCAGTCTCTGAAGCTTCAATCTCTGTGCAGATATACGCGTTTCTAACATACAATGCGACACCTCCTCCTCGTTTATCAAGTCTGTTTCTTGCAAATAAGTTGTATCCTAGTCTTGTATTCCAATCATGTGTATTGTCCCACCAAGTTTCAGTGATTCCAATGACATCATATTTCTTTTCCTGTGTTAGTAGTTCCAATTCTCCTTGTTTGTTGCCCATGCTTTGTGCATTAGTATAGAAACATTTTAGTTTGTGATTGGTTTCTCTTTCTCCAATATTTTTATTAATTAGATTCTTTCGTCTTTGTTCTTCCTTTCCACTTCTAATAGCAGAGTTCTCAATAGCATTTGTCAGGTGTATGGCTTTTTCTGGTCTTTTGCTTCCCTTCCCATATTGTTCTAGTGTAAAGCTCTCCTTACAAGTGTAGCAAGACGACTTCCAAATACTTGTTTTCCAGTCTTCGTAAGGTGCACCCCATCTCTAGCAAGCAGTCAATCGGAGCACTGTGCACGCTCCCTGTAGTATTGTATGGGTGATTTTTGCATACAATGCATCTGTTGACTCCTCTGTAATGTGTTTGTCTTTTCCCCATACTTATCCCACCGCTGTTATCTGTATGAATGTATCACCTGTGGAGACCCAGAAACTCATTACTGAGAGCACACAGATACAGGACACTAATTATAGTCAGGAAACACAAATTATCAGAGGAATCCTCCAAAAAATTAACCCTTTTACCCCAAGAACAACATTTAGATCATTAGGGCCCCGTCACACATAGCGATCTCCCCAGTGAGATCGCTGTGTGTGACAGTGATCAGCGACCGGCCCCCCCGCCGGTATCACTGATCGCTGTAGGAAACCGCTGGACATTTCTTTTGTCGCTGGTCTCCCACTGGCCAGCACGCATCGCTGCGCGTGACAGGCGGGAGACCATCAATCTGCTGGTAACTAATGCACACAGCGGGTATCCAAGGGAGGTGCGTCCCTTAGATACTCGATGTGTAGCTTAGTTACTAGCTCCCTGCACCAGCGCGCTGGAAACTAACGAACACAGCGACGCCGCGCGCTGCCTGTGTCACAGCTCACCAGCGATCCTCACACGCTGATATTGTTGTCGGGATCGCTGGTGAGTCGCTATGTGTGACTCCAGCTTTAGATCAAGGCTGAATCCAGACATTAGTGAGGCACTCTTCAGTTAAGGACCACAACTTCAGGACTGACTGGGGGTCTCCTGACCAAATTTAGCCCCTTACCATCCTACAAGGCTTCCGAGTGTAGAAATCAGTCTCTACTTGGACCGTGGTTCAAAGATGTCTGAATTCAGCAGTTCATGAAAACAGAGGTCAATACACATCCCATAGAAAATTAACTTTAAGATCCATCTAGTCTGCCTTTATATTATTACCCCCTGCTCCATCTAGTCTGCCCTTATATTATTACCCCCTGCTCCATCTAGTCTGCCCTTATATTATTACCCCCTGTTCCATCTAGTCTGCCCTTATATTATTACCTCTGCTCCATCTAGTCTGCCCTTATATTATTACCCCTGCTCCATCTAGTCTGCCTTTATATTATTACCCCTGCTCCATCTAGTCTGCCCTTATATTATTACCCCTGCTCCATCTAGTCTGCCCTTATATTATTACCCCTGCTCCATCTAGTCTGCTCTTATATTATTACCCCCTGCTCCATCTAGTCTGCCCTTATATTATTACCCCTGCTCCATCTAGTCTGCCCTTATATTATTACCCCTGCTCCATCTAGTCTGCTCTTATATTATTATACCCTGCTCCATCTAGTCTGCCCTTATATTATTACCCCCTGCTCCATCTAGTCTGCCCTTATATTATTACCCCCTGCTCCATCTAGTCTGCCCTTATATTATTACCTCTGCTCCATCTAGTCTGCCCTTATATTATTACCCCTGCTCCATCTAGTCTGCCTTTATATTATTACCCCTGCTCCATCTAGTCTGCCCTTATATTATTACCCCTGCTCCATCTAGTCTGCTCTTATATTATTACCCCCTGCTCCATCTAGTCTGCTCTTATATTATTACCCCCTGCTCCATCTAGTCTGCCCTTATATTATTACCTCTGCTCCATCTAGTCTGCCCTTATATTATTACCCCTGCTCCATCTAGTCTGCCTTTATATTATTACCCCTGCTCCATCTAGTCTGCCCTTATATTATTACCCCTGCTCCATCTAGACTGCCCTTATATTATTACCCCTGCTCCATCTAGTCTGCCTTTATATTATTACCCCCTGCTCCATCTAGTCTGCCCTTATATTATTACCCCCTGCTCCATCTAGTCTGCCCTTATATTATTACCCCTGCTCCATCTAGTCTGCCCTTATATTATTACCCCTGCTCCATCTAGTCTGCCCTTATATTATTACACCCTGCTCCATCTAGTCTGCCCTTATATTATTACCCCTGCTCCATCTAGTCTGCCCTTATATTATTACCCCTGCTCCATCTAGTCTGCCCTTATATCATTACCTCTGCTCCATCTAGTCTGCCCTTATATTATTACCTCTGCTCCATCTAGTCTGCCCTTATATTATTACCTCTGCTCCATCTAGTCTGCCCTTATATTATTACCTCTGCTCCATCTAGTCTGCCCTTATATCATTACCTCTGCTCCATCTAGTCTGCCCTTATATTATTACCCCTGCTCCATCTAGTCTGCCCTTATATTATTACACCTGCTCCATCTAGTCTGCCCTTATATTATTACCTCTGCTCCATCTAGTCTGCCCTTATATTATTACACCTGCTCCATCTAGTCTGCCCTTATATTATTACCTCTGCTCCATCTAGTCTGCTCTTATATTATTACCCCTGCTCCATCTAGTCTGCCCTTATATTATTACACCCTGCTCCATCTAGTCTGCCCTTATATTATTACCTCTGCTCCATCTAGTCTGCCCTTATATTATTACACCCTGCTCCATCTAGTCTGCCCTTATATTATTACCTCTGCTCCATCTAGTCTGCCCTTATATTATTACCCCTGCTCCATCTAGTCTGCCCTTATATTATTACACCCTGCTCCATCTAGTCTGCCCTTATATTATTACCTCTGCTCCATCTAGTCTGCCCTTATATTATTACCCCTGCTCCATCTAGTCTGCTCTTATATTATTACCTCTGCTCCATCTAGTCTGCCCTTATATTATTACCCCTGCTCCATCTAGTCTGCCCTTATATTATTACACCCTGCTCCATCTAGTCTGCCCTTATATTATTACACCCTGCTCCATCTAGTCTGCCCTTATATTATTACCTCTGCTACATCTAGTCTGCCCTTATATTATTACCCCCTGTTCCATCTAGTCTGCCCTTATATTATTACACCCTGCTCCATCTAGTCTGCCCTTATATTATTACACCCTGCTCCATCTAGTCTGCCCTTATATTATTACCTCTGCTACATCTAGTCTGCCTTTATATTATTACCCCTGCTCCATCTAGTCTGCCCTTATATTATTACCCCTGCTCCATCTAGTCTGCCCTTATATTATTACACCCTGCTCCATCTAGTCTGCCCTTATATTATTACCCCTGCTCCATCTAGTCTACCCTTATATTATTACACCCTGCTCCATCTAGTCTGCCCTTATATTATTACCCCTGCTCCATCTAGTCTGCCCTTATATTATTACCCCTGCTCCATCTAGTCTGCCCTTATATTATTACACCCTGCTCCATCTAGTCTGCCCTTATATTATTACCTCTGCTCCATCTAGTCTGCCCTTATATTATTACCCCCTGCTCCATCTAGTCTGCCCTTATATTATTACCTCTGCTCCATCTAGTCTGCCCTTATATTATTACCCCCTGCTCCATCTAGTCTGCCCTTATATTATTACACCCTGCTCCATCTAGTCTGCTCTTATATTATTACCTCTGCTACATCTAGTCTGCCCTTATATTATTACCTCTGCTACATCTAGTCTGCCCTTATATTATTACCCCCTGTTCCATCTAGTCTGCCCTTATATTATTACCTCTGCTACATCTAGTCTGCCCTTATATTATTACCCCCTGTTCCATCTAGTCTGCCCTTATATTATTACCTCTGCTCCATCTAGTCTGCCCTTATATTATTACACCCTGCTCCATCTAGTCTGCCCTTATATTATTACCTCTGCTACATCTAGTCTGCCCTTATATTATTACACCCTGCTCCATCTAGTCTGCCCTTATATTATTACCTCTGCTCCATCTAGTCTGCCCTTATATTATTACCTCTGCTCCATCTAGTCTGCCCTTATATTATTACCTCAGCTCCATCTAGTCTGCCCTTATATTATTACACCCTGCTCCATCTAGTCTGCCCTTATATTATTACCCCTGCTCCATCTAGTCTGCCCTTATATTATTACCCCTGTTCCATCTAGTCTGCCCTTATATTATTACCTCTGCTACATCTAGTCTGCCCTTATATTATTACCCCTGCTCCATCTAGTCTGCCCTTATATTATTACCCCTGCTCCATCTAGTCTGCTCTTATATTATTACCTCTGCTCCATCTAGTCTGCCCTTATATTATTACCTCTGCTCCATCTAGTCTGCCCTTATATTATTACCTCTGCTCCATCTAGTCTGCCCTTATATTATTACCCCTGCTCCATCTAGTCTGCCCTTATATTATTACCTCTGCTCCATCTAGTCTGCCCTTATATTATTACCCCCTGCTCCATCTAGTCTGCCCTTATATTATTACACCCTGCTCCATCTAGTCTGCCCTTATATTATTACCCCTGCTCCATCTAGTCTGCCCTTATATTATTACCTCTGCTCCATCTAGTCTGCCCTTATATTATTACCTCTGCGCCATCTAGTCTGCCCTTATATTATTACCTCTGCTCCATCTAGTCTGCCCTTATATTATTACCTCAGCTCCATCTAGCCTGCCCTTATATTATTACCCCTGCTCCATCTAGTCTGCCCTTATATTATTACCTCTGCTCCATCTAGTCTGCCCTTATATTATTACCTCTGCGCCATCTAGTCTGCCCTTATATTATTACCCCTGCTCCATCTAGTCTGCCCTTATATTATTACCTCAGCTCCATCTAGCCTGCCCTTATATTATTACCCCTGCTCCATCTAGTCTGCCCTTATATTATTACCTGTGCTCCATCTAGTCTGCCCTTATATTATTACCCCCTGTTCCATCTAGTCTGCCCTTATATTATTACCTCTGCTCCATCTAGTCTGCCCTTATATTATTACACCCTGCTCCATCTAGTCTGCCCTTATATTATTACACCCTGCTCCATCTAGTCTGCCCTTATATTATTACCTCTGCTCCATCTAGTCTGCCCTTATATTATTACCTCAGCTCCATCTAGCCTGCCCTTATATTATTACCCCTGCTCCATCTAGTCTGCCCTTATATTATTACCTGTGCTCCATCTAGTCTGCCCTTATATTATTACCCCCTGTTCCATCTAGTCTGCCCTTATATTATTACCTCTGCTCCATCTAGTCTGCCCTTATATTATTACACCCTGCTCCATCTAGTCTGCCCTTATATTATTACACCCTGCTCCATCTAGTCTGCCCTTATATTATTACCCCCTGCTCCATCTAGTCTGCCCTTATATTATTACCTCTGCTCCATCTAGTCTGCCCTTATATTATTACACCCTGCTCCATCTAGTCTGCCCTTATATTATTACCTCTGCTCCATCTAGTCTGCCCTTATATTATTACCTCTGCTCCATCTAGTCTGCCCTTATATTATTACCTCTGCTCCATCTAGTCTGCCCTTATATTATTACCCCTGCTCCATCTAGTCTGCCCTTATATTATTACCCCTGCTCCATCTAGTCTGCCCTTATATTATTACCTCTGCTCCATCTAGTCTGCCCTTATATTATTACACCCTGCTCCATCTAGTCTGCCCTTATATTATTACCCCTGCTCCATCTAGTCTGCTCTTATATTATTACCCCTGCTCCATCTAGTCTGCCCTTATATTATTACCTCTGCTCCATCTAGTCTGCCCTTATATTATTACCCCTGCTCCATCTAATCTGCCCTTATATTATTACCCCCTGCTCCATCTAGTCTGCCCTTATATTATTACCCCCTGTTCCATCTAGTCTGCCCTTATATTATTACCTCTGCTCCATCTAGTCTGCCCTTATATTATTACACCCTGCTCCATCTAGTCTGCCCTTATATTATTACCTCTGCTCCATCTAGTCTGCCCTTATATTATTACCCCCTGTTCCATCTAGTCTGCCCTTATATTATTACCCCTGCTCCATCTAGTCTGCCCTTATATTATTACCCCCTGTTCCATCTAGTCTGCCCTTATATTATTACACCCTGCTCCATCTAGTCTGCCCTTATATTATTACCTCTGCTCCATCTAGTCTGCCCTTATATTATTACACCCTGCTCCATCTAGTCTGCTCTTATATTATTACCTCTGCTCCATCTAGTCTGCCGTTATATTATTACCTCTGCTCCATCTAGTCTGCCCTTATATTATTACCCCCTGCTCCATCTAGCCTGCCCTAATATTATTACCCCTGCTCCATCTAGTCTGCCCTTATATTATTACCTCCTGCTCCATCTAGTCTGCCCTTATATTATTACCCCCTGTTCCATCTAGTCTGCTCTTATATTATTACCTCTGCTCCATCTAGTCTGCCCTTATATTATTACCCCTGCTCCATCTAGTCTGCCCTTATATTATTACCCCTGCTCCATCTAGTCTGCCCTTATATTATTACCTCTGCTCCATCTAGTCTGCCCTTATATTATTACCCCTGCTCCATCTAGTCTGCCCTTATATTATTACCCCTGCTCCATCTAGTCTGCCCTTATATTATTACCTCTGCTCCATCTAGTCTGCCCTTATATTATTACCCCTGCTCCATCTAGTCTGCCCTTATATTATTACCCCTGCTCCATCTAGTCTGCTCTTATATTATTACCTCTGCTCCATCTAGTCTGCCCTTATATTATTACCTCTGCTCCATCTAGTCTGCCCTTTTATTATTACCTCTGCTCCATCTAGTCTGCCCTTATATGATTACCCCCTGCTCCATCTAGCCTGCCCTAATATTATTACCCCTGCTCCATCTAGTCTGCCCTTATATTATTACCTCTGCTCCATCTAGTCTGCCCTTATATTATTACCCCTGCTCCATCTAGTCTGCCCTTATATTATTACCCCCTGCTCCATCTAGTCTGCCCTTATATTATTACCCCCTGTTCCATCTAGTCTGCCCTTATATTATTACCTCTGCTCCATCTAGTCTGCCCTTATATTATTACACCCTGCTCCATCTAGTCTGCCCTTATATTATTACCTCTGCTCCATCTAGTCTGCCCTTATATTATTACCCCCTGTTCCATCTAGTCTGCCCTTATATTATTACCCCTGCTCCATCTAGTCTGCCCTTATATTATTACCCCCTGTTCCATCTAGTCTGCCCTTATATTATTACACCCTGCTCCATCTAGTCTGCCCTTATATTATTACCTCTGCTCCATCTAGTCTGCCCTTATATTATTACACCCTGCTCCATCTAGTCTGCTCTTATATTATTACCTCTGCTCCATCTAGTCTGCCCTTATATTATTACCTCTGCTCCATCTAGTCTGCCCTTATATTATTACCCCCTGCTCCATCTAGCCTGCCCTAATATTATTACCCCTGCTCCATCTAGTCTGCCCTTATATTATTACCTCCTGCTCCATCTAGTCTGCCCTTATATTATTACCCCCTGTTCCATCTAGTCTGCTCTTATATTATTACCTCTGCTCCATCTAGTCTGCCCTTATATTATTACCCCTGCTCCATCTAGTCTGCCCTTATATTATTACCCCTGCTCCATCTAGTCTGCCCTTATATTATTACCTCTGCTCCATCTAGTCTGCCCTTATATTATTACACCCTGCTCCATCTAGTCTGCTCTTATATTATTACCTCTGCTCCATCTAGTCTGCCCTTATATTATTACCTCTGCTCCATCTAGTCTGCCCTTTTATTATTACCTCTGCTCCATCTAGTCTGCCCTTATATGATTACCCCCTGCTCCATCTAGCCTGCCCTAATATTATTACCCCTGCTCCATCTAGTCTGCCCTTATATTATTACCTCTGCTCCATCTAGTCTGCCCTTTTATTATTACCTCTGCTCCATCTAGTCTGCCCTTATATTATTACACCCTGCTCCATCTAGTCTGCCCTTTTATTATTACCTCTGCTCCATCTAGTCTGCCTTTATATTATTACCTCTGCTCCATCTAGTCTGCCCTTATATTATTACACCCTGCTCCATCTAGTCTGCCCTTATATTATTACCCCCTGTTCCATCTAGTCTGCCCTTATATTATTACCCCTGCTCCATCTAGTCTGCCCTTATATTATTACCCCCTGTTCCATCTAGTCTGCCCTTATATTATTACCCCTGCTCCATCTAGTCTGCCCTTATATTATTATACCCTGCTCCATCTAGTCTGCCCTTATATTATTACCTCTGCTCCATCTAGTCTGCCCTTATATTATTACCCCCTGCTCCATCTAGTCTGCCCTTATATTATTACCTCTGCTCCATCTAGTCTGCCCTTATATTATTACCCCCTGCTCCATCTAGTCTGCCCTTATATTATTACCTCTGCTCCATCTAGTCTGCCCTTATATTATTATACCCTGTTCCATCTAGTCTGCTCTTATATTATTACCTCTGCTCCATCTAGTCTGCCCTTATATTATTACCCCCTGCTCCATCTAGTCTGCCCTTATATTATTACCCCTGCTCAATCTAGTCTGCCCTTATACAGTCATATGTAAAAGTTTGGGCACCCCTATTAATGTTAACCTTTTTTCTTTATAACAATTTTGGTTTTTGCAACAGCTATTTCAGTTTTATATATCTAATAACTGATGGACTCAGTTATATTTCTGGGTTCAAATGAGGTTTATTGTACTAACAAAAAATGTACAATCTGCATTTAAACAAAATTTGACCGGTGCAAAAGTATGTGCACCCTTATCATTTTCTTGATTTGAACACTCCTAACTACTTTTTACTGACTTCCTGAAGCACTAAATTGGTTTTGTAACCTCATTGAGCTTTGAACTTCATAGCCAGGTGTATCAAATCATGAGAAAAGGTATTTAAGGTGGCCACTTGCAAGTAGTTCTCCTATTTGATTCTCCTATGAAGAGTGGCATCATGGGCTCCTCAAAACAACTCTCAAATGATCTGAAAACAACATAGCTTTTCAGGGGAAGGATACAAAAAGTTGTCTCAGAGATTTAACCTGTCAGTTTCCACTGTGAGGAACATAATAAGGAAATGGAAGAACACAGGTACAGTTCTTGTTAAGCCCAGAAGTGACAGGCCAAGAAAAATATCAGAAAGGCAGAGAAGAAGAATGGTGAGAACAGTCAAGGACAATCCACAGACCACCTCCAAAGACCGGCAGCATCATCTTGCTGCAGATGGTGTCACTGTGCATCGGTCAACAATACAGCGCACTTTGCACAAGGAGAAGCTGTATGGGAGAGTGATGCGAAAGAAGCCGTTTCTGCAAGCACGCCACAAACAGAGTCGCCTGAGGTATGCAAAAGAACATTGGGACAAGCCAGTTACATTTTGGAAGAAGGTCCTGTGGACTGATGAAACAAAGATTCAGTTGTTTGGTCATACAAAAAGGCATTATGCATGCGCTGTATTGTTGACCGATGCACAGTGACACCATCTGCAGCAAGATGATGCTGCCGGTCTTTGGAGGTGGTCTGTGGATTGTCCTTGACTGTTCTCACCATTCTTCTCTGCCTTTCTGATATTTTTCTTGGCCTGCCACTTCTGAGCTTAACAAGAACTGTACCTGTGTTCTTCCATTTCCTTACTATGTTCCTCACAGTGGAAACTGACAGGTTAAATCTCTGAGACAACTTTTTGTATCCTTCCCCTGAAAAGCTATGTTGAATAATCTTTGTTTTCAGATCATTTGAGAGTTGTTTTGAGGAGCCCATGATGCCACTCTTCATAGGAGAATCAAATAGGAGAACTACTTGCAAGTGGCCACCTTAAATACCTTTTCTCATGATTTGATACACCTGGCTATGAAGTTCAAAGCTCAATGAGGTTACAAAACCAATTTAGTGCTTCAGGAAGTCAGTAAAAAATAGTTGGGAGTGTTCAAATAAAGAAAATGATAAGGGTGCCCATACTTTTGCACCAGTCAAATTTTGTTTAAATGCAGATTGCACATTTTCTGTTAGTACAATAAACCTCATTTGAATCCAGAAATATAACTGAGTCCATCAGTTATTAGATATATGAAACTGAAATAGCTGTTGCAAAAACCAAAATTGTTATAAAGAAAAAAGGTTAACATTAATAGGGGTGCCCAAACTTTTACATATGACTGTATTATTACCCCTGCTCCATCTAGTCTGCCCTTATATTATTACCCCTGCTCCATCTAGTCTGCCCTTATATTATTACCTCTGCTCCATCTAGTCTGCCCTTATATTATTATACCCTGCTCCATCTAGTCTGCCCTTATATTAATACCCCTGCTCCATCTAGTCTGCCCTTATATTAATACCCCTGCTCCATCTAGTCTGCTCTTATATTATTACCCCTGCTCTATCTAGTCTGCCCTTATATTATTACCCCTGCTCCATCTAGTCTGCCCTTATATTATTACCCCCTGCTCCATCTAGTCTGCCCTTATATTATTACCTCTGCTCCATCTAGTCTGCCCTTATATTATTATACCCTGCTCCATCTAGTCTGCCCTTATATTAATACCCCTGCTCCATCTAGTCTGCCCTTATATTATTACCCCTGCTCTATCTAGTCTGCTCTTATATTATTACCTCTGCTCCATCTAGTCTGCTCTTATATTATTACCCCTGCTCTATCTAGTCTGCCCTTATATTATTACCCCCTGCTCCATCTAGTCTGCCCTTATATTATTACCCCTGCTCCATCTAGTCTGCCCTTATATTATTACCCCTGCTCCATCTAGTCTGCCCTTATATTATTACCTCTGCTCCATCTAGTCTGCCATTATATTATTACCCCTGCTCCATCTAGTCTGCCATTATATTATTACCTCTGCTCCATCTAGTCTGCCTTTATATTATTACCCCTGCTCCATCTAGTCTGCCCTTATATTATTACCCCTGCTCCATCTAGTCTGCCCTTATATTATTACCTCTGCTCCATCTAGTCTGCCCTTATATTATTACCCCCTGCTCCATCTAGTCTGCGCTTATATTATTACCCCTGCTCCATCTAGTCTGCGCTTATATTATTACCCCTGCTCCATCTAGTCTGCCCTTATATTATTACCCCCTGTTCCATCTAGTCTGCCCTTATATTATTACACCCTGCTCCATCTAGTCTGCCCTTATATTATTACCCCTGCTCCATCTAGTCTGCCCTTATATTATTACACCCTGCTCCATCTAGTCTGCCCTTATATTATTACCCCCTGTTCCATCTAGTCTGCCCTTATATTATTACCCCTGCTCCATCTAGTCTGCCCTTATATTATTACCTCTGCTCCATCTAGTCTGCCCTTATATTATTACCCCCTGCTCCATCTAGTCTGCCCTTATATTATTACCCCTGCTCCATCTAGTCTGCCCTTATATTATTACACCCTGCTCCATCTAGTCTGCCCTTATATTATTACCTCTGCTCCATCTAGTCTGCCCTTATATTATTACCCCTGCTCCATCTAGTCTGCTCTTATATTATTACCTCTGCTCCATCTAGTCTGCCCTTATATTATTACCCGTGCTCCATCTAGTCTGCCCTTATATTATTACCCCCTGTTCCATCTAGTCTGCCCTTATATTATTACACCCTGTTCCATCTAGTCTGCCCTTATATTATTACCTCTGCTCCATCTAGTCTGCCCTTATATTATTACCTCTGCTCCATCTAGTCTGCCCTTATATTATTACACCCTGTTCCATCTAGTCTGCCCTTATATTATTACCTCTGCTACATCTAGTCTGCCCTTATATTATTACACCCTGCTCCATCTAGTCTGCCCTTATATTATTACCTCTGCTCCATCTAGTCTGCCCTTATATTATTACCTCTGCTCCATCTAGTCTGCCCTTATATTATTACCTCTGCTCCATCTAGTCTGCCCTTATATTATTACCTCTGCTACATCTAGTCTGCCCTTATATTATTACACCCTGCTCCATCTAGTCTGCCCTTATATTATTACCTCTGCTCCATCTAGTCTGCCCTTATATTACCTCTGCTCCATCTAGTCTGCCCTTATATTATTACCTCTGCTCCATCTAGTCTGCCCTTATATTACCTCTGCTCTATCTAGTCTGCCCTTATATTATTACCTCTGCTCCATCTAGTCTGCCTTTATATTATTACACCCTGCTCCATCTAGTCTGCCCTTATATTATTACCCCCTGTTCCATCTAGTCTGCCCTTATATTATTACCTCTGCTCCATCTAGTCTGCCCTTATATTATTACCTCTGCTCCATCTAGTCTGCCCTTATATTATTACCCCCTGCTCCATCTAGTCTGCCCTTATATTATTACCCCTGCTCCATCTAGTCTGCCCTTATATTATTACCTCTGCTCCATCTAGTCTGCTCTTATATTATTACCCCTGCTCCATCTAGTCTGCCCTTATATTATTACCTCTGCTACATCTAGTCTGCCCTTATATTATTACCTCTGCTCCATCTAGTCTGCCTTTATATTATTACCCCTGCTCCATCTAGCCTGCCCTTATATTATTACCCCTGCTCCATCTGGTCTGCCCTTATATTATTACCTCTGCTCCATCTAGTCTGCTCTTATATTATTACCCCTGCTCCATCTAGTCTGCCCTTATATTATTACCCCTGCTCCATCTAGTCTGCCCTTATATTATTACCCCTGCTCCATCTAGCCTGCCCTTATATTATTACCCCTGCTCCATCTGGTCTGCCCTTATATTATTACACCCTGCTCCATCTAGTCTGCTCTTATATTATTACCTCTGCTCCATCTAGTCTGCTCTTATATTATTACCCCTGCTCCATCTAGTCTGCCCTTATATTATTACCTCTGCTCCATCTAGTCTGCCCTTATATTATTACCCCTGCTCCATCTAGTCTGCCCTTATATTATTACCTCTGCTCCATCTAGTCTGCCCTTATATTATTACCTCTGCTCCATCTAGTCTGCCCTTATATTATTACCCCTGCTCCATCTAGTCTGCTCTTATATTATTACCCCTGCTCCATCTAGTCTGCCCTTATATTATTACCCCTGCTCCATTTAGTCTGCCCTTATATTATTACCCCTGCTCCATCTAGTCTGCCCTTATATTAATACCCCTGCTCCATCTAGTCTGCCCTTATATTATTACCTCTGCTCCATCTAGTCTGCCCTTATATTATTACCCCTGCTCCATCTAGTCAGCCCTTATATTATTACCTCTGCTCCATCTAGTCTGCCCTTATATTATTACCCCCTGCTCCATCTAGTCTGCCCTTATATTATTACCCCCTGCTCCATCTAGTCTGCCCTTATATTATTACCCCTGCTCCATCTAGTCAGCCCTTATATTATTACCTCTGCTCCATCTAGTCTGCCCTTATATTATTACCTCTGCTCCATCTAGTCTGCTCTTATATTATTACCTCTGCTCCATCTAGTCTGCCCTTATATTATTACCTCTGCTCCATCTAGTCTGCTCTTATATTATTACCCCTGCTCCATCTAGTCAGCCCTTATATTATTACCTCTGCTCCATCTAGTCTGCCCTTATATTATTACCTCTGCTCCATCTAGTCTGCTCTTATATTATTACCTCTGCTCCATCTAGTCTGCCCTTATATTATTACCTCTGCTCCATCTAGCCTGCCCTTATATTATTACCTCTGATCCATCTAGTCTGCCCTTATATTATTACCTCTGCTCCATCTAGTCTGCCCTTATATTATTACACCCTGCTCCATCTAGTCTGCCCTTATATTATTACACCCTGCTCCATCTAGTCTGCCCTTATATTATTACACCCTGCTCCATCTAGTCTGCCCTTATATTATTACCTCTGCTCCATCTAGTCTGCTCTTATATTATTACCCCTGGTCCATCTAGTCAGCCCTTATATTATTACCTCTGCTCCATCTAGTCTGCCCTTATATTATTACACCCTGCTCCATCTAGTCTGCCCTTATATTATTACACCCTGCTCCATCTAGTCTGCCCTTATATTATTACCTCTGCTCCATCTAGTCTGCTCTTATATTATTACCTCTGCTCCATCTAGTCTGCCTTTATATTATTACCCCTGCTCCATCTAGTCTGCCCTTATATTATTACCTCTGCTCCATCTAGTCTGCCCTTATATTATTACCTCTGCTCCATCTAGTCTGCTCTTATATTATTACCTCTGCTCCATCTAGTCTGCCCTTATATTATTACCTCTGCTCCATCTAGTCTGCCCTTATATTATTACCTCTGCTCCATCTAGTCTGCCCTTATATTATTACCTCTGCTCCATCTAGTCTGCTCTTATATTATTACCTCTGCTCCATCTAGTCTGCCCTTATATTATTACCTCTGCTCCATCTAGTCTGCTCTTATATTATTACCCCTGCTCCATCTAGTCAGCCCTTATATTATTACCTCTGCTCCATCTAGTCTGCCCTTATATTATTACCTCTGCTCCATCTAGTCTGCTCTTATATTATTACCTCTGCTCCATCTAGTCTGCCCTTATATTATTACCTCTGCTCCATCTAGCCTGCCCTTATATTATTACCTCTGATCCATCTAGTCTGCCCTTATATTATTACCTCTGCTCCATCTAGTCTGCCCTTATATTATTACACCCTGCTCCATCTAGTCTGCCCTTATATTATTACACCCTGCTCCATCTAGTCTGCCCTTATATTATTACCCCTGCTCCATCTAGCCTGCCCTTATATTATTACCCCTGCTCCATCTAGCCTGCCCTTATATTATTACCCCTGCTCCATCTAGTCTGCCCTTATATTATTACACCCTGCTCCATCTAGTCTGCCCTTATATTATTACCCCTGCTCCATCTAGCCTGCCCTTATATTATTACACCCTGTTCCATCTAGTCTGCCCTTATATTATTACCTCTGCTACATCTAGTCTGCCCTTATATTATTACACCCTGCTCCATCTAGTCTGCCCTTATATTATTACCTCTGCTCCATCTAGTCTGCCCTTATATTATTACCTCTGCTCCATCTAGTCTGCCCTTATATTATTACCTCTGCTCCATCTAGTCTGCCCTTATATTATTACCTCTGCTCCATCTAGTCTGCCCTTATATTATTACACCCTGCTCCATCTAGTCTGCCCTTATATTATTACCTCTGCTCCATCTAGTCTGCCCTTATATTATTACCTCTGCTCCATCTAGTCTGCCTTTATATTATTACACCCTGCTCCATCTAGTCTGCCCTAATATTATTATACCCTGCTCCATCTAGTCTGCTCTTATATTATTACCTCTGCTCCATCTAGTCTGCCCTTATATTATTACCCCCTGTTCCATCTAGTCTGCCCTTATATTATTACCTCTGCTCCATCTAGTCTGCTCTTATATTATTACCCCTGCTCCATCTAGTCTGCCCTTATATTATTACCTCTGCTCCATCTAGTCTGCCTTTATATTATTACCTCTGCTCCATCTAGTCTGCCTTTATATTATTACCCCTGCTCCATCTAGTCTGCCCTTATATTATTACCCCTGCTCCATCTAGTCTGCCCTTATATTATTACCCCTGCTCCATCTGGTCTGCCCTTATATTATTACCTCTGCTCCATCTAGTCTGCCCTTATATTATTACCTCTGCTCCATCTAGTCTGCCCTTATATTATTACCTCTGCTCCATCTAGTCTGCCCTTATATTATTACCTCTGCTCCATCTAGTCTGCCCTTATATTATTACCTCTGCTCCATCTAGTCTGCCCTTATATTATTACCTCTGCTCCATCTAGTCTGCCCTTATATTATTACCTCTGCTCCATCTAGTCTGCCCTTATATTATTACCTCTGCTCCATCTAGTCTGCCCTTATATTATTACACCCTGCTCCATCTAGTCTGCCCTTATATTATTACCTCTGCTCCATCTAGTCTGCCCTTATATTATTACCTCTGCTCCATCTAGTCTGCCCTTATATTATTACCTCTGCTCCATCTAGTCTGCCCTTATATTATTACACCCTGCTCCATCTAGTCTGCCCTTATATTATTACCTCTGCTCCATCTAGTCTGCCCTTATATTATTACCTCTGCTCCATCTAGTCTGCCCTTATATTATTACCTCTGCTCCATCTAGTCTGCCCTTATATTATTACCTCTGCTCCATCTAGTCTGCCCTTATATTATTACACCCTGCTCCATCTAGTCTGCCCTTATATTATTACCTCTGCTCCATCTAGTCTGCCCTTATATTATTACCTCTGCTCCATCTAGTCTGCCTTTATATTATTACACCCTGCTCCATCTAGTCTGCCCTAATATTATTATACCCTGCTCCATCTAGTCTGCTCTTATATTATTACCTCTGCTCCATCTAGTCTGCCCTTATATTATTACCCCCTGCTCCATCTAGTCTGCCCTTATATTATTACCTCTGCTCCATCTAGTCTGCTCTTATATTATTACCCCTGCTCCATCTAGTCTGCCCTTATATTATTACCTCTGCTCCATCTAGTCTGCCTTTATATTATTACCTCTGCTCCATCTAGTCTGCCTTTATATTATTACCCCTGCTCCATCTAGCCTGCCCTTATATTATTACCCCTGCTCCATCTGGTCTGCCCTTATATTATTACCTCTGCTCCATCTAGTCTGCCCTTATATTATTACCTCTGCTACATCTAGTCTGCCCTTATATTATTACCTCTGCTCCATCTAGTCTGCCTTTATATTATTACCCCTGCTCCATCTAGCCTGCCCTTATATTATTACCCCTGCTCCATCTGGTCTGCCCTTATATTATTACCTCTGCTCCATCTAGTCTGCTCTTATATTATTACCCCTGCTCCATCTAGTCTGCCCTTATATTATTAACCCTGCTCCATCTAGCCTGCCCTTATATTATTACCCCTGCTCCATCTGGTCTGCCCTTATATTATTACACCCTGCTCCATCTAGTCTGCTCTTATATTATTACCTCTGCTCCATCTAGTCTGCTCTTATATTATTACCCCTGCTCCATCTAGTCTGCCCTTATATTATTACCTCTGCTCCATCTAGTCTGCCCTTATATTATTACCCCTGCTCCATCTAGTCTGCTCTTATATTATTACCTCTGCTCCATCTAGTCTGCCCTTATATTATTACCTCTGCTCCATCTAGTCTGCCCTTATATTATTACCTCTGCTCCATCTAGTCTGCCCTTATATTATTACCCCTGCTCCATCTAGTCTGCTCTTATATTATTACCCCTGCTCCATCTAGTCTGCCCTTATATTATTACCCCTGCTCCATTTAGTCTGCTCTTATATTATTACCCCTGCTCCATCTAGTCAGCCCTTATATTATTACCTCTGCTCCATCTAGTCTGCCCTTATATTATTACCTCTGCTCCATCTAGTCTGCTCTTATATTATTACCTCTGCTCCATCTAGTCTGCCCTTATATTATTACCTCTGCTCCATCTAGTCTGCTCTTATATTATTACCCCTGCTCCATCTAGTCAGCCCTTATATTATTACCTCTGCGCCATCTAGTCTGCCCTTATATTATTACCTCTGCTCCATCTAGTCTGCTCTTATATTATTACCTCTGCTCCATCTAGTCTGCCCTTATATTATTACCTCTGCTCCATCTAGCCTGCCCTTATATTATTACCTCTGATCCATCTAGTCTGCCCTTATATTATTACCTCTGCTCCATCTAGTCTGCCCTTATATTATTACACCCTGCTCCATCTAGTCTGCCCTTATATTATTACACCCTGCTCCATCTAGTCTGCCCTTATATTATTACCCCTGCTCCATCTAGCCTGCCCTTATATTATTACCCCTGCTCCATCTAGTCTGCCCTTATATTATTACCCCTGCTCCATCTAGTCTGCCCTTATATTATTACACCCTGCTCCATCTAGTCTGCCCTTATATTATTACCCCTGCTCCATCTAGTCTGCCCTTATATTATTACCCCTGCTCCATCTAGTCTGCCCTTATATTATTACCCCCTGCTCCATCTAGTCAGCCCTTATATTATTACACCCTGCTCCATCTAGTCTGCTCTTATATTATTACCTCTGCTCCATCTAGTCTGCTCTTATATTATTACCCCTGCTCCATCTAGTCTGCCCTTATATTATTACACCCTGCTCCATCTAGTCTGCTCTTATATTATTACCTCTGCTCCATCTAGTCTGCTCTTATATTATTACCCCTGCTCCATCTAGTCTGCCCTTATATTATTACCCCTGCTCCATCTAGTCTGCCCTTATATTATTACACCCTGCTCCATCTAGTCTGCTCTTATATTATTACCTCTGCTCCATCTAGTCTGCTCTTATATTATTACCCCTGCTCCATCTAGTCTGCCCTTATATTATTACCCCTGCTCCATCTAGTCTGCCCTTATATTATTACCCCTGCTCCATCTAGTCTGCCCTTATATTATTACCTCTGCTCCATCTAGTCTGCTCTTATATTATTACCCCTGCTCCATCTAGTCTGCCCTTATATTATTACCCCCTGCTCCATCTAGTCTGCCCTTATATTATTACCCCTGCTCCATCTAGTCTGCCCTTATATTATTACCCCTGCTCCATCTAGTCTGCCCTTATATTATTACCCCCTGCTCCATCTAGTCTGCTCTTATATTATTACCCCTGCTCCATCTAGTCTGCCCTTATATTATTACCTCTGCTCCATCTAGTCTGCCCTTATATTATTACCTCTGCTCCATCTAGTCTGCCCTTATATTATTACCTCTGCTCCATCTAGTCTGCCCTTATATTATTACACCCTGCTCCATCTAGTCTGCCCTTATATTATTACCCCTGCTCCATCTAGTCTGCCCTTATATTATTACCTCTGCTCCATCTAGTCTGCCCTTATATTATTACCTCTGCTCCATCTAGTCTGCCCTTATATTATTACCTCTGCTCCATCTAGTCTGCCCTTATATTATTACCCCTGCTTCATCTAGTCTGCCCTTATATTATTACCCCTGCTCCATCTAGTCTGCCCTTATATTATTACCTCTGCTCCATCTAGTCTGCCCTTATATTATTACCTCTGCTCCATCTAGTCTGCCCTTATATTATTACCTCTGCTCCATCTAGTCTGCCCTTATATTATTACCCCCTGCTCCATCTAGTCTGCCCTTATATTATTACCCCTGCTCCATCTAGTCTGCTCTTATATTATTACCCCTGCTCCATCTAGTCTGCCCTTATATTATTACCTCTGCTCCATCTAGTCTGCCCTTATATTATTACCTCTGCTCCATCTAGTCTGCCCTTATATTATTACCTCTGCTCCATCTAGTCTGCCCTTATATTATTACCTCTGCTCCATCTAGTCTGCCCTTATATTATTACCTCTGCTCCATCTAGTCTGCCCTTATATTATTACCTCTGCTCCATCTAGTCTGCCCTTATATTATTACCCCCTGCTCCATCTAGTCTGCCCTTATATTATTACCCCTGTTCCATCTAGTCTGCTCTTATATTATTACCCCTGCTCCATCTAGTCTGCCCTTATATTATTACCTCTGCTCCATCTAGTCTGCCCTTATATTATTACCTCTGCTCCATCTAGTCTGCCCTTATATTATTACCCCTGCTCCATCTAGTCTGCCCTTATATTAATACCCCTGCTCCATCTAGTCTGCCCTTATATTATTACACCCTGCTCCATCTAGTCTGCCCTTATATTATTACCCCTGCTCCATCTAGTCTGCCCTTATATTATTACCCCTGCTCCATCTAGTCTGCCCTTATATTATTACCTCTGCTCCATCTAGTCTGCCGTTATATTATTGCCCCCTGTTCCATCTAGTCTGCCCTTATATTATTACCTCTGCTCCATCTAGTCTGCCCTTATATTATTACCTCTGCTCCATCTAGTCTGCCTTTATATTATTACACCCTGCTCCATCTAGTCTGCCCTTATATTATTACCTCTGCTCCATCTAGTCTGCCCTTATATTATTACCTCTGCTACATCTAGTCTGCCCTTATATTATTACCCCCTGCTCCATCTAGTCTGCCCTTATATTATTACCCCCTGCTCCATCTAGTCTGCCCTTATATTATTACCTCTGCTCCATCTAGTCTGCCCTTATATTATTACCTCTGCTCCATCTAGTCTGCCCTTATATTATTACCCCCTGCTCCATCTAGTCTGCCCTTATATTATTACCTCTGCTCCATCTAGTCTGCCCTTATATTATTACCTCTGCTCCATCTAGTCTGCCCTTATATTATTACACCCTGCTCCATCTAGTCTGCCCTTATATTATTACCCCTGCTCCATCTAGTCTGCCCTTATATTATTACCTCTGCTCCATCTAGTCTGCCGTTATATTATTACCCCTGCTCCATCTAGTCTGCCCTTATATTATTACACCCTGTTCCATCTAGTCTGCCCTTATATTATTACCTCTTCTCCATCTAGTCTGCCCTTATATTATTACCTCTGCTCCATCTAGTCTGCCTTTATATTATTACACCCTGCTCCATCTAGTCTGCCCTTATATTATTACCTCTGCTCCATCTAGTCTGCCCTTATATTATTACCTCTGCTACATCTAGTCTGCCCTTATATTATTACCCCCTGCTCCATCTAGTCTGCCCTTATATTATTACCCCCTGCTCCATCTAGTCTGCCCTTATATTATTACCTCTGCTCCATCTAGTCTGCCCTTATATTATTACCTCTGCTCCATCTAGTCTGCCCTTATATTATTACCCCCTGCTCCATCTAGTCTGCCCTTATATTATTACCCCCTGCTCCATCTAGTCTGCCCTTATATTATTACCTCTGCTCCATCTAGTCTGCCCTTATATTATTACCCCCTGCTCCATCTAGTCTGCCCTTATATTATTACCTCTGCTCCATCTAGTCTGCCCTTATATTATTACCCCCTGCTCCATCTAGTCTGCCCTTATATTATTACCCCCTGCTCCATCTAGTCTGCCCTTATATTATTACCCCTGCTACATCTAGTCTGCCTTTATATTATTATACCCTGCTCCATCTAGTCTGCCCTTATATTATTACCTCTGCTCCATCTAGTCTGCCCTTATATTATTACCTCTGCTCCATCTAGTCTGCCCTTATATTATTACCCCTGCTCCATCTTGTCTGCCCTTATATTATTACCTCTGCTCCATCTAGTCTGCCCTTATATTATTACCCCTGCTCCATCTAGTCTGCCCTTATATTATTACCTCTGCTACATCTAGTCTGCCCTTATATTATTACCCCTGCTCCATATAGTCTGCTCTTATATTATTATACCCTGCTCCATCTAGTCTGCCATTATATTATTACCCCTGCTCCATCTAGTCTGCCCTTATATTATTATACCCTGCGCCATCTAGTCTGCCCTTATATTATTACCTCTGCTCCATCTAGTCTGCCCTTATATTATTATACCCTGCTCCATCTAGTCTGCCCTTATATTATTACCTCTGCTCCATCTAGTCTGCCCTTATATTATTACCTCTGCTCCATCTAGTCTGCCCTTATATTATTACCCCTGCTCCATCTAGTCTGCTCTTATATTATTACCCCTGCTCCATCTAGTCTGCCCTTATATTATTACCTCTGCTCCATCTAGTCTGCCCTTATATTATTATACCCTGCTCCATATAGTCTGCCCTTATATTATTACCCCCTGCTCCATCTAGTCTGCCCTTATATTATTACCCCCTGCTCCATCTAGTCTGCCCTTATATTATTACCTCTGCTCCATCTAGTCTGCCCTTATATTATTATACCCTGCTCCATCTAGTCTGCCCTTATATTATTACCTCTGCTCCATCTAGTCTGCCCTTATATTATTACCCCTGCTCCATCTAGTCTGCTCTTATATTATTACCCCTGCTCCATCTAGTCTGCCCTTATATTATTACCTCTGCTCCATCTAGTCTGCCCTTATATTATTATACCCTGCTCCATCTAGTCTGCCCTTATATTATTACCCCTGCTCCATCTAGTCTGCCCTTATATTATTACCCCCTGCTCCATCTAGTCTGCCCTTATATTATTACCCCCTGCTCCATCTAGTCTGCCCTTATATTATTACCCCTGCTCCATCTAGTCTGCCCTTATATTATTACCCCTGCTCCATCTAGTCTGCCCTTATATTATTACCCCTGCTCCATCTAGTCTGCTCTTATATTATTACCCCTGCTCCATCTAGTCTGCCCTTATATTATTACCTCTGCTCCATCTAGTCTGCCCTTATATTATTACCTCTGCTCCATCTAGTCTGCCCTTATATTATTACACCCTGCTCCATCTAGTCTGCCCTTATATTATTACCTCTGCTCCATCTAGTCTGCCCTTATATTATTACCTCCTGCTCCATCTAGTCTGCCCTTATATTATTACCTCTGCTCCATCTAGTCTGCTCTTATATTATTACCCCTGCTCCATCTAGTCTGCCCTTATATTATTACCTCTGCTCCATCTAGTCTGCCCTTATATTATTACCCCTGCTCCATCTAGTCTGCCCTTATATTATTACCTCTGCTCCATCTAGTCTGCCCTTATATTATTACCTCTGCTCCATCTAGTCTGCCCTTATACTATTACCCCTGCTCCATCTAGTCTGCTCTTATATTATTACCTCTGCTCCATCTAGTCTGCCCTTATATTATTACCCCTGCTCCATCTAGTCTGCCCTTATATTATTACCTCTGCTCCATCTAGTCTGCCCTTATATTATTACCTCTGCTCCATCTAGTCTGCCATTATATTATTACCTCTCCTCCATCTAGTCTGCCCTTATATTATTACCCCTGCTCCATCTAGTCTGCCCTTATATTATTACACCCTGCTCCATCTAGTCTGCCCTTATATTATTACACCCTGCTCCATCTAGTCTGCTCTTATATTATTACCTCTGCTCCATCTAGTCTGCCCTTATATTATTACCCCTGCTCCATCTAGTCTGCCCTTATATTATTATCTCTGCTCCATCTAGTCTGCCCTTATATTATTACCTCTGCTCCATCTAGTCTGCCCTTATATTATTACCCCCTGCTCCATCTAGTCTGCCCTTATATTATTACCCCTGCTACATCTAGTCTGCCTTTATATTATTATACCCTGCTCCATCTAGTCTGCCCTTATATTATTACCTCTGCTCCATCTAGTCTGCCCTTATATTATTACCTCTGCTCCATCTAGTCTGCCCTTATATTATTACCCCTGCTCCATCTTGTCTGCCCTTATATTATTACACCCTGCTCCATCTAGTCTGCCCTTATATTATTACACCCTGCTCCATCTAGTCTGCTCTTATAAAATTACCTCCTGCTCCATCTAGTCTGCCCTTATATTATTACCTCTGCTCCATCTAGTCTGCTCTTATATTATTACCCCTGCTCCATCTAGTCTGCCCTTATATTATTACCTCTGCTCCATCTAGTCTGCTCTTATATTATTACCCCTGCTCCATCTAGTCTGCCCTTATATTATTACCTCTGCTCCATCTAGTCTGCCCTTATATTATTACCCCTGCTCCATCTAGTCTGCCCTTATATTATTACCTCTGCTCCATCTAGTCTGCCCTTATATTATTACCTCTGCTCCATCTAGTCTGCCCTTATACTATTACCCCTGCTCCATCTAGTCTGCTCTTATATTATTACCTCTGCTCCATCTAGTCTGCCCTTATATTATTACCCCTGCTCCATCTAGTCTGCCCTTATATTATTACCTCTGCTCCATCTAGTCTGCCCTTATATTATTACCTCTGCTCCATCTAGTCTGCCATTATATTATTACCTCTCCTCCATCTAGTCTGCCCTTATATTATTACCCCTGCTCCATCTAGTCTGCCCTTATATTATTACACCCTGCTCCATCTAGTCTGCCCTTATATTATTACACCCTGCTCCATCTAGTCTGCTCTTATATTATTACCTCTGCTCCATCTAGTCTGCCCTTATATTATTACCCCTGCTCCATCTAGTCTGCCCTTATATTATTATCTCTGCTCCATCTAGTCTGCCCTTATATTATTACCTCTGCTCCATCTAGTCTGCCCTTATATTATTACCCCTGCTCCATCTAGTCTGCCCTTATATTATTACCCCTGCTCCATCTAGTCTGCTCTTATATTATTACCCTCTGCTCCATCTAGTCTGCCCTTATATTATTACCCCTGCTCCATCTAGTCTGCCCTTATATTATTACCTCTGCTCCATCTAGTCTGCTCTTATATTATTACCCCTGCTCCATCTAGTCTGCTCTTATATTATTACCCCCTGCTCCATCTAGTCTGCCCTTATATTATTACCCCCTGCTCCATCTAGTCTGCCCTTATATTATTACCTCTGCTCCATCTAGTCTGCCCTTATATTATTACACCCTGCTCCATCTGGTCTGCCCTTATATTATTACCCCTGCTCCATCTAGTCTGCCCTTATATTATTACCCCTGCTCCATCCTCTGTTATTATACCTGGTCCATCTAATAATATACCTGTATTTCTTGAATCTGGTATTCCGGTCCCCGTATTATCAGGACTCTTCCTCCCTCTCAGTTTCGGGAATCCCTCCTTTCCCCTCTAGTAATGTTGGTTTGGCGGATTTCTCAATTCCCTTCATTGCCAATAAAGCAATTTGTGGAGATGAGCCCTCTGGGAGCCCCGCGGTTTATGGCACCACTTTATTTCCCTGGTTATGGAAGGATCAGTGGGGTGTCAGTAAACCTGGGTGTGATGACCATGACTGACATCTTCCATGTGTAATAATGAGTTTTAGTTACAGGGATTAATACTGGCAAAATAACAGTGCAGTATTGGTACAAAATTAAACAATATTGTGCAAACTGTAAAGCGCTGCAGGATATGTTAGCTCTATATAAAAATAAATATTATTATTATATGGAGTTTTCTTAAGAAGGAACTTATCCGTCTGAAGGGGGTCTTGATTGAAGGGTCGAGTTGCCAGCAGCGCTTGTCGTCTGAAGTCTTTCTGTATTCTGTGTCTTTAACAGTCCCCAGCTGGGGTCTGAGGGGTTACTGCAGGAGCCAGAGGGGTACAAGACAAAAGAGGTCCCCTCTGCTTCGAGTCCTCTCCAACTCTACCGTGAAGCTTGTTCACAGGAATCAAGGGCGCTGCACTGGCACGGCGGTAATCGGGACACCACACCAGGGTCAGTATCTCTACACGGGGCACAGTCTCTACACGGGGCACAGTCTCTACACGGGGCACAGTCTCTACACGGGGCACAGTCTCTACACGGGGCACAGTCTCTACACGGGGCACAGTCTCTACACGGGGCACAGTCTCTACACGGGGCACAGTCTCAGCACGGCCATGGTCTCTGCACTGGCCTCAGTCTCTATACTGGCCTCCATCTCTGTGCGGGTCTCAGTCTTTCCACAGGGATCAGGACGCACCTTTGCTGTCACTGCAGTACCCAGCCTCACACACTCACGGTCTGCAGTCTCTGTGCGCGGTACCCCAGTCTTTGCCCTGTGAACGGGAGCTCTGTCTCTCCCAGTCTGCATCAGCGTCCTCTTCTGACTGCTGCCCAGGCTGCTCTGCGGAAAGCGCGCTCACTTTTCACTCTCCTCTGCTCTCTTCCTGTACCCGGCTCCTTTTCTGCCCCCCGGGGATCCTGCTGCCCTGCTCAATGGTTCCGGGCATGGAGCAGAGGAGGCAACCCTCCCCCCGGCTCTTCCTGTAGTTCTCCCCCACTCAAGAAGTGGATTGGCCAAGCGGGTGAAGTCTTTTACGAAGCGTCTGAAGTACCGGGGAGTCCCAAGAATGCATGCACATCTTTTACAGTCTTTGGAGTCGGCCACTCTTGTACTGCAGCGATCTTCTCCTGAGAAGGCCTCACCCCCTCTGCAGAAACGTGTCCCAAATATTCAATCTCCGTCCGGAAGAGGTGACATTTCTGAGGTTTTACCTTCAGGCCAAAGTTCTGTAATCGACTCAGAATTTGCTCCAGTCTGTGCAGATGTTCCTCAAAGGTGGGGGCAAAGACTACTAAATCATCCAAATAGATCAAAGTGGTCTCAAAATCCAGGTCCCCCAGACACCTCTCCACGAGTCGCTGAAATGTACCTGGAGCATCTGCGAGACCAAAAGGCGGTTCCCTGAAAATTGCCCACGTGGAAAATTACCAAATGCAGCATCACAAAGTTTCAGATCTGTGATATTTGAGGTGCACGGTGAGGATGATCACATGATATGTGATTAACTTGTGATTTACAGCTGACCCAGTGCAAAACTGCAAAAATGAAGATCTGTGCTTGTAGCAGTCTGTCATTATCGGCAATAGATCTCGTCTGCTCTCATCTCTCTCTGATTCTGCCTTACTCCTCCCACCAGCCCAAACCAGCCGCACATGCAGAACCAGCAGCAGTGGGATCCTGAGGAGCCATCACTGCCATCAGTACTCACAGAAGTATCACTGTGTTATCTGTGGAGTTACATGGGACTGCAGGTCACATTTAATTCAGTGGGAGCCCACCAAAAGCAGGGAGCTCCTGGCAGAGATAGTTGTTTCTGGAAGTCCAGAAGGCACAGCAGAAAGGTTAGATTCTGCCACTTGTACCACCGCGTGTACTTGCGTGAATGTATGATTATGTTTTTGCAGTGATGTAACTGGAGTCCGATGGGCCACAGTGTGGAATTTGGACCTGCCCCCCCCCCCCACACACGATGGTCAGATGTATGGGCCCCTGTAGTGTTCTAAATTCCTATTTTGCATCTGTTTTCTCTCAGAAAGGAAATGCAACATCAACTGTTATTCACTGTCCTATTAAGGGAATAGAAGAATCCAGGATATCTATAAACAGAAAGATAGTGAGGAAACACTTAGCTAACCTAAATGAATTCAAGTCTCCAGGTCCAGATGAATTACACCCCAGAGTACTGAAGGAGATAGCAGAAGAAATTTTTGAACCCCTCTCCATAATCTTTGAAAATTCTTGGAGAACAGGAGAAGTGCCAGAAGACTGGAGAAGAGCAAATGTTGTTCCCATCTTCAAAAAGGGGAAGAAGGTGGACCCAGGCAACTATAGGCCGGTGAGTCTGACTTCTATACCAGGAAAGATCTTTGAACAAATTATTAAACAACATGTATGTCAATACCTGGATAAGAATGAAGTGATTAAACAGAGTCAGCATGGGTTTCTAACTAATAAGTCATGTCAGACTAACTTAATTTCCTTCTATGACGGTATCACTGATTGGGTGGATCAAGGAAATGCTGTAGATATAGTATATCTTGACTTCAGCAAAGCATTTGACAAAGTCTCTCATACAATCCTTATTGAAAAAATGACTAAGTATGGAATGGACAAGGCAACTGTTAGGTGGATTCATAACTGGCTTAGTGATCGGACCCAAAGAGTGGTCGTAAATGGCTGCACATCCAGTTGGAAGAATGTCTCAAGTGGGGTACCACAGGGCTCTGTCCTGGGCCCTGTATTGTTCAACATCTTTATCAACGATTTAGATGAAGGAATTGAGGGTAAACTGATTAAATTTGCTGATGACACAAAGCTAGGAGGGATAGCTAATACTAGAGAAGAGAGAGAGAGGATTCAAAAAGATTTAAATAAACTGGAGAAGTGGGCAGCAACTAACAGAATGGTTTTTAACAGGGAGAAATGCAAAGTACTACATCTGGGCAATAAAAATGAAAAAAGCATATATAGAATGGGAGGAATAGGGCTAAGTGACAGCACATGTGAAAAAGACTTGGGTATACTAATAGATCACAGACTGAATATGAGTCAACAGTGTGATGCAGCAGCAAAAAAGGCAAATGCAATTCTAGGATGTATTAACAGAAGCATACAGTCTAGATCACGTGAAGTCATTATTTCCCTCTACTCCTCTTTGGTCAGACCTCATCTGGAATATTGTGTCCAGTTTTGGGCACCACATTTTAAAAAAGACATCAACAAACTGGAGCAAGTTCAGAAAAGAGCGACCAGAATGGTGACCGGTCTGCAAACCCTGTCTTATGAGGAAAGGTTGCAGGATTTGGGAATGTTTAGTTTGCAAAAGAGAAGACTGAGAGGAGACTTAATAGCTGTCTACAAATATCTAAAGGGCTGTCACATTGTAGAAGGATCAACTTTATTCTCATTTGCACAAGGAAAGACTAGAAGCAATGGGATGAAACTGAATGGGAAGAGACACAGATTAGATATTAGAAAAAACTTTTTGACAGTTAGAGTGATCAATGAGTGGAACAGGCTGCCACGAGAAGTGGTGAGTTCTCCTTCAATGGAAGTCTTCAAACAGAGGCTGGACAGACATCTGACTGGGATGATTTAGCGAATCCTGCTTTGAACAGGGGGTTGGACCAGATGGCCCAGGAGGTCCCTTCCAACTCTACGATTCTATGATTCTATGATTCTAAATTCTATAAAGACATGAATTGCCCCCTTCATTATGTAGTAAAATGTCCCCCATCCTGGTATATCTGCCCATAATCCTGGTGAATATGTCCGCATCCTGGTATACAGTATATGTCCCAATGCTGGTATGTACGGTCCACATGGTCTCCGTCCTGGTATATATGTCCCCATCCTGCTTTACATGGTCCCCAATCCTAGTGTATGTGTCCCCGTTCTGCCCCTAATGCCTAATTAAAAACAAAAACATTCTGCTCACCCTTCCTCTGCTCCCACGTCGCCCAGTGTCTCTTGTAGCCACCGCACAGCCCGGCAGCTGACATCGGAGTGTGCGCCATTGTCATGCGCCGCTCCCTGTGGCTGCACCTCCGACGTCAGCTCACAGCCACTGCATGTGTCGCAGAGCAGCATGTATCGCAGTGCAGGGACCCGACGGGTCTCTGCAACACGCTGCATGTCATCTGTGTCTTCAGTGAGGATGGAGATCCAGCAGAAGCAGGCACCTGCACCCCCATGCCTGCTCGTGGCCTTGATCCCTGGGAGCACAGTCATTACACCTCTGTTTTTTTCTGTTGGTGAACCAGTAGTCTTACCAATGTGTGTTCTCCTCACCCTGTGCTGTCTGAGTGGTGTTCTACTCATGGGGATCGAGTGCGGGTGTTCAGTGGGATGAGCCCTGGTTCTTGCAGGCTCTCACAAGACAGGCAGGTTAGCAGACAAGAGCACATAGTGATGTCACTGACCAACAGAGGAGCCGATGTAACAGGCCAGATTAACCCCCCGCCCAGAATATACCCGGGGTTAAAGTGGCCTAGGCCAGATTATACCCCTCCGGGTCAGAATATACCCCAGCTGCTGTAGATCAGGCAGTGCACAGGGGCCCCAGGCAGTGCATAGGGGCCCTAGGCAGCACACAGGGGCCCCAGGCAGCACACAGGGCCCCAGGCAGCGCACATGGGCCCCCAGGCAGCGTACATGGGGCCCCAGGCGCAGGACACAGGGGCCCCAGGCAGCACACAGGGGCCCCAGGTGCAGGACACAGGGGCCCCAGGCAGCACACGGGGGCCCCCTTTAGCACAAAGGGCCCCAGGCAGAGCACGGGGCCCTAGACAGCACGCAGGGGGGCAGAGACAGCACGCAAGGGGGGGAGAGACAGCCCGCAGGGCTCCTGTATGCTTTCTCTGCCCCCTGTGCGCTGCCTGGGTATCCTGTGTGCTGCCTGGGGCCCCATGTGCTGCCTGATCTACAACATCTGGGGTATATTCTGAACCGAAGGGGTATAATCTGGCCTAGGCCACTTTAACCCCGGGTATATTCTGGGCCAGAGGGGTATAATCTGGCCTAGGCCACTTTAACCCCGGGTATATTCTGGGCGGGGGGGTTAATCTGGCCTGTTACACCGGAAGTGCCATAGCAGCGCCGCTCTCCTGTTGATTCAGTGGCAGTGAATCTGGCGCCTGCACTTCCTTCCCTGTCCACTTATGATTTCCAAGAGTACGAGTGAACAGATCCCACATAGTTATGTATCATACACATATACTGCAGGTGTAGGCAGGCATAGGATGAAAGAAAATGCAGAATGGATTGGAATCAGGATCTCTAGGCCCATACACACCACACTGAGAGTGGAATGACCGCTCGTAAGAACAGAATCTGTCCTCTGGGCCTAGGTATGAGTGACCCGAACCTGTAGAACCTGGAGAAGTAATCTGGGCCCAGAGACCTTTGTTGAAACCATTCTGCATTTTCTTTGCTGCCTGTGTTGTGCTGTATTTCAATGGAGCCCATGGAAGTCACCGGGCTTTCCTTGCTGACGACATTTCACATGGGCCGTCCAGCGCTCCCCACCCCCATTGTTTCCAATTGGCAATCCTGTCATTCCTTTTGGTACAACCCCAGTGAACAATGGCTTTCCTGCGGTGCCGGACAATTGTGTTTTGGTGAAAGCATGTTCTTTAATAGATCTATCCCCATATTTTTTAATTTCTTTTCAATAAAAGTGTATTTTGAGTTCATCTAAAGTATTCTAGCCGGAGGAACAACAAAGTGATGATTTACTTGGGGTTTGAATATCTCGCATTTCATACTATCAACGCAGTGGTGGCTTGGAGATGTCGACTGCATCGCTCTTCAAAGTGCTATTCAATTCTCAAAACAAAAGATGACAACGTAGCTCAAGAACCAACAGAACATTGTCATGACTCAAAGCAGAATGTGCTTCTGTGCTGCAGAGCATCTCGCCTAGAATTCTATATTATTCTCCTGCCCTGCAGAGCATCTCGCCTATACCTGCATACTATCCCCCTGTCCTCCAGAGTATCTCACCTATATACTATCCCCCTGTCTTGCAGAGCATCTCACCTATACCTGTATACTATCCCCCTGTCCTGCAGAGCATCTCACCTATAATTCGACATTATTGTTCTGCCCTGTAGAGCATCTCACCTATACCTGCATACTATCCCCCTGTCCTGCAGGGCATTTATCCTATAGATCTATGCTATTGTCTGTCCTGCAGAGCATCTCACCTATAACTCTCTACTGTTTTCCTGTGGGTATTCATGTCTGTGGGCCACATATCATGTGAACATCCTCACCTTGCACCTCAAATATCATACATCTGAAACTTTGTGATGCTACAATTGGCAATTTTCCTGTGGGCATTTTTCTGGTCACCACCAAAAGGCATCTGGTCGAATTCGTACAGCCCCATTGGGAGGATGAAAGCAGTCTTAACTCGGTCTTGCTCGGACATGGGCACCTGCCAATATCCGCTGGCCAAGTCTAACATGGAGAAGTACCTGGAATTTCCCAGTACCGATAGGGACTCTTCTATCCTAGGAAGCGGGTACGAGTCCCGCACGGTGCAGGCGTTGAGTCGGCGATAGTCCACACAGAACCACAAGGACCCATCCTTCTTCCTCACCAGGACTATGAGAGCAGCCCACGGGCTCTGACTTTCATGAATAACTCCCTTCTTCAACATGTGTGACAGCATTCCTTTCACTTCCTGGTACATCTGTGGTGGTATCTGACGGTACCGTTCCCGGATCGGCGCTGTATCTCCAGTGAGTATCTCATGGGTTATGGCCGTGGTGCGCCAGAAGTAATCTTCATCCTTGGCAAACACTTCCTGATATCTCCCCAGCAAGGCTTCCACCTGAGGTACCTGCTGAGGGTGCAATTCTGAGAGTTCTGCCCGCATGCGTCACAAAATTCAGCCCCCTTCCTGCAGTAGTCGGGGATCCGGGACTTCCTCTGCTTTGATGGTCACCCACCACGGGACTCCTGACCTTGCAGTCAGCTGCACTGTCTCAGTTGGAATCAGCTCATCCGGGAGGCCCAGGATTTGGGCGACTTCGCTCTTGGGGGTAAGATGGCATCCGTCTCCCCCAGATTTATGCAGCGCACAAGGACAGTTCCGTTCTGCACAGTGGCCAGGGACCGCGCGACCAATATTCCTGACGGCAGCTGGTCCGCTCTGCTGGGCTCAATTTGCACTTCCACCCCCTCTAGCGGGATACCAGTTCGTACAGGCAGGGGAAGTACCGTCTGTCCAGGAGGCAACACCCGATTGACAGAGACAGGTGCGATAACTTTACCGAGTTTTTTGCCGCCACCACATGCTTCCTGAACCTGGGCCGTTCATATCAATTGTTGGAAGACCCTTCTCTGAGGAGTTTGGTCACTCCATTGTTGTAAGAATTGTTCAGGGGACTCGATGAAAATACGACTTCCGAGGTCTTTTAACACATTCATGCCCAGGGTCACGGTATGGTCCTTAGCGGCCTCTCCACCAGTACCACTCCTTTTCTCCCAACATCTTTACTGCACACCTCGATGTTCATCCATACCACCCCTGCCACCGGGATTGGCAAGTGAATTGCCTCCATGAGTTTGATCACGGGGCCCTACTCGGGCCGTAGGGCCTCTGCGAAGTCACGGTGGAAATATCCCTCCGGCATGGTAGTCACTTGTGAACCGGTGTCTACCAGACACCTCACTGCTCTTCCATTGATTTCAGCCCAGACCAGGGGGCACGTGGAAACAAGGCTGGTGGGACTTTTACTACTCCTCCTCTGCTCTTCACGCTCCGGGGCTGTGTCCCTCGTGCTCGGAGCCACCTAGTTTAACGGCGGCCACGAGGATAGTCGGCTGCACTGGGGACACCACCGGGCAATGTGGCCGGGCTCACCACAGGTATAGCATGTAACAGAACGTCTCCTCTGAGTAACTGCAACTTCTCTTAGGGGAACAGCTCCTCTGTCTCGCATCATAGGACCAGGCCTCTCTACCTGAGTTCTCCTTGAAGCCGCCATTTATTCACGGAACTGAATGATCTCCAATCTTAGGTCCTCTACCCATCGGGGGACTTTGAGGTGGTGGTTGCCTCCCCGCTCCGCACCTTTCCCACTGGCCCTGTCACATCCTGTTCCTGCTCGCGCCTCAATACCAACTTCAGAGAAGGTCATGTCTGGCTTTACCTGCAGGCGCTCTCGCATGGCCTGCTTCATCATTCCGTCACGTAGCCTCGTCACCATCTGATCCCTGAGCACCATGTCAACGGACCCTACGCCTACACCGTACTTCCGTCTTATAGCAGTATGGAGCTCTTGCAGGGCGTTCATGAACTGAGTCACGGTCTCCCCCTCTTCTTTGCACCTGGTGAAACAGTCGCATGCAGAGTTCCCCTACGTCAGTGGGGTCTCCATGTGTCTCCTCCAGTATGCGCAGCACCTTGTCCAGAGTGTTTTTTTCCCGGGGGGGGTCTATGCATGACAGTCTTGTGCCTCCCCCTCTAAGTCCATCAATGCTATCTCTGCCTCCATGGCTGGTGCCAGGGGGTGCATCCGCAACAGCCCCTGGATTCTCTCGGTCCAACTCCACAACATCACATTGTTTCCAGTAAACCTCGGCAAATTATTCAACATGGCTCCCAGGGAAATGCTTGTCCTGGGGCCTTCCCTAACTGCTTGGTCCGCCCCTTCCGCGTCATCGTGTGACATCCTGCCGACTACGCCAAACGTAATAATGTGCAGGTGCTGCGTATGTCACCACGGAACAGACAGACCAACAGTTGAAGGGGAGGTTTGTTTACAGGGATTAATACTGGCAAAATAACAGTGTAGAATTGGTATAGTGAGAACGAGTACTGAAAACAGTAAAAAAAAAAAAAAAAAGGCATAAACAGAATTAAACAATATTATACGGAGTTTTCTTAAGAAGGAACTTATCAGTCTGAAGGGGGTCTTGACTGAAGGGTCGAGCTTCTCCCACGTTGGCACCGAATCACCAGCAGTGCTTGTCGACTGAAGTCTTTCTGTATTCTGTGTCTTTAACAGTCCCCAGCCGGGGTCCGAGGGGTTACTGCGGGCGCTAGAGGGGTACGAGACAAACGAGGTCCCCTCTGCTTCGAGTCCTTCTCTCCAACTCTACAGTGAAGCTTGTTCACAGGAATCAAGGGCGCCCCACTGGCACCGCAGTTACTGGGACTTCGCACCAGGGTCAGTATCTCTAGACAGGTCACATTCTCAACACAGGGCACAGTCTCATCACAAGGCACAGTCCCCGCACGGGCCACGGTCTCTGCACTGGCCTCAGTCTCTATACTGGCCTCCGCCTCTGTGCGGGTCTCAGTCTTTCACAGGGGTTAGGACGCACCTTTGCTGTCACTGCAGTACCCAGCCTCACATACTCACGGTCTGCAGTCTCTGTGCGCGGTACCCTGGTCTTTGCCCTGTGAACGGGAGCTCAGTCTCTCTCCTGGTCTACATCAGCGTCCTCTCCTGACTGCTGCCCAGGCTGCTCTGTGGAAAGCGCGCTCACTTTTCCCGCTCTCTCTTCCTGTACCCAGCTCCTTTTCTGTCCCCCGGGGAACCTGCTGCCCTGCTCAATGGTCCCGGGCAAGGAGCAGAGGAGGCAACCCTCCAAAGACTCTTCCTGTACTTCACCCCCTTACACATGAATGATTGTTATAAAACTCCCAAAATCCCAGCTGCTGCCTAATCTGTATTTTTCAAGGGCGTAGCTATGGATTCAGGGCACAAAACTTCTGAATGGGCACTGGTTACAGCTATGGTGGCGCACCCGAATTGTGGTTAGGGAAACCTCAGCAGATGACCTACCTGAAAATACATTTCAATACGAAGAGCAGAACTGATATGACTGCCATATAGTGACCATATAGTGGACGATACAAGTCCCGTAGACCACACAAGTGATTACACTTCAGTTATATATAGAGATGGTAGGACCCTTGAATGTTGAGGTTCAGCCGAACAGTTAAGAAAAAGTTTGGGTACCATAACAGTACTTGAACCCTGACCCCATTCACTTGAATGGGAGCCCCTAACATCCAGTGTTTGGCACGGCAAACACCTACTCTGATCAGCAGTAAAATCATTACCAATGGTAAAAAAGCCGCGGTTCCCACGCTGTCAAATGACAGTGTGGTGAGGCCTCAGCTGCGATTTAAGGTAAAAAGTTTACATCCTGTCACTGGCGTTGGATGAGGGAACCACTACTCCCATCAGCCTACGCCTGCTGCCCCTAATTACAGTGAGCGCAGGCACAGCTAATGCAAGTAATTATCAGCCTGCGCTCGAAATAAATAGCAATTAAAAGGCGTGGGTTCCCCTGTATTTTTGATAACTAGCCAGGCAAAACTGACAGCTGCGAGTTGCAACTCCCCCCTTTCAAAATAAAACATCTTAAAAATACACATCTTTGGTATCATGACTTTGAAATGGAGATGTTATGGGTCTCGGAAAATGGTGCCAATTTTTTTTTTTGCAAACTTTGTTTTTTTCCGACAATTAAATAAAAGAGAACCTAGAGATATTTGGAATCTGAGAACTCGGATTGACCTGGAGAATCATAACAGCAAGTCAGTTTTAGCATTTAGTGAGCATGGTAAAAAAGAAAGTCTCCTCTCCTCCAGACCCTGGGTACCATCCGCACATGAAGCTCTGACTGGGCATAGCCACATGTGTAAAGTGAGCGTTTCAGTGGATTCCTATGGCGGCGGAATCACTGCGATTCCGCAAAATTAATGGACATGCTGCAGATTTTACCGCTATGCGATTCCGCAGAGGAAAAATCTGCAGCATGGGCACAGCAACTGCGGAATCCCATAGGATTCCCAGTTTTGGGCACCACATTTTAAAAAAAGACATCAACAAACTGGAGCAAGTTCAGAAAAGAGCGACCAGAATGGTGACCGGTCTGCAAACCCTGTCTTATGAGGAAAGGTTGCAGGATTTGGGATTGTTTAGTTTGCAAAAGAGAAGACTGAGAGGAGACTTAATAGCTGTCTACAAATATCTAAAGGGCTGTCACATTGTAGAAGGATCAACTTTATTCTCATTTGCACAAGGAAAGACTAGAAGCAATGGGATGAAACTGAATGGGAGGAGACACGGATTAGATATTAGAAAAAACTTTTTGACAGTTAGAGTGATCAATGAGTGGAACAGGCTGCCACGAGAAGTGGAGAGTTCTCCTTCAATGGAAGTGTCATGATCACGTGTGTCAGGACGCAGATGATGTCGCAAGGCGAACCCATAACACACGTGACCCTGGATACACCGCCTCCAGTGGGGCGAATTTAAATAATAAAGCGTGCAGGTGGATACGCCGCCTCCACCTGGCGGATTTAGGTATTACACGCCATGCATACATATATCTGGAAACACCGCCTCCAGTAAGGCGCATTTAAATAATAAGGGGGGAACCTGGGTAACTTTAACAATGGTGGGCCCTGCGATAGGGAATTGGAAAATGGAAACCTCCTGCACTCCCCTGAGCCAGTGTCCCTACACTCCTCACATTCCCTAAACAGGCTCCGCACCTGTCGCCGCACGCGTACCTTAACGCCCTTGCTCGCCCTGAGCCTAAACCCTCACTAGGGAATAGGTCGGTGCGGAGACTAATCCCACCACTGCACTAACAACACACATGAGGAAAGAGACAATACAGGGGAAACACCACTTAGCTTTGCTCTGTTGCGTGCGCTCCTAGCAACAGAGCCCACCACCTGTGTGCATCTTCTCCTCCACCCTGATCCATCACATAACTGGATCCATCACCATCGTGCAGCCTGGGAGCAGAGTCCACCACCACTTGCAGCAGTCCAGTACACAGAGTCCCAAGATGAGTCCAGCCTCTGCCAAGACTCCAAGCATGCTCGAGTCCAGTTCTCAGCAACCAAGTAGAGCATGCTGAGTGCAACTCTCTTCCAAGTCGCCACTCCTCCAAGCCATGCCCGCACTTCCCGCCGACACCACAAACTGCGACTCCACCAAGCCATGCCAGTCCTTCCTGCAGACACCATTAGCTGGCACTCATCCTCTCTGGCTGACTGCGCAGGACTCCTATCCCGCTCCATCCTTCCACCAGGCTCTCCAACAACTCAGAAGGAAATATCACCAGCGGTGAGTGAACCCCCTAAGCACACCTTTAGGCCTCTTTCACACATCAGTTTTTTGCCTTCAGGCGCGATCCGGCTTTTTTTGGAAAAAACGGATCCGGCAAAATGCAATGCCGGATCCGGTTTTTCCCCATTGACTTGCATTAGCGCCGGATCGTGCCGGATGGCATTGCGTTTCATCCGTTTTTTGCCGGATCCGGCAACTTGTCTCATTCTGGCGTCTTGAAAAAATCTCTACTGTAACGTTTTTTGTCTCCGGCGAAAAAGCCGGAAGCGCCGGATCCGGCGCTTCCAGCTTTTTGCTACAATGAAAGTCTATGGGCGCCGGAATGCGCCGGATCCAGAAAAAGACGGATCCAGCAACCGGATCCGGTTTTTTTAAGTCTGCGCATGCTCAGATCCAATTGGCCAGCCGCCAGGAACAGAGACGGATCCAGCAAAAAAACGGATCCGTTTCTACAGTTCTCCAAAATTTATGCCGGATCCGTTTTTTCTAAAAAAAGCCGGATCATGCCTGACGGCAAAAAACTGATGTGTGAAAGTAGCCTTATAGGGAGTCACACCTGATCCCTAATTAAGTGAACATTAACCTAAACCTATGGTGCGATACCGCTAACCACCACCGGGGACAGTCAAAACACCTTTGAACTCAACCAAAGTAAAAAAAGTTCACTTTGTGCTTTTAATACCGCCAGATCCAACACTGGATCATGACAGTAAGTCTTCAAACAGAGGCTGGACAGACATCTGTCTGGGATGATTTAGTGAATCCTGCTTTGAGCAGGGGGTTGGACCAGATGGCCCAGGAGGTCCCTTCCAACTCTACGATTCTATGATTCTATGATTGCATGGGGATGCGTTTTTGATGCGTTTCTGCAGCTGCAAAAACACGGCGGAAACACATAAAAAACGCAGGGTGGGCACACAGCCTAAAGCTAATGTAACAATCTGCTGCTTTGCAGCAGACCTTCTTATTGCCATATTCAGATCCTCTGCTTGCTGTCAGTATCTGGAGTATTCTGGTTTTCAGGTGACCTTTCTCTGTATTGTACCCCCCTCTCAGTGGTGGAGCGTTTATGGCTTTGTAGACTGTAGTGATTGTTGGCTCCTGTGAATAATGAGGCCTGTTCTGTTCTTGACATTCTGTAGATTATTATCTAGTGAGGATGAAAGGCTCAAAGCATAGACAATGGGAGGCCACAGGTATTGTTTGCTGCTGTTTACTAATCTACTCATAAAAGTCTATAAAACTCTATACCCCAGATCACAGGATGATAAGACCAAGTGATACTGACTGCTAAACTGCTGTATCTAATCCTATCATGTGTTCTTCTCTCTGCAGAGCTGCTGCATCTGTGCCAGGCAGTGTGTGCAATATATGAGGGGCAGTATGTAGAGGGTAGCTGTGCCAGGTAATGGTGGGTGCAGTATATGAGGGGCAGTATGTATAGGGTAGATGTGCCAGGTAATGGTGGGTGCAGTATATGAGGGGCAGTATGTAGAGGGTGGCTGTGCCAGGTAATGGTGGGTGTAGTATATGAGGGGCAGTATGTAGAGGGTACCTGTGCCAGGTAGTGGTGGATGCAGTATATGAGTTGCAGTATGTAGAGGGTAGCTGTGCCAGGCAGTGGTGGGTGCAGTATATGAGGGGCAGTATGTTGAGGGTAGCTGTGCCAGGTAATGGTGGGTGCAGTATATGAGGGGCAGTATGTAGAGGGTACCTGTGCCAGGTAATGGTGGGTGCAGTATATGAGGGGCAGTATGTTGAGGGCAGCTGTGCCAGGTAATGGTGGGTGCAGTATATGAGGGGCAGTATGTAGAAGGTACCTGTGCCAGGTAATGGTGGGTGCAGTATATGAGGGGCAGTATGTAGAGGGTAGCTGTGCCAGGCAGTGGTGTGTGCAGTATATGAGGGGCAGTATGTAGAGGGTAGCTGTGCCAGGTAATGGTGGGTGCAGTATATGAGGGGCAGTATGTAGAGGGTACCTGTGCCAGGTAATGGTGGGTGCAGTATATGAGGGGCAGTATGTTGAGGGCAGCTGTGCCAGGTAATGGTGGGTGCAGTATATGAGGGGCAGTATGTAGAAGGTACCTGTGCCAGGTAATGGTGGGTGCAGTATATGAGGGGCAGTATGTAGAGGGTAGCTGTGCCAGGCAGTGGTGTGTGCAGTATATGAGGGGCAGTATGTAGAGGGTAGCTATGCCAGGCAGTGGTGGGTGCAGTATATGAGGGGCAGTATGTTGAGGGTAGCTGTGCCAGGTAATGGTGGGTGCAGTATATGAGGGGCAGTATGTAGAGGGTACCTGTGCCAGGTAATGGTGGGTGCAGTATATGAGGGGCAGTATGTAGAGGGTAGCTGTGCCAGGCAGTGGTGTGTGCTGTATATGAGGGGCAGTATGTAGAGGGTAGCTATGCCAGGCAGTGGTGGGTGCAGTATATGAGGGGCAGTATGTAGAGGGTAGCTGTGCCATGCAGTGGTGGGTGCAATATATGAGGGGCAGTATGTAGAGGGTAGCTGTGCCAGGCAGTGGTGGGTGCAGTATGTTGAGGGTAGCTGTGCCAGGCAGTGGTGTGTGCAGTATATGGGGGACTGTATGTAGAGGTTAGCTGTGTCAGGCAATGGTGGGTGCAGTATATGAGGGGCAGTATGTAAAAGGTAGCTGTGCCAGGCAGTGGTGTGTGCAGTATATGAGCTGCAGTATGTAGAGGGTAGCTGTACCAGGCAGTGGTCGGTGCAGTATATGAGGGGCAGTATGTAGATGGTAGCTGTGCCAAGCAGTGGTGGGTGCAGTATATGGGGGACTGTATGTAGAGGGTAACTGTGCCAGGCTGTGATACGTGTAGTATATGAGGGGCAGTATGTAGATGGTAGCCGTACCAGGCAGTGGTGGGTGCAGTATATGAGGGGCAGTATGTAGAGGGTAGCTGTGCGAGGAATTGGTGGATGCAGTATATGAGGGGCAGTATGTAGATGTTAGCTGTGCCAGGCACTGGTGGGTGCAGTATATGAGGGGCAGTATGTAGAGGGTAACTGTGCCAGGCTGTGATACGTGTAGTATATGAGGGGCAGTATGTAGATGGTAGCCGTGCCAGGCAGTGGTGGGTGCAGTATATGAGGGGCAGTATGTAGAGGGTAGCTGTGCGAGGCATTGGTGGATGCAGTATATGAGGGGCAGTATGTAGAGGATAGCTGTGCCAGGCAGTGGTGGATGCAGTATATGAGGGGCAGTATGTAGAGGATAGCTGTGCCAGGCAGTGGTGGGGGCAGTATGTAGAGGGTAGCTGTGTCAGGCTGTGATACGTGTAGTATATAAGGGGCAGTATGTAGATGGTAGCTGTGCCAGGCAGTGGTGGGTGCAGTATATGAGGGGCAGTATGTAGATGGTAGCTGTGCCAGGCAGTGGTGGGTGCAGTATATGAGTGGCAGTATGTAGAGGGTAGCTGTGCCAGGTTGTGGTGGGTGCAGAATATGAGGGGCAGTATGTAGAAGGTAGCTGTGCCAGGCAGTGGTGGATGCAGTATATGAGGGTCAGTATGTAAAGGGTAGCTGTGCCAGGCAGTGATACCTGTAGTATATGAGCAGCAGTATGTAGAGGGTAGCTGTGCCAGGCAGTGGTGGGTGTAGTATATGAGGGGAAGTATGTAGAGGGTAGCTGTACCAGGCAGTGGTGTGTGCAGTATATGAGGGTCAGTATGTAAAGGGTAGCTGTGCCAGGCAGTGGTACATGTAGTATATGAGGGGCAGTATGTAGAGGGTAGCTGTGCCAGGCAGTGGTGTGTGCAGTATATGAGGGGCAGTATGTAGAGGGTAGCTGTGCCAGGTAATGGTGGGTGCAGTATATGAGGGGCAGTATGTAAAGGGTAGATGTGCCAGGCAGTGGTGGGGGCAGTATGTAGAGGGTAGCTGTGTCAGGCTGTGATACGTGTAGTATATAAGGGGTAGTATGTAGATGGTAGCTGTGCCAGGCAGTGGTGGGTGCAGTATATGAGGGGCAGTATGTAGATGGTAGCTGTGCCAGGTAATGGTGGGTGCAGTATATGAGGGGCAGTATGTAGAGGATAGCTGTGCCAGGCAGTGGTGGGGGCAGTATGTAGAGGGTAGCTGTGTCAGGCTGTGATACGTGTAGTATATAAGGGGCAGTATGTAGATGGTAGCTGTGCCAGGTAGTGGTGGGTGCAGTATATGAGGGGCAGTATGTAGATGGTAGCTGTGCCAGGCAGTGGTGGGTGCAGTATATGAGGGGCAGTATGTAGAGGGTAGCTGTGCCAGGTTGTGGTGGGTGCAGAATATGAGGGGCAGTATGTAGAAGGTAGCTGTGCCAGGCAATGATGGATGCAGTATATGAGGGTCAGTATGTAAAAGGTAGCTGTGCCAGGCAGTGATACCTGTAGTATATGAGCAGCAGTATGTAGAGGGTAGCTGTGCCAGGCAGTGGTGTGTGCAGTATATGAGGGTCAGTATGTAAAGGGTAGCTGTGCCAGGCAGTGATACATGTAGTATATGAGGGGCAGTATGTAGAGGGTAGCTGTGCCAGGCAGTGGTGTGTGCAGTATATGAGGGGCAGTATGTAGAGGGTAGCTGTGCCAGGTAATGGTGGGTGCAGTATATGAGGGGCAGTATGTAAAGGGTAGATGTGCCAGGCAGTGGTGGGTGCAGTATATGGGGGACTGTATGTAGATGGTAGCTGTGCCAGGCAATGGTGGGTGCAGTATATGAGGGGCAGTATGTAGAGGGTAGCTGTGCCAGGTAATGGTGGGTGCCGTATATGAGGGGCAGTATGTAGAGGGTAGCTGTGCCAGGTAATGGTGGGTGCCGTATATGAGGGGCAGTATGTAGAGGGTAGCTATGCCAGGCAGTGGTGGGTGCAGTATATGAGGGGTAGTATGTAGAGGGTAGCTGTGCCAGGCAGTGGTGGGTGCAGTATATGAGGGGTAGTATGTAGAGGCTAGCTGTGCCAGGCAGTGGTGGGTGCAGTATATAAGGGGTAGTATGTAGAGGGTAGCTATGCCAGGCAGTGGTGGGTGCCGTATATGAGGGGCAGTATGTAGAGGGTAGCTATGCCAGGCAGTGGTGGGTGCAGTATATGAGGGGTAGTATGTAGAGGCTAGCTGTGCCAGGCAGTGGTGGGTGCAGTATATAAGGGGTAGTATGTAGAGGGTAGCTGTGCCAGGCAGTGGTGGATGCAGTATATGAGGGGTAGTATGTAGAGTGTAACTGTGTTGGAGGCAGTATATGGGGGGACTGTATGTAGAGGGTAGCTGTGCCATGCAGTGGTTGATGCAGTATATGAGGGGCACTATGTAGAGGGGGTAGCTGTGGCAGGCAGTGGTGGGTGCAGTATATGAGGGGTAGTATGTAGAGTGTAGCTGTGTTGGAGGCAGTATATGGGGGTACTGTATGTAGAGGGTAGCTGTGCCATGCAGTGGTGGGTGCAGTATATGAGGGGCACTATGTAGAGGGGGTAGCTGTGCAAGGCAGTGGTGGGTGCAGTATGAGAGGGAAGTATGAAGAGAGTGGCTGTACCAGGTAGTGGTCTGCGCAGTATATGAGGGGCAGTATGTATAGGGTAGATGTGCCAGGGAGTGGTGGGTGTGTAAGGGAGTGAGATATGATGTCTTTCTTGCTTCCCTTCCTCAGATTGCCCCTCCTATGTTATTGTGTATATAGTGCTAAGTTATAATGCATATGATTAACACCTGCGGTACTGCTAACATAGAAATATGTATTATCGCTCGTCTTTAATGGTATTGCCACATGTATGTGTTACTATTGTGTAGTAATACAAGACAATGTTACATTATTGCATAATATAATTTGCCTGTTGTGTATGTACAGTTAGGGAAAGTTAGTGCATCCTCTTTGGGACATTAGAGGAGGGCACTTTAGTATATAGTTTGCATAGTCATGGGTAAGTGTAGTTCTGTTGCGGGCCACTGGATGGGGGGCATATTAGTGGGCTCTATAGATATAGCTGATAAAATGTTCATAGAGGGTTAAGAGTAGGCTGCCTGGTAGTAAGCAGTGACCTCGTAGGAAGTTAGGTCAGACGGGGCCAGGGTGCCCTAGTGTCCACATGGGCTATAGGCCCGGACACTTTGCAGCCATGCAACGCTCTAGCACTGCAGCCCACGTTACCCACGGCCACTGTGTGTCATATCAGTGGACCTGTACAGAAACGGAAAGATGTGGCGACTTGTCGCCTGGGCCAATGCTTTTAGGACAAGAGTCGGCTGGACAGCTGAAGTGACAGAAGCTGGGACTTCGACGAGTTCGGTACAGACGGGCCGGATGCTTTACCAGAGGTAACCAAACCGGATCACTGATGATTTTGAGTCTGGGGCGAATCAGGCAGAAGGAATTGTCATCATGGCAAGGTCAGGCCAGGAAGGAACTGGGAAGCAGTCTAGGATGGTCCGGTCCAGGTGTGTACTGGCACAGAAACGACAGACAGAAAGGGAAAGATGAGGAAACAAGTATATGTCACAATGTACCAACTGTGAATGTAACATGTGAAATACTCAGTCCGAGTCAACTTTAACTCTTTCTTTACTGTGTCTCCATTGCTGGGGGTCGCCTGGAAGAGGGACCATTTTCGCCTGGGAAGTGCCCAGAGGAAGCTGATCCTGGAGATGCAGGTATGTAAAAGAGAACAGTACATTTTTCTGTAGGGGAAGGAATGGACATGAATATAGCAGTAATTCAGGTCTCGACTACGTTCCTGTCCCTCCCTTACAGGTGCAGTATATGAGAGACAGTATGTAAGAGGGTAGCTGTGTTGGAGGCTGTATATTGGGGGATTATATGTAGAGGGTGGCTGTGCCAGGCAGTGGTGTGTGCAGTATATGAGGGGCAGTATGTAGAGGGTGGCTGTGCCAGGCAGTGGTGGGTGCAGTATATGAGGGGCAGTATGTAGAGGGTGGCTGTACCAGGCAGTGGTGTGTGCCGTATATGAGCAGCAGTATGTAGAGAGTGGCTGTGCCAGGCAGTGGTGGGTGCCGTATATGAGGGGCAGTATGTAGAGAGTTGCTGTGCCAGGCAGTGGTGTGTGCAGTATATGAGGGGCAGTATTTAGAGGGTGGCTGTGCCAGGCAGTGGTGGGTGCAGTATATGAGGGGCAGTATGTAGAGGGTGGCTGTACCAGGCAGTGGTGTGTGCAGTATATGAGCGGCAGTATGTAGAGAGTGGCTGTGCTAGGCAGTGGTGAGTGCCGTATATGAGCGGCAGTATGTAGAGAGTTGCTGTGCCAGGCAGTGGTGTGTGCAGTATATGAGGGGCAGTATGTATAAGGTGGCTGTGCCAGGCAGTGGTGTGTGCAGTATATGAGGGGCAGTATGTATAAGGTGGCTGTGCCAGGCAGTGGTGTGTGCCGTATATGAGCGGCAGTATGTAGAGAGTGGCTGTGCCAGGCAGTGGTGTGTGCAGTATATGAGGGGCAGTATGTATAAGGTGGCTGTGCCAGGCAGTGGTGTGTGCCGTATATGAGCGGCAGTATGTAGAGAGTGGCTGTGCCAGGCAGTGGTGTGTGCAGTATATGAGGGGCAGTATGTAGAGAGTTGCTGTGCCAGGCAGTGGTGTGTGCAGTATATGAGGGGCAGTATGTAGAGGGTGGCTGTGCCAGGCAGTGGTGGGTGCAGTATATGAGGGGCAGTATGTAGAGGGTAGCTGTGCCAGGCAGTGGTGTGTGCAGTATATGAGCGGCAGTATGTAGAGGGTGGCTGTGCCAGGCAGTGGTGGATGCAGTATATGAGGGGCAGTATGTAGAGGGTGGCTGTACCAGGCAGTGGTGTGTGCAGTATATGAGCGGCAGTATGTAGAGAGTGGCTGTGCTAGGCAGTGGTGGGTGCCGTATATGAGCGGCAGTATGTAGAGAGTTGCTGTACCAGGCAGTGGTGTGTGCATTATATGAGCGTCAGTATGTAGAGGGTAGCTGTACCAGGCAGTGGTGTGTGCCGTATATGAGGGGCAGTATGTAGAGGGTGGCTGTACCAGGCAGTGGTGTGTGCAGTATATGAGGGGCAGTATGTAGAGGGTAGCTGTACCAGGCAGTGGTGTGTGCCGTATATGAGCGGCAGTATGTAGAGAGTTGCTGTGCCAGGCAGTGGTGGGTGCGGTATATGAGTGGCAGTATGTAGAGAGTTGCTGTGCCAGGCAGTGGTGGGTGCCGTATATGAGCGGCAGTATGTATAAGGTGGCTGTGCCAGGCAGTGGTGTGTGCAGTATATGAGCGGCAGTATGTAGAGAGTGGCTGTGCCAGGCAGTGGTGTGTGCCGTATATGAGGGGCAGTATGTATAAGGTGGCTGTGCCGTATATGAGCGGCAGTATGTAGAGAGTGGCTGTGCCAGGCAGTGGTGGGTGCCGTATATGAGCGGCAGTATGTGTAAGGTGGCTGTGCCAGACAGTGATACGTGTAGTATATGAGGGGCAGTATGTATAAGGTGGCTGTGCCAGGCTGTGGTGTGTGCCGTATATGAGCGGCAGTATGTATAAGGTGGCTGTGCCAGGCAGTGGTGTGTGCAGTATATGAGGGGCAGTATGTAGAGAGTTGCTGTGCCAGGCAGTGGTGTGTGCCGTATATGAGCGGCAGTATGTAGAGAGTTGCTGTGCCAGGCAGTGGTGTGTGCCGTATATGAGCGGCAGTATGTAGAGGGTAGCTGTGCCAGGCAGTGGTGTGTGCAGTATATGAGGGGCAGTATGTACAGGGTAACTGTGCCAGACAGTGGTGTGTGCCGTATATGAGCGGCAGTATGTAGAGAGTTGCTGTGCCAGGCAGTGGTGTGTGCCGTATATGAGCGGCAGTATGTAGAGGGTAGCTGTGCCAGGCAGTGGTGTGTGCAGTATATGAGGGGCAGTATGTACAGGGTAACTGTGCCAGGCAGTGGTGTGTGCCGTATATGAGCGGCAGTATGTAGAGAGTTGCTGTGCCAGGCAGTGGTGTGTGCAGTATATGAGGGGCAGTAAGTAGAGGGTGGCTGTGCCAGGCAGTGGTGGGTGCAGTATATGAGGGGCAGTATGTATAAGGTGGCTGTGCCAGGCAGTGGTGTGTGCAGTATATGAGGGGCAGTATGTATAAGGTGGCTGTGCCAGGCAGTGGTGTGTGCCGTATATGAGGGGCAGTATGTAGAGAGTTGCTGTGCCAGGCAGTGGTGGGTGCCGTATATGAGGGGCAGTATGTAGAGAGTTGCTGTGCCAGGCAGTGGTGTGTGCCGTATATGAGGGGCAGTATGTAGAGGGTGGCTGTACCAGGCAGTGGTGTGTGCCGTATATGAGCGGCAGTATGTAGAGAGTTGCTGTGCCAGGCAGTGGTGGGTGCAGTATATGAGCGGCAGTATGTAGAGAGTTGCTGTGCCAGGCAGTGGTGTGTGCTGTATATGAGGGGCAGTAAGTATAGGGTGGCTGTACCAGGCAGTGGTGTGTGCAGTATATGAGGGGCAGTATGTAGAGGGTAGCTGTACCAGGCAGTGGTGTGTGCCGTATATGAGCGGCAGTATGTAGAGAGTTGCTGTGCCAGGCAGTGGTGTGTGCCGTATATGAGGGGCAGTATGTAGAGGGTGGCTGTACCAGGCAGTGGTGTGTGCCGTATATGAGGGGCAGTATGTAGAGGGTAGCTGTACCAGGCAGTGGTGTGTGCCGTATATGAGCGGCAGTATGTAGAGAGTTGCTGTGCCAGGCAGTGGTGTGTGCAGTATATGAGCGGCAGTATGTATAAGGTGGCTGTGCCAGGCAGTGGTGTGTGCAGTATATGAGGGGCAGTATGTATAAGGTGGCTGTGCCAGGCAGTGGTGTGTGCCGTATATGAGGGGCAGTATGTAGAGAGTTGCTGTGCCAGGCAGTGGTGGGTGCCGTATATGAGGGGCAGTATGTAGAGAGTTGCTGTGCCAGGCAGTGGTGTGTGCCGTATATGAGGGGCAGTATGTAGAGGGTGGCTGTACCAGGCAGTGGTGTGTGCAGTATATGAGGGGCAGTATGTAGAGGGTAGCTGTACCAGGCAGTGGTGTGTGCCGTATATGAGCGGCAGTATGTAGAGAGTTGCTGTGCCAGGCAGTGGTGGGTGCCGTATATGAGCGGCAGTATGTATAAGGTGGCTGTGCCAGGCAGTGGTGTGTGCCGTATATGAGCGGCAGTATGTAGAGAGTGGCTGTGCCAGGCAGTGGTGGGTGCCGTATATGAGGGGCAGTATGTATAAGGTGGCTGTGCCAGGCAGTGGTGTGTGCCGTATATGAGCGGCAGTGTGTAGAGAGTGGCTGTGCCAGGCAGTGGTGGGTGCCGTATATGAGGGGCAGTATGTATAAGGTGGCTGTACCAGGCAGTGGTGTGTGCAGTATATGAGCGGCAGTATGTAGAGAGTTGCTGTGCCAGGCAATGGTGTGTGCAGTATATGAGGGGCAGTATGTATAAGGTGGCTGTGCCAGGCAGTGGTGTGTGCCGTATATGAGGGGCAGTATGTAGAGAGTTGCTGTGCCAGGCAGTGGTGGGTGCCGTATATGAGGGGCAGTATGTAGAGAGTTGCTGTGCCAGGCAGTGGTGTGTGCCGTATATGAGGGGCAGTATGTAGAGGGTGGCTGTACCAGGCAGTGGTGTGTGCCGTATATGAGCGGCAGTATGTATAAGGTGGCTGTGCCAGGCAGTGGTGGGTGCCGTATATGAGGGGCAGTATGTAGAGAGTTGCTGTGCCAGGCAGTGGTGTGTGCCGTATATGAGGGGCAGTATGTAGAGGGTGGCTGTACCAGGCAGTGGTGTGTGCCGTATATGAGCGGCAGTATGTATAAGGTGGCTGTGCCAGGCAGTGGTGTGTGCAGTATATGAGGGGCAGTATGTAGAGGGTGGCTGTGCCAGGCAGTGGTGGGTGCAGTATATGAGGGGCAGTATGTATAAGGTGGCTGTGCCAGGCAGTGGTGTGTGCAGTATATGAGGGGCAGTATGTAGATGGTAGCTGTGCCAGGCAGTGGTGGGTGCAGTATATGAGGGGCAGTATGTATAAGGTGGCTGTGCCAGGCAGTGGTGTGTGCAGTATATGAGGGGCAGTATGTAGATGGTAGCTGTGCCAGGCAGTGGTGTGTGCCGTATATGAGGGGCAGTATGTAGAGGGTAGCTGTGCCAGGCAGTGGTGTGTGCCGTATATGAGCGGCAGTATGTAGAGAGTTGCTGTGCCAGGCAGTGGTCGGTGCAGTATATGAGGGTCAGTATGTACAGGGTAGCTGTGTTGGGGGCAGTATATGGGGGGACTGTAAGTAGAGGGTACCTGTGTAAGGCAATGGAGAGATCTATGTGGGGCGCTTGACAGATGACATCTGTGGCAGCGGTGCCGTCCTAGGCTCCTGTACACCACACCTACAGTTTTCCAGATCCTTGATCGGTGAGGTCTGAACTGGTCTGAGCTGCCTGCAGCAGACACTGGAACCGGCCGGTCTAGAGACACACAACCTCTGTGTAATCAGCACATCAGGAAACTGCAGCATGTAGTCTCCCCGTACAATGCCTCCATGTGAATACTCTATATATAATTAGAATACTACACTGCCATACCCCCACACAGTGCACAACCCGTATATTGTGATGTACGTTCACACTTTTCTGTCCCTATGTAATGCACAACACTGAAAATGGCCTCTGTATAATGTACTGATGACCCTATATAATGCCCCACACTGTACACAGGAGGCTGATGAAATGTAGCACCATGCAAGATAATAAAGAATGTGTCCTCTGCAGGGACGGGTCACCCAGCCCTATACAAAGAGACTATGTCCTGACTGCATTCAAGAAACCATCTCGGAAGAAACCCCCGGTTTTCCCGTGGACCTTAAGTTCACAATTAAAACAGAAATTAAGGACTCATTAAAACACCTGGCTCACCAGCCTGACCAAAGAACTGAGACGGGTTTCCAGGGCCGCTGAGCGGAGATGGAAGAGAACACATTCTACTGAGCACTTCAGCGCATACAAGCAGTCCCTTACCAGCTTTAAGTCCACGCTCTCTGCCGCAAAGCAAACTTACTTCGCATCTCTCATATCCTCCCTGTCTCACAAGCCTAAACAGCTCTTCAACACTTTCAATTCTCTACTCCGTCCCACAGCACCTCTCCCCCTCCTCTCATTTCTGCCGAAGACTTTGCCTCCTTCTTTAAGCAGAAGATCGACACGATCACACAATACTTTGGCCCGCAGCCCCCAATGCCCCTCTTAGCCGCTCAGCCCTGTTCTGCAAAAGCCAGCCACCATGACAGAAGATCAGCTCTTCACCCTTCTGTCAAGATCACACCTCACCGCTTGTGCCCTCGACCCTCTCCCATCTCACCTCATCCCTAACTTGGCCACAGTCCTCATCCCTTCTCTATCACACCTTTTCAACCTTTCACTTACAAATGGTGTCTTTCCCTCATCCTTCAAACATGCCTCAATCACACCCATCCTCAAAAAGCCCTCCCTTGACCAATCCTCTGTGTCTAACTATCGCCCAATATCTCTTCTCCCTTATGCCTCAAAACTACTGGAACAGCATGTATATCTTGAACTGTCCTCCAACCTCTCCTCCTGTTCCCTCTTTGACCGGTTACAATCTGGCTTCCGACCGCATCACTCAACTGAAACTGCCCTAACTAAAGTCACTAATGACTTACTAACCGCCAAGAGCAAGCGACACTACTCTGTCCTCCTTCTCCTGGACCTGTCCTCTGCCTTTGACACTGTAGACCATTCCCTCCTGCTACAGACTCTCTCATCTCTTGGCATCACAGACCTGGCCCTATCCTGAATCTCATCATACCTAACAGACCGTACATTCACTGTCTCCCTCTCACACATCACCTCCTCACCTCGCCCCTGTCTGTCGGTGTGCCCCAAGGCTCTGTCCTAGGACCCCTACTATTCTCCATCTATACCTGCGGCTTGGGACAGCTCATAAAATCCCATGGTTTGCAGTATCACCTCTATGCCGATGACACGCAGATGTACCTATCTGGACCCGACCTCGCCTCCTTACTGACTGAAATCCCAAAATGTCTGTCTGCTATCTCAGCCTTCTTCTCTGCTCACTTTCTCAAACTGAACATGGACAAAACAGAATTCATCATCTTTCCCCCATCTCACTCTACCCCTCCACCAGACCTATCCATCAATGTCAACGGCTGCTCTCTTTCCCCAGTCCCGTACGCTCGGTGCCTTGGGGTGATCCTCGACTCTGCGCTCTCTTTCAAACCACATATCCAAGCCCTCGCCTCCTCCTGCCGCCTCAAACTCAAAAATATTTCCCGGATCCACTCATTCCTCAACCATGAAACCACAAAAACACTAGTGCATGCTCTTATCTCCCGCCTCGACTACTGCAACCTCCTACTCTCTGGCCTCCCCTCTAGCACTCTGGCTCCGCTCCAGTCCATCCTACACTCTGCTGCCCGACTAATCCACCTGTCTCCCCGCTATTCCCCAGCCTCCCCCCTATGCCAGGCCCTTCACTGGCTTCCTATCGCCCAGAAGCTCCAATTCAAAACCCTAACCATGACATACAAAGCCATCCACAACCTGTCTCCTCCATACATCTGTGACATGGTCTCTAGGTACCTACCCGCACGCAACCTTCGATCTTCTCAAGATCTCCTTCTCTACTCCCCCCTTATCTCTTCTTTCCACAACCGCATACAAGACTTCTCCCGTGCTTCCCCACACTCTGGAACTCTCTGCCGCAACACATCAGACTCTCACCATCAACGGAAACCTTCAAGAAGAACCTGAAGACCCACCTGTTCCGACAAGCCTACAGCCTGCAATGATCCTCGGTCTACTGAACCACAGCATGACCTGCTCTACCCTCTCCTACTGTATCCTCACCCATCCCTGTAGACTGTGAGCCCTCGCGGGCAGTGTCCCCTCTCCTTATGTACTTGTGTGTCCCTTGTCTTACACAAGTTTACAATACTTGTCTATATTTCCCCTTTTCACATGTAAAGCGCCATGGAATAAATGGCGCTATATAAATGCATAATAATCATAAAAACACCTAATGAAGCAGGGAAAAGGGGAAAAAGACCAAACCAGCAGTCATGTGATTCCGATAGTAGTGTTGGAGGATAAGGATAACTCAGGTTCATCGTCTGGCTCCCCATCATCTCCTGCCTCCTCTGAAAGTAACATGGGGGAGGGGTGGCCATACTGTCCTGCGGAGGACACAGACAAGTTAGTGAGAGCAATCAGGACAACTATGGGAACAGCAGATTCGAAGCCCCCTTGAACAGACCAGGACATCATGTTCAGGGGTTTGGAGCAGAACAAACGTTGCTCATTTTCAGTCAATGAGAGTATTAAGATGCTTATTGACAGGGAATAGAAAATACCTGAGAGGAACGGTTTGCTACCATCTTTATCAACAAGAAGATACCCATTTGACAAGGAGGAAGCGAGTATATGGGAGAAGACCCCTAAGAGTGATGTAGTAGCAAAGTCCTCTAAAAATACTACACTGTCCTTTGAAAATCTGGAATGGACAAAAAAAGTGGAGATTTATTTAAACAAGCAATTGCGGCAACCTGAGATCTATGATGGTTAGGTTGCAACAGATTGAGGACCAAACCAGGAGCAACACCCCAAGGGATAAGATCCTGGCAAATCTTCCACTATTTCAGGGAGCTGCTGCCTTCCTTGCTGATGTTTCGTCAGATTCAGTCAGGTTGGCAGCCAGGTCAGCGAATTTATCACATGCGGCCTGTAGAGCATTGTGGTTCCAGAGCTGGCCAGGGTATGCCCAATCTAAAGCCAAATTGTGCTCAATCTCATGCAAAAGATCTTTTTTGACCAAGCACTGGATTATAGTTTGGACAAGACTGTGGATAAGAAGAAAGGGTTTCCCAGTGTGTCCATTCTACAACATGAGTTCCTTTCATAAGAGAAAGTATAACCGGAACAAACTCTTCAGAGAACGGGGAAAGTGGAAGGCTAGGAAGTCAAGAAGCAGAGACATCATGTTCGGGGGACCTTCCTGTGAAACCAGAATACCCTCTAAGTGACAGGTTTAACCAGGTAGGAGGAAGGCTGTCCCACTTCTGGCCTGCCTGGTAGAAGATATCATCTAATACCTGGGTTCTGAACATAATAAAATCAGGGCTGAAGATAGAATTCAGGTCTACTTCCCGGCACACCTTCAGGATTTCCGCTCCCAGAACTCCTGGGGAGCATTAGCCCTGGAAGTCAAAGTACTAGGCTTACTACAAAAACAGGTTCTGGTGGAAGTGCCGCTCTAACAGCAGGAGAAGGGATTCTATTCTCCCCTGTTCCTGATTAGAAAACCCTGAAGAAAAAATACCTTCAGAACTATTGTCAATCTGAAGGGATTAAACAAATTTCTGCCAGCATTTTGCTCCGCCTTCATTTTGTGAAAGCCTGGAGGCTCCCACAGATACATTGCTGCGATGCGGTGGCATCTGGGAAAACGGCCACCGAGGGTGGAACATGCTCAGATTAAGATTCGAGATCTCATCGCCGAGATCTGAATCTGAGCATGCGCCGCCCTGACGGCCATTTTCCCGGAGGCCACCACATCATAGCATATTGGGATCTCAGGACGAGATTTCGTTGCCAAGATCTCAATCTGAGCATGTGCCGCCCCGACGGCCATTTTCCCGGAGGCCACAGCATCGTAGCAGATTGAGATCTTGGCAACGAGATCTCGTCCCGAGATCTCAATCTGAGCATGTGCCGCCCCCTGCTGCCATTTTCCTAGGGGCCACCGCATAGCAGCAATGGATCTGCAAGGGCCTCCGGGCTTTCACAAAATGCCGGCGGAGCCCCGCTGCACCACAGAGCACCACCACCGCACCTGTCGTAAAATACCAGCAGAACCCCCACCGCACCACCGCCAAACCTTTTGCAAAATACCGGTGGAACCCCAGAGCACCACCGCCGCACCAGAATGGGATGGGATTTACCGGAGGCCACCAGCACCAGCCTGGACCACTGAACAACCCCAGTGACCACACTCCCCTGTGACCACTCCTCCACCTGTGCCGATCCTCCCTCTGGTAAGCTGAATTCGGACTGTAAGACGGACCCCCATTTGACACATTATTTTTTTTTCCTATTTTTCTTCTGAAAACTTGGGGTGTGTCTTATGGTCCATGTGTCTTATGGTCCGGTGTGTCTTATAGTCCAAAAAATACGGTATTTGATCCCCTACCAACCATTAAGAGTTCTGGCTCCTACAGACAAGTTAGATGCTCCTAATCAACTCATTGTAAGACAGCTATCTTTAATGCATGCATAGTTACCTTTATAAAAGACTTCTTTCCACAGACTCAATTAATCAGTCAGACTCTAACCTCACCAACATGGGCAAGACCAAAGAGCTTTCCAAGGATGTCAGGGACATGATCATAGACCTGCACAAAGCTGGAATGGGCTACAAAACCATAAGTAAGATGCTGGGTGAGAAGAAGACAACTGTTGGTGCAATAGTAAGAAAATGGAAGAAATACAAAATGACTGTCAATAGATATTGATCTGGGGTACCATGCAAAATCTCACCTCATGGGGTATCGTTGATCATGAGGAAAGTGAGAAATCAGCCTGAAACTACATGAGGGGAACTTGTTAATGATCTCAAGGCCGCTGGGACCACAGGTTTACAATCCTGCAGTGCCCGCAAGATTCCCCTGCTCAGGAAGGCACGTGGGCAGGCCGGTCTGAAGTTTGCCAATGAACACCTGGATGATTCTGTGTGATTGGGAGAAGGTGCTGTGGTCAGATGAGACAAAAATTGAGCTCTTTGGCATTAACTCAACTTGCCGTGTTTGGAGGAAGAGAAATGCTGCCTATGACCCAAAGAACACCATCCCTGCTGTCAAGCATGGAGGTGGAAACATGTTTTGGGCGTGCTTCTCTGCTAAGGGCACAGGACTACTTCACCGCATCAGTGGGAGAATGGATGATACCATGTACTGTAAAATCCTGAGTGACAATCTCCTTCCCTCCCCCAGGACATAAAAAATGGGTCGTTGCTAGGTCTTCCAGCAAGACAATGGCCCAAAACAAACAGCCAAGGCAGCAAAGGAGTGGTTCAGAAAGTAGCACATTAAGGTCATAGAGTGGCCTAGCCAGTCTTCAGACCTTAATCCCATAGAAAACTTATGGAGGGAGTTGAAGCTCCGAGTGGCCAAGCGACAGCCTCAAAATCTTAATGATTTAGAGATGATCTGCAAAGAGGAGTGGACCAAAATTGCTCATGACACGTGCGCAAACCTCATCGTCCACTACAACACACGTCTGACTGCTGTGCTTGCCAACAGAGGTTTTGCCACCAAGTATTAAGTATTTGCTCCCTCTGGCAAACAAGACTTATTTCTCACTGCAAAATGCAAACACAGTGTATAAATTATATAAATGTGATTTTCTGGATTTTTTTTTTCTCTCAATGTTAAAATTAACCTACCCTTAAAAACATGAACAGTCTATAATTTTGTCAGTGGGCAAACGTACAAAATCAGCAAGGGATCAAATAATTATTTCCTTCACTGTAACAGCACCACCAGAGAGAGGGTATGCGCCCATCAAGGACAGGAAACCTACTGAATAAAAGGGGCGGTACCTCTCCTCCGCATCAGTTGGGTTTCACAGCATAAGAGGACCTCCAGACAGACAGTAACTAGAGATGAGTGGACACCTGGATGTTCGGGTCCAGCGGGTTCGACCAAACAGTTCCAAAAAGTTTGGGTTCAGGTACCAGAAAAGTACCTGGACCTGGATCCCATTCACTTGAATGGGGGTCCCGAACATCCAGTGTTATGTGCATGACAGCGCGGCAAACACCGCTTCTGAGTGGCTTTGAAATCCTCACTGCTGGTCAGAGAGCCGCGGTTCCCACGCTGTCAAAAGACAGTATGAATGCAGCTGTGATCAGGGTATAAAGTTTTACCTCCACTCACTGGTGTCAGCTGATCGGACTACCGCTCCCATCACTCAAGGCATGCTGCCACTAATAACAGTGAGAGCAAGAACGGCTAATGAGAGTATTCATCAGCTGGCTACTGCGCTGCAGATAAATAATTAAAAAAAAAAAATGGAGTGGGTTCCCCTGTATTCTTGATAACCAGCCAGGCAAAACTCACAGCTGGGGGCTGCAACCCTCAGCTGCTAGCTTCAGCAAGGCTGGTTATCAAGAATAAAGGCTCCCCATTCCATATTTTTTAAATAAAATAATTTAAAAAAACGGCATGTCCTCCCCACTTTTTGACAACCAGCCTTGCTAAAGCAGACAGCTGGGGGTTGGTATTCTCAGGCTGGCAAAGAGCCATAGATATTGTCCCCCCAGCCTAAAAATAGCCATCCACAGCTGCCCAGAAAAGGCACATCTATTAGATGTGCCAATTCTAGCACTTTGCGTGGCTCTTCCCACTTGCACTGTAGTGGTGGCAAGTGGGGTTCGTATTTGTGGGATTGATGTCACCTTTGTATTGCCTGTTGACATCAAGCCGATGGCTTAGCAATGGAGAGTCGTCTACACTATCCTTTACTAATCCTACTAGAACTACAAAAACGTCCAAAAACATATCAAATATAAAGAAGACCTTCAGGTCAAAAAAGGACATTGATTCCCATTGCAATCAGAAAATCGGGTGTGCTAGAAATGCATACAGCCTAGAAAGTGGATACAAGGTATCCAAACACACTACTGAAGAAAGATCTATTAAAAAAAGCAAACCTTATTCAAAGAAATATATAGTACAAAAGATAAAATATCATGAATCACAGGTAATATGAAACACGCACGAGATAAACAAGAGAGAAAATTACTCCAGTAAGATAACAGTGGTAAAGTGGCGTAGTAACAGGCTATAGGTAAGTGTCTAACAAGTCTACCATATGGACCTATCGTGAGGCACAAAGAAGTGCCAAGATGAGTAGCAAAGTGCACACAGTGCAAAAGTATTGAAACCATACAGGACTGCCATCTTCTTAATGGATTCAAAACCTTCCCATATTGCAGTAAAACGCCCGTCCATGCTAGTTTCTCCCAGTTTCGGTTAATGGGTGGAATTGGTGCAGGACAGGCCCATGACACCACAGCTCACTCCAGTACCGGACTAGAGTAAGATTTCAGTGAGGTGCATGGAGGAGCATGCCACTGAGATTCATGAAGAGGCGAGCACCTCCCCATAAGTCAGAGTCCGACTCCAGCATGCCCCTCTTCAACTCCAATGAGAACAATGCCAATCTTGGTGAATCTGGCCCTGAGCATAGTACTAGCTCACCTCCTGACTGTAGTAAATGAGGGTGGAGTCTAATCCATGTGTTTCAGGTCTCCTCCCCCTCTGGGCATGTGCAGCAGAAGGGGGAGGATGAAGTTTAGGATCACTGTGCGGCGTCATTTTGTTGGTGACAGCAATGTGATACCAACATGTGGAAAGTGTCACCGAGGACTGTTAGCAGCGCTGATTCTAGCTTTCCTAATGAGGCGAACATTGAGCTGCTGCCCTTTCCTGGAGTGCAATATCCGTAAGCAGTGAATACACACAATTTCTACATTTTTTGTTTGTTTCTGGCCCTCGTTGTATGGAAAAAGTGACCTGGTAATTGATTCTCCAGGTCAATGTGATTCCCACGATGCCAAGCTTATGTAAATCTTTTTTTTTTTCTTTATTCTGCCACAGTCAACTTTTGTTTTTGGTTTTTTTTGCATTTTCATTTTTTCTTCCCTTAGTACCAGGAGCCATAACGCTTTATTTTTCTGTCCACATATGAGGATTGGATTTTTGCAGGACGCGTTGGACTTTGAAATGACCGTATTCACTTTACTGCCTAGTATGCTGAAAAAAGGAGAAAAATTCCAAGTGCAGTGAAAAACACATTTCTGACATTTTGTGGGAACGGTTTTTAGGGCGCACACTGTGTGATGAAAATTACCTTGGCAATATGATTCTCCTCACCAGTACGATTAAGGACATATAACACTTGGCCACTTTTTTGTTATTTAAAAAAAAAAAATTGGAAATTTTGTAAAATTTTAAAAAAAAAAAATTTTTTTGAGTGGACCTCCATTTTGAGACCTGTAATTTCAGTCTGACATTGTACTGCTAATCCCAGGCAAAAATCACTTGTGCTAAATGGGAGGAATGCATGTCAGAAAAAAGGACCGATCATGCATGGAGCGCACCTCCACAATCATACATAGATCGAACGCTGCTGCTATATAGATCTATAGACTTGTGACTGACCCTGAGGTTCTTGGTGCAACATTCTGATCAGACTTGTGAGGTCCTTGCTCTTTTTTTTAGTGTGTTGCATGCTCTGTCCCATTTCATGGACCAGCACTCCTCCCGTTTGGCACAGGAGACTGCAGAGGGGTCCGGCCTGTTTTTGCTCTCACTGGAGAGCTTGAGGATGGTGAGTCACAGTGCTCCTTTCATTTGGTGTTGGTGCTGTGTGGCTGCCATTGTTGCTGTGCTGGTGGGTCGGTGCAGCCTGGAGTCATGGGGACTCTGTCTTGTAGCATGGGTGCTCCGAGTCACCAGACCGCCCACCCTGCTGGTGCATTGTTGCTGTGACGGTAGTTCGCGCAACGCCGCTCCTTTGAGGTGATAGAAGTCAGGACCCAGTGAGAGGTTCACAGTGACGCGACTTCATACAGTCTGATCCGAATGTTACACTAAGAACCTCTTGGTCAGTTATTGGTTTTTGCTCAGCGGGATTAGATCAGTGTATGATCTTTGGAGGTGCGGTCCATGTTCTCTTTTTTTTCAACTGTGTCTTGCTTCCATCTATAAGGTAGAAAGCTATAGGATCTTATTTGGGTAAAATGTGGGGATTGTGGGCAGTGGTGCTCACCTGGAAGGGTTGTGAGATCACAACCACTAAAGAACCTCAAGGCTGATTCAGGCCCACGGCTTGGAGAAAATCAGAAAATAGAGTGAGTGGGTAAAATCTGCACTGCCGGTGAATGATGATGGCCAAGGAGACAGACATCTAGGAATGTTATTAATCTCCACATTTCGAAGTGTCACACTTCTTCATTAGGACAAACCAGTGTTTGCACCACCATCTCCTCCTGAAGAGAAGGTGAGGGCTGCGGCTACTGCCCACTCCCTCGTCATCATTCATACACCCGACAGCTGGGGGAGTGATGTCAGCGCTGATGGGAGCAGGACTCTCATGACGTAACAGCCTCACATGAGTCCCGGGAACGCAAGTGCTGACATCACTGGAATGGCGCCTGCACTGGAGGTGAGTATAGGCGTTTGTATTTTAACGAGGGCAAACATTCACATTAAGAATCCGTAATCCTTGTAGTGGACAACCCCTTTAACTGCTAGAACCCCAATCAATCAGTAAGCAATCCCAGATGTGGAACTGAGCAGATCCACGTCGGTGCATTCTGGCTGGCGCCAGGAGCGGCACAAATCTCTTGCACTGCATGGTTTCCCAACACAGCATGTGAGTCGCGCGGTGAGACATCATCTGCTCGTTGTGCAGCGCACAGTGACATCTTGCCAGTCTGGCCAATCATGAGATGAGACTCATGATGACCAAATTACCGGCACATGATTTAAGTGCAAATTAAAAGCTATGTTCTCGCGCAGTGATTTTTGCTGTTTTTTTATTTTTCAGCCGTCACCTGCTCTTTCAGCGATGAGGAAAAACTTCCTCAATTACAGACATTTTTTAATAAGGTTGGCCGCGACTTTGTCAGAGATTTTCATTTTGGCCCTCTATGTATTTGCATTTGACATCACTGGTCTATGGAAAAAATGGAAGCCTGCTCTCGGTACTTTGCTGGGAAACTTTGGGTCCTGGCATCATGAGGATGTGGCACCTTCCTATACATTGTACAGTCCCTTCATGGCTGCAGATTCTCGAATGGCTGCGCCTCTTTCTGAAGGATAATGTTCAGTCGGGAATGTTTGGAGAATCAAGGAGAAAATCTGTAGATACAGCCAACAGCACACAGATTGCTCAGTAGGATGCACGCTCCAAAAGTCCCAGGACCCAGTAGGACCAGAAGCTCAAACATATACAAAGAAGGAACAGCATCCAATCCGGGTGAAAAAAACTCCAAGGATTCTTTATTCTGCCATCCGTACATCAGTACAACGTTTCGATCATAACATGGTCTTTTTCAAGTATGAAACGTTGTACTGATGGCAGAATAAAGAATCCCTGGCGTTTTTTTCACCCAGATTGGATGCTGTTCCTTCTTTGTATTTGTTCAAGGAGAAAATCTGTCTTCAAATTCCGAGATCTCAATGCGATCGCTAATCGAAAAGCAAGTCTGCCTTCAGGTCACAGAAGGAAATGCTCAAAACTGAAGGATTGTCTGGGAAAGAAAATGAAGTAAACATTTGAAGATGAACACACAGGCCCCTTATTAATGGACGTTCATCTGATCCGTGTGCAATCAGTGATTATTATGGCCAGTGCCACATTAGATGGCCCAGAACCTGTCCTGACCTTACAGCAGGCCGGATTGTGTCAGGACCAGCGTCGTCCTCTTCCTCCTCAGGAGATCTGTCCACAAGGAGGTGAATGGCCAATAACCTGCCTGGTCAAGGCCAGTAAATAGGACCTGGCCGAACTCAGGCGTCTGATATTCTGGCTGGTGTCTGCTGTGGATTGCTTTACCTGCAGTCTTTTAGAAGATGGGAGAACATTACATGTTGAACGTCCAAGTCCTATTCACATGTCTATCCCTTTCGGCATGTCTTTTACTTTGTTTCTGTTTATATTCCTTGTTTTCTGGCGCTGTGAGGTGAAGGACCAATGTTCTGCAAAGGATCTGAGTAGTGAAATCTCTTCACCTGGCATTATTCTACGGTGCATGGTGTGATAAAACACTCCGGGATCGCCTTTGCTGGGGTCAAAGGTCACATGCGTTCAGCGGGAAACTCAGGCGCAGAGCTGGGAGTCGGGTATAACTGACACTGGGTCAGGTTTATTAAAGGTCAAAGCAATGCAAAAAGAAATAAAACATAAAACAAATCCTTGCCTGTCCGGCACTAACTAAACAATGGACAGCCTAACTACCAACTGGCGGGCTTCTCCCGTCCAGCCAAACCACAGTTGCAGTGGGCACTGCTTCCACTCACGTGTGTCTCTCACACAGACAGGCTCTCTGTGTTCCCAGGCTGAGACACTCACACAACCACCTGGCATCCTTTTATATCCACCTCCCATTATTCATTAGCAAGCAGGTACGATACTGACCAGACTAGGCCACATAGGAAAGGAATCTGGGCGAGATATACCTGCCCTCATCCACTATTCCCACATGATTCTCACATAATAATAATAATAAATAATAATAATAATCTTTATTTATAATAATAATCTTTATTTATATAGCGCCAACATATTCCGCAGCGCTTTACAGTTGAACAGTTTCAAACACAACAGTCATAAGTAACAACGTTAACAATACAATAATTAAAGCGAAATATCCCCCCCCCTCTGCTCAGACCACTCCAGTCGAGCAATGACACCCGCCAAACAGTGCACTCGGGACAGGGCATCTGCATTTCCCATCTGTACGCCTGGGCGGTGCTCCACCGTAAAAGTGTAGGCCTGCAGGGCAAGGAACCACCGGGTCACCCGGCTATTCCGTTCCTTGTTCAAGTGCATCCACTTGAGAGGGGCATGGTCAGTGATCAGCCTGAACTTTCGGCCCACCAGGTAATATTTGAGGGCCTCTAGAGCCCACTTAATGGCGAGGCACTCTTTTTCTACGACTGCATACCTTTGCTCGTGTTTATTCAGCTTCCTGCTGAGATAGAGGACTGGGTGTTCCACTCCGTCCCTCACTTGTGAGAGTACGGCCCCGATACCGGTATCAGAGGCATCCGTTTGTACCACAAACTCGCTGCGGAAGTCCGGAGTCACCAGTACGGGCTGAGAGCAAAGTGCCCGTTTTAGGCTATGGAAGGCTTCTTCAGCCGCTAAACTCCATTTAATCATGACGGAGTCTTTCCCTTTTGTAAGATCCGTCAGGGGGGTAGCGATGGCTGCAAAATTGGGTAAGAACCGGCGATAATAGCCGGCGATCCCCAGGAAGGCTTGCACCTGCTTGTTGACAGGTTGTGGCCAGTCCTGAACCGCCTGAATCTTATCAACCTGGGGTTTAACAACACCCCTCCCAATTACATACCCCAAATACCGGGCTTCTTCTAGCCTGATGTGACATTTCTTGGGGTTTGCGGTTAGACCTGCCTCCCACAGGTCGTCAATCACAGCTTGTACTTTCTGGAGATGAGTCTCCCAGTCCAAGCTGTAAATGACAATGTCGTCCAAATAGGCCAAAGCGTACCGCCTATGTGGCCTCAGGACTCGATCCATCAGTCTCTGGAAGGTCGCCGGTGCTCCGTGCAGTCCAAACGGCATATACACATACTGAAATAGACCTTCCGGCGTAGCAAATGCCGTCTTTTCTCTGGCAGCCTCCGCCAGAGGGATCTGCCAATACCCCTTTGTTAGGTCTAGGGTCGTAATATACCGGGCTTTTCCTAACCGATCTATTAACTCGTCGACCCGGGGCATAGGGTACGCATCAAATTTTGAGACCGCATTCAGTTTCCTGAAGTCATTGCAGAACCGGATGGTGCCGTCCGGTTTAGGAATTAGCACAATCGGGCTGGACCAAGCACTGTGCGATTCCTCAATGACACCTAACTCTAACATTGCCTTCACTTCTCGGGAAACTGCTTCACGGCGCGCTTCCGGGATTCGGTAGGGCTTTACGTGAACTGTGACACCAGGTTCCGTTACGATGTCATGTTTCATTAGCGTAGTCTGCCCGAGTTTTTCTGAGAAAAACTTTTGGTTGTGAAGTAGAAACTGCCTGACCTCAGTCTTTTGCCGCTCCGAGAGAGTCTCTGCAACCCGTACCTCCGGTACGGTATGCGAGCAGACAGGACGGGCCAGCTCCGCTGACAAGGCAGACCGATCCTTCCAGGGCTTTATCAGATTTACATGATAAATCTGTTCAGGTTTCCGTTTACCTGCCTGGTATACTTTGTAGTTTACTTCACCAACTCTTTCCTTAATCTCAAAGGGGCCCTGCCACTTTGCCAGGAACTTACTGTCCACCGTGGGGACCAGGATCAACACCCTATCTCCGGGTGCAAACGTACGGATCTTGGCGCCCCTATCATAGATTCTTTTTTGGGCTCCTTAAGCCTGTATCATGTGTTCTTTGACGATAGGCATAACAGCCGCAATACGGTCCTGCATTTGTGTGACGTGATCTATCACTGTTTTAAACGGTGTGACCTGACCCTCCCAGGTTTCTTTTGCAACGTCTAACACTCCGCGAGGACGTCGGGCGTACAATAACTCGAAAGGCGAGAATCCCGTGGAAGACTGGGGTACTTCCCTGATGGCAAAAAGCAAATACGGAAGTAAATAGTCCCAGTTCTTCCCATCCTTGTCTATCGCCTTTCTCAGCATCTGCTTCAGAGTTTTATTGAACCGTTCGACCAACCCGTCTGTTTGAGGGTGATACACGGATGTGCGTAACGGTTCGATTTGTAACAATCGGCAGAGCTCCTTCATTACCCTGGACATAAAGGGGGTCCCCTGGTCGGTGAGTATCTGTTTTGGTATACCGACCCGACTAAACACATGCACCAGTTCCTTGGCAATCGTCTTGGTGGCCGTGTTACGCAAAAGGATGGCCTCCGGGTAACGAGTGGCATAATCCAAGATGACCAGGATATGTTGGTGTCCACGTGCAGACCGTGGAAGGGGCCCAACTAAATCCATCCCAATCCTCTCAAAAGGGACTTCAATAATAGGTAGGGGTACCAAAGGGCTACAGAACCGGGGCTTAGGTGCAGAGGCTTGGCAGTCAGGACAAGACTCACAATATACACGAATATCGTGATGCATGCCTGGCCAAACAAAACAGTGTAATATCCTTTCGGTGGTTTTCTGGACTCCCAGGTGACCTCCCATCATATGTCCGTGGGCCAGGTCCAGCACCTGCCGCTGGTAGGGTTTTGGCACGACTAATAGTTGCACCGTATCTTCCCCCTTTTTCTCTATCTGATAGAGTAAATCATTCTCCAGAACCATGTAAGGATATGCCAGCCTAGAGCCAGGTTCTACGGGTACCCCATTTATCACTTTTACATTTGTCCTAGCCTGAGAAAGGGTAGGATCCTTTATTTGCTCGCTTTGGAAGTCATCTTTCTGAACTTCTAAATCCGGCAAACGGGGAGGTGGACGGCTGTCGGCCTCCTCCTCTTCCCCGGTCTCCTCCGTATCACCCGCCATGACTGAAAACGGGAACTGCAGGTCATTTCCCGCAGACTCTTCCCCCGAGTCTTCAGGGGAGATATCTTCCATGGGTTCGAGACCCCCACGTGCCATGGGAGAAGAATCATGTACACTATTACCCGAGGGCATCAACTGATTCTCCCACAATTGCCAGAAGTGGGGAAAATCCCGGCCCAGGATAACATCATGCAATAACGCCGGGACGAGTCCCACTTTATGTTGCACAGACCCATAGGAAGTAGTAATGCATATGACCGTGGTGAGGTACGAACAGGTGTCTCCATGCACACACGTTACAGAAAATTTGTCTGATGGTCCAGTCGGGGCTGACACCAGACTGGCCTTCACCAGAGTCACCACACTTCCCGAGTCTAACAATGCCACCACATTTTTGCCATCAACAGTTAAATCACACAAGTGTTTTTCCACATCCTTTTGACCGGCATTCACACTCACTACCCGTGCAACCATAGACATGCGGTTTTTAGAGTCTGTGACGTCGCATTGCATGGGTTCAGTAGTGACCGGACAGTTCGCAGCAATATGTCCCATCTCTTGGCAGCGGAAACACCTAACGGGCCCCTTGCTTAGACCATAGTTCGTTACTCTCGGCCTCGCAGTGCGGGCAGTCCCGTTTTCCTCCCCCACTGTCTTAGGGATTTTTCCATCTCCCCTACTCCCTGGAACAGTCTTACCGGTTCCACGTGGAGATGATGAAGAACGAGGTGGGGTAGCGTCGTCTCGGAGTCCTTGGAGTAACGTTCAACCAGATCCACCAGTTGATCTGCCGTCGTAGGATTTCCATGGCTTACCCACTTCCTCAGGGCTGGCGGTAGAGCTCTCAGGTACTTGTCCATGACGACTCTCTGGATTATCTCTGGCGCTGTCAACACCTCAGGTTGTAGCCACTTCTTCGTCACGTGGATCAGGTCGAACATCTGTGACCGCGGTGGTTTATCCGGCTGATAAGTCCATTGATGCACTCTCTGTGCACGGACAGCGGTCGTCACTCCCAGCCGGGCCAAGATCTCGGCTTTCAATTTGTCAAAGTCCTGCGCAGCTTCAGGTTCTAAGTCATAATAAGCCTTTTGGGCCTCACCGGAAAGAAACGGGGCAATCAGGCCAGCCCATCGTGCCTTCGGCCATTTTTCTCGCACCGCCGTCCGTTCAAACGTGGTCAGGTATGCCTCGACGTCATCTTCGGTCGTCATCTTCTGCCAGTACCGACTCACGTGAATCACTCTCGACTCTGCTTCCAGGTTAACCTCAGGTAAGCTTGCCAGGCGCTGCGGCACCTGCTGGAGAAGCGAACGATCGGTAGCTGTCATGTCCACCAACTCCTTCAGCTGGGCCATCATCACCCGATTAGCTTCTTGCTGGACGGCGGTGGACTGTACCAGCGCTTTCACCACGTCCTCCATGCTCATGCTTGCAACGTGATACCCGCGTTCTCCACCACAATGTGATAAAACACTCTGGGATCGCCTTTGCTGGGGTCAAAGGTCACTTGCGTTCAGCGGGAAACTCAGGCGCAGAGCTGGGATTCGGGTATAACTGACACTGGGTCAGGTTTATTAACGGTGAAAGCAATGCATAAAGGAAATAAAACATAAAACAAATCCTTGCCTGTCCGGCACTAACTAAACAATGGACAACCTAACTATCAACTGGTGGGCTTCTCCCGTCCAGCCAAACCACAGTTGCAGTGGGCACTGCTTCCACTCACGTGTGTCTCTCACACAGACAGGCTCTCTGTGTTCCCAGGCTGAGACACTCACACAACCACCTGGCATCCTTTTATATCCACCTCCCATTATTCATTAGTAACCAGGTGCGATACTGACCAGACTAGGCTACATAGGAAAGGAATCTGGGCGAGATATACCTGCCCTCATCCACTATTCCCACATGATTCTCACAATGGGCACTTTCAAGGATGATGAGCGATTGCTCCTGTGCATATGGGATTATGACACTGGTATAAGGACAGTGCCTAATAAATAGGAGTTATGGTGTCAGATGATCCAATCGGCCGGATTGCTGCAGCATTGGGACTGTTCCCAGGAAACTGCTGGGGTTTCCGCACGCTCCTTGTCCTCACATTACTGAGCTCAGCAGACACAGGCCCCATGGGTGCCTAATTGCCTTTACATCAGCGGAAGCCAATGCTGTGGTGTTCCCTGCCAAACATAGAGCGACTGCGGGAAATTACTGGAAGATTCACTGATTCTGCAATAAGAAGTCAGACTCAGCAGTGACTGCAGCAAAGCGAGAGAAGTGGCCAACAATGCAGCAATGCAGAGGAAAGGAGCATGGACAGCAAAAATGTACAGAGAGGGGAGAGAGGAGCAGCAATAACGAAAAAGAGGGGAAGCAGGAATGTGCAAAGAGAAGTCGGAGAGTGGAGATATATAGACTAAGGGCAAGGAGAGCAGCAATATAGAGAAAGGAGAAAGGAGAGAGAGAAGCCACGATAATGGAAAAAAGGGGACACAAGAATGTCCAAAGAAGGCAGAGAGTGGAGATATATAGACTAAGGGCAAGGAGAGCAGCAATATAGAGAAAGGAGAGGTGCAGCAATAATGAAAGAGGGGAAGCAGGAATGTGCAAAGAGAAGTCGGAGAGTGGAGATATATAGACTAAGGCCGGGGTCACACTAGCGAGGAATACGGACGAGTGAGAGGGGTTAAAAGCACGCATTACACACGGACCAATGATTCTCTATGGGGCAGCTCCCATCAGCCATATATTTCTCATCCGTATTCTACGCTCCGTGCCAATCGCAGCATGCTGGGACTGTCAGCGTATTACGCCCGTAGTACGCCAATGCAAGTCTATGGGTGCGCTAAAAATACGGATTACACACGGAACACACGTGACCTGCGAGAAATACGCACCCGGTTTAGAAAAGCCGGCAATTCAGTGCGCGATACAGTAAACTCACACTGACAGGTTTAATAAAGAAAGAATAGATATAGACACATAGAATACATATATATATACATACGTGTCATTGTGACAAACATATATATATATTTATATTTCACAGAGTTCTTCATAGCAGAATAGCCGTTAATTAAATTGCCGGCTTCTATCAAATCCTTCCCCAACCCGACATGAAATGACACATGGTTTACATTCAATAAATCATTTCATTTCATGTTTTTTTATATGTCCCTAATAATTAGATGAGGGTTTGTGTGCAAAATTTGGGAGTTGTAGTTGTTATTTAAAGGGGTTAATTCGTTTATAAAAAAAATGCGTGGGCTTCCCTTTGCCCTATATTGGTGGCGAGTGGGTTAATCTAACAAAGGGTTAATGTCACCATTCGATTGTAAGGTGACATTAACCCTTTGTTAGATTAACCCACTCGCCACCGCTACAGGGCAATGGGAAGCCCACGCATTTCTTATAAACGAATTAACCCCTTTAAATAACAACTACAACTCCCAAATTTTGCACACAAACCCTCATCTAATTATTAGGGACATATAAAAAAAACATGAAATGATTTACTGAATGTAAACAATGTGTCATTTCATGTCGGGTTGGGGAGAGATTTGATAGAAGCCGGCAATTTAATTAACAGCTATTCTGCTATGAAGATCTCTGTGAAATATAAATATATATTTATATATGTTTATCTCAATGACTTGTGTGTGTATATATATATATGCATTCTATGTGTCTATATCTATTATTTCGCTTCTGTTATAAACCCTGTCATAGGGCTCCATTATATGTCCATTTTGCAAGGCGGCGAGAAAATCTCACCATACGGATTACATACGGATGCTGACATGCGCAAAATACACGACCGCACCTGGCTTACGGATGACATACGGAGCACTATGTAGGGGACATTCATCCGTATTACGCCTGTAAACTACGGACCGTATTTTGCGCTGGGTAGTGTGACCCCGGCCTCATGTCAAGGACAGCAGCAATATAGAGAGAGGAGAGGTGCAGCAATAATGAAAACGAGGGGAAGCAGGAATGTGCAAAGAGAAGTCGGAGAGTAGGGATATATAGACTAAGGGCAAGGAGAGCAGCAATGAATAGAGAATACAAAGAGCAGTGATGAATAGAAAGGGGACTGAAATCAGCACGGTATAAAGAGAGTAACAATGTGGAAAGAGGACAGACAGTAGAAATGTAGACAGAGGTCGGAGAGCAAAACGTGGAAAGAGGATCAAGAGAGCTGAAATGTAAAAAAAAAAAAAAAAGTACAAACAGTAGAAATGTAGAGAGGACAGAGAGATTGGAAATATAAGGAGAGTAGCAATGTGGAGGGGAAAGCAGATGGTAAAGAGAAGTAGCCAACAATCCTGCAAGTGCGAGGAGAGGCGATGTTCTGAGAGAAGACACCGACAATGTATGGGACATAGAGTGGTTGCACAGTAAAGTGCAGATCGCAGAATTTCCTGGAGCACATTATGGCTGTAAGGAACAGTATTTACAGTGCCGGAAATAAGTATTTGATCCCTTGCTGATTTTGTAAGTTTGCCAACTGAAAAAGACATGAACAGTCTATAATTTTAAGGGTCAGTTAATTTTAACATTGATAGAATATCAAAAATAAAATCCAGAAAATCACATTGTATAAATTATATACATTCATTTGCATTTTAAGTGTAAGCCTCTTTTTTTTTTGACCAAGGACACCCCCTCCTCCATCAACTTAGCGTCTCCCAGCAGCTGGCACAAAGACACCATATTGTTGCTGTGGACAGAGACGACCCCTGATCCACATAGCTCTGGATGGACCAGAACTGACAAGCTATTTGCATTTTGCAGTGAGAAATAAGTATTTGATTCTTCTGGCAAACAAGATTTAATACTTGGTGGCAAAACCCTTGTTGGCAAGCCCAGCAGTCAGACGTGTGTTGTAGTTGATGATGGGGATTGCGCACATGTCAGGAGGAATTTTGCTCTGCTCCTCTTTGCAGATCATCTCTAAATCATTAAGATTTTGAGGCTGTCGCTTGGCAACTCGGAGCTTCAACTCCCTTCATAAGTTTTCTATGGTATTAAGGTCGGGAGACTGGCTAGGCCACTCCATGACCTTAATGTACTTCTTTTTGAGACACTCCTTTGTTGCCTTGGCTGTATGGTTTGGGTCATTGTCTTGCTGGAAGACCCAGCCACGACCCATTTTTAATGTTCTGGAAGAGAGAAGGAGGTTGTCACTCAGGATTTTACGGTACAAGGCTCCATCCATTCTCACATTGATGCAGTGAAGTAGTCCTGTGCCCTTAGCAGAGAAACACCGCCAAAACATAATGTTTCCACCTCCATGCTTGACAGTGGGGATGGTGTTCTTTGGGTCATAGGCAGAAATTCTCTTAGTAAACTAGTAGCAAAGCCACAAAAGAGGACTGAAAATCCTCCAAAAATTCAAAAATACAGCAGAAAAAGGGGCAGCACCGTTTACCTGCCCAGGTCTCTGAACAAATGCACTACAGGATGCAGCCAGCCCATATAGCAAAGAAGTTGGCAACACAGGTGCAAAATACTAAATAGACAGCCACTCACCACCTACCAATGCATTTCTCTTCCTCCAAACACGGCGAGTTGAGTTAATGCCAAAGAGCTCAATTTTTGTCTCATCTGACCACAGCACCTTCTCCAAATAACTCACAGAATCATCCAGGTGTTCATTGGCAAACTTCAGACAGGCTGCACATGTGCCTTCTTGAGCAGTGGACCTTGCAGGCACTGCAGGATTTTAAACCTTTACGGCGTAATGTGTTACCAATGGTTTTCTTGGTGATTGTTTTCCCAGCTGCCTTGAGATCAGTAACAAGTTCCCCCCGTGTAGTTTTAGGCTGATCTCTCACCTTCCTCATGATCAAGGATACCCCACGAGGTGAGATTTTGCATGGTGCCCCAGATCGATGTGGATTGACAGTCATTTTGTATTTCTTCCATTTTCTTACTATTGCACCAACAGTTGTCTTCTCACCCAGCATCTTACTTATGGTTTTGTAGCCCATTCCAGCTTTGTGTAGGTCTATGATTTTGTCCCTGACATCCTTATAAAGCTCTTTGGTCTTGCCCATGTTGTAGAGGGTACAGTCTGAGTCTGTGGGCAGGAGTCTTTTATAAAGGTGACTATGTAAGACAGCTGTCTTTAATGCTGGTAACGAGTTGATTAGGAAGGTCTAACTGGTATGCAAAAGCCAGAGCTCTTAAAGGGTGGTAGGGGATCAAATACAATGTGATTTTCTGGATTTTATTATTGATATTCTATCTATCAACGTATAAATTAACTTACCCTTAACCCCTTCCTGACATGAGACGTACTATCCCGTCCATGGGACCCGGGCCCCTATGCCCATGGACGGGATAGTACGTCTACCGCGATCAGCGGCGCCCACGTGGTGAGCGCCGCTGATCGCGGCCGGGTGTCAGCTGATTATCACAGCTGACACCCGGCACAATGTGTCAGGGGCGGTCATGGACCGCCCCCGACACGTTAACCCCTTGCACACCGCGATCAAACATGATCACGGTGTACCAGGGGTTAAAGGGAAGCATCGGCAGGGAGGGGGCTCCCTCCATGCTTCCCTCAGCCCCCCACGGCAGCGCAATGTGCAGCGCTGCTGCCGGGGGCTCCTTTCCTGCTGGCTTCCTCAGTGCCTGCAAAGCGCAGACATGAGGAACTCTGCAGTGTCTGTGACAGATCGCTGATCTGTCACAGTGATCTGTGATGTGACAGATCAGCGATCTGTTACAGGACAATGATGTCCCACCTGGGACTATTTAATAAAGTAAAAAAAAAAAAAAAAAAAATGTTAAAATAAATTTAAAAAAAATCGACAAATAAATTAGAAAAAAAAAAAAAATATTCCCCCAAATAAATCCATTGGATTTATAAAAAAAAACAAACAATAAAAGTACACATATTAGGTATCGCCGCATCCGTAACGACCCACCCTATAAAACTGTCCCATTAGTTAACCCCATTAGCGAACCCCTTAAAAAATAAAAATAAAAAATGAAGCAAAAAATAATGATTTATTATCATACCGCCAAACAAAAAGTGTAATAACGCGCGATCAAAAAGACGCATATAAATATCCATGGTACCGCTGAAAACGTCATCTTGTCCCGCAAAAAACGAGCCACCACACAGCATCATCAGCGAAAAAATAAAAAGGTTATAGCTCGCAGAATAAAGCAATGCAAAAATATTTATTTTTTATATAAAATAGTTTTCATTGCATAAAACCGACAAAACATAAAAAAAGACCTAAATGAGGTATCGCTGTAACCGTACTGACCCGAAGAATAAAACCGCTTTATCAATTTTATCGCACGTGGAACGGTGTAAACCCCCCCAAAAGAAATTCATGAAACACTGGTTTTTTGTTCATTCTGCGTCCCAAAAATCGGAATAAAAAGTGATCAAAAAATGTCACGTGCCCGAAAATGGTACCAATGAAAACGTCAACTCGTCCCGCAAAAAATAAGACCTCACATGACTCGGTGTGTCAAAATACGGAAAAATTATAGCTCTTAATATGTGGTGATGCAAAAACTATTTTTACAATAAAAAGCGTCTTTTAGCGTGCGACAGCTGCCAAAAATAAAAACCGCCATAAATAGTAAATCAAACCCCCCGTTATCACCCCCTTAGTTAGGGAAAAATAATAAAATAAAAAAATGTATTTATTTCCATTTTTCCATTAGGGTTAGGGCTAGGGTTAGGGCTAGGGCTGAGATTAGGGTTAGGGGTGTGTTGGGGTTAGGGTTGGAGTTAGAATTGGGGGTTTCCACTGTTTGGGCACATCAGGGGCTCTCCAAATGCAACATGGCGTCTGATCTCAATTCCAGCCAATTCTGAGTTGAAAAAGTCAAATGGTGCTCCTTCCCTTCCAAGCTCTGCCATGCGCCCAAACAGTGTTTTACTCCCACATGTAGGGTATCAGCCTACTCAGGACAAATTGCAAAACAATTTTTGGGGTCCAATTTCTCCTGCTACCCTTAGGAAAATAAAAAATTGGGGGCAAAAATATCATTTTTGTGGAAAAAAATGATTTTTTTATTTTCACGTCCGAGCGTTATAAACTTCTGTGAAGCCCTTGGGGGTTCAAAGTGCTCACAACACATCTAGATAAGTTCCTTAGGGGGTCTCGTTTCCAAAATGGGGTCATTTGTGGGGGTTTCCACTGTTTAGGTACATTAGGGGCTCTCCAAAGGCAACATGACACCCGCAGACCATTCCATCAAAGTCTGCATTCCAAAACGTCACTACTTCCCTTCCGAGCCCCGACGTGTGTCCATACAGTAGTTTTCTCCCACATATGGGGTGTCAGCGTACTCATGACAAATTGGACAACAACTTTTGGGGTCCAATTTCTCCTGTTACCCTTGGGAAAATGAAAAAATTGGGGACTAATTGATCATGTTTGTGGAAAAAATACGATTTTTTTATTTTCATGCCCGGGCGTTATAAACTTCTGTGAAGCCCTGGGGGGTTCAAAGTTCTCACCACACATCTAGATAAGTTCCTTAGGGGGTCTAGTTTCCAAAATGGTGTCATTTGTGGGGGGTTTCCACCGTTTTGGTACATCAGGGGTTTTCCAATCGTGACATGGTGTCCGATCTCAATTCCAGCCAAAAACGTCAAATGGCGCTGCTTCCCTTCCGAGCTCTGCCATGCGCCCAAATAGTGGTTTACCCCCACATGTGGGGTATCAGCGTACTCAGGACAAATTGCACAATAACTTTTAGGGTCCTGATACCCTTGGGAAAATAAAAATTGGGGTGAAAAGATCATTTTTGTGGAAAAAATATGATTTTTTAATTGTACCGCTGTACATTATAAGCTTCTGTAAAGCCCTTGTGGGTTCAAAGTTCTCACCACATATATAGATAAGTTCCTTGGGAGGTCTAGTTTCCAAAATGGGGTCACTTATAGGGGGCTTCCACTGTTTAGGTACATCAGGGACTCTCCAAACGTGACATGGCGTCCGATCTGAATTCCAGCCAATTTTGCATTGAAAAAGTCAAACGGCGCTCCTTCCATTCTGAGCTCTGCCATGCGCCGAAACAGTCGTTCCCCCCACATATCAGGTATCAGCATACTGAGGACAAATTGCACAATAACTTTTGCAGTCCAATTTCTCCTGTTACCCTTGGTAAAATAAAAAAAATTGAACCTGAAGTATTTTTTTTGTGAAAAAAAGTTAGATGTTCATTTTTTTTTTAAATATTCAAAAAAATTCCTGTGATGCACCTAAAGGGTTAATAAACTTCTTGAATGTGGTTTTGAGCACCTTAAGGGGTGCAGTTTTTAGAATGGTGTCACTTTTGGGTATTTTCTATCATATAGACCCCTCAAAGTGACCTCAAATGTGATGTGGTCCTAAAAATAAAATGGTGTTGTAAAAATGAGAAACGCTGGTCAACTTTTAACCCTTATAACTTCCTAACAAAAAAAAATTTTGGTTCCAAAATTGTGCTGATGTAAAGTAAACGTGGGAAATGTTAGTTATCAAGTTTTTTGTGTGCCGTATCTCTGTGATTTAAGGGCATAAAAATTCAAAGTTGGAAAATTGCGAAATTTTCAAAATTTTCGCCAAATTTCCGTTTTTCCCACAAATAAACGCAAGTTATTTGAATGAAATTTTACCACTAACATGAAGTACAATATGTCACGAGAAAACAATGTCAGAATCACCGGGATCCATGGAAGCGTTCCAGAGTTATGACCTCATAAAGGTACAGTGGTCAGAATTGTAAAAATTGGCCCGGTCATGAACGTGCAAACCACCCTTGGGGGTGAAGGGGTTAAAATTATACACTGTTCATGTCTTTGTCAGTGGGCAAAATTACAAAATCAGCAAGGGATCAAATACTTATTCAACCCACTGTATAGAGGTAACTGTATAGAGTGGTATTATGGAGGCAGGAAGAGACTGTACGGAGTGGTATTTTGGAGTGGAGGAGTGCAGAGAGCGGTATTTTGGAGCTGGGAGGAGACTGTAGAGAGAGGTGCTGAGGGGGCAGGAGGTGACTGTAGAGCAGCAGTACGGAGGCGGGAGATGACTGTAGAAAGCGGCATTATGGAGGTTACTATAGAGACCGGTATTATGGTGGCGGAAGGTGGCTGTAGAGAGTGGTACAATCTGTAGAGATTGATATTATGGAAGCTGGAGGTGACTGTAGAGAGCGGCATTATGGGGGTGAAAGGTCACTGTAGAGAGTGGTACTATGGAGGCGGGAGGTGAGTGTAGAAAGCGATACTATGGAGGTAGGCGGTAACTATAGAGAGTGATACTATGAAAGCGGGAGGCGAGTAGGGTTTGGCATTATGGAGGTGAAAGGTCACTATAGAGAGTGGTACTATGGAGGCGGGAGGTGAGTAGAGTTCGGCATTATGGAGGTGGGAGGTGACTATAGAGAGTGGTATTATGGAAGCAGGAGGTGACTGTACCGAGAGGTATTATGGAGGCAGGTGGTGACTGTTGAGAGCAGTGTTGTGGAGGGAGGTGACTGTATAGAGCAGTTGTCACGACTCGGTTGTCGGGTGACCCGGGATCAGGTGCTCCTTCCCTGTCCTTAATGCTAGGGGGCGCCCTAGCTCGCCCTATTCCCCAGGTTTCTTCTGAAGGTGAAGATTCTGGGACCTCCACTCTTGCCTTATCTCCTGTACCCTTTCCTCTCCCAGGGAAGAGGGGAGCAGCCATGTACCGCAATACACCAATCACAAACAAAGCAACAAGAGCAAGGGTAACTGAAAATACCAGGCATACAAATATTCTCTCGCACATAACAGATCAATTCATCGGGGAGTGGAGGATGAGGAAAAACCAAAGTAAGAGAAGGAAAGGTAACGATCATACTTACAAACCCAAGCAACAGTCACTGATAAAGCCACCATATGCCTCCTCATATAACCACCAACAACCACCTCTAGCCATGCAGCATAAGCTAGCTCTGATGATGTGTTAGTCAGGACCCATATTATATAGGGGACTGGAGTGGCTAACCGTGCTCAGCTGAGAGCTCAAGACTCCCAGAGCGCCTAACATGGCCGATTAACCCCTGTACTGCCAAAAGAAATTTACTCCATTTGAAAAGAAGGTGAAGTGCTTCTAAATAGCGCAGGCATAGGAGTAGTCAGACGTTGCCACATAGAATCATAGAATGGTAGAGTTGGAAGGGACCTTCTGGGTCATCTGGTCCAACCCCCTGCTCAAGGTAGGATTCACTAAATCATCCCAGACAGATGTCTATCCATCCTCTGTTTGAAAGCTTCCATTGAAGGAGAACTCGCTACCTCTTGTAGCAGCCTGTTCCACTCATTGATCACTCTGTCAAAAAGTTTTTTCTAATATCTAATCTGTGTCTCCTCCCATTCAGTTTCATCCCATTGCTTCTAGTCTTTCCTTGTGCAAATGAGAATAAAGATGATCCTTCTACAATGTGACAGCCCTTGAGATATTTGTAGACAGCTATTAAGTCTCCTCTCAGTCTTCTCTTCTGCAAGCTAAACATTACCAAATCCTGCAAACTTTCCTCATAAGACAGGGTTTGGAGACCGGTCACCATTTTGGTCTCTCTTTTCTGAACTTGCTCCAGTTTGTTGATGTCTTTTTTAAAATGTGGTGCCCAAAACTGGACACAGTATTCCAGATGAGGTCTGACCAAAGAGGAGTAGAGGGAAATAATGACTTCACGTGATCTAGACTGTATGCTTCTGTTAATACATCCCAGAATTGTATTTGCCTTTTTTGCTGCCACTCTTTAGGTCCGATCACTAAGCCAGTTATGAATCCACCTAACAGTTGCCTTGTCCATTCCATACTTAATCATTGTTTTCAATAGGGATGGTGTGAGATACTTTGTCAAATGCTTTGCTGAAGTCAAGATATACTATATCTACAGCATTTCCCTGATCCACCCAGTAAGTGATTCTGTCATAGAAGGAAACTAAGTTAGTCTGACATGACTTATTAGTTACAAACCCATGCTGACTCTGGTTAATCACTTCATTCTTATCCAGGTACTTAGATACATGTTGTTTGATAATTTGTTCAAAGAACTTTCCTGGTATAGAAGTCAAGACTCACCGGCCTATAGTTCCCTGGGTCCACCTTATTCCCCTTTTAGAATATTGGAACAGCATTTGCTCTTCTCCAGTCTTCTGGGACTTCTCCTGATCTCCAAGAATTTTCAAAGATTATGGAGAGTGGTTCAAAACTTTCTTCTGCTATCTCCTTCAGTACTCTGGGGTGTACTTCATCTGGACCTGGAGATTTTGTCCTTAAGGATATCCAGCCATTGGATCCCTCCGATTCTCTTTCAGAGTCCCTTAAAATCTGCCTTTCTCAAATCTAACTTTGAAGTTTGAGTCATCACAGGTCTTCCTCCTCTAGTTATTCAAAATTCTAAAATAGCATGGTCGCTACCTCCTAGGGTCCCAGCCACTCTTGCCTTCTCAACCATTTCCTCCCTGTTTATAAGGATTACATCCAAGGTAGCAGTTCCCCTTGTCTTCTCCTCTACCTTTTGGAAGATAAAGTAGTCAGCAAGAGAGGATAAGAATTTGCTTGTCCAAACAAAGAAAAAATGAGGATGGCACTCACAGTTCATAAAATCCAGCTTTATTTTATTGTTAAAATCTTCAGCAGGGGAGCAATGTGTGTGGTCCTCTAACCACACACATTGCTTCCTTGCTGAAGATTTTAAAAATAAAATAGAGGTGGATTTTATGAACGGTGAGTGCCATCCTCATTTTTTCTTTGTTTGGATTTTGATATTGTATTTTCCAAGGATAAAGCACCCATTCTTAGGGCGTCTATGCGTCTTGGTGTGTGTATTAATTGTGGGAAAATAATTGGTGGAATAGTGGTGCCGGTTTTTTGCTTCTTTTTTTGGATTCATAAAAATTTGCTTGACCTGTTTTGCCTGAGAGAGAATCCCAACAAATATCTGGATAGTTGAAATCTCCCATGACAACTATGTCATATTCTTTGGAGAACTCGGCCATTTGATGCAGAAAGAGTTCATCCAAATCTTCAGCTTGCACAGGTGGCCTGTAGTAAATGCCTACAATGGTGTCCTTTCCATTGTTCTGTCCTTGTATTCTTACCCAAACAGTTTCCACAGAACTCCCAGTCTCTGAAGCTTGGATCTCTGCAGATATAGGTTTTCTAACATACAATGCGACACCTCCTCCTCATTTATCAAGTCTGTTTCTCACAAATATGTTGTATCCTTCTAGCCTTGCATTTCAATCTCTAAGTTGTGTTATGTGGTGTATCTATATATAATAAAAAAGACCTACAATCTATTACTCCCTGTTTTCAGCCATTACTAGGTGAGGTGACTGTAGGGCAGGAGACTACAATCCATTTCTCCCTGTTATCAGCCATTACTGGGGAGGAGACTGTAGGACAGGTGCACACAATCAGTCACTCCCTGCTAGGAGAAGCACATGTTTCATGAGCTCCAGGAGGAGGCCCAGAGTCTGACTGTCTTCTCCCCAGAGAGAGGCAGGCTTCCTGGGAAGCCAGCATGGCTTCTGCTCCCCGGTCTGTGCCGGTGGGGGACGAGGAGCAACAGCAGCAACCGGCCCAGGAGGGAGTGAGGAGATCGGGTCGGGTGAGGTAGACCATACCTAACTACTCCAACCTCAAGACGGCTCATTCGCCCAGAGAGGGAGACGGCATCCCACCCCCCAGGAAGAAGAGCCCAGCAACATCCTGGGGGGCGATGAGCTCCGGCGAGTCCACAAGTTCCTTTTCCCGAGTGGTCGCAATGTTGCGCGAGAACGAGGACGCCGGCAAAGCACTAACCCGGCTGAAGGAGGAGCTGCGGGATGCCCGGATCCTGAAACCTCGTGACTCCAACAAGGAAAGACCCTCGACCTCCCTTAGGTTTAAAGCCTTCAGAGATGAGGTGGTTCGGTTGGTGCTCCTCTGGGAGGGGATTGAGAAAAGTGCATGTCCCTTCCTGGAGAGGTTTAAGAACTAGTGTCAGTTCTCAGAAATGAAAGGGCTAAATACCTAAGAAGAATCGCCAGCCGGCATCCAAAGCGAGGAGGAGGACAAAGTCGTGGCTGGAGTCCCACATGCTGGAGCAAGCCGGAAAAGTGAGTCGCAAAGCCAACAGGGAAGCGGCCTCTTAGAATGGCAGAGGACTCTGACAGCACAGGCTGGAGTGTCAGTGGAGGAGGAGGAAGAGTGTGGTCTGCTGAGGGAGATCAGAGAGCTGCAGTCTCCTGTGGACCTGGATTCTTCTATTCCCTTAATATAATAGGACAGTGAAGAATAGTTGATGTTACATTTCCTTTCTGAGAGAAAACAGATGCAAAATAGGAATTTAAATGTTCGGCCTTCTCAACATCCTGTCTTACCGTTTCATAATTTTCTTCCTGTAAAAATCTTATAGCATCTTTGACTTTTTTTTAACTTTTGACATATCCCCAAAATCCTTTATTATTGCTTTTGACGTCTCTTGCCTCAATTCATTGTCAGCTTTAGCTAATCTGATTTGTGCCCTGCAGGTTCTGCAGACAGCATTATATTCTTCTTTAGATATGCCTCCCTCTTTCCATTTTATAAACATTTCTTTCTTCCTTTTTAGCATGTGCTTAAGTTCTGTGTTCATCCATCCTGGTTTCCTTAAATGCTTCCTATTCTTCCCTCTTTTCAGAAGTGTTATAAATTGTGCTTTGAGAATTTCATTTTTCAAGATTTCCCATCCTTCCTGGACATTTTTGTCCTTAAGGATATCCAGCCATTGGATCCCTCCAATTCTCTTTCTGAATCCCTTAAAATCTGCCTTTCTGAAATCTAACCTTGACATCTGAGTCTTCACAGGTCTTCCTCCTCTAGTTATCCAAAATTCTAAAATAGCATGGTGGCTACCTCCTAGGGTCCCAGCCACTTTTACCTCCTCAACCATTTCCTCCTTCTTTATAAGGATTAGATCCAAGGTAGCAGTTCCCCTTGTTTTCTCCCCTACCTTTTGGAAGATAAAGTTGTCAGCAAGAGAGGATAAGAATTTCCTTGACCTGTTAGTTTTGCCTGAGAGAGATTCCCAGCAAATGTCTGGATAGTTGAAATCTCCCATGACAACTATGTTATATTTTTTGGAGAACTTGGTCATTTGATGTATAGAGTTCATCCATATCTTCAGCTTGCACAGGCGGCCTGAATTAAATGCCTACAATGGTGTCCTTTCCATTGTTCTGTCCTTGTATTCTTACCCAAACAGTTTCCACAGAACTCCCAGTCTCTGAAGCTTGGATCTCTGTGTAGATATACGCATTTCTAACTTACAATGCGACTCCTCCTCCTCGTTTATCAAGTCTGTTTCTTGCAAATAAGTTGTATCCTTCTAGAATTGTATTCCAATCATGTGTATTGTCCCACCAAGTTTCAGTGATTCCAATGACATCATATTTCTTTTCCTGCGTTAGTAGTTCCAATTCTCCTTGTTTGTTGCCCATGCTTTGTGCATTAGTATAGAAACATTTTAGTTTTTGTGACTGGTTTCTCTTTCTCCAATATTTGTATTATTTAGATTCTTTTGTCTTTGTTCTTCCTTTCCACTTCTAATAGCAGAGTTCTCAATAGCATTTGTCAGGTGTATGGCATTTTCTGGCCTTTTGCTTCCCTTCCCACATTGTTCTAGTTTAAAGCGCTCCTGATGAGTGTAGCAAGGCGACTTCCAAATACATGTTTATTCGGTCGTCCATGACAGCACCACCTGAGAGGGGATCCGCCCTTCAGTAACAGGAAATCCTACAGATACATAAGGGTGGCACCTCTCCCACGCATCAGTTGGCTCCTGTTCCTGGAGGACAGGATTCCCTACAGATCGTACCATCATGGAGAGTTGACTTTGTCCCAACATACTTGGAAATCCCTTGAGTGGTGGCTAGACGAGAACAATCTAGCCAGAGGGGTGCCCTGGGAATGTAACGTAACCCGAAGAGTCACCAGACGCAAGCCTTACGGGTTGGGGGGCCCACATGGGGGAGGTCTTGATCCAGGATCTATGGGAATACCATCAGTTGGAAATGTCCTCCAACCTGAAAGAGCTAACTGCCGTAGAGCAGGCAGTTAAAAACCTTCTTGTTTATCTACAGGGCCACCATGTTCGAATATTCTCCGACAATCAGGTCACCGTGGCTTACATCAACCACCAAGGTGGGACTCGTTCCAGGCCCCTGATGGAGGTAGCGGAGAGGCTGTTCCAATGGGAAGAGCAACATCTTCTATCTTTAACAGCTCTGCACATAAAAGGAAAAGAAAACACCACAGCAGACTTCCTAAGCCGCAACCTTCTAAAGCAAGGGGAATGGTCCTTAAAAACGTCCATCTTCGATCTGATTGTATAAAAATGGGGGCAGCCAGAAGTGGACCTCTTCACCACCAGAGAGAACAGGAAGGTGCCTCAGTTCTGCTCTCTAAATCCCAGTGAAAGTCCTCTGGCAGTAGATGCTCTTCTGATCAAATGGGACTTCGGTCTAGCATACGCCTTCCCTCCCCTGTCTCTACTACCCCTGGTGATGAGGAAAGTCAGGAAGGACAAAGCGAAGATTATAGTGATCGCCGCGTTTTGGCCCAGGAGGGCATGGTTCTCATGCCTCAGGACCATGTCGGTGTCCGACCCTTGGGTCCTACCAAACATCCCAGACCTCCTATCCCAGGGCCCAGTTTACCATCCTCAGGTAGCTGGCCCACATCTGTCGGCGTGGATTTTGAATGGGCACTACTAAAGGAGAAAGATTTCTCCCCAGCCCTAATTAACACCCTGCTCAAAAGCAGAAAACCTATTACAACCAAAGTCTACGTTAGGATCTGGAAAAGATTCCTTCAGGGGTAGTAGCTGGGCAGTCCACTCCCATAGCACAGATCCTAGAGTTCTTACAAAGAGGCCTGGACATGGGACTCTCAACCAGTACCCTTAAAGTACAGGTGTCGGCTTTAGGGGCGCTTTTTAACTGCACCATCAGTAACTATTGGATCAATAGGTTTATTAAGGCAACAGGCAAGTCCAGACCGGTAGTGAGAAATAAATTTATGCTATGGGATCTAAACCTAGTCCTCACGGCCATGACAGAGGCCCCGTTTGAACCTATCTCATCAGCTTCCACAAAAAACCTGGCTCTTAAAGTGGCTCTTCTGGTAGCGTTGACATCAGCCCGTAGAGTAAGTGATATCCAGGTGTTGTCTAGACTTCCTCCTTACATACAATTCAGGGACGACAGGGTAATTTTTACACCTGATCCAGCGTACCTGCCTAAAGTAGCCTCCAGTTTCCATAGAACGCAGGAGATAGTCCTTCCATCCTTCCTCCCTAATCCCACGAACGATAAGGAAAGGAAACTACACACTCTAGACATTAGGAGATGTCTCCTAGAGTACCTGGCAGTTACCGACCCCTGGAAAAAAGATAATGCCTTGTTTATCTCCTATCAGGGCACTAGGAAGGGCCTTAGGGCTTCAAAAAGCTGGCTAGCAAGGTGGATTAGGGAGGCCATTTCATTAGCATACACCTCAAAGGGCAAACCGGCTCCTGGCAAGCTGAGGGTGCATTCCACCAGGGCCATGGCAACCTCGTGGGCAGAGAGATCGGAGATCTCGAGCGACCAAATATGTAAGGCAGCTACCTGGTCCTCTCCGAGCACCTTTAATAACCATTATAGACTAGACCTGGGTGCTTCCTCAGACCTCTCCTCTCCTTTGGTGTCAGAGTTCTGCAGGCTGTAGTCCCTCCCTAAAGTAATTATTACTCTCTGTAATTCTCTCAGGTGGTGTTGTCATGGACGACCGAATAAAGTCGTAGTTACTCACCGGTTAACGGTATTTTTCGGAGTCCATGACAGCACCCGTATATTCCCTCCCTTTAGTTTAGTTTAGTTTGGGTGTGCACTTCTTCCTCTTATATGTACACGGGTAATTAGTAGTCGTGTAAAGTATTGTACATAAATTATGCTATTAACCTTGGTGGTCCTCTTGTGCTCTGTAAACCAACTGATGCGTGGGAGAGGTGCCGCCCTTATGTATCTGTAGGATTTCCTGTTCCTGAAGGGCGGATCCCCTCTCTCAGGTGGTGCTGTCATGGACTCCGAAAAATACCGTTAACCGGTGAGTAAGTACGACTTTTCCAGTCTTCGGAAGGTGCACCCCATCTCTAGCAAGTAGTCCATCGTATAGGTAATTCACTCTGTGATCCAGAAATCCAAATCCTTGCTGACGGCACAATCGACTTAGCCAGTTGTTCACCTGCAGAATCTTACTCCACCTCCTTGTTCCATGGCCATCCACTGGGAGGATGGAAGAGAAGACCACCTGCGCTCCCAGTTCTTTCACTTTCTTACCTAAGTTTTCAAAGTCACTGCAGATGGTTTCCAGGTCGTTTCTTGCTGTGTCATTTGGCCCCACATGTATTAGCAGGAATGGGTAGTCATCTGTAGGTCTGAAGAGTCCTGATATCCTGTCAGACACATCTTTAATTTTTGTACCTGGAAGACAGCACATTTCTCTTGAGGTTATATCCGGTCTGCAGATAGCGGCCTCTGTTCCTTTCAACAGGGAATCCCCCATGACCACCACTCTCCGTTTCTTCTTCACAACATTTTTCTTTCTCCATCCAGGAGGACTCTGAAGGCGTACAAGGTTGCTGTTTGTTGGCAAAGTCTTATCCTGATGTATTTCTTCATCACGGAGTGAACTACTTATACGATGGACTACTTGCTAGAGATGGGGTGCACCTTACGAAGACTGGAAAACATGTATTTGGAAGTCGCCTTGCTACACTTGTAAGGAGAGCTTTAAACTAGAACAACATGGGAAGGGAAGCAAAAGACCAGAAAAAGCCATACACCTGACAAATGCTATTGGGAACTCTGCTATTAGAAGTGGAAAGGAAGAACAAAGACGAAAGAATCTAATTAATAAAAATATTGGAGAAAGAGAAACCAATCACAAACTAAAATGTTTCTATACTAATGCACAAAGCATGGGCAACAAACAAGGAGAATTGGAACTACTAACACAGGAAAAGAAATATGATGTCATTGGAATCACTGAAACTTGGTGGGACAATACCCATGATTGGAATACAAGACTAGAAGGATACAACTTATTTGCAAGAAACAGACTTGATAAACGAGGAGGGGGTGTTGCATTGTATGTTAGAAACGCGTATATCTGCACAGAGATTGAAGCTTCAGAGACTGGGAGTTCTGTGGAAACTGTTTGGGTAAGAATACAAGGACAGAACAATGGAAAGGACACCATTGTAGGCATTTACTACAGGCCGCCTGTGCAAGCTGAAGATATGGATGAACTCTTTATGCATCAAATGGCCAAGTTCTCCAAAAAATATGACATAGTTGTCATGGGAGATTTCAACTATCCAGACATTTGTTGGGAATCTCTCTCAGGCAAAACTAACAGGTCAAGGAAATTCTTATCCTCTCTTGCTGACAACTTTATCTTCCAAAAGGTAGGGGAGAAAACAAGGGGAACTGCTACCTTGGATCTAATCCTTATAAACAGGGAGGAAATGGTTGAGGAGGTAAAAGTGGCTGGAACCCTAGGAGGTAGCGACCATGCTATTTTAGAATTTTGGATAACTAGAGGCGGAAGACCTGTGAAGACTCAGACGTCAAGGTTAGATTTCAGAAAGGCAGATTTTAAGGGATTCAGAAAGATAATTGGAGGGATCCAATGGCTGGATATCCTTAAAGACAAAAATGTCCAGGAAGGATGGGAAATCTTGAAAAATGAAATTCTCAAAGCACAGTTGTTAACAATTCCGAAAAGAGGGAAGAATAGGAAGCATTTAAGGAAACCAGGATGGGTGAACACAGAACTTAAGCACATGCTAAACAGGAAGAAAAAAATGTTTATAAAATGGAAAGAGGGAGGCATATCTAAAGAAGAATATAATGCTGTCTGCAGAACCTGCAGGGCACAAATCAGATTATCTAAAGCTGAAAATGAATTGAGGCTTGCAAGAGATGTCAAAAGCAATAATAAAGGATTTTGGGGATATGTCAAAAGTAAAAGAAAAGTCAAAGATGCTATAGGATTTTTACAGGATGCAAATGATGAAATGGTAAGACAGGATGTTGAGAAGGCTGAACTTTTAAATTCCTATTTTGCATCTGTTTTCTCTCAGAAAGGAAATGTAACACCAACTGTTATTCACTGTCCTATTAAGGGAATAGAAGAATCCAGGATATCTATAAACAGAAAGATAGTGAGGAAACACTTAGCTAACCTAAATGAATTCAAGTCTCCAGGTCCAGATAAATTACACCCCAGAGTACTGAAGGAGATAGCAGAAGAAATTTTTGAACCCCTCTCCATAATCTTTGAAAATTCTTGGAGAACAGGAGAAGTGCCAGAAGACTGGAGAAGAGCAAATGTTGTTCCTATCTTCAAAAAGGGGAAGAAGGTGGACCCAGGCAACTATAGGCCGGTGAGTCTGACTTCTATACCAGGAAAGATCTTTGAACAAATTATTAAACAACATGTATGTCAATACCTGGATAAGAATGAAGTGATCAAACAGAGTCAGCATGGGTTTGTAACTAATAAGTCATGTCAGACTAACTTAATTTCCTTCTATGACGGTATCACTGATTGGGTGGATCAAGGAAATGCTGTAGATATAGTATATCTTGACTTCAGCAAAGCATTTGACAAAGTCTCTCATACAATCCTTATTGAAAAAATGACTAAGTATGGAATGGACAAGGCAACTGTTAGGTGGATTCATAACTGGCTTAGTGATCGGACCCAAAGAGTGGTCGTAAATGGCTGCACATCCAGTTGGAAGAATGTCTCAAGTGGGGTACCACAGGGCTCTGTCCTGGGCCCTGTATTGTTCAACATCTTTATCAACGATTTAGATGAAGGAATTGAGGGTAAACTGATTAAATTTGCTGATGACACAAAGCTAGGAGGGATAGCTAATACTAGAGAAGAGAGAGAGAGGATTCAAAAAGATTTAAATAAACTGGAGAAGTGGGCAGCAACTAACAGAATGGTTTTTAACAGGGAGAAATGCAAAGTACTACATCTGGGCAATAAAAATGAAAAAAGCATATATAGAATGGGAGGAATAGGGCTAAGTGACAGCACATGTGAAAAAGACTTGGGTATACTAATAGATCACAGACTGAATATGAGTCAACAGTGTGATGCAGCAGCAAAAAAGGCAAATGCAATTCTAGGATGTATTAACAGAAGCATACAGTCTAGATCACGTGAAGTCATTATTTCCCTCTACTCCTCTTTGGTCAGACCTCATCTGGAATATTGTGTCCAGTTTTGGGCACCACATTTTAAAAAAGACATCAACAAACAGGAGCAATTTCAGAAAAGAGCGACCAGAATGGTGACCGGTCTGCAAACCCTGTCTTATGAGGAAAGGTTGCAGGATTTGGGAATGTTTAGTTTGCAAAAGAGAAGACTGAGAGGAGACTTAATAGCTGTCTACAAATATCTAAAGGGCTGTCACATTGTAGAAGGATCAACTTTATTCTCATTTGCACAAGGAAAGACTAGAAGCAATGGGATGAAACTGAATGGGAGGAGACACAGATTAGATATTAGAAAAAACTTTTTGACAGTTAGAGTGATCAATGAGTGGAACAGGCTGCCACGAGAAGTGGTGAGTTCTCCTTCAATGGAAGTCTTCAAACAGAGGCTGGACAGACATCTGACTGGGATGATTTAGCGAATCCTGCTTTGAGCAGGGGGTTGGACCAGATGGCCCAGGAGGTCCCTTCCAACTCTACGATTCTATGATTCTATGATTCTAAGCGGGAGATCACTTACCGCACGAGGAGACTAGGGGGGGTTAGATATGGTGAACCCCGTGGTGTTCCTAGTGAACACCTTTTTGAAGGTCAACGTGGCAAACCTTTGGAAAGAGAGGGCTCCTCCATGGGTATTCTCCTGCAAGGGATGGTTTCAGCCTTTCTTCCAGGAGTGGGAGACAGGGGGAAGATTGAAGGATCTTTGCACACCGCATGGGCATCTCCCGGCTTATGTTACCCCGGTTCTAAAAATGATGCGCTGGTGGGGTCTGGGAATGTGGGAGGTGAGGTCCCTCCCGAGGAAACTCCTTGACATGCGGGTATTGCTTTCGCATTTTCAGAGTCCATTGGTCCTCAAGGACTGCCCAAGTCGGGATCTAGAGGTTGGGTTGAGTTTGCTAAATTCTAATAGGATCCCCAAGAAGACAAAAGAACACCGCACTCCAGAGAAAAAAAAGGAAGGTTGTTCGGTGCTCAAGTAAGGTTTCCAACCCATAAATATGTACAAAAATACTTAAAAAAATATTCAGGATTGAGAGTCCTCATTAGTTGATACCTTTTAATGGCTAACTGAAAAGATGGTAACACATTGCAAGCTTTCGAGACTACTCAGGTCTCTTCATCAGGCTAGACTCATACAAAATCTGAAGTCACATATTTATGCACAATACAGCATAGAAAAAATGCAATAGATAAGACAAGTGACGTGAAGCAGAACTATCAATATGGGAGAGGGAGAAACATAAATATAAACATTGGACCAGTTCATAGATAAGGAGTCTGGATGTTTTATAGTCCTCTGATTGGGGTCTAGTTCTGTGTTGTGATGCCCCCACAAGGTTTTAAAAGGAAATTCCTTAATTGATGTAAAAAGACATAAATCCAATCCTGAATATTTTTCTATCTACTGGCTAACACGGTAAAAAGACATACATCTTTCCTGCACAAAAATACTTGGCACTCAAAAATGTAGAAACAGTATATTCTTTATTTAGCATCCAGACAAAAATAGACTCCTATCGTATGAACGTTTTCGGTCCAACAACGGACCTTCATCAGAAAGGTTTTTTTGTTTCAGAAAGGTTTTTGTTTTGATCCCCAAGAAGTTCTGGGACTTGACTTGGCGCTGCTTCCAAGGAAAGTTGTATGTAAGAGGCAATCTGAAGTACAGGAGCTCCGAGGACAGGAACTGCCCCCGTGAGGCTTGTGCTAACATGCTGGAAAGCATGGAGCACTTCTTGCTTCATTGTCCCTTTAATACAGAGGTGTACAACAGGGTGGGAGCTTCCATTGGTTGGCCGCGGCTGGCTACTCTGTCCTATGCCGAGTGGCCCTATGGAGCGTTCGGAGACCTCGGGAGAAGGGAAATAGTCACTTTATTTATAGTCAGCGCAGTGGTCAGGTACTTCACGTGGAACGCTCGAGTTTTAGTTTCGACGTAGAGTAAAATCCTCCGTGTAGACGAAGATTATAGCAGCATCCTAGGTGCCCTGGTGAAGGTCCGTTCTCTGGAGTATGAAAGACTGGGTGCCCGGAGGGCGGCCCATCTCTGGAGGGGTTTCTCCTTCGGGGTGCCTTAGTCCGGTATTACTCCTATATCCTGGTGGTGGGCTGATGCCTTTTCACTCTAGAGTTTTGTTTTGAATATCTGTCTCCTGAATAGGTTTGCAGGCATCGAACTTGAGCCTTAGGCTGTGTGCACACGCTGCGGAATCTGCTGCGGATTGATCTGCGTGGATTTTGCAAAGTCCGCAGGTAAATCCGCAGGTCAAAAGACCTGCGGTTTATCTGCGGATTAGCCTGCGGTTTTGCCCTGCGGTTTATCATCTCCACAATGGAGGAGACGGTAAACCTCTGCGGAATCCGCAGAAAGAATTGACATGCAATTCTTTCTGCGGATTAGAAACTGCAGGAAAACCGTGCGGAAAAATCCGCAGCATCTGCACTGCGGTTTCCATTTCCCATAGGGAATATGGTACTGTACACCGCAGCAGAATCCGCAGCGTGTGCACACACCCTTAGGTGGTGAGTACGTAGGTTGTGTTCTGTAATGTTGGTTTATGTATATAGTGTATTGTATATATTGTGTATAATAGAGGGTCCTAGTTAGGTTGGGTGGGGGGGGTTTCAACAGCGTTGATAAGTGACTGATCTGGCCTGGCCCAGGCCCCGCCTGGGGAAAAACTTTGTGGCCAGAGCTGGATCAGGGGTGGTGGGATAGGGTACTGTCACACTTAGCGATGTACCAGCGATCCCGACCAGTGATATGACGCGGTCAGGATCGCTGGTACATCGCTAAGTGGTCGCTAGTGAGCTGCCACACAGGCAGATCTCACCAGCAACATCGCAGGGGTCAGGGGTCGCTACTTACCTGTCACACCAGGCGATCCTAGTCCTCCCGCCCGCGTCCACGCGTCGCTCGTCGGCGCCACAGGAAGCTGACAACGAGAAATAATCCAGGACGATCTCGTGCGATCAGCGATAACCAGCGGGGGAGCGGGTCAGAGGTAAGTATCAGACACAGTGATATCGCTGCTACGTCACAAAATCGGTGATGTTACAGCGATATTGCCAGTGATATCGCTATGTGTAACGGGGGCTTTAGAGTAGGTGTTTATATATAGTGTAAAAAAATCCAAACAAAGCAAAAAAATTAAAAAAATACATTAAAAAAAAAATTGGTTTAATTTTTGTATATTGTGTTTGTAATTAGGTTAGTCGTGTGAATGTGGTGGTTTAAAGGGGAGGCTGTGAGGTAAGGCAGTGGGACCAGTGGGTATTTGTTGTGTTTTGGTGTCATGTATAATATTCGGGTTAGTGTAATGTTTTATATTGTATATAGGAAGGTGAATGTAGTTTGGGGTTGTGTATAATAGTACTAGCTGAAGAGCTCATCGTTGCCTGGGCATAGTAACCAAGTTAGTTATAACAAATTATAATAATTATATTACACCTAAAAACCGTGCATCTAATCCTCTCCTGTGTGATACTGACTGCTGAGCCGTGTATCTAAGCCTCTCCTGTGTGATACTGACTGCTGAGCCATGTATCTAATCCTGTGTGATACTGACTGCTGAGCCGTGTATCTAATCCTCTCCTGTGTGATACTGACTGCTGAGCCGTGTATCTAAGCCTCTCCTGTGTGATACTGGGCTCCCCCTGCAGTCTGTGTCAGAGGGTGGTCTGTGTTGGCACGGTAATAAATTGTGTTATTTCCAGCTTTACAGAAGGACGATAACACCATAGAAATGATAAGAATAATTGGCCTCAGTTACCACAACTGTCTACAAAGAAAACTGTTGCTGATAGCGACCAATCACAGCTCAGCTTTCATCTTGTAAACAGCTCTGGGACAGCGTGGCGAGTTTTGAGTGGCGACTTTTGTGTTGTGACTTTTATGTGGCGAGGTTGGTGTATGTGTGGTGAAGTGTGTGCTGAGGGTGGTCTATGTGGTGAAGCCCGTGGTAGTGTGTGGCGCATTTTGTGTGTGTGTTCATATCCCCGTGTGTGGTGAGTCTCCCATGTCAGGGCCCCACCTTAGCAGCTGTACGGTATATACTCTTTGGCGCCATCGCTCTCATTCTTTCAGTCCCCCTTGTTCACATCGGGCAGATGTCAATTTGCCCCCAACACTTTTCCTTTCACTTCTTCCCCATTATGTCCTATGCCGAGTGGGCCTATGGAGCGTTCGGAGACCTCGGGAGAAGGGACAGAGTCACTTTATTTATAGTCAGCGCAGTGGTCAGGTACTTCACGTGGAACGCACGAGTTTTAGTTTCGACGCAGAGTAAAATCCTCCGTGTAGACGAAGTTTATAGCAGCATCCTAAGTGCCCTGGTGAAGGTCCGTTCTCTGGAGTATGAAAGACTGGGTGCCCGGAGGGCGGCCCATCTCTGGAGGGGTTTCTCCTTCGGGGTGCCTTAGTCCGTTAGTACTCCTATATCCTGGTGGTGGGCTGATGCCTTTTCACTCTAGAGTTTTGTTTTGAATTTCAGTCTCCTGAATAGAAGGTTTGCAAGCATCGAACTTGAGCCTTAAGTGGTGAGTACGTAGGTTATGTTCTGTAACGTTGGTTTATGTATATATTGTATATAGCGTAATGTATGTATTGTATATATTGTGTATAATAGAGGGTCTTAGTTAGGTTGGGTGGGGGGATGGGGGGTTTTCAACGGCGGTGATAAGAGACTGATCTGGCCTGGTCCAGGCCCCGCCTGGGGAAAAACTTTGGGGCCTGATCCTAGCTCGGAGAAATCCTGAACTTTGTGGCCAGAGCTGGATCAGGGGTGGTGGGATAGATAGAGTAGATGTGTGTTTTATATATAGTGTTAAAAAAAAAAAAAAAAAAAGGAAAAAAAATGAAAAATAAAAGGAAAAATATATAAATTTTGTTAATTTTGTATACTATGTTTGTAATTAGGTTTGTCGTAAGTCTGAATGTGGCGGTGTAAGGGGGAGGCTGTGAGGTAAGGCAGTGGGACCAGAGGGTATTAGGTGTGTTCTGGTGTCTTGTACAATATTCGGTCTGGTGTCATATGTTTATATTGTATATAGTGTATATAGTATTGTATATAGGACGGTGTAAATGTAGTTCAGGGTTGTATATAATAGTGTGAATGGAGCTGGGTCGGGGGTTTTACATGATTTTATTTATTTATTATTTTAAGGGGGTGCTGGTGTAATTATTGTAATTTTGTTCCTTTTTCGTTTTTTTTTTTTAGTTTTTAATTTCTTGTTTCTTTAATTTAATTTTCTTTTCCCGTTTTGTAGGTCGAGAATTTCCCTTATTGTTTCCATTTCTGGTTTATTTCTTTGTGTTTGTGTCTGATTTTGTCATATTGTTTCTGATTGGAGTTTTTGTTCTTTGTTTGTTCTGTTGTGTTTTATTTTGTAACGTCGTGAAGGATTTTATAATAATAAAAAAGACCTACAATCTATTACTCCCCGTTATCAGCCATTACTGGGGGAGGAGACTGTAGGACAGGAGACTACAATCTATTACTCCCTGTTATCAGCCATTACTGGGGAGGAGACTGTAGGACAGGAGACTACAATCTATTACTCCCCATTATCAGCCATTACTGAAGGAGGAGACTGTAGGACAGGAGACTACAATCTATTACTCCCCGTTATCAGCCATTACTGGGGAGGAGACTGTAGGACAGGTGCCCACAATCAGTCACACCCTGCTGAGAGCAGCACCTGTCTTGTGAGTTCCAGGAGGCCCAGAGTCTGCCTCTCTTCTCCCCAGGGAGAGGCAGGCTTCCTGGGAGCCAGGCATGGCTTCCCAGGCTTCTGTTCCCCGGTCTGTGCCGGCGGGGGACAGAGAGCAGCAGCAACCGGCCCAGGAGGGCGTGAGGAGATCTGGTCGGATGAGAAAGACCGTACCCACCTACTCCAACCCCGAGACGGCTCATCGTCCGCCCAGAGAGGGAGACAGGGGCACCCCAGGCCCCAGGAAGAAGAGCCCAGCAACATCATGGGGCGAGATGACCTCCAGCGAGTCCACGAGCTCCTTCTCCTCCCGAGTGGTCGCCATGTTGCGAGAGTACGAGGACGCCGGCAAAGCACTGACCGGGCTGAAGGAGCAGCTGCGGGAGGCACGGATCCTGAACACCCGTGCCTCTAACAAGGAAAGACCCGCGACCTCCCAGAGGTTTAAAGCCCTCAGAGATGAGGTGGTCCGGTTAGTGCTCCTCCGGGAGGGGATTGAGAAAAGCGCAGGTCCCTTCCTGGAGAGGTTTAAGAACCAGCGGCGGTTCTCTGAAATGAAGGGGTTAAATACCTCGGGAGAACTGCCAGCCGGCGTCCTAAGCGAGGAGGAGGAGGACGATGAAGTCGTGGCTGGAGTCTCTCGTGCTGGAACAAGCCGGGAGAAAGAGTCGCAGAGCCAGCAAGGAAGCGGCCTCCCGGCACGGCAGAGGGCTCCGACAACCCATGCTGGAGTGTCAGCGGAGGAAGAGGAGGAGTGCGGTCTGTTGAGGGAGATCAGAGAGCTGGAGTCTCCTGTGGACCTGACCAGATTCTCCTTCGGGGAGGACGAGCCAGCGGAGGAGACCAAAAAGAGGAGGAAGAAAAAAAAGATGACACAGGAGGTGGTGAGTTACAAATATGTACCAATGTCTGATGTTACACCTACCACCTCCTGTGTAAACCCCACCAAACCTAAAAGCACGGGCTCTGCAGTGGGTCCGGGGCATAGGCAAGGTGGGGAGAGGAGGAGGACGTCCGGCAATGCTGCCGTCTGTGCGGGGAACAGTGCAGGGGGTGAGGCTGTGGAGGTACTCACGGCGCCGGACATAGGGGACCCCGTGGAGTTTCCCTCCCTGCCTGCTGCGACTAAGCCGGTTATCACCGGGGCCGAGGAGAGCGGGGGGGATGTCCACGCCGTTGCGAAAGGGGGACGGTGTGGGCAGACTCCATCCCTGCTCACTGCAGCTGCGCCGGCCGACGCCGGGGCTGTGGGGGCAGGGCCGAGGAGCATGGTGCGGCGAAAGGGGGGCGCACTGTTGTGACAGGGGCGCAGTGCGCCTCAACAGAGGAGAGGAGGCGCGCAGCTGAGACAGAGCCACAGGAAAAAAAAAATGCACAGCAAAAGCAGGGAACATCATCAGCAAGGAACACTGTGCGCTCTGCTGTGACAGGGGGACAGCATGCCCCAAAATGTGATACCAGCACCCCGAAGTCTGTGGCTACAGGGCAGGCAGCCCAGAACAATAAGGGGCACAGTGCTCCAAAAGAACTGCACAATGTCAGCACTGAGCTAATGAAAACGGGTGTGGTGCTGCACCGCTCCCCCGACCCAGCAGGTGTGAGTGCAGAGACTGCAGACACAAGGGAGGAGGGAATGGAGGTGACTGTGGAAGGTGCAGAGAACAGTTGTAATGGGGTGAATGATGGGAGAAGTAGTGGAGTGAATGATGGGAGTTGTGGTGCCGCAAACGTTGGGAGTATTGGTGGAGTGAATGATGGGACAGGTGGTGGAGTGAATGATAGGAGATGTGGTGCCGCAAATGATGGGAGTACTGCTGGAGTGAATGGTGGGAATAGTGGTGGAGTGAATGATGGGAGTTGTGGTGCCGCAAATGATGGGAGTATTGGTGGAGTGAATGAGGAGAGCAGCACTGGTGTTGGTGGAGGGGAAGTAGGTAGTGGTCCCACTGCCCCCCCAGCGGTGGCGAGGGCTTCAGCCCCTAGCTATTCGGGGGCTGTCACTGCTGGGGGTAGTAGTGCGCCCTTGTCTGGTGGCCCCGAGGACGGTGACTTGCAGCAGCGCTTCCTGGACGCCCTGAAGAAAGGGGAGAGTTCCATCAATGTAGAGGGGAGGGAGGTTGATCTGTCTTTCTGGATAGAGAGACACGGTCTTTCCGCCTTCCGAGATAGAGGGGCAGAGACTGTCTGGTCTCTGCCGACACCGGGGCAGAGGAGTAACCGTAGGAACGTGGCCCGTCTCCAGTGGGTAAGCAAGGATGCCTGTCCTGATCGGTCAAAGGTTGCTGAGCTCCTGCTGGGGATGGGCTTCGCGGCATACGACATCTTTGCCTTGATCCATCCCTATGGGACCTCCTACTTCGATGTCAGCTTCGTGAGACCGGAGGGCCTTGAGCTTTTTTGGTCTCGCCATGAGCTGGCTCGGGGTCGCCCCGAATGGCAAAGTTTCGTCCCTGTCGCAATATCCCGCCAGAACTCGGTCAGGAAGGTGACCGTTTTGACCAGTAACGAGTCACTTTCCTGCATGGACATCTCCACCTGGATTGGTCGATATGGCGACATCGTCGGCATTCCTGAGAAGACCCGCGACGACCATGGTATCTGGTCAGGGGCCTGGACCTTCATGGTGAAATTGAAGGTTTCAGGAAACACTGTTACCCATATACCTTCCTCTACATTTTTGGGGAGGGACAGGATCCTGATTTTCTACCAGGGGCAGCCTAAGGTCTGTCACAGGTGCGGCAGCCCCACACACTTCAGTGCGCAGTGTACCACCCAGAAGTGCACACTGTGTGGGGACCTTGGCCATCTCGCTGCTACCTGTGGCAGGATTAGGTGTAACTTGTGTGGTGACCTCGGTCATCCATTCAGTCGCTGTCCGCGTTCCTTTGCCAATGCAGTCCTGAAAGCGGCGAGTGCGGGACAGGCGAAAGCCGGGACTAATCTTGCCGGTGAAGGGACCAGTAGGGGCGGAGGAGGCAGGGAACCGGTGAGGAGCAAGCTGCCGCCATCCAACATCAGGCGGCAGGAGCAACGCCATGGGAACAGGGGGCAGGGAGTAATGACCCTAAACCCTGGCCCAGGTACTTCACTTGCAGCTGAGGATCCTAAAGACAGCGAATTGAGTGAGGAAGTCAGGAGACTTGAAAGGGAGGAGCAGGCAGACGCCATGTCCTCCCAGGAACCCTCATCCGGTGACAGTCTGGATGAGGGAGAGGGGGAATGGTCACAACAAAGGAAAAAGGGTAACCGGAAAACAACCAAGGGTAGGAGTGGGTCCGGGTCTCGAGCCTCCGCTCTGGAGTGCGACCCCTCTGATTCTCTGGCCCTGATCCAGGTGCCATTGGAAGGTCCAGCCGCCCCCCCTCTGGTGGATCTCTCCAACCGGTTCGGGGCCCTCCAGGACTCCCCTGCAGAGGGGGAGGACAGGGGCCCGGAGCCGGAGGTAGCGGACAGGGATGTTGGGGCTCGGGGGGTCGCTGAGTCTTCTTCTCAGGGAGCAATTAAAGAGCCCTCTGGGGGGGGGACTACCTCGGGACCACCAGACAAGGGCCAGAGTGTATGTAAGGAGAGAATGGATGAGTCTGTGTGTCTTAAGCGCACTAAAAGCTCATCATTGTCTGAGGAAGAGGGTGAAGCTGTTGGGGGTGGGAAGAAAAAGGCTATCTAATCCAATCAATCATGATGGCGGCACCCACACCGTTGACGCTGGCAACCATTAATGTTGCCAGCATAAAGTCAGAAGCGGCAAGGTACACGGCCTTTCATTTTCTCGGCCAACTTGATGCCGACATTTTGTTTTTGCAGGAGACCAGGTTGACTGACCTATCAACCATGCATAAAGCAAGGAGGGAGTGGAGGCATGGGCCCTCCTACTGGTCTCTTGCGGCCGAGCCGTATAGCGGTGTGGCGGTCCTTTTTAAGACCGCAGCGGTTGAATGCAGACGATTAATTGAATTAGAAATGGGGAGATGCTTGATCCTAGATGTCTCCATGGGGGGACAGGAGCTTCGGCTCATTAACATCTACGGTCCCCAATCCAAGTGGGACCGCAAATGTCTCTTCTTGAAGATCAAACCTTTCTTATTTTCAAGTCGGCAGGTGGTCTTTGGAGGGGATTTCAACAACGTCACGAGACCCTGTGATAGAGGAGGTTCTGGGGACCGGCTGACTTATGATTGCGTCGCGCTAAACAGGATAGTAAGTGAGGCACGCCTAGTGGATGTCCACATCCGGCACAACACAGGCAGCACGGGATTCACCTTTTTTTAGAGGTAGTCAGTGCAGGTCTAGGATAGATAGGTTTTATTTGAAGGAGGAAGCCGTCTCCTCGCCGTTGTCGGTTGTGGAGGTGGAGTTCTCCGACCACTGTTTGATTATGTTTTCTCTAAATGTTACAGAGACTCCTAGGATGGGAAGAGGTTATTGGAAGCTGAATTCATCACTCCTTGAGGAAGAAGCTGTAAGACGGTCTTTTGAGGATTTTCTTCAGAGCCAGGTACCACTGCTGGGCCTAAGTAACACTAAGTCAGAGTGGTGGGAGATGTTCAAACATCGGGTGGCGAAATTCTTCCGGCAACTCTCGAACCTCAGAAGCCTGAACAGGGATTGCCTGTATCAGAGCCTGAGGAGGAGACTCGAGCATCTTGTCTCGACTGGAGGTAGCCGCGAGGAGATCTCCGGTGTGAAGTCCTTGCTGAAGAGGTGTCAGTACGATAGGCACGCATCTTTGGTTTTTGAGAGGGACTACGGGAAGTACTACTCGCCCGACCCTTACAGAAGCTGCAAGATGTCAGTGAATAGTAAGCTAGTGACGGGGCTGATGGACAGTACGGGATCCTTGAAGAGGTCCAGATCAGGGATCTTGGAGGTCGTCAGTTCATACTACTCACACCTCTTGGGAAGGAGGGAACTGGATCGTGACAGGATGTCGGCTTTCCTGGCTGAAGCTGTTCCGGAGCCAGGGGCTGACCTCTCGCTGGACGTTTTGGCAGAAGCGATCAAAGAAGAGGAAGTGAGACTGGCGATCGATGGGCTCAGGCCCAAAAAATCACCAGGTCCGGATGGCTTAACATCCGAGTTCTTTAGGACCTTTAGGGACTCCTTGGTTCCCCTCTTGACTCAGGTGTTTAATGAGTGTCTCTCCTCGGGCACCCTGCCGAGATCATTAAGGAGGTCAGCTTTGATCATTTTGTCAAAGGGTAAGGATCCGTCACGCATTGAGAATTGGCGTCCCATAGCACTTCTCAATGTGGACAGGAAGGTTTTGGCTAAGATACTTTTCAACAGGCTGGTGAAGTTTGCGCCGCGGCTGCTTTCAGAGGCTCAGAACTGTTGCGTTCCTGGCCGTAGCACTTTCAGTGCTGTTCTGGGTGTCCGAGAGGCCGTGGAGCAAGGCAGGGCGGGCCTTTGGAAGGGGTTCCTGCTGACCCTGGATCAGGCAAAGGCTTTTGACCGGGTTGACCACGAGTACCTCTGGTCCACTCTTTTGAGGTACGGTCTGCCTGGGGGGTTTGTGGACTGGCTTAAGACCTTATACGCTGGGGCTGAGACTTTCCCTCTGGTAAATGGGTGGATTGGACAACCTTTCGGGGTAGGATCTGGTGTCCGTCAGGGCTGCCCTCTTAGCCCATTGCTGTACGCGTTTGCGATCGATCCCTTCCTCAGAAGGATCGAGTGTGGACCGTTGGCGGGGGTGGGGATGGGCGGGGTGGCGCCAGAGGCTATCCTGAGGGTAGTGGCCTACGCGGACGATGTCACCGTTTTTGTTTCTTCGCAAGAGGAGGCGATGGTGGTGATGTCAGAAGTGGAGAGCTACTCGGAGGCTTCCGGGTCCAAGGTCAACCAGGACAAGTGTGAGAGTCTCTGGCTGGGAGGCGGGGATCCCGGGTTTGATCTTCCGGACACCCTCCCCGAACCCCAAGAACACGCCAAAGTCCTAGGCATCGAATTTGGTCAGGGTGATTACCCCACGAAAAACTGGGAAGGCAGAATCAAAGGTGTCGCTCAAAAAGTGGACCAATGGAAGGGTTGGTCTTTGACCCTGAGGGAAAGGGTTGGCCTGTGCAAAGCTTTCCTGCTCCCCTTACTAATCTACCTGGGCAGCGTCTGTGTCTTGCCAGAGCCTCTCTGGACTCGGGTCTACAGTCTGTTCTTTCAGATGTTATGGGGGAATAGACTGAACCTAGTCAAGCGGGAGGTCACTTACCGCACGAGGAGACTAGGGGGGTTGAATATGGTGAACCCCGTGGTGTTCCTAGTGAACACCTTTTTGAAGGTCAACGTGGCAAACCTCTGGAAAGAGAGGGCTCCTCCGTGGGTATTCTCCTGCAAGGGATGGTTTCAGCCTTTCTTCCAGGAATGGGAGACAGGGGGAAGATTGAAGGATCTTCGCACACCGCATGGGCATCTCCCGGCTTATGTTACCCCGGTTCTGAAGATGATGCGCCGGTGGGGTCTGGGAATGTGGGAGGTGAGGTCCCTCCCGAGGAAACTCCTCGACATGCGGGTCTTGCTTTCGCATTTTCAGAGTCCATTGGTCCTCAAGGACTGCCCAAGTCGGGATCTAGAGGTTGGGTTGAGTTTGTTAAATTCTAATAGGATCCCCAAGAAGTACTGGGACTTGACTTGGCGCTGCTTCCAAGGTAAGTTGTATGTGAGGGACAATCTGAAGTACAGGAGCTCCGAGGACAGGAATTGCCCCCGTGAGGCTTGTGCTAACATGCTGGAAAGCATGGAGCACTTCCTGCTTCATTGTCCCTTTAATACAGAGGTGTACAACAGGGTGGGAGCTTCCATTGGTTGGCCGCGGCTGGCTACTCTGTCCTATGCCGAGTGGGCCTATGGAGCGTTCGGAGACCTCGGGAGAAGGGACAGAGTCACTTTATTTATAGTCAGCGCAGTGGTCAGGTACTTCACGTGGAACGCACGAGTTTTAGTTTCGACGCAGAGTAAAATCCTCCGTGTAGACGAAGTTTATAGCAGCATCCTAGGTGCCCTGGTGAAGGTCCATTCTCTGGAGTATGAAAGACTGGGTGCCCGGAGGGCGGCCCATCTCTGGAGGGGTTTCTCCTTCGGGGTGCCTTAGTCCGTTAGTACTCCTATATCCTGGTGGTGGGCTGATGCCTTTTCAGTCTAGAGTTTTGTTTTGAATTTCAGTCTCCTGAATAGAAGGTTTGCAAGCATCGAACTTGAGCCTTAAGTGGTGAGTACGTAGGTTATGTTCTGTAACGTTGGTTTATGTATATATTGTATATAGCGTAATGTATGTATTGTATATATTGTGTATAATAGAGGGTCTTAGTTAGGTTGGGTGGGGGGATTGGGGGGATGGGGGGTTTTCAACAGCGGTGATAAGAGACTGATCTGGCCTGGTCCAGGCCCCGCCTGGGGAAAAACTTTGGGGCCTGATCCTAGCTCGGAAAAATCCTGAACTTTGTGGCCAGAGCTGGATCAGGGGTGGTGGGATAGATAGAGTAGATGTGTGTTTTATATATAGTGTTAAAAAAAAATCCCAAAAAAAGGAAAAAATAAAAAAAAAATAAATAAAAGGAAAAAATATATAAATATTGTTAATTTTCTATACTATGTTTGTAATTAGGTTTGTCGTAAGTGTGAATGTGGCGGTGTAAGGGGGAGGCTGTGAGGTAAGGCAGTGGGACCAGAGGGTATTAGGTGTGTCTTGTACAATATTCGGACTGGTGTCATATGTTTATATTGTATATAGTGTATATAGTATTGTATATAGGACGGTGTAAATGTAGTTCATGGGGTGTATATAATAGTGTGAATGGAGCTGGGTCGGGGGTTTTACATGATTTTATTTATTTATTTATTTATTTATTATTTTAAGGGGGTGCTGGTGTAATTATTGTAATTTTGTTCCTTTTTCGTGTTTTTTTTTTTTTAGTTTTTAATTTCTTGTTTCTTTAATTTAATTTTTCTTTTCCCGTTTTGTAGGTCGAGAATTTCCCTTATTGTTTCCATTTCTGGTTTATTTCTTTGTGTTTGTGTCTGATTTTGTCATATTGTTTCTGATTGGAGTTTTTGTTCTATGTTTGTTCTGTTGTGTTTTATTTTGTAACGTCGTGAAGGATTTTATAATAATAAAAAAGACCTACAATCTATTACTCCCTGTTATCAGCCATTACTGGGGAGGAGACTGTAGGACAGGTGCCCACAATCAGTCACACCCTGCTGAGAGCAGCACCTTTCTTGTGAGCTCCAGGACTTCCAGGAGGAGGCCCAGAGTCTGCCTCTCTTCTCCCCAGGGAGAGGCAGGCTTCCTGGGAGCCAGGCATGGCTTCCCAGGCTTCTGTTCCCCAGTCTGTGCCGGCGGGGGACAGAGAGCAGCAGCAACCGGCCCAGGAGGGCGTTAGGAGATCTGGTCGGATGGGAAAGACCGTACCCACCTACTCCAACCCTGAGACGGCTCATCGTCCGCCCAGAGAGGGAGACAGAGACACCCCAGGCCCCAGAAAGAAGAGCCCAGCAACATCACGGGGCGAGATGGCCTCCAGCGAGTCCATGAGCTCCTCCTCGCGAGTGGTCGCCATGTTGCGAGAGTACGAGGACGCCGGCAAAGCACTGACCGGGCTGAAGGAGCAGCTGCGGGAGGCACGGATCCTGAACACCCGTGCCTCTAACAAGGAAAGACCCGCGACCTCCCAGAGGTTTAAAGCCCTCAGAGATGAGGTGGTCCGGTTAGTGCTCCTCCGGGAGGGGATTGAGAAAAGCGCAGGTCCCTTCCTGGAGAGGTTTAAGAACCAGCGGCGGTTCTCTGAAATGAAGGGGTTAAATACCTCGGGAGAACTGCCAACCGGCGTCCTAAGCGAGGAGGAGGAGGACGACGAAGTCGTGGCTGGAGTCTCACGTGCTGGAACAAGCCGGGAGAAAGAGTCGCAGAGCTTGCGAGGAAGGGGCCTGCCGGCACGGCAGAGGACTCCGACAACCCATGCTGGAGTGTCAGCGGAGGAAGAGGAGGAGTGCGGTCTGTTGAGGGAGATCAGAGAGCTGGAGTCTCCTGTGGACCTGACCAGATTCTCCTTCGGGGAGGACGAGCCAGCGGAGGATACGAAAAAGAGGAGGAAGACAAAAAAGATGACACAGGAGGTGGTGAGTTACAAATATGTACCAATGTCTGATGTTACACCTACCACCTCCTGTGTAAACCCCACCAAACCTAAAAGCACGGGCTCTGCAGTGGGTCCGGGGCATAGGCAAGGTGGGGAGAGGAGGAGGATGTCCGGCAATGCTGCCGTCTGTGCGGGGAACAGTGCAGGGGGTGAGGCTGTGGAGGTACTCACGGCGCCGGACATAGGGGACCCCGTGGAGTTTCCCTCCCTGCCTGCTGCGGCTAAGCCGGTTATCACTGGGGCCGAGGAGAGTGGGGGGGATGTCCACGCCGTTTTGAAAGGGGGATGGTGTGGGCAGACTCCATCCCTGCTCACTGCAGCTGAGCCGGCCGACGCTGGGGCTGTGGGGGGCAGGGCCGAGGAGCATGGTGCAGCGAAAGGGGGGCGCACTGTTGTGACAGGGGCGCAGTGCGCCTCAACAGAGGAGAGGCGCGCAGCTGAGACAGCCACGGGAAAAAAAAAATACACAGCAAAAGCAGGGAACATCATCAGCAAGGAACACTGTGCACTCTGCTGTGACGGGGGGACAGCATGCCCCTAAATGTGATACCAGCACCCCGAAGTCTGTGGCTACAGGGCAGGCAGCCCAGGACAATAAGGGGCACAGTGCTCCAAAAGAACTGCACAATGTCAGCACTGAGCTAATGAAAACGGGTGTGGTGCTGCACCGCTCCCCCGACCCAGCAGGTGTGAGTGCAGAGACTGCAGAAACAAGGGAGGAGGGAATGGAGGTGACTGTGGAAGGTGCAGAGAACAGTGGTAATGGGGTGAATGATGGGAGAAGTAGTGGAGTGAATAATGGGAGTTGTGGTGCCGCAAACTTTGGGAGTATTGGTGGAGTGAATGATGGGACAGGTGGTGGAGTGAATGATGGGAGTTGTGGTGCCGCAAATGATGGGAGTATTGGTGGAGTGAATGAGGAGAGCAGCACTGGTGTTGGTGGAGGGGAAGTAGGTAGTGGTCCCACTGCCCCCCCAGTGGTGGCGAGGGCTTCAGCCCCTAGCTATTCAGGGGCTGTCACTGCTGGGGGTAGTAGTGCGCCCTTGTCTGGTGGCCCCGAGGATGGTGACTTGCAGCAGCGCTTCCTGGACACCCTAAAGAAAGGGGAGAGTTCCATCAATGTAGAGGGGAGGGAGGTTGATCTGTCTTTCTGGATATAGAGACACGGTCTTTCCGCCTTCCGAGATAGAGGGGCAGAGACTGTCTGGTCTCTGCCGATACCGGGGCAGAGGAGTAACCGTAGTAACGTGGCCCGTCTCCAGTGGGTAAGCAAGGATGCCTGTCCGGATCGGTCAAAGGTTGCTGAGCTCCTGCTGGGGATGGGCTTCGCGGCATACGACATCTTTGCCTTGATCCATCCCTATGGGACCTCCTACTTCGATGTCAGCTTCGTGAGACCGGAGGGCCTTGAGCTTTTTTGGTCTCGCCATGAGCTGGCTCGGGGTCGCCCCGAATGGCAAGGTTTCGTCCCTGTCGCAATATCCCGCCAGAACTCGGTCAGGAAGGTGACCATTTTGACCAGTAACGAGTCACTTTCCTGCATGGACATCTCCACCTGGATTGGTCGATATGGCGACATCGTCGGCATTCCTGAGAAGACCCGCGACGACCATGGTATCTGGTCAGGGGCCTGGACCTTCATGGTGAAATTGAAGGTTTCAGGAAACACTGTTACCCATATACCTTCCTCTACATTTTTGGGGAGGGACAGGATCCTGATTTTCTACCAGGGGCAGCCTAAGGTCTGTCACAGGTGCGGCAGCCCCACACACTTCAGTGCGCAGTGTACCACCCAGAAATGCGCACTGTGTGGGGACCTTGGCCATCTCGCTGCTACCTGTGGCAGGATTAGGTGTAACTTGTGTGGTGACCTCGGTCATCCATTCAGTCGCTGTCCGCGTTCCTTTGCCAATGCAGTCCTGAAAGCGGCGAGTGCGGGACAGGCGAAAGCCGGGACTAATCTTGCCGGTGAAGGGACCAGTAGGGGCGGAGGAGGCAGGGAACCGGTGAGGAGAAAGCTGCCGCCATCCAACATCAGGCGGCAGGAGCAACGCCATGGGAACAGAGGGCAGGGAGTAATGACCCTAAACCCTGACCCAAGTACTTCACTTGCAGCTGAGGATCCTAAAGACAGCGAATTGAGTGAGGAAGTCAGGAGACTTGAAAGGGAGGAGCAGGCGGACGCCATGTCCTCCCAGGAACCCTCATCCGGTGACAGTCTGGATGAGGGAGAGGGGGAATGGTCACAACAAAGGAAAAAGGGTAACCGGAAAACAACCAAGGGTAGGAGTGGGTCCGGGTCTCGAGCCTCCGCTCTGGAGTGCGACCCCTCTGATTCTCTAGCCCTGATCCAGGTGCCATTGGAAGGTCCAGCCGCCCCCCCTCTGGTGGATCTCTCCAACCGGTTCGGGGCCCTCCAGGACTCCCCTGCAGAGGGGGAGGACGGGAGCCCGGAGCCGGAGGTTGCGGACAGGGATGTTGGGGCTCAGGGGGTCGCTGAGTCTTCTTCTCAGGGAGCAATTAAAGGGCCCTCTGGGGGGGGGGGGGGACTACCTCGGGACCACCAGACAAAGGCCAGAGTGTATGTAAGGAGAGAATGGATGAGTCTGTGTGTCTTAAGCGCACTAAAAGCTCATCATTGTCTGAGGAAGAGGGTGAAGCTGTTGGGGGTGGGAAGAAAAAGGCTATCTAATCCAATCAATCATGATGGCGGCACCCACACCGTTGACGTTGGCAACCATTAATGTTGCCAGCATAAAGTCAGAAGCGGCAAGGTACACGGCCTTTCATTTTCTCGGCCAACTTGATGCCGACATTTTGTTTTTGCAGGAGACCAGGTTGACTGACCTATCAACCATGCATAAAGCAAGGAGGGAGTGGAGGCATGGGCCCTCCTACTGGTCTCTTGCGGCCGAGCCGTATAGCGGGGTGGCGGTCCTTTTTAAGACCGCAGCGGTTGAATGCAGACGATTAATTGAATTAGAAATGGGGAGATGCTTGATCCTAGATGTCTCCATGGGGGGACAGGAGCTTCGGCTCATTAACATCTACGGTCCCCAATCCAAGTGGGACCGCAAATGTCTCTTCTTGAAGATCAAACCTTTCTTATTTTCAAGTCGGCAGGTGGTCTTTGGAGGGGATTTCAACAACGTCACGAGACCCTGTGATAGAGGAGGTTCTGGGGACCGGCTGACTTATGATTGCGTCGCGCTAAACAGGATAGTAAGTGAGGCACGCCTAGTGGATGTCCACATCCGACACAACACAGGCAGCACGGGATTCACCTATTTTAGAGGGAGTCAGTGCAGGTCTAGGATAGATAGGTTTTATTTGAAGGAGGAAGCCGTCTCCTCGCCGTTGTCGGTTGTGGAGTGGAGTTCTCCGACCACTGTTTGATTATGTTTTCTCTGAACGTTACAGAGACTCCTAGGATGGGAAGAGGTTATTGGAAGCTGAATTCATCACTCCTTGAGGAAGAAGCTATAAGACGGTCTTTTGAGGATTTTCTTCTGAGCCAGGTACCGCTGCTGGGCCTAAGTAACACTAAGTCAGAGTGGTGGGAGATGTTCAAACATCGGGTGGCGAAATTCTTCCGGCAACTCTCGAACCTCAGAAGCCTGAACAGGGATCTCCTGTATCACAGCCTGAGGAGGAGACTCGAGCATCTTGTCTCGACTGGAGGTAGCCGCGAGGAGATCTCCGGTGTGAAGTCCTTGCTGAAGAGGTGTCAGTACGATAGGCACGCATCTTTGGTTTTTGAGAGGGACTACGGGAAGTACTACTCGCCCGACCCTTACAGATGCTGCAAGATGTCAGTGAATAGTAAGATAGTGACGGGGCTGATGGACAGTACGGGATCCTTGAAGAGGTCCAGATCAGGGATCTTGGAGGTCGTCAGTTCATACTACTCACACCTCTTGGGAAGGAGGGAACTGGATCGTGACAGGATGTCGGCTTTTCTGGCTGAAGCTGTTCCGGAGCCAGGGGCTGACCTCTCGCTGGACGTTTTGGCAGAAGCGATCAAAGAAGAGGAAGTGAGACTGGCGATCGATGGGCTCAGGCCCAAAAAATCACCATGTCCGGATGGCTTAACATCCGAGTTCTTTAGGACCTTTAGGGACTCCTTGGTTCCCCTCTTGACTCAGGTGTTTAATGAGTGTCTCTCCTCGGGCACCGTGCCGAGATCATTAAGGAGGTCAGCTTTGATCATTTTGTCAAAGGGTAAGGATCCGTCACGCATTGAGAATTGGCGTCCCATAGCACTTCTCAATGTGGACAGGAAGGTTTTGGCTAAGATACTTTTCAACAGGCTGGTGAAGTTTGCGCCGCGGCTGCTTTCAGAGGCTCAGAACTGTTGCGTTCCTGGCCGTAGCACTTTCAGTGCTGTTCTGGGTGTCCGAGAGGCCGTGGAGCAAGGCAGGGCGGGCCTTTGGAAGGGGTTCCTGCTGACCCTGGATCAGGCAAAGGCTTTTGATCGGGTTGACCACGAGTATCTCTGGTCCACTCTTTTGAGGTACGGTCTGCCTGGGGGGTTTGTGGACTGGCTTAAGACCTTATACGCTGGGGCTGAGACTTTCCCTCTGGTAAATGGGTGGATTGGACAACCTTTCGGGGTAGGATCTGGTGTCCGTCAGGGCTGCCCTCTTAGCCCTTTGCTTTACGCGTTTGCGATCGATCCCTTCCTCAGAAGGATCGAGTGTGGACCGTTGGCGGGGGTGAGGATGGGCGGGGTGGAGCCAGAGGCTATCCTGAGGGTAGTGGCCTACGCGGACGATGTCACCGTTTTTGTTTCTTCGCGAGAGGAGGCGATGGTGGTGATGTCAGAAGTGGAGAGCTACTCGGAGGCTTCCGGGTCCAAGGTCAACCAGGACAAGTGTGAGAGTCTCTGGCTGGGAGGCGGGGATCCCGGGTTTGATCTTCCGGACACTCTCCCCGAACCCCAAGAACACGTCAAAGTCCTAGGCATCGAATTTGGCCAGGGTGATTACCCCACGAAAAACTGGGAAGGCAGAATCAAAGGTGTCACTCAAAAAGTGGACCAATGGAAGGGTTGGTCTTTGACCCTGAGGGAAAGGGTTGGCCTGTGCAAAGCTTTCCTGCTCCCCTTACTAATCTACCTGGGCATCGTCTGTGTCTTGCCAGAGCCTCTCTGGACTCGGGTCTACAGTCTGTTCTTTCAGATGTTATGGGGGAATAGACTGAACCTAGTCAAGCGGGAGGTCACTTACCGCACGAGGAGACTAGGGGGGTTGAATATGGTGAACCCTGTGGTGTTCCTCGTGAACACCTTTTTGAAGGTCAACGTGGCAAACCTCTGGAAAGAGAGGGCTCCTCCGTGGGTATTCTCCTGCAAGGGATGGTTTCAGCCTTTCTTCCAGGAGTGGGAGACAGGGGGAAGATTGAAGGATCTTCGCACACCGCATGGGCATCTCCCGGCTTATGTTACCCCGGTTCTGAAGATGATGCGCCGGTGGGGTCTGTGAATGTGGGAGGTGAGATCCCTCCCGAGGAGACTCCTCGACATGCGGGTCTTGCTTTCACATTTTCAGAGTCCATTGGTCCTCAAGGACTGCCCAAGTCGGGATCTAGAGGTTGGGTTGAGTTTGTTAAATTCTAATAGGATCCCCAAGAAGTACTGGGACTTGACTTGGCGCTGCTTCCAAGGTAAGTTGTATGTGAGGGACAATCTGAAGTACAGGAGCTCCGAGGACAGGAATTGCCCCCGTGAGGCTTGTGCCAACATGCTGGAAAGCATGGAACACTTCCTGCTTCATTGTCCCTTTAATACAGAGGTGTACAACAGGGTGGGAGCTTCCATTGGTTGGCCGCGGCTGGCTACTCTGTCCTATGCCGAGTGGGCCTATGGAGCGTTCGGAGACCTCGGGAGAAGGGACAGAGTCACTTTATTTATAGTCAGCGCAGTGGTCAGGTACTTCACGTGGAACGCACAAGTTTTAGTTTCGACGCAGAGTAAAATCCTCCGTGTAGACGAAGTTTATAGCAGCATCCTAAGTGCCCTGGTGAAGGTCCGTTCTCTGGAGTATGAAAGACTGGGTGCCCGGAGGGCGGCCCATCTCTGGAGGGGTTTCTCCTTCGGGGTGCCTTAGTCCGTTAGTACTCCTATATCCTGGTGGTGGGTTGATGCCTTTTCACTCTAGAGTTTTGTTTTGAATATCAGTCTCCTGGATAGAAGGTTTGCAAGCATCGAACTTGAGCCTTAAGTGTTGAGTACGTAGGTTATGTTCTGTAACGTTGGTTTATGTATATATTGTATATAGCGTAATGTATGTATTGTATATATTGTGTATAATAGAGGGTCTTAGTTAGGTTGGGTGGGGGGATTGGGGGGATTGGGGGTTTTCAACGGCGGTGATAAGAGACTGATCTGGCCTGGTCCAAGCCCCGCCTGGGGAAAAACTTTGGGGCCTGATCCTAGCTCGGAGAAATCCTGAACTTTGTGGCCAGAGCTGGATCAGGGGTGGTGGGATAGTTAGAGTAGATGTGTGTTTTATATATAGTGTAAAAAAAAAAAAAAAAAAAATCCCAAAAAAAGGAAAAAAAAAAAAAAATAAATAAAATAAAAGGAAAAATATATAAATATTGTTAATTTTGTATACTATGTTTGTAATTAGGTTTGTCGTAAGTGTGAATGTGGCAGTGTAAGGGGGAGGCTGTGAGGTAAGGCAGTGGGACCAGAGGGTATTAGGTGTGTCTTGTACAATATTCGGACTGGTGTCATATGTTTATATTGTATATAGTGTATATAGTATTGTATATAGGACGGTGTAAATGTAGTTCAGGGTTGTATATAATAGTGTGAATGGAGCTGGGTCGGGGGTTTTACATGATTTTATTTATTTATTATTTTAAGGGGGTACTGGTGTAATTATTGTAATTTTGTTTCCTTTTTTGTTTTTTTTAGTTTTTAATTTCTTGTTTCTTTAATTTAATTTTCTTTTCCCGTTTTGTAGGTCGAGAATTTCCCTTATTGTTTCCATTTCTTGTTTATTTCTTTGTGTTTGTGTCTGATTTTGTCATATTGTTTCTGATTGGAGTTTTTGTTCTATGTTTGTTCTGTTGTGTTCTATTTTGTAACGTTGTGAAGGATTTTATAATAATAAAAAAGACCTACAATCTATTACTCCCCGTTATCAGCCATTACTGGGGAGGAGACTGTAGGACAGGAGACTACAATCTATTACTCCCCGTTATCAGCCATTACTGGGGGAGGAGACTGTTGGACAGGAGACTACAATCTATTACTCCCTGTTATCGGCCATTACTGGGGAGGAGACTGTAGGACAGGAGACTACAATCTATTACTCCCCGTTATCAGCCATTACTGGGGGAGGAGACTGTAGGACAGGAGACTACAATCTATTACTCCCTGTTATCAGCCATTACTGGGGAGGAGACTGTAGGACAGGAGACTACAACCTATTACTCCCTGTTATCAGCCACGCAAACACGGGGAGAACATACAAACTCCTTGCAGATGTTGTCCTTGGTGGGATTCGAACCCAGGACCCCAGCGCTGCAAGGCTGCAGCGCTAACCACTGAGCCACCGTGCTGCTCTATTAAAGTTGTTACATCTTATTAACTCTTGCTCTGCCTCCCATGTGTCACTGCATCCCGCAACCTGCTTACACTTAGCGTAGTTGGCAGGATGCAGTTAACAAGCACAGAAGTGGCACACCAAGCAGCCGTGGGGGTCCCAAGGGCCAGCTTACCGCTAGGGACCATGCTCAGCAATCTCCCAAAATTTACAGGGAGCATTTCACTGATATGGGACTGGGCCGAGCGGGTTAAAGGCATGCTTAGGATGCACCCCATGACTCCCACCATGCAGGCGGAGATTGCTGTGATGGCCCTAGATGGGGAAGCAAGATGTTCTGTCATGTTCCGGCCCCCACACGAGTGAAACAAATTCACCATAGTGTTACAGGTCTTGGAGCAGATGCATGGGGACCACACGGATATTCGTGAATTGCGGATGCTCTTGTTTAGTCACGTCCAAAGGGAGGGGGAGTCTGTGACCCAATACATGAATGCGCTGCAGGAGATCAACACTGCAATCGCTAAGTGGGATGATGTGGGTGTGGGGCCCCCTGATGTAATTTCGAGGGAACAACTAGTGGCAGGCCTCAGGGATGCGCTGTTTAATCAAGCCCTGCGGAAGCGCTTGCGAGCCAATCTGCGTATGTCTTTTCTAGAAGTTGGGGTGGAACCGCGAGCAGGAGCAGCTTCGGCGGGGAAGGTCCGGAGCGGGGAGGTAGCCACTCCGCCCCCAGCTGAACCAGGATGGGTGAGAGAAATCTGGAAGGAAATTCAGGCCATGCGGGAAGAGTGGTCCAACTTGAGAAGGAAACCCTTAGTGATCCAGAGCCCCGTCAGGAAAGGGGGCAATCTTGTGCAGAAGACCGCTGATTTTCTTTAAGTGCAGAGACACTGTATATATTGCTCGAGGACGCGCATGGCGGGGGAGGCCACTCACCCATCGGGCGTTAAACTAGTGGGCTACGTGGCTGGGGGATGCCATCCGGAGTCTGAGCAGCCAAGAAGGAGAGAAAGAACTCCTGCAAGTTTAGTTTCCCTGTGCCCCTTGTATGGGCTGAAATGGATGGCCGAGCCACCCGTTGCTTAGTTTATACCGGTTCCCAAGTGAAAAGCATGCCAGACGTCACTTTTCTGGGGCAGTGCGGCCTGAATGGGGCACAGTGATCAAGCTGACAGCAGCCAACCAATTAGCAAGCCCGGTCGCAGGGGTGGTCTGGATGCAAATTACCATGTATGGCAAAGATGTGGGCCGAAAAGGAGTAGTATTGACGGCCAGAAACCCTGGTAATGGCCCCACAGTGATGCTAGGGATAAATGTGCTGAAAGAATTTGGGACTATCCTAGTCAATGAGTCACCAGATGCTTTTCTCAATCAATGGAGCCCCCGCACCCCCCCAAAGAAAGTTGTTCCAGCAACTAATTCGGGTAGCCCAGGCTCAAGAAACCTTGAGAGAAGGAAAAGTCCTGGGGAAGGTGGCCGTTCTGGCCGCTGCCATGCTCGTTTTACCGCCAGACTGTGCTCACGCTGCCCATGCGAGCCTGTACACTTCTCGAAGGAGTGGAAGTCCAGATAGAACCTGCCCTACTAGATCAACTGCCTTCAGGACTCCTCATTGCTCTGACATTAACCACCGTCCACGTAATGTAGTGGTGCAGTGTGTTCACTCTTGGGTGAGAGTATGAGATCATCCTCCCCTAGGTTAAGTGGCCCAAGTACTGGGTATGCTGGAGGAGCTGACACCACCAGAGGCCATTCAGTTAGCGGTGAAACAAGGAGATCCCTGCATTGTAGCCCTCAACTATGTCCTCAGAGCCTTTGTCCAGTATCATGAGAGAACGACGCCGGATCCCGGCACAGATGAGGGCTGAACAGACAGGACTCTCGTCGCAGCAGGTGCAACAAGTTGAAGCTATGCTGGGGCAGTACCAAGTTGTCTTTGCCAGTCATGACGATGATTTCGGGTGCGCCACAGCCAAAACTCACGAGATCCCCACAGGAAATATCGCACCAGTTCGGGAGCGCTGTTGACAGATCCCATCGCAAACGTACCAGGAGGTGAAAGAAATGTTAGCACACATGCTGCAGAGTGGGGTTATACGGGAGAGTCAGAGCCCGTGGGCGGCCCCTATCTTTCTAGTTCATAAAAAGGACAGAACCCTTCGTTTTTGTGTTAACTACCGGCGACTAAGTGCCTGTACAGTTCAAGACTCTTCTCAATTCTCAGTAGGGGATGAGTCATTATCTGCCCTGGGAAAAGCTAAGTACTTCTCGTCCTTAGATCTGGCCAGTGGATATTGGCAAGTGCCCATGGCTGAACAAGACCGTCTGAAGACAGCTTTCATACTGCCTATGGGGTTATTCTTCAATCGGACGCCCTTCGGTCTTATCAACGCTCCTGGAACCTTTCAGTGGCTGATGGAACGGTGTTTGGGAGACCTGAAATTCGAAGCTACCCTCATTTATCTGGATGACATCATTGTCTATGCAGCCACTTTTGAGGAACATCTCCGGCGGTTGAAGCAGGTGTTGAGTTCGGTTACAAAAGCACGGTCTGAAAGTGAAGCCTCAGCAGTGCCACCTTTTCCGCAAGCAACTTGAATATCTCGGACATGTATCTGCTGAGGAAGTAAGACATGCATGTGAGAAGTTAGCAGCATTACAGGACTAGCCAACTCCGAAAACAGTAAAGGATGTGTGAGCCTTTCTGGGGCCTACGGGGTACTATTGACGGTTTGTGAAAGACTTAACTCCAGCAGTGGATTGACAATGCGAGTGATTGAAAGGAGTGCCGTCTGGTGCGAAGAATCCAGTGGGGGAATAGTCAGGAAGAAGCCTTTTGAGCCCTGAAGATAGCCCTGACTGAAGTACCCATACTGGTCTATGCAGATTTCCATCAGTGTGAAGAATGAAAGGTTGAGAGAAGTCTCCAGGGATTAGGGGCTGTATTGTTCCAGGTACAGAACGGAAAGGAACAAGTGATTGTCTACTCGAGCCAATCTTTCCATGATTCAGAACGAAACCCAGACAACTATAGTTCCTTTAACTTGGAGTTACTGGCGTTAGTGTGGGTGATGACCGAGAAGTTTGCCAAGTACCTGTCACGATCCGAAGTCTTGATGCGCATTGACAACAATCCTCTAGCCCACCTAGAAAATGCGAAACTGGGGGCCTTGGAGCAACAATGGATGGCCCGTATGGCAAAATATCGATACAAAATTGCATACAGAAAAGGAGCCGAGAATACACATGCTCCCGCCCTGTCCAGAGTGACTCACGACCGAGATGAAGAGCTAGAGGCAGAAGAGATCCCTGGGTTCCAAAATCTCGCCAAGATGTTGGTGACAACGCGGGGACAGGTCGAGGCGTCTTGAAAACACCTGTTGGGACGACCTCGACATGACTGTGTGTGGTTCCAACAGGAAGACAGGGAAATTGCTCAGTTGAGACAATGGGTGATCATAAAACTCCCCAGCCAGAGTGAGCAAGATGCCCTGTCCACAGGGATGCTGCAGATCCTCCGACAATGGGAGAGGCTTCAACTGGAAGACGGTGTGTTGTATCGGAAGGTGCAGTTGGTTCGAGAATTGGGCGTCACCTGGCAAGTGGTGCTCCCCGAAAAAGTGATCAGTTAGATGGCCATGGAAGCTCATGTAAGAGGGGCTCACTTCGGTCCGAAGACATTTCAGTCATTGCAGAAGCTGGTCTATCATCCCCGGTTGAAGACTGTTGGCAGGCCTCTTCCACTGCAATGTCGAAGCTGTGAATTGGCTAAACCTCCAGAACAGAGAGCTCCTACGCAGACCATTGTGACCTCTGCCCCCTTGGAACTGCTGATGATCAACTACTTAACCGTGGGTCCTGCTCATCTTAGGCTAGTTTCACAATAGCGTTCTCAGGCGCAGGGCCGCCACTAAGCCCCGTCCCTGGCCGTGTCCCCTTCAGTCAGTTCCTCCTCTGATCGCATGACGCTGCATGCGATCAGTGTACCCTATATTTAGCGTTGGGTACGCTGATGTGATTTTGCTGCCGCTGCGCCCCGCGCACAAAAATGCAACACAGCGTGTTTTTGTGCGCTGGGCACAGTGCCAGCAAAATCATACCAGCGCACGGTCAGCGTACCCAAAGCTAAATATAGGGTACACTGATCGCATGCAGTGTCATGCGATCAAAGGAGGAACTGACCGGAGGGGGCGCAGCCAGGGGCGGGGCTTAGCGGCGGCCCTGCGCTGCACCCGAGAACGCTAGTGTGAAACTAGCCTTAGATATGAAAATTGTCTTGTGATGACCAATCATTTCACTAAGTTCGCTGTGGTGACTAGGACCCGGGGTCAGACGGCTGAGTCAGCTGCACAGGCCATCTGTCAAGATTTCATCCGGGTGTATGGATGCCCACAAAGGATCCATTCTGATCAAGGCTCCTGCTTTCAGGGTTGAGTTATGGAGGAGCTTCACCGCCTGTATCGTATTGAAAAGTCCAGGACGACACCTTAACATCCGCAGGGGAATGGGGCCTGTGAATGTTTCAATCGGACGTTGATTCAGATGTTGAGAATGAGGGAGGAAGATAGAAACGTCTGTTGGTTCGAGTATGTAGCTGAGTTGGACTGGGTGTACAACAACCGAGTGCACAGTACAACCGGATATACGCCATACACCCTGCTGTTTCGCAGAAAAGAATGGGAGATTACAGAGCTGGAGTTGGACCCAGAGGAGGACTACCCACGGACGGGGGTGTCCACCTGGGTCCGTGAACTTTGACATCGCATACCGACTGCATCAACTAGTACAGACCAGGTTTCGGGAACTTGAGCACCATGAGACGACGCCCCTGCGAGGGACAGCTGTTAAGGCTGGGGACCGAGCATTGTTCCGAGACAAGCGACCTCGAGGCAAGTTGGAGTGTCGATGGGAACAAACTCCGTACCGGGTGAAATGCCGAATTGGAACTGATGGACCCTGTGAAGAAACCAGATTGTATCTTAAATCCACAAGCCAATATACAGATAAAAAGACACTTTCCCAAACAACCATGTTTTTACAAACCAAAAAGAATTAAGTGTTTGTCTGGTGGGTCAAGAAGACAGACTTGCATACCATTTAACATGGTGTGTGTTTAAGTCACTATTACACAGTATGTACAGTACATCTTTGGTTATAGAATACAATACACAATTAGCATATCGGCACACAAACAGTTTGCTGACTTTGAAGGTAGATAGGGAAAGGCTATGAGGATGGACTGAAGGACACTGGGTAAATTTAAAAATAGATCACCTGTGTCGGGTATAAGAGACTTTTTTCTGGTTGGTGTCACTCTTCAGGATCTCAGCTGAAAGAACACAGGACTGCTCTCGGTTGAGTCCAAAGTAGCCTGAGCTGTCTCCCTACACTTGTCGTTACCTCCTCTCTGCGTGAATATCACAAGTGGAGTAGTGACCCTGGGAGCTCAGACATAACATCTACCATTATTCTGGCGAGTCAGCGGAAGGGAAGGGTGAGACCCTGTGATGTGCACCATGGTTCAATAAAGTATTGCCACACTGTTTTACCCTAACCCTGTCTTGTCTTAGTAGTGTATTGCCCACTGGGAGATGGACCAGGGCTCATACCACTGAACACCCGCTCTACGTAGTCTTGCTAAAGGTAGCCGAGCAAGCGGACGAGAGCACCCTCTGAACCAGTTTCTCCACAGACCCGTTTATGAAGTCCAGCCTGAGGGGGAAGAAGGGGCCCCTACCCGAGTAGTCCACTGAAGCATGCCACGTCCTTGCCAGTCAAAAGATCCCGAAAGAGAAGCAAGTGCGCCAAGTGTTCCTGAAGTGTCCACTCCAGCGACCTTTGATTATAATGAAGAATAGCTTAGTTACTCACCGATAACGGTGTTTCTCGGAACCCATGACAGCACCACGGAGAGAGAGGATCCGCCATTCAGGGACAGGAACCTACAGATAAAAGGGCGGTACCTCTCCTCCACCTTCAGTTGGTTACAGAGCATCAGAGGGTCTCCAGGTTAGTTAGACAACAGAAATATATACACAATATTATAATACTGCTTATTTATCAAAAGCACCGTGCCTAAATGGAAACACTCTACTAACAGTAAAATGTGCTCACCACACTCGAAGGGGAGGGGAATAAGCGGGTGCTGTCATGGGTTCCGAGAAACACAGTTATCGGTGAGTAACTAAGCTATTCTCACCCATGACAGCACCACGGAGAGAATTACAGAGATTGGTAGCTTAGGGAGGGACCACCGCCTGAAGGACCCTTCTCCCGAAGGTCAGGTCAGACGTAGAGGCTAGATCTAATCTATAGTGCCTGAAAAAGGTCAAAGGTGATGACCAGGTGGCCGCCTTATAGATTTGTTCTATTGATACCTCAGATCTTTCAGCCTATGAAGTCGCCATTGCCCATGTGGAATGAGCTCTCAGCCCCTCCGGGTTGGTATTTCCACTGGATGAGTATGCCAGGGCAATCGCATCCCTTATCCACCTTGCCAGGGTACTCGGATGCCTTGAGCCCCTTCCGAGGACCCTGGAAACATACAAAGAGAGCCTTCCTTCCTACATTTTTTGGTGGCCTCTAAGTACTGTACTAAGCACCATTTAACATCTAAAGTGTGGAATTTTTCTTCCCCCTTATTTTTTGGATTTGGGCAGAAGGAAGGAAGGACTACCTCTTGGGACCTGTGGAAATGTGATGATACTTTAGGTAGATAGGCCGGGTCAGGTTTTAGGATGACTCTATCCTCTAGAATTTTTGTAAAAGGTGGCCCTGCTGATAAGGCTTGAATATCGCTCACTCTTCGAGCTGATGTTAGTGCCACCAGAAGCACCGTTTTAAGTGATAGGATTTTTAGGGGTGCCGAGTAAATTGGTTCGAACGGAGGGCCTGTCAGTGTTGAAAGTACAAGATTCAGGTCCCACGATGGTAACCTTTGACTGGCTATTGGCCTAGATCTGGTTTGCGGCCTTAATAAACCGTGCTACCCAAGGGTCACCTGCCACATCATGGTTATAGAGGGCGCCTAACGCCGCTATTTGTACTTTTAATGTGTTGACCGCCAGACCCTTTTGTAGAAATTCTAGGATCTTATCAATCTGAACCCCATCCTGAACCTTTGCCCTAGAAGTAGATAGGAATTTTTTCCATGTTCTGCCGTAAGCTCTCATCGTAACCGGTTTCCTACTTTTTTGTAATGTAGTGATCAGGTTCTCTGAAAATCCCCTGTCCCTCATCAGCACCCTCTCAAATTCCATGCTGTTAAATGGAGGTTTGGTGCCCGAGGATGTAACACTGGGCCCTGCGATAGCAGGTCCGGGAGATCCGGTAGGATCCATGGGTCGGTTACTGAGAGCATTCTTAGCCCCTTTCTGGCCCAAAAGAACCTGGTTTTCCTGGCTATCAGTATCATACTTGCCCCGTCCTCCATGACTTTCCTTAGGACCGCTGGAATGAGCAGCATGATTGGGGGAAAGGCATATGTTCGACTGTGTCCATGGGAGCATAAACGCGTCCAGAGTTAGAGGATTCCTCCTGGGATCTAGGGAGCAGAAGGTGTCTACTTTTTTGTTTTTGAAATCGACAAACAGATCTATGTCTGGGGTCCCCCACATTTTTACCATCTGCTGAAAAATGGACCACTTTAGAACCCATTCCCCCTGTCGTAATTGGGTGCAGCTCAGAAAGTCTGCATTTTGATTCTCTGTACCCCGGATGTGTAGGGCTGACAGATAGCAGGTTTGCCTCCGCTAGTTTGAGGATTCTGGCAGATGTGTCCATTAGGGCTTGGGACCTGGTTCCCCTCTGATGATTTATATAGGCCACTGTGACTCGATTGTCCGAAAGAATGCGGACATGGTGATTCTGGAGCAGGGGTAGGAAGTGAGTCAGTGCATAGCCTACTGCTAGAAGCTCTTTTTGATTTGAGGAGGCTTTTAATTCTTGATCTCCACACACGTCCTGAGCCACCTCGTTCATGTGTGCTCCCCATCCCGTGGGACTGGCATCCGTTGTCACTATGTGTGTTATCTTTGTTACCCAGGGGATCCCTTTGGACAGATTTTCCTGGTTTCCCCACCAAGCTAGGGAATGAATAGTTCTTGAATTTAGGGTAATACGACCCTCTAGGTGTCCCCCTATTGCTGCCTGGTTGGCTAATACGTCCCACTGGAGATCTCTCGTGTGTAACTGAGCCCATTGAACTGCTGGCAGGCAGGCGGATAGGGAACCCAGCAGTGACATAGCTTTCCTTAATGTCAGAGGGATTTTGGATTGCTCTTGCTGTAATTTGAGCGATTTTCTCCTTTTTGTGGTCTGGGAGGCGACACTCCTGAATGTTTGAGTACAGTGTTAAGCCCCTGTTACACACTGCGATATCGCTAGCAATATCGCTGTAAAGTCACCGATTTTGTGACGTAGCAACGATATTACTAGCGATATCGCTACATGTGATACTTACCTCTGACCGGCTCCCCCGCTGATTATCGCTGGTCGCGCGACAAGATCCTGGATCATTTCTCGTTGGGCGCTTCCTGTGGCACCGACGAGTGGACGCGGACGGGAGGACGAGGATCGCAATGTCTGACAGGTAAATAGCGACCCCCAACCCCTGCGATGTCGCTGGTGAGATCTGCCTGTGTGGCAGCTCACTAGCAACCACTTAGCGATGCACCAGCGATCCCGACAATGATATGGTTCGCTGGTGCATCGCTAAGTGTAACGGTACTCTTAGGCCCAAGAATTCTTGTACCCTGCTGGGCTCCAATCTTGATTTTTTTTAGATTTAGAAGCCGGCCTTGTAGAGTGTCCATCACCCTGTCCCGCTGTTCCCTGCATTTTTGAGCCGAGCTGCCTGCTATTAGTAATAATCCCGTATCTAAACTTTTTCCTATGTCTTGTTCCCTTATATGAGCCATCATTTCTGCTACTATTTTGGTAAATACCCACGGGGCTATCGATATTCCAAACGGCAGGGCTCTGTACTGGAATTCTTTCACCTTGCCCTTTATTGAGACGGCTAACCTGAGATATTTTCTGGAGTCTTTGTGGATAGGGACCTGATAATAGGCGTCGCTGAGATATAACACCATCATGTAGCAGTTTGGGAACAGGATTTTGGTGGTGGACCTGATCGACTCCATTTTGAAGCTCTGATTCCGGACATATTCGTTTAGCTTTTTCAGATTTATGATCGTTCGAAAGGTGCCGTCCGGTTTGGTTACTAGAAAAAGAGGGGAGTAGAACCCTCTGCCCATATCCTGCAGGGGAACCTCCTGGAGGACTCCTTTTTTTACTAGGCCTAGGACCTCTCTTTCTAGTGCTTCCTGTTCTCGCGTACAGGATGTCAGCGGCGTTATTACATACTTTTGAGGTAGAAGAGAGAGAAAGTCTATTCTTAGGCCCTCCTGGATTAGGTTTACTAACCATGGGTTGTTTGAAATTCTCCTCCAGGCTGGAAGAAAAAGGGGTTAACCTTCCCCCCACCCTGGGCGTACTGTCACTTGGAGGGCTTTTTGTCTCGGGAAGAGTTACTAAAGAAGAACCATCTATCTCTTCTTTTGTCATCCCACTTTTGTTCCCTCTGAAAAAACCTCCTATTTCAAAAGGGCCTTTTAAATGCTGCTGGCCCCAAATTTGGGAATCCTTTCTTCTTGTCCCCTGCTTTCTGGAGGATGTCATCTAGCGTCTCCCCAAAAAGGAATTTCCCTTCACAGGGGATTGAACATAATTTCATTTTGGTCTGTAGGTCCCCTGACCAACTTTTAAGCCATAGTGTTCTTCGGGCCGCGTTTGAAAGTGCTGCTGTTTTGGACGATAGCCTGACTGAATTGGCCGATGAGTCCGTTAGGAAGGCAGCCGCTCCCCTTATTACTGGGATAGAATCTAAGATCTTATCCCTTGGTGTCCCTTCCCTCAGCTGTTTCTCAAGTTGGTCCACCCATACCATTAGGGCTCTTGAAGTACATGTCGCCGCTATGGCTGACCTGAGGTTACCGCCTGCTGACTCCCATGCCCCCTTTAGAAAGGTATCTGCCTTTTTATCTAGGGGGTCCCTGAGGGTGCCCATGTCCTCAAAGGAAAGGGTGAATTTCTTTGAGGCCTTTGCGACTGCTACGTCGAGCTTTGGGGCTTTATCCCAAGATGTAGATGCCTCCTCCTCAAAGGGATATTTTCTTTTAAGGGAAGGGACTGTAGTATTTTTCCTATCTGGCTTGTCCCATTCTTTTTTGATTAGGCCCTTGACAATTTCGTTAAGCGGAAATACTCTCCGGTTTTTCTGGCCTCGTCCCCCGAACATTATGTCCTGGACTGTTTTATCCGGCCTAGGGTCCAATACCCCCATGGTAGACCTTACAGCTTTTACTAGTCTGTCTATTTCTTCTAGGGGAAAGCAGTGACGCCCTCCTGTTTCCTAGTCTGAGGATGAGGAGCCGGATTCTGAGGTTTTAGACGTGATTTCTCCCGACGTGGAAGAGTCTGACTGGGAGGTTCCTATCTTGTCTTTCTTCCTCGTTTTATCCCTATGCTTAAGAGACACGAGGGCACTCTGAACCTCTGATTTGATTGCGGCCCTTAGGTCAGATGCAAAATCCGGAGTCTCCTGACAAAGAATTTCTTTTGTGCAAGACTAACATAGTTTTTTCTCCCATGATACAGGTAGGGGTCTAGTGCAAGTGGGGCATTCCCTGTTCTTTTTTCCCTAATAAGGGAGAGGAATTGTATTACAAGGGTGAACATTCACGAAGATCACTTACCCCCAAAGGTGCGCGGCTGCAGGTACCGGTTCGGGATATGGAGTCAGGTCCTATATAGGCTGATCTCCTGGTGGCGATTTTGGTGTTGGTGGTGCTGCTGCTTGAGCTGCAGCCTGGCATGCTGCTCCTGTTGCTGGTCGCTATCCCCCATTATCAGGATCGCTTCCAGCCAGGAGTTCTGAATCCACCATTTTTAAATTTGCCGCCCCCGTGACGTCACCGCTCCCATCCTGCACCGCGCTTGCCGGGGAGCGTGCTCCTGCGCATGCGCCGGTTTCAGGGACACGGAAGCCACTCCTCTACTTCCGGGGCAGCGACCATCTTGGTACTCTCTGTACCATGGCGCTGCCCGCACTTCCACCGGGTCCCCGCGAGCCCCAATCTCCTTTCCGGAGCGGCGGCTCAGACGTCTCCCCCCCCAGCTCACCCGGCAGCCCGCATCGGCCCCAGCGGTGGCGGCTTCGGGCACTGCTCCTGCCGCGACAGGGGCCTCCCCGCTGCCGTATACCGGACAGGTCGGCCCCGGACTCTTCTTCAAATCACAGATACACCGTACTGTGGGTCCCCCCGTCAGGGACAGGAACCCAACTGAAGGCGGAGTAGAGGTATCGCCCTTTTATCTGTAGGTTCCTGTCCCTGAAGGGCGGATCCCCTCTCTCCGTGGTGCTGTCATGGGTGAGAGAAAAGAACCCGTTTTAGGCCGGGATCACATATGCGAGAAACACTGCCGAGTCTCGCACGTTAATACCCGGCACTCGGATCGGAGCGTGCGGCCGCATAGCAGTACATGCAGCCGCACACTCCGCTCCTGAGTGCCAGCAGCTGTGCTGGGTATTAACATGCGAGACTCGGCCATGTTTCTTGCATGTGTTATCCCGGCCTTACCTTCTGATCTGGACGGTCTGTTACCCACTGGCACAGGGGAAGTGCGAGAACCTGAAACTCCTGATATGGCTGCTCCACCGAACTCGGACGCATCCCCCGTCCTCAACTGCCCAACCTGACTAGACTACCCAACCTGACTTGCGCCGCACAGAACGAACGACAGCTGGAATTCCTCCTAACCGTTATGAACAAGACCAATTTGGCAGCTGATCATTCGAGAGATGGAGCAGTGCCAACGCCTGCTGCAAGAACTCGCACTTATGGAATGGCGAGCTAAAGGAGAGGGGGATTTTAGGTAGGAAAACCAGGCCACAGGTACCTGTTCTGTGATGGATCCAGAATCGTTGAGGCTGCCTCCCTTGTTGCCTGGGGAAAGGAATGATGAGCTGGACTGACCTCATGACCCGGGTAGGAGGGGCAGCGCGCAGCAAGGTGAACAGTATGCTCCGTCATCAGAGTACCGGCGCCACGAAAGGCTGCGTTGGTTGGTCCCCGCCGACTCCAGCGGGACCATTGGAGACACCGTGCAGTCAGTAGTTACCAGAGACAAGTGCTGTGTGCTCAGTGACTGGGAGTACTGCGCATGTGCAGGAGAGAAGGAAGAGTACCGCACAGACTCGTGCGGCCTTCCCTTCTATTTGCTTCCTGCCCATTTACATTGGACTCTGGGAGTACCGTGGCCTTGTTTGCTTCGGCCACACGTGCTTATGGACTAGGGGCTCATTGGAAGGTATAGGACACCAACTCATGCCACCAGAAGACGGACCATCGTGTAAAAGGACTCCATCTGAGGACATCACCCGGCCGCTGTCAGTTCTACAACCCCCCCTGCGGGATCAACTGCTGCAGAGGAGCATCCAGGACACATCAAGTTCCTTCATTGGACTGCTGTTACTTTACATTTGTTATCCCTTTTAGGTTGTGTCTCCATGTTCCGGATTGGCATCGCTTTGAACGCAGCGGATACTCGCCCTGCTCAAAGCGCTGCCGGTTTTTGTACTCACGGTGATTCCGCATGTGTTCAATGAACACATGCGGAATCCCCGCATCCTATTCATAGAATGGTGCTATTTATCTTGCGGAGACCGAGCGTCTCCGCAAGATAGACACGCTGCGGTCTAGAAAGACACGACGCATGTGCGTATACACAGGGATGCTGGAGGCGTCCCTGCACGCATAGTGGAGACGGGATTTCATAAAATCACCTCCACTATGCCGTAACATCTGGACGCTGCGGCTGTATGCAGCATCCAATCCGCAACAAAAACTGACCGTGGAAACACACCCTTATCCCTCCTTTATCCATACCTCCCTGCTAGGAGTGAACACCTTGTTCTATTAAAAGTTGTTACATCTTGTTAAGCCTTGCTCTGCCTCCTGTCTGTCACTGCATCCCGCAACCTGCTTACAACTGTACACCTTGCAGTGACCATACACCCCCCCACCCGTGGTGACAGTACACCTTGCAGTGACCATACACCCCCCCACCCGTGGTGACAGTGTACACCTTGCAGTGACCATACACCCCCCCACCCGTGGTGACAGTGTACACCTTGCAGTGACCATACACCCCCCCCACCCGTGGTGACAGTGTACACCTTGCAGTGACCATACACCCCCCCACCCATGGTGACAGTGTACACCTTGCAGTGACCATACACCCCCCACCCGGGGTGACAGTGTACACCTTGCAGTGACCATACACCCCCCACCCGGGGTGACAGTGTACACCTTGCAGTGACCATACACCCCCCACCCGTGGTGATTGGTCACTGCAAGGTGTACACTATCACCGCGGGTGGGGGGGGGTGTATGGTCACTGCAAGGTGTACACTATCACCGCGGGGGGGGGGGGGGGGTGTATGGTCACTGCAAGGTGTACACTTACACCCCCCCCCCACCCCCGCGGTGATAGTGTACACCTTGCAGTGACCATACACCCCCCACCCGGGGTGACAGTGTACACCTTGCAGTGACCGTACACCCCCCACCCGTGGTGACAGTGTACACCTTGCAGTGACCATACACCCCCCACCCGTGGTGACTGGTCACTGCAAGGTGTACACTTACACCCCCCACCCGTGGTGATTGGTCACTGCAAGGTGTACACTATCACCGCGGGTGGGGGGGGGTGTATGGTCACTGCAAGGTGTACACTATCACTGCGGGGGGGGGTGTATGGTCACTGCAAGGTGTACACTTACACCCCCCCCACCGCCGGTGATAGTGTACACCTTGCAGTGACCATACACCCCCCCCCCCCCGAGGTGACCGTGCCTTGGTGGTGTTTGTGGACATCTCAGCCCACCCGCTTTTTCCTCGCCGTCTCTGGTCTCGTTGTTACAATGAAGGTCTTTTCCTCCATGTTCCCGAGATTGAATGGTGTCACCATCCCACAGATGACGAGCTGGGGGGCCGCTCCACACCTCCCCTCATTGGATCGGGACACAATGACTCAGTGTTCTCCACCATTGACCCCTGCACTGCCAGCAGCCCAGGAGGCAGACATTTAGTGGTGAGCAGGACCCTGCGGGGTGGTTGTGAGAGGGGGCAGGAATGTACTGGGCAGGGGTAGCCACTGATCCCGTCCACAGGCAGAGGACTACAACCCTCACCGTCCCCGATGTATACGGGCAGCTACGGGCTCTGTGGTGACCCTGCGCTATCAGTATGTCCATGAAAGAGGTGGTCCTTGAACAGGTGCTGATCGCACACAACCCCCCAAGTGTGCAAATTAAAGGGCCAGCATCCTCTAGAAACATTAGTAGCAGGTTATTACCAAGTAGTGGATTGTAGACTCGAGACCTGAGCCAGAGAATAGAACGAGTGGAACTTACACTGTAACGAGCCTGCTGTGCGGCTGCAGGTACCATGCATCGGTGCAGTCTTGAGCAGCTCTCCTTTCAGGAAGGCTCGTTACAGTGTATCGGTGCAGTTCTTCCAAAGCAGTTTTGTGCTTATGTAAATGAGCCTATGATCACTGAACATGCAGTGAAAGGAGTGCTCGTTCCCTGATTAGTGGTCGTGCAAATATTCTACTTCTAGATCAGGGTAAGGAGAGCAGCTGATCCATCCTACGACCAAGTTTCCATCCCCCCCACCCATTAGAGTCAGCAGCATGCATATTGGCTCCTTCAGACAGCATCTCAATGTGGCTCACAGGAAACAAGATGTTGGCGCTGAACAGAAGCTCGCTGTTCACATTCCCCGGAGGGCTAATAAGCGGCTGCAGTCACCGTCACCAGCGGAGCCCCACTGTACAGTCTGCCGCCCCCCAGGAGCCGGATCCATGCTAATCATTCGGAGAAGCCTCTGGGTCATCTGGGGTCTGTCGCTTATGAAAATCATTCCTGTATTCCACTTCACCTACAGAGCTGCACTCGCGATTCTGCTGCCTGCCACGTGAAGTGCATAACTACTGGGCCAAGCGATAGTCTACATCAGGTCATAAAGCTGGAAGCTCCGGCTGAGATTGGTGTAAGACACGAGGTAAGCTCCGTACTGGATTAGGATTTGCGGAGTTAATACGAGGACGAGACAGGGACAACCACCGGACACAGCAGAGACCATAACAGACGTCCAAGACACGGCAGGGCCCTTTGAAACCCACCTTTATTTGTAAAAATGCAGAGATATATACAATTAACCTCTGTGGATGTGCTCCCTTACAAAAAAACTAATCCATAGAAGGCACAATGAGAACTCCGAACAGGACGCACACAGGCGGCTCTGCGCCCCTCGCCAAAATGCATCTTCGCTCACGGGAAACAGGTGCACGCAGGGAACGAGGGTGTGCAGGCAGGCGGAGGAGAGGGGGTGAAGTGTGAAATGTCAGGACCAACCGCGCTATAATATTTAATAATAGGTTTCCTTCTCCACCCAACCTGAAAGAAGAGAAAATGGTCAGTGTTGGAACCCAACATGGACAATTCGATATCACACCCATCAATGACTGAGCTCACAGTTTGCTTCACAAACTCAGTATAGCCCTAAAGATCATCCAAGAACTACGAGAGATAGACCATGTGCTGTGGGCAGTCATAAAACCTGCAAGACGGGAAGGTGCATTGTGTCGTGGTGAGGTGCCTTTAGTTCCCATGATACAATGAAGAGGGCAGCTACATGAGCTGGACATCTTGTCTGGCCTCCTGAATGTTACATAATGCCTGGGGGCTTGGATTACAAACCATTGTCTTTGATGGACATCATGACTCAAGATTAAATGGGATTGGAACCTGTCCTCAGGCCTTTTTGACACAATGACCTTTTGCCTAGATGCAAGGACATCTGCAGGAAGATGAAGGCCACTGCAATCACATTTGACCTTTGACCTAATCCATTCTGGACTGATGGCTGCTGATGTCGATGCCACCTTCAGGTAAGCAATGTGCAAGTTTCTGGAGAACTCAAGACTGAGACCTGATTGGAAGGTACCTTCACGTGGAGGTGTTATTGGGGCAATGTATGGGCTATGTCTGACCGATATAAGGTAGCACCCCAGGCTAGTTAGGCATGCTTCTCACTTCCCATCCTCTCCGAATACCTTTTAGTTAGATTTCCTTTATGTCGTTATAAGTATCCTATTGTAATAAATCCACTTTAAAGATCCAGTAGCTTGTCAATGAATATTAACTGGCAGAACTCAGCAGACTCTACAGTCAGCGACTGCGTAACAAATGAATACTAGAGAAGAGTGGGTGACGTCACTGTTCCACCACAGGGACTGAAGCGCCGGGCAGCTCCACAGTGCCAGCAGTTTCCTGCCGATCAATGAACACTCACCTCCAGGGTTGCGTCTGATTATCAGCTTGCGGATTTCATCGTAAATGAATATTAGCAGCGAGTACGGGAAGGCACAGAACCACCATGTCGGCCTGAAAGATGAGGGGCAATTAGAAACTGCATACAGAACATGAGCACAGCACCAGTCACCGGACATCACTTACTTCAGCGGGTACATGCGAAGTGCCTTGTCCATGCCCGGGCAGTAGGACAAGAAGGCAGCCAGAGCAGTTTCCTCAAACAGCCCAAAGATCAGGATCTTGTTCCTATGGAGAAGCAGTCACATTACTCACCGTAGCCTGGCAGCGGTTCTCCACCACTGACCACCCCAGACCCCGACTTACTTCATGCCCTGCTGGAACACAGAGTTCCTCCGGGTCTTACAGATGATCAAGTCGGCCCACTGCACAATGACGATACTGACGAAGAACGACGTGTGACATGTGAACTCCACAATCTTCCTCTGCTCGTATGTCTGTTGGGGGAAGGGAAGATGAAGATCCTGCAGCATAGAGGCCACCAGACAGACCCCATATATAAAGATCACTCACCCACTGCTGCCCATAGCTGTCCTCCACATCGTTCATCCAGCGGTCATCCCAGTTCATTCTGATGCCGAGCAGCGTTGATGGCAGGAAGCCGTTCTCCGCCAAGATGACAAAGTAGGTGAAGAAACCTCCAAGGGCCTGGATCATACCTGAAGAGGAGAAGTGAGGGACCGTGGCAGAACCTAGCCAGCAACCACGCAGGAACAGAACCCGGACATTCAGCCATGCAACAAGCAGTTACTCACCGATCTGCCCGTACGCCATGCTGATAAGGCGTTCATTCACCAGCTTGTCTGTTTTGGGGTTTCTAGGCTGACGTTTCATGATGTCGCTTTCTGCTTGTTCATAAGCCAGAGAGATGGCAGGAACCTGAGCAGAGAAACACGATTAGTGACCTCCAGTCAGTGGCCATCACCACCCTCCCCCACAGAGAGCTCCTACCATGTCAGTGCCCAGATCTATACAGAGGATGGTGACGGTGCCCAGAGGCAGAGGGATGTTGGCGATGATGAAGATGAGGAAAGGTGTGATCTCAGGGATATTACTGGTCAGGGTATAGGCAATAGATTTCTTCAGGTTATCAAAGATAAGACGTCCTGCAAGAAAAGGAGAGCAGTGAAGCAGCGGCAAGGCGCCATGCTGTAAAGCTTCTTCCCAGGAGACAGGCGCTCACCTTCCTCCACACCGGTCACAATAGAAGCAAAGTTATCGTCTAGCAGGATCATGTCAGCCGCCTGCTTAGAGACGTCAGAGCCGGCAATGCCCATAGCGATACCAATGTCAGCCTTCTTCAGCGCTGGGGAGTCGTTTACACCATCACCAGTCACAGCCACAATGGCGCCCTGCAAGACAGACAATCACTGATGTCCTGCTCTGGCCATCTCACTCCATAACTGTTAAAGAGGAGGACGAAGAGTACCTGCCGCTGACAACCCTCCACAATGATCAGCTTCTGCTGAGGAGAGGTTCTGGCAAACACTATTTCCGTGTGGTGTCGGAGGATGTCATCGATCTGCTCCGGGGACATGTCCTTCAGGTCTGAACCATGGATTACACAGGCCTTGGCATCCCTGGTGGAAATGGAGGAGAGGAACATAAACAGCTAAAAAAAAAGAACCACCAAGTAGTGGTGGGGCAAGAGAAGACTAGCATCGGACGAGACAGGAGAAAAGCGGGCGAGGCATGAGGAGCAGAGCCGCAGGTGGACGAGCAAGGCAGGAGAAAAAGGAGTAGAGGCGAAGATGAAGGACTCATGTCCCACAACACATACCTGGGGTTCACCTGGTTCACTGGGATGTTCAGTCTGGCTGCAATGTCTTCCACAGTCTCGTTACCCTCAGAGATGATACCCACTCCCTTGGCAATGGCCTTGGCAGTGATGGGATGGTCACCGGTGACCATGATAACCTGACAGAAAAAAGGAAAAATGAATCCATAGAAAGGTTTCATTCATGTACAAGCACATCAGCACAAGAGACATTGCCCACCTTGATGCCAGCACTTCTGCACTTGCCGACGGCATCAGGCACAGCAGCACGGGGAGGATCAATCATTGAGATTAGGCCAACAAAGCACAGGCCCTCTGTGGGGAAATTCACATCATCTGTATCAAAACTGAAGCCATCAGGGAACTGGTCATCCTCAAGAACCAAGTGACAGAAACCTGTGAAGAGAAGGCAAGAAATGAGACCACTACTGGCAGACACAACATGGCATATGAGGCTAGGGAGGCGCAGGCCTCACCCAAGACTCGTTCTCCCAGGCCTCCAAGCTCCATGTAAGCGTTCTGGAAGGCGTCCTTCAGCTCCTCATCCAGCGGCTGCTCTTTGCCTTGAAGCAGGATAGTGGAGCAACGGTCCAGGATCCTCTCGGGGGCACCTTTCATGACCAGCAGGTAACGGGACTCGGAGGGGTTGGCATTCTTGTGTATGGACAGCTGTGGAGAACAGTAGCAGGATAAGTGATGCAGGACCTCAGGAACTCAGTCAAGGGGTTCAAGAGAGTCATGGATGTCTTCCTGGAGCGTAGCAATATTGTATCTTACAGTGATTGGGTTCTTTAGAAGGACATAGATCTGGGGGAGTCAGGATCATCACTGTTCCCAATGGGGTTCACAAACTAGATTCCCTCCTAATATGTTTTTTTGGAGTGTGGGAGGAAACCGGAGTACCCGGAGGAAACCCACGCAAACACAGGGAGAACAAACTCCTTGCAGATCTTGTCCTTGGTGGGATTCAAACCCAGGACCCCAGCGTTGCAAGGCTGCAGTGCTAACCACTGAGCCACTGTGCCGCCCACTTCTTCCTTCAATGTGGTTTCCAGTGGAGCCTTGAACAAATGAGTGGAGCAGCCGTGAATTGTTAACAACCTCTAGTAACAGGTACAGGGCTCCAGTTGGGGGTTGAAATGTTATCAGCTTGGGAGACTAGATTTAATGCTTTAGTACCTACAGTAGTGTTCAAAATCCTCTGTCCAATATCACTGACCAGATGAGTCCCTGGTTTTGGTATAAATTCCATCACCACACGTCACATGATTTACCAGTTGGTGCAGTAGATTGTAAGAAACCCCCAGAGTCCGCATCCATGATCTGCAGGTTCCCAAGTCTGTGTATTAGAATCATTAATGGACAGGGGGAGTGTTCACAATAATATCAGTGACCTCAATGAATGATCTCCACAATCATTCTGTGAAGACACAGGTGTGAATCCGGTGGCCCTTATACAAGGGTGAAGTCAGGTCATGTCGTACATGCATTTCTCCTGGAAAGCCTGAGAAATATGGGGCGTTCCAGAGATTGCTCAGAAGAACAGCGGACTGATTATAAGTTTTACCTTCTCCAATCAACTTCTTAAAGAGCAGACAATGATCGGCTGATCAGCTACACTGATCTCCAATGCTTTATAATGGAAAGCCAAACCGAAGAGACGTGGAAGAAAGTGGAAGACAACCATTCTGATGGATGGAAGAATGGCCGGAATAGCCAAGGCTCAGCCAATAACCGGCTCCAGGATGATTGACGCTAACATCTTAGCAAGAAGTCACCGCAAAGTCAAAAGACACATGTACTGAAGAGGATACAATTTGCCAAAGAACCCATCAACCGGCCTAAAGAGAAAAGGAGAAACATTTTGTGGACTGAATTATAATTGTTCTTTTTGGGTTCAAGGTCCGCAGACAGTTCAGACAACCCCCCAGACTCAGCATTCAAGCTACAGTACCTTCTGAAGACAGTTAAGCATGGTAGTGCAAGCTCATTCACCACATACTGGGGATCATGGACCAGTTTGCATACATTAAAATACTTGAAGTGCTCATGTTGCCCTACGCTGAAGAGGGTATGCCCTTGACAAGAGGGTTTCAAGAAGCCAACGACCCTAATCTTTGTTCCATTCCAAAAAATTGAGGTCATGAGTGGCCGGCCCAATCCTCGGACCTTAATCCGATAGACCCTTGCGAGGTGACATCAAATATGCCTTTTGAGGCAAAGCCAACAAATGCCAAAACATGGGGATGTAGTCCCAAGCATCCTGGGCTGGAATAACAGGTGATTGATTATGCAACATAAGCAGTTCTTTACAAACTCACAATATGTACTTTAAAAAAAAAAAAAAAACACGACAAATGCAGACACATTTTTAGATCGGCCCAATGTTCATTTTGTTTTCTGTAAAAAAGTTATAAATTATCTACATTTCTCTTGATGTTTTGAATTAGGAAACAGTGAGCAAGGCTCCCAATGCTGGGGATAAAAACTAGGAGAGAGATTGTCACTCATGTTTCTGATCACACGGCCATTACTTTAACACTCCTGTATACTCCTCCTGTTTGAGGTCTGGCCTGGGGTTTCTTGTATCTCACATGACCGGGTGCTTCTTGTTTGAGATGCTCTGTTGCGGTGTCTAGGTTAGGGTGCCTGTCTGTCTTGTGAGTGAGATCCCAAGTTCAGATCTTAGGACTGCATGGTGTTCATCTTAAGTTCAGATCTTAGGACTGCATGGTGTTCATCATTTTTTTTTTTTTTTTTTTGAGGTGTTGTGGTTGGCCGTCAGGCTCGTGTTTTGGCCTTTCGAATCAAGTGTAGTGTTTGGCCTGCCACTTCAGGTCTAGCCTGCCTGAGTATTTGATGTCCGCTTTGTGGTTGCTCGGTAGCCTGCCACTTCAGATCTACAGGTTTCTTCGGCTGCCTCAGTGCGTTATTTGATGGGGCCTTTGCTGGAGTATGACTTTGTTTTATCTCATTTGTGGGCTGTCACTGTTGTCTGATTAGCCAGCCGACTTGTGGTGCGTTGATCTATTTTCAATACGGTCTCAAAGCTTCAATACTGCCGACATGGGCAAGGATGGCTTCTGGATGCTAGCTGCCAGTCCCTTTTATTTTGATAGCATATTGCACTGGTCCGCATTTAACAGCTATGTCCTAGTTTGTCCTCTAGGTAGGTGTAAATGGTTGTGCTAATCAGAATGAAGCCATTGTAAGTCCAGTACCGGGAGTGTCTCAGAATGGACTGATAATTTAGCAAAATATAGTCTCTAAGCCTCCGTTACCCTTTAACCCCCTTTACTCCCGTGGGTGGTTTGCATGTTAATGCCCGGGCCCATTTTTACAATTCTGACCACTGTCCCTTTATGAGGTTAACTCTGGAGCATCCATGGATCCCGGTGATTCTGACGTTTTTTGTGAGTTATTGTACTTCATGACAGTGGTAACATTTCTTTGATAATACTCACATATTTGTGAAAAAAAAAAAAACAAAACGGAAATTTGGCAAACATTTTGCAGGTTTTCCAGCTTTGAGCTTTCATGCCCTTCTAAAGTAACACTGCCCACATGTCTACTTTACATCAGCACAATTTTGGAACAAACTTTTTTTTATTAGGAAGTTATAAAGGTTAAAAGTTGACCAGCGATTTCTCATTTTTACGGCTTTATTTTGGGGACCACATCACATTTGAAGTCACTTTTAGGGGTCTATATGGCAGAAAATACCCAAAAGTGACCCCATTCTAAAAACTGCACCCCTCAAAGTGCTAAAAAACCACATTCAAGAAGTTTAACAATTCAGGTGCATCACAGGAATTTTTATAATGTAGAAAAAAAAAAAAAAAAAAAAAAAAGTGAACACTTTACTTTTTTCCACAAATTTACTTAAGATTCAAATTATTTTATTTTAAGATTTGTATAATGTCTTCTGAGCATGTCGATACCCCATATGTGGGGGAATTCTACTGTTTGAGAGCACAGCAGGTCTCAGAAGGAAAGGCGCGTCATTTGACTTTTTGAATGCAAAATTTGCTGAAACAATTGACCGATGCCATGTCACGTTTGGAAAGCCCCTGATGTGCTTAAACAGTGAAAATCCCCCACAAGTGACCTCATTTTGGAAATTAGACCCCTCAGGGAACTGATCTAGATGTGTGGTGAGCACATTGAACTCGAAGGCTCTGTGCACACGCTGCATTTTCTGCTGCGAATCCACAGCAGATTTGGCCTCTGCGGATTCTGCAGCAGTTCCGCAGACAGTGTACAGTAGCATGTAAGTCTATGGGATTTACAATCCGCAGTACACATGCTGCGATTTTTTCACTGCGGAAAAGCTGCGGTTTTAAATCCGCAGAAAGAATTAACATGTCAATTCTTTCTGCAGATTCTGCTGCGGTTTGCCACCTATTCCATTGTCCAGGTGTCAAACCGCAGGGGAAAACCGCTGCCAATCCGCAGGTCAATTTACCTGCGGTTTTACCTGCAGATCTGCATGGACAAATCAGCTGGTGAATCCGCAGCGTGTGCACATAGCCTTAAGGTGCTTCACAGAATTTATAACTTTGAAATGTAAAATTAAAAAAAAAAAAAAAAAAAAGTCAAATTTTCCCCACAAATAATGTGCACAAAGTGCCAAGGGCATGTAAAGTGCAAAAGGGCTAAATAGTAGTCTCCTTTATTCTGTAGTTAATTGGTGCACAAAACTACATATATGGTGTTAACCTGAAGGTTAATAAGGTTACAAACCTGCCTGGAGCCTGCACTTAGCTGAACACTTTGGGAAGAACATTAACATTTTCCCTGGCAGCGTTCCGGGCCAGGCCACTGCTCTGAGGATAGAGAGTGGCGCCTGTAACTGCGTCCCTGACTGACACTTGCTCTGCATTGGTTACAGCTGGCCCTCACTATACTCAGAACAGTGGCTTAACCGGTGCCACACCTGTGACAAACCGGGATACTGCTGGGGAGAATAAAGTTCATCTTCTCCCCACAATGTATGGTTGCATGCATGAACCACGAGATTCTATCCTTTTACGTCAATAGCAGCCAATGACTCGGAGGTATCTTTGTAGAATGAGATGGGACATGGTCAGTATGAAGAGGATTTTGCTACGAATAACTCACTATTTGTACCATGGAAGAAAGTGACCAGAAACTCTATATATATATATATATATATATATATATATATATATATATATATATATATATATATATATACTTCGCAGAGGTCATTTTCACATCTTCAGGGACACAAGCTCTTCCCAAAACATGACTCAGTCTCCTCCTTGCTGATGTTGAGCCTTGAAGGGACATGGTGGCCACCTGCATCATCCAGGGTTGCACTGGTTTATCAGTAAACATAGCTGTTTTACAATGAGTCTTCAAGTATGTCGGGCCCTCTGCAGCAGTCTTTGCTTGTGAGGGATATTTAGGGTGGACAAATTGTTGGTTTATGCACAACTGGAGCCTCTGGAGGATTCTACACCTTGATGTTTGCAGATTCCAGAGCCTCCAGCAGCTTCACATACTAGTTTGCTGCTTTGTAATGATATTTTAGCTGCTTGTTTCTTTAATCGGATGAATTTGGCAGAACTAGTCTGTGCTCTGTGTAAGCCACAAATTTTTTCACGTATGCCGATCACGCTTAGGTGTCCGTGAAATATTTAAGGTTTTTATACCTTATCCAAAAAGGTATACAGGTCATGGAAGGGCTTCCCAACCAATGCAGCACATATATGTACACAAGTCTGGTCAATCATGCAATCACCATGAACAAAACGCACAGTGATCGTATGGATGTGCCTGCCATTTGACAGCAGGGCACAAGAACGCGTAACCGCTGATCAGATGCACATCACTGTTTTTTTGTTTTTTTTTTTGCACCAAAAAAAAGTGAAATTGAATAGTTTAGATTACCGTATATACTCGTGTATAAGCAGACCCCCTTAATTTTGCCACAAAAAACTGGCAAAACTTATTGACTTGCATATAAGCCTAAGGTAGAAAATGCAGCAGCTACTGGTAAATTTATTAAAAAAATAAAAAAAAGATACCAATAAAATTAATTGAGACATCAGTAGGTTAAATGATTTTGAATATCCATATTAAATCAGGAGCCCCATACAATGCTCCATACAGTCCATGATGGGCCCCATAAGATGCTCCATACAAAATACACCCCATATAATGCTGCACAAAGGTTAATAATGGCCCCATAAGATGCTCCATAGAATGTGCCCCCATATATATGCCGCTACTGCATGTTAAAAAAAAAAAAAAAAAAAACAAAAAAAAAAAAAAACACTCCTCTCATTGCTAGGGGCCAGGTGCCAGTGTGCTGAGCAGGCGGAGACACCGGCACGCTATGGGGGACAGGTGTCACTGCTCGCTCAGGACCCCGGCACCTGAGATATTCACTTGTCCTGGTTCCATCACTGCTCGCTGCTGTGTCTGCCTGCCGGGTCCCTCTGTCAGTGACATCAGGCAGCAGAGGGCGCGCGCTGACCACATCGCGCCCTCTGCTTCCTGAACATCACTGACAGAGGGACTCGGTGGGCAGACAGCAGCGTTGGAACCAGGACAGGTGAATATAGCATATACTCACCTCCCCCTGGTGCGGTCTCTGCAGCCCCGTTCTCCCTTCCGCGATCACGTGGTACCGCTCATTAAAGTCATAAATATGCACATATTCATGACTAATGAGCGGTACCATATGACCGTTGTAGGAAGGAAAGGAGACAGTGGGACAAGCAGGAGGGCTGCAGAGGCCACGCTTGGGGGGGGGGGGGGGGTGTCAGTATGATGTGACACCCCTGCTTCCCCTACCCCACCTATCCCCTGGCTATATCACTCGCGTATAAGCCGAGAAGGGGACTTTCAGCCCCAAAAAATGGGCTGAAAATCTCGGCTTGTACGTGAGTATATATGGTAGTTAATTGGTCTAGATTAGGGGCAGTAAGAATATATAATAAGCATCTGCTACAGTATTTAACGAACAAAAAAGGTTGGAATAGGGTCAGTGTGATTTTTTAACTTTAGATTTCCTTGATAGAGCTAGATTAGGGACAGTAATCCACAGTAAAAATTTACTGCAGTAAAATCGCTGCAAGTTTTTTTTTTTTTAAACTATAACTCACAATCTGCATCAGATGTTGCAGGCACCAATTTCACTGATGACTGTCTAGTAATTGTAGATTCAGAATTTTAGTGGAAAGTTCGTGTAGCGCTTATTGCCACCGGTTTTTCTACTTCATAGAATTACGATTAGTTTCAGGCGCTCAGTAGTTTTACGGACGTCAGTTTAGTAAGTTTTTTTTTTTACATATTCTCCTTTTTATATATTTTCCTGAATGCTTTTGTTCAATTTTAAATATTTTTTGTTATACACACACACGCGAAAGTGTGCCACTCACCCCAATTACATTATTCAGCCGAGGAGGCATAGGCTTTCCTTGCCTCTGACAGAGTGAGGGACAGGATCCCACCTTCCTTGATTTTTCCTCCTCCGCCTCTTCCTCAAGTGATATGGAACTGCTATGCAGACACCCCAGGACAGAGAATGAGCCAGCACCCACCTTTAGTGAGCTCCTATGGACCTCACCTCTCAAAAATTATATACCACAGATTCCTGATTTGGTGGTGTAATCAGGAATCCAATTTGACACCACCGGCCCACAGTCTTTTTCCTCGGACAATTTTGTAGACCTCATGGTGTCTCGGTAAAACTTGCACACGCATTAATTTCTATCCCAAAATCCCACTTCATTTGCCAACTGGACCCCTGTAGAAATGAAGTTTTGGGGCCTTGTTCTTCACATGGGGATCGTGAAGAAGCCAGAAATTCATTAATATTGAAGTGTTTTTTGCAACACTCCAGGGTTCCTCAAGGCTGTGTCACGGCCCCACTTTGAAGTCATCCACAAGTTTTTGCATTGCAGTGATAATGCATAATGTCCTCCCTGAGATGACCCCAACTTTGAAAATTTGGTTAACGTTCAGACGGTCATTGATCACTTCAGCAACAAGTCTGTACGTTCCTCAAAAGGACATCTGCATAGAGGAGTCCCGAATACATTTCATCCCAAAAGGAAGGCTCAAATTCTGGCAATACCTGCCAAGTAAGAGGGCCATGTATGGCATTAAACTCCAAGCTGTACAAGAGTCCCTCAGGGTACACCCACAGGTTTAGCGCTTTTGAAGGGAAGGACTCCAAAATTCAACCCCTTGAAAGACCCCCCCCTGTGCTGGAGCATTACTGGGAATTTGGTGCACCCACTACTGGATTAAGGTTATTACCGCTACGTAGACAACTCCTATACACCAGCATTCAACTCTAAGTCTCTGTATGCAAGTTACTGCAGCATGCCGTACTGGATCTGTCTCCATTCTTAAAGGAGTTTTCCCCATGAACAAAAGTTAATTTTAAACAATAGATCTTGGAATAATTTCTGTCCAGCCTCTGTTTTAAAGAAGAGAACTCACCACTTCTCGTGGCCGCCTGTTCCACTCATTGATCACCCTCACTGTCAAAAAGTTTTTTCTAATATCTAATCTGTGTCTCCTCCCTTTCAGTTTCATCCCATTGCTTCTCGAGTTTCTATGTGCAAATGAGAATAAGGATTAACCCTCTACACTGCGACAGCCCTTCAGATATTTGTAGATTGCAAAAAAGAAGGCTGAGGAGGCTTAAATAGTCATCTAAACTTTCCCTGCTCCTTTAACCATTCCTCGTAAGAAATACTTTGCAGTCCGCTTACTATCCTGGTAGCTCTTCTGTGAGCTTGCTCTAGTCTTTCCATGTCCTTTTTAAAAAGTGGTGCTCAGAACTGGACACAGTATTACACATGAGGTCTGACCAAGGAAGAGAAGGGGATAATTACTTCACGTGATCTACACTATGCTTTCCTTAATACATCCTAGAACTGTGTTCCTTTATTGCGGCTGCATCACACTGTTGACTCATGTGCAGTCTGTCATCTATTAGTATTCCCAAGTCTTTCACACATGCTGTTGCTTAGTTGTATTCCTCCCATTCTGTAGATGTAATTTGCTTTAAATTTCCCTGTTAAATACCATTCTATTAGTCGCTGCCCAACGTTCATGCTTATCTAGATTGTTCTGAATCCTCTGTCTTCAGTAGTGTTAGCTATCCTGAAGGTAAACTAGATAATGTATAAAAACTTTGAACACTGGACCCAGGACAGAGCCCTGTGGTACCCCACTTGAAACGCTCTTACAACTGGATGTGCAACCATATATTACCACTCTGAGTATGATCACTGAGCCAGGTATAAAGCTACCCACTTGAAGCCTTGTCAGTCCCATACTTAATCATTTTTTCCAATAAGAATCCTAGGCCATACTTTTTCAAATGCTTTGCTGAAGTCGAGATATACTATATCTACTGCATTTCCCTGATCCACCCAGTCAGTAATTCCAATCAAAGAAGGAAATTAGATTAGTCTGGCATGACTTGTTTGCTACAAACCCATGCTGCCTCTGATTACGGTTTTCTTTTCCCAGGTACTTCCATACATGCTGTTTAATAATTTGTTCAAATATCTTTCCTCATATAGAAGGCTCAATGGCCTGTAATTTCCTGGCTCTGCTTTCCTTTTTTGAAAATAGGGACATTTGCCGTTTTCCAATCTTCTGGGACTTCTCCTGTTCTCCAGGATTTTTCATAGATTCTGGCTAGTGGTTCTTGTAATTTCCTCTGCTATCTCTTTCAGTACCCTAGGATGCAATTTATCTGGACCAAGAAATAAAAATTCATGTAAATTAGCCAAGTGTCCCCTCACCATCTGTGTTTATGGATAGAGTGGATTATTTTATTCCTTCGATGGTATTGTGAAGATCGGGTGAAGTTGCAATTAGCGAACAGATGCAAAATAGGAATTTGAACGTTTAGCCTTATTTTTTACCAAGTCACCATTTTCATCCTGTATAAACCCTATAGCATCTTTAATTTCTCTTTTTTGCTTTTGACATACCGCCCAAAAGCTTTTGTAATGCTTGCCCTGCAAATAGCATTATAGTCTTCCTTAGATATGCCCCCCCTCATTCCATTTGACATTTTTTTTTGCATGTGTTTAAGTTCTGCATTCATCCATCCAAAGTTTTTTTTTTTTTTTTTTATAGCATATTAATGCATTTTTCCGCAGTTTATTGATAGGAAGAATGCATGTGTGCACTCATATCCTTGTCTCCAGTGGATTACTTCAAAACTTATTTTTTTTTTTTAACACTAGTCTGGTACGTTATAGGATCAGGTGGACGACTGTCACCAAGTGTAGATATATAGAACGGCTGCAGAGGAGCTCAGGCCCGCAGCACGTTGCGCCTCAGCTCCCACTCAAGATTACAGGTTTATTTTAAGTAGATCTGACAGCCACCCAGCAGCAGTCATCTGATTTGAGCCTTGGGCCTATGGTAGAATTAGCCAGTCACACCAGCCTGCGTGCTCTGTACAGACCAGGTATACACAGCCGATGAACATCTCACCTGATACTTGTTGGTGGAGTTGAAGGGGATCTCGGCCACTTTCTGGTTCTTCTCCCTCATGTCCCTTACAGATCCACAAGACAGCTCAATGCACTTCAGCAGAGCAGATTCAGAGGCATCTCCAGCCACATCCCGCTGCAAGTGAGAAGGACAGTGAGAAGGACAGTGAGAAGGACAGTGAGAAGGACAGTGAGAAGGACAGTGAGAAGGACAGTGAGAAGGACAGTGAGAAGGACAGTGAGAAGGACAGTGAGAAGGACAGTGAGAAGGACAGTGAGAAGGACAGTGAGAAGGACACCCTGCCAGAACATACTGGGACGCAGAGACTCACCTTCAGGATAGGAGTGTTCTCCTGCCCGGCCTGGAATACAGCACGGTTACACAGGCCAGCAACACGAGCCAGGGCGGTCCATGTGGGCGAGGTCTTATCGAAGGAGGCACCTGCAAGTGGTTGGGCGAAGGATAAGAGGCGGAATGGGAAACAGACAGCGGCACCTTAAGAGTCCCCAAAACACTTTTAAAATGTCCAAGAGAATCCAAGGGTCAGAATCAGACAACCCCCCCACTTTCTTACATTGGTCCCCAAAACAGCACCATCTTACATAAAGTTCCCGAGAGCCGATGTACCCCACCACATATTACAGCAGACCCTGAGAACTCTAACAGCATTCCCAAGACAACCCCCACACCTGCATCATTAGTTGTGACTTTCAAGTCAGCAATATCTTACAAAGAACCCCCAAGACCTCCAGCAACCCAAAATCCACTACATCCCTAAACAGGCATCGTACCGCTCTGATTCTCCGTGGTATCTGCTTCATGAATTTGGTTATCAAACCACATGTGTGCCACAGTCATACGATTCTGTGTGAGGGTCCCAGTCTTGTCAGAGCAGATGGTGGAGGTAGAGCCAAGGGTTTCCACAGCTTCCAGATTCTTAACCAGACAGTTCTTCCGAGCCATTCTCTTAGCGGTGAGAGTAAGGCACACCTATAGAAGGCAAGCAGGACTTTAGAGGAACTGCTGAGTGGTTCAGCCAGAGGTCCTATCAGCGTCTCCCTCCCTACTCACAGTAACCGTAGCGAGGAGACCTTCAGGCACGTTGGCGACAATGATACCAATGAGGAAGATGACGGCCTCCAGCCAAGTGTACTGCAATATGAGTGACAGGATGAAGAAGGAGACACCCAGGAAGACAGCCACGCCGGTGATGATGTGGATAAAGTGCTCAATCTCAATAGCAATGGGGGTACGGCCGCCCTCCAGACCCGATGCCAGGGTGGCGATACGTCCCATGACTGTGCGGTCTCCGGTGTTGATGACGATACCACGAGCGGTTCCTGTAGAGGGAGGATTGGAACAGTCACCCGTGACCCAGAAAATCCCAAACCACACCTGACAACTCCCCGCAGACACTCACCCTCTACACAATTGGTGGAGAAGAAGGCGATGTTTCGGGTCTCCAGGGGGTTCTCATTAGTGAAGTCAGGAGATCTGGTCTGTGGCTCGGATTCTCCAGTCAGTGAGGAGTTATCCACCTATTTCCGATTGGAAAGATCGTGAAGCGGCTGACGCCAGCAAGACAAACCATTTGTGAGATGTAGTTTCCGCTGACCTTACAACCATGAGCAGATATGATACGGAGATCAGCCGGGATTCTGTCACCACCCTTCACTTCTACCAAGTCTCCTTGGACGACGTCTTCTGCGTTGATGCTCAGCTTCTCACCGTTGCGGATGACCAGGGCTTGCTGAGATAGAAGACGTCATGTCAAGATACCAGCACATTACTACACAGGCTAAGCGGCCGGAGGTATACAGGCCGCACCTGGGGCACCATGTTCTTGAAGGACTCCATGATCTTCGAACTTTTTGCCTCTTGGTAGTAAGAAAAGCAGCCCGTGATTATCACGACAGCGGAGAGGACAACACCGAGGTAGAGCTGCGGAGGGCAGAGAATGACGTTATGCAGAGGAAGACAGACACACACGATAACCATAAGAAGGAGGTGCCACTCACATCATCATTCTGTGGTTCATCCTCAGTTGCAGACCGAATACCATACGCCATGAAGCAGAGAAGGGCACCAATCCATAGCAGCATAGAGAAGCCTCCAAACAGCTGTCGGCAGAACTTTACCCACTCTGGAGTGGTGGGCGGCGGGGTCAAGGCGTTTGGACCATCACGTGCCAAGATTTCAGCTGCTCGGGCTGTTGTAAGCCCCTGTAACAGAAGAACATTCGTAATACACCCACACAGATGTGACAACACCTCAGGCATCGCCCGGCCAGTTGCCATCTTACCCTGGTCAGATCGGTACCATACTTGCGGTGAAGCTCATCCAAGCTCATCTTATGGTCCTCCTGTAAAGAGAAGAGAGGGTGAGAGGCATGATCTGCAGCCCCATGTAAGGAGACGTCAGATGGAGAGACTTCTCACTCACCATAGTGACTTCCTTCTTGAGCTCATCCAAATCCCGGTCCTTTCCTTTCCCCTTCTTCTTGCCGCCATGTTCAGAAGTGGCAGCAGGCTCATACTTATCACGTCCGGCCTGCGGAGGGGAAAAACAAAAAAGAGTAAGAAGCCGTCGGCTTGATCTTCTGCCTGTAGCTGCTTCCACCGTATAATCCAGCCAGCACAGGGTTAATGCTGCTTAACACCCCACCCCCGCAATCATGTCCTGCAGAACAATGTGCCCAAGAAATGGTCTGTTTCTTATGAATCGGTCTCTTGGATGCAACACTGCATGCCAGCACTCATAAGGTTAATTGCATGTCTGTCACATCGCATGCTAGCACTCACATGGTTAACCTTCGACTGAAGCATCAAGGACAACTATACACAGCATGCGCAGCCTCCCCATCCTATAATAACCCAATGGATGATTGGGAGGGGTGAGGGAGGGAACCAATGATGGTGGCATCTGTGGTCAGCTTCAGTCCTGTACAAGTCACCAATGTTAGAAGACGTATAATGGTGAGAGCAGAACAAGGACTAATGAGCCACCCTGTGCACCCCTAGAACAGGCGAGGACCCCAGTGCCAGTCCTTCACCTGTTATTGGGGTGATTTGTGGGGGACAGTCAGGCATCAGGGCATGCGCCTGTTACTGGAGGCCTGATAGGCGAGAGTGCTCTATCCCTGCACCCCCCTCCACCCTGTGGTAGTCCCATACCGCTGCCTCGCAAGGCTAATAAGTTACTCAGACACTGATTGGAGAGTTAAACGCTAAGAGTGACCTTGAACAAGGTCACCGGCATGATTGCACAGACAGAAGACTGTGACAACTTCCGGGCAGATGAGTCTCATCAGGCCATATCCTCCCAGTACAACTAAAAGGAATTGAATCTAGTGCTGGAAGACGCATCCCTAGGCTGAAAGGCACAAGAAATGAGCCAGTGGGTGGCCTGGGTGTCATCCATACTCATGAAGTGCCAGGATCAAAGCAGCAAGGTTGTCTTGTGCCCATGTTGCTTGGTCTAAGAGGGAAGATCAAAAGCTGCAGCGTAATCATAGAATTCGGAATCTGGAACACGAACCAGGAAACAAAGCCTACGAAACATACGTCAAAGCTAAAATGGACAGAACAAGGCTCGACACACTTGTGAGATTTAGACATTGAACCATTGTTGGAAACTTTATTTTGTGAATAAAACTAAGCTAGAGGAAAATTTGACTTTTGTATGACAAAGTAACTGTCCATCATGAACACCACCTTCCAAAATCACAACTGGACATCAACAAATGGGACCTATAAGAATCAGACTGACGCGTGCTCCCAAAGATTGAGGGTGTCAATAGTTACTGTGAAAACCAAGCCAGGAGCTGACTAACAGATCATGAACTTCTGACATCAAAGATTAGACTAAAGCAGCACAAAGTGACAACAGGCAGTTTCTATCTTTGATCTGACCAACATACCAGAAGTTTTTTGGAACAGTCTGCACAACATATTTTAGAAAGCCTACGAAATTATGGAAACAAAAGACTATTACTGAAGGAGACAGACTATAAACAAGAGGAAGAACAGACCCCAGCAGCCATGGTTAACCTGTAGACTGAGAGCCCTCGCAGGCAGGGTCCCATCTCCTTATGTACCTGTGTGTCCCTTGTCTTATACTTGTCTATATTTCCCCTTTTCACATGTAAAGTGCCATGGAATAAATGGTACCAGCAAAGCCTATGAGATATCAGAAATCTTGTGCACACACATTGGTTTTTTGCCATCAAGGTTTTGTGGTTTGCAGCCTTTTTTTAACAGACCATGTCACTTTTTTCAGCATTTTTTCTCACTTACTGACTTGAATGAATGCAGCAAATAAGCCATTAACTTTTTTTGCAGCCTATATGCTACAGAAAAGTCAAGGACAGCAGGATGTGACCTCAGTCAGCTCTGCTACATCTAGATGGCAGGCTGCATGATGCATCCACACAGCCTGTCATCCAGCAGAGCGGACCCAAACCCCATTCACTTGACAATAGTGTTTGACATGCCGTCTTATGCATGAGAGCGAAGCAAACACCGCTTCTGATCAGTGGTGAAGCCATCCCCGTCGGTCAGGGAGCCGCAGTTCCCACTCTGTCAAAAGATAGCACGAGTGCTCCGCTGTGATTGGAGGTATAAAGTTTACCTCCAGCCTCTGGTGTCAGCTGATGGGACTACCGCACCCATCATCTGACATGCTGCCGCTAATAAGAGTGAGAGCAGGAGCAGATGATGGGAGTATTCATCAGCCACTCCAGCACAGAAAAGTAAAGAAAAAACTCTGCATGGGTTCCCCCCTATTTTGATAACCAGCCAGGCAAAACTGACAGCTGGGGCTGCAACCATCAGCTTCAGAAAGCCTGGTTATCAAGAATAAAGGGGGTCCCCATTTTTTTTTGTATCATTTAAAATGTAAAAAAAAACTGCATGGGCACCCCCCCTCCATTTTTGACAACCAGCCTTGCTAAAGCAGACAGCTGGGGGCTATTATTCTCAGTCTGGTAAGGGTCCATAAATATTGTCCCCCCAGCCTACAAATAGCAGCCCGCAGCCGCCCAGAAAAGGTAAACTTGTGTTTATTTATGAAAAAAAACCGGAAATATGGCGAGGTCCTCTATGGTTGTTGGTGCCAGATTGCTATGAGCGCCGACCACAGTGCTGTCCTTCTGCTACATAGAGGTGATCCGAGCATCGCCTCTACGTAGCAGAGCCAATCAGGCTATGGCAGCTTCTAGCCTCCCATGGAGACTATTGAAGCATGGCAAAAAAAAAAGTTCAAATCACCCCACCTTTTGTCCCATTCAAAATAAAATAAGGCTGTCTCCACGGGGCATAATCCCTGCACTTTGGACGCAGCGGATACCCCGCACTGCCCAAAGCGCCACCCCCTGTTGTACGCACAGTGATTACGGATGTGTTCATTTAAGCATGCGGAATCACCACATCGTATCCATAGACTGTTATTTATGTTGCGGAGACAGAGCGCCTCCGCAAGATACACATGCTGCGGTCTTGAAAGATGCGCCGCATGTCCGGTTACACAGGGCCGCCGGATGCGGCCCTGCACGTATAGTGGAGATGGGATTTCATAAAATCACCTCCACTATGCTGTAACATCTGGACGCTGCGGCTGTACACAGCATCCAATTCGCAGCAAACATTTGGTATGGCAGCATCCAGAAACGCCCAATCAATAAAAAAGTAGTATTAACCTGATAGCTAAATGGCGTAGTGAGAAAAAAAATTCAAGACACCAGAATTACACTTTTTTGATCACCGCGACGTTGCGTTAAAATGCAACAACGGGCGATCAAAAGAACATATGTACCAAAACGCTATCATTAAAAATGTCAGCTTGGCACGCAAAAAATAAGCCCCCACCCAACCAGAGATGACGAAAAATGGAGACGCTACGGGTCTCGGAAAATGGTAAAGTTTTTTTATTTTTTTTAAACAAATTTTTGAATTTTTTCTCCCCACTTCGATAAAAATGAACCTAGACATGTTTGGTGTCTATGAACTCGTAGTGACCTGGAGAATCATAATGGCAGGGCAGTTTTACCTTTTAGTGAACAAAAAAAAAAAAAAAAAAAAAAAAAAAAAAAAAAAGTGTGGGATTGCACTTTTTTCCCCAGTTTTTGAGTGCACAACTCGTCCCGCAAAGAATAAGCATGGCCATATTGACGGAAAAGTAAAAAGTTATGGCTCTGGGAAGAAGGGGAGCAAAAAACAAACGCAAAAACGAAAGTGGGCTCCAGAGCAAAGAATTCCTGCGAATTGACACCTTCAATAATCAGCAGCACGGGAGGTCTCCACAAATGCTCCACATCTTTATTCTCATCGGTTTGACAACCTGTGGATCCACAGCAGCTGAATGACGGTTCATAAAGCATAAAAATCACGGATCCGGTTAGCACAATCTGATAAACAATTTGTCGGATAAGACCCTATTTGCGCTACTTTTTCCTTAGTGTTTCATCCACTTTGTCTCTTCGTACGATGATTCCAATTCACTGGAGAAGGACATCGTGGTCGGGAAAAAAAAAAAAAAAAAAAAGGCCAAGTACAAGATCGGCAAGCTGATCACTTGCTACTGTCACGATAAGAGCAAAGATACTTGTGGTCCCATCTAGGGTTACAAGATCAATCTTCCTTGAGCCAAATGCCATTATAAGAAAAGCACAACAACAAATACTGCGAATACTGGGTGATCTGGGATGACTGGCTGAATATGGCTGCTAGAACACCTCTTACTGGGACAAGCCTCAAAGGGCATCGCAGCCCTATAAAGTCTGGAAAAGTTATTTGAGCAGTGAGCCGATGGCCTTGGGGCATTTTACTGGAGACATCCACTGTTCCTGTGCAAGACACAGTAGCTCAAAGTCAGAGGGAGAGCATGACGGCAGCCTCAGGAGCCAGGACGGTATACCGGGGGAACAGTACAGACATACAAGGTCAGTCAACAACCTCAGATAGTCAGCTGTTCTTACCACCTCGTACATGGGCTGCGCTACACCAAAGCATCACAGCACGGGCCACATGCACCAGAGAGCCGGCCACACCATCCAGAGTTTGGTTTCCACATGAACTTCAGAGAAAACCAAGACATAACCCAAAAAGTTGTGCGCGTGCTGCAAGTATCCCAAGCATGAGGCCACAACACAGGCACCATTAGCTATCCAGAGTGGCAGAGAAGGGGTGGCCATGGGACAGATGCACAGAGGGGTGGACAAAGGACAGAACCAAGTCCCAGAACTAGGATTAGGAGATCTGTTAGCAGCCGAAGAGGGTCACTGAGGAACGGGCGGGCCGCTGCCACCAAATCGTGACGGACAGCGGACCCAGTGACACCAATATGTCACGATCCCACCACCGACACGGGTTTGTCAGCGGACGGAGGGACGTGACACACTGCCGGCACACGGCTATCACAGGCACAGTGGGGGCTTATCTTAGTTATCCCACCACAGGCACCATGTGGCAAAAACACAGCAAGCTAATCTTGCTCTAACAATTTATCGCAGGGGGGTTATTTTGGATGCCCCACCACTGCTAACAACCTTCCAAGAACTGCGGGGATTTATGTATATCCCACTTTCTCAGTTCCACTTTGGAACTCGCAGCTCTCCGGCGCCCCCCTTACCCTCAGGTCAGTCAGGGACCTGCACCTAGGATAATTAGTCGCCGGATGGGATGCTTGTTGTGCACAAGCAATTAGACTACTGCAGTACGGGAATTATCAATGCTGTGGCCGCAGACCCTCATTCAGCAATATAAGACCCTTCTGTACTGCCAGCTAGCCTCGCACACCACGCTGCCACCAGCCACGCTTTACTTAATCAAAGAGTTAATTAAGAGGGTCCGCAGCAAACCCCTGAAATTAGTAGCGATTAAGGCGCATAGTTCGTTTCTTAGATCATGGAGACAGAGCTAATAGATTTTATCATTTATTCCCAAAAGAATGCGGGCAGTGATTACAGAGATAAAAGTTGCTATAAAGTTGAGACATTAAATATGTACAAATATAAAACAAAGTGGATGAAAGAACAGAAAGTAACACTCACATGTGCGTAGTTGGTATTAGGCAGACCATGTGGCTGGGGGAGGGGCGCTTAACCAAACCTCCCCACTCATCGGCACGTCTCTCTGGCAGGAGGCCTCCAGCTGAACTGCCTGGAATTTGGTAGGGAATACCTATAGCCTAGGGTCTGTGACCTCACGAAATGGGCGGTCTGGAGAGGTCCATCCTCCCTCTCTCCAAGTTATGATTTGGCTACAAAACTTAGAATAACTATATTTAAGCAAGAAAAGCCCGTACTAACACACATAGGGCATCATTGTTTGTGATTTACCAAATAGAATCCAAAGACACCAAGCATGCCATAATTAAGACCCTCCATTTGGGAGCAATCCATATCTCAGTTTCTGGAGAGATTAGGATTTTGCAAGAGCCACCGTAGGGAAGCCGGGTCCGCGCAGATAACAGAAATGTTCGTTTCATTTTTCTGTTACAATCGGAGCCCATGCAAGCCTATTTTAATATCTGTTTTATTTCAGACACATGTCCCAGAGGACAAAGGACTTCCTTTAGCTGTGCAGGGAGGGGGGAGGGGGAGAAGAATTCTACACTGAGGCTTCAGGTTTCACAGAGCTGCACGCAGGAAGACGCTGGTATGTGTGTTGTGGGGGAAGAGAGGGGGGTGTTATGATTGAGTCACCGAGGAGGAAAAAACAAAATACAAGCCCAGCCCAGAAAAACAGAGGTTGGAAACTAGCGGCTACATGACAGAGGGATTTTCTAGAATGTTCAAGAAACATATCTACAGTACATTACAGTCACATAATAGGCGCAGCCCAACTGCTAAGGCCTGTTTCACACATCCGTTTGTGTCCATCAGTCAAAATCCGCCGTTTTTGCAAAAAAAAAAAAAAAAAAAAAAAAAAAAAAAAACACGGATCTGCCATTTTTCTTGGCGGATCGGTTTTTTTTCCCCCATTGAGTTGCACTACTGGCGGATCTTGATGGATGGCCATCCGTTGGATCCATTTTTTTGTGGATCCGCCAAAATTTTGACGTCCGCCGACATGCCCGAACGGACCATGCAACGTTTCTTCGGGCGGCCTGATCCGCATTTCTCACTGCACATGCCCGAAAGACTTAACTCAGCTGGGGATAGTACCCTCTGCAGGGGGTGCCCTCCACTATATAACATGGCAATGACACAGCAAGGTCAGTGCAGCTTTACACCTTACAGCACTCAGGAAGAACCATGTACCAGAAGAGACGGCACCAGCGGCTGATCCCATCCTTCCGCTATATATAGACTGCAGATAAAGCCAAAGTAAAACCATTAACCCATGCTCAACAGGATCCTCCAATACCACGGCCTACAGTATGTGCCCCCCACCCTCATCCAGGCAGGGAGCACGCCGCACTCCACAGGGACATGCGGCCCTGGCAGCTGCCAGTGTCAAGGAGCAGCCGAGGCACCAACACTAATTTACAAGTGAAAGGAGTGAGGTAGCTGGCACACGCTCGATCCCTGGCATCACTGACGCCTCTAGAGAACACCCCCCCCTGCAATGCAGACTCTTACTGCTGCTGTCGGACATACCGCTGCCAACAGATCACTGCTGGGTAGACGCAGGCAAGAAGAAAGGCCAACCACTACCCACATCACCACCGAGAGCCCAGAGGGGCACCCAACAGTAAGAGGCCATCACTACAGAGCCAGGAGCTGCCACACAAACAGAAGGGGGCACCACACCAAGAAGAAAGGCGAACCACTACCCACATCACCACCGAGAGCCCAGAGGGGCACCCAACAGTAAGAGGCCATCACTACAGAGCCAGGAGCTGCCACACAATCAGAAGGGGGCGCCACACCAAGAAGAAAGGACAACCACTACCCACATCACCACCGAGAGCCCAGAGGGGCACCCAACAGTAAGAGGCCATCACTACAGAGCCAGGAGCTGCCACACAATCAGAAGGGGGCGCCACACCAAGAAGAAAGGACAACCACTACCCACATCACCACCGAGAGCCCAGAGGGGCACCCAACAGTAAGAGGCCATCACTACAGAGCCAGGAGCTGCCACACAATCAGAAGGGGGCACCACACCAAGAAGAAAGGACAACCACTACCCACATCACCACCGAGAGCCCAGAGGGGCACCCAACAGTAAGAGGCCATCACTACAGAGCCAGGAGCTGCCACACAATCAGAAGGGGGTGCCACACCAAGAAGAAAGGCCAACCACTACCCACATCACCACCGAGAGCCCAGAGGGGCACCCAACAGTAAGAGGCCATCACTACAGAGCCAGGAGCTGCCACACAATCAGAAGGGGGCACCACACCAAGAAGAAAGGACAACCACTACCCACATCACCACCGAGAGCCCAGAGGGGCACCCAACAGTAAGAGGCCATCACTACAGAGCCAGGAGCTGCCACACAATCAGAAGGGGGCGCCACACCAAGAAGAAAGGCGAACCACTACCCACATCACCACCGAGAGCCCAGAGGGGCACCCAACAGTAAGAGGCCATCACTACAGAGCCAGGAGCTGCCACACAATCAGAAGGGGGCGCCACACCAAGAAGAAAGGCCAGCCACTACCCACATCACCACCGAGAGCCCAGAGGGGCACCCAACAGTAAGAGGCCATCACTACAGAGCCAGGAGCTGCCACACAATCAGAAGGGGGCGCCACACCAAGAAGAAAGGCCAACCACTACCCACATCACCACCGAGAGCCCAGAGGGGCACCCAACAGTAAGAGGCCATCACTACAGAGCCAGGAGCTGCCACACAATCAGAAGGGGGCGCCACACCAAGAAGAAAGGACAACCACTACCCACAACACCACCGAGAGCCCAGAGGGGCACCCAACAGTAAGAGGCCATCACTACAGAGCCAGGAGCTGCCACACAATCAGAAGGGGGCGCCACACCAAGAAGAAAGGACAACCATTATCCACATCGCCACCGAGAGCCCAGAGGGGCACGCAACAGTAAGAGGCCATCATACATCAACCCTAAGTGACAGAACTGAAGACAAGAGAAACCAAAAGCTAATCACCCCCATGATGAACTTTCTATCCACACCCAAGGCTCGGAGCCAGCAGCCCCACGTAGCCCAGACCCAGCGCCCATCACCCAGGGCTGTGGAGTTGGTGTAAAATGGAGACACTCAGACTCCTTAGAGATGTAACACAATTATAAGTGATGTGGGGTCAGAGAAACTGAGAGGTCCGTGCGATGACTCCACAGCCCCGGCCGCCATCCTGCCCAGACCATTCCCCTCCTTCCGCTGACCCTGACAGGCTCCAGCCATCATCTCCCCCGGGACTGGAGGCCGAGCACCTGCCGGGCCGCTCTTACCCCGTAACCCATGCTGTCAGCGCGCAGATTCTCCTCCACTCCCGGGACCACGCTCTTCTGCCGCCTCACTAACGACGGCTGCGCCGCACCGAAACTTATACCCAGTGCCTTAGTGACGTCACCACACGTCACCGTCTCCACAGCGACAAGCTCCACCTCTACAGTGAGCGCGCGAACTCCACCCGCCCACAGCGCGAGCGCGACACTGAGGGGGAGAAAGGGACGAGTGACACACGGCGTGAGGTAGAATCACAGCGAGGGGGTATATAGTGTACAGGAGAGGTATATATACAGGAGGAGGGGGTATATAGTGTACAGGAGAGGTATATATACAGGAGGAAGGAGTATATAGTGTACAGGAGAGATATATACAGGAGGACGGGGTATATAGTGTACAGGAGAGGTATATATACAGGAGGAAGGGGTATATATACAGGAGGAGGGGTATATAGTGTACAGGAGAGGGTATATATACAGGAGGAGGGGGTATATAGTGTACAGGAGAGGTATATATACAGGAAGAAGGGGTATATAGTGTACAGGAGAGGTATATATACAGGAGGAAGGGGTATATAGTGTACAGGAGAGGTATATATACAGGAGGAGGGGTATATAGTGTACAGGAGAGATATATACAGGAGGAGGGGGTATATAGTGTACAGGAGAGGTATATATACAGGAGGAGGGGGTATATAGTGTACAGGAGGGGTATATATACAGGAGGAGGGGGTATATAGTGTACAGGAGAGGTATATATACAGGAGGAGGGGGTATATAGTGTACAGGAGAGGTATATATACAGGAGGAGGGGTATATAGTGTACAGGAGAGGTATATATACAGTAGGAGGGGGTATATAGTGTACAGGAGAGGTATATATACAGGAGGAGGGGTATATCGTGTACAGGAGAGGTATATATACAGGAGGAGGCGGTATATAGTGTACAGGAGAGGTATATAGTGTACAGGAGAGGTATATATACAGGAGGAGGGGGTATATAGTGTACAGGAGAGGTATATAGTGTACAGGAGAGGTATATATACAGGAGGAAGGGGTATATATACAGGAGGAGGGGTATATAGTGTACAGGAGAGATATATACAGGAGGAGGGGGTATATAGTGTACAGGAGAGGTATATATACAGGAGGAAGGGGTATATATACACAGGAGGAGGGGTATATATACACAGGAGGAGGGGGTATATAGTGTACAGGAGAGGTATATATACAGGAGGAAGGGGTATATAGTGTACAGGAGGGGTATATACACAGGAGGAGGGGTATATAGTGTACAGGAGAGGTTTATATACAGGAGGAGGGGTATATAGTGTACAGGACAGGGTATATATACAGGAGGAGGGGGTATATAGTGTACAGGAGAGGGTATATAGTGTACAGGAGAGGGTATATATACAGGAGGAGGGGTATATAGTGTACAGGAGGGGTATATATACAGGAGGAGGGGGTATATAGTGTACAGGAGAGGTATATATACAGGAGGAGGGAGTATATAGTGTACAGGAGAGATATATACAGGAGGAGGGGGTATATAGTGTACAGGAGAGGTATATATACAGGAGGAAGGGGTATATATACACAGGAGGAGGGGTATATAGTGTACAGGAGAGATATATACAGGAGGAGGGGGTATATAGTGTACAGGAGAGGTATATATACAGGAGGAGGGGGTATATAGTGTACAGGAGAGGTATATATACAGGAGGAAGGGGTATATATACACAGGAGGAGGGGTATATATACAGGAGGAGGGGTATATAGTGTACAGGAGAGGTTTATATACAGGAGGAGGGGTATATAGTGTACAGGACAGGGTATATATACAGGAGGAGGGGGTATATAGTGTACAGGAGAGGGTATATAGTGTACAGGAGGAGGGGTATATAGTGTACAGGAGGGGTATATATACAGGAGGAGGGGGTATATAGTGTACAGGAGAGGTATATATACAGGAGGAGGGAGTATATAGTGTACAGGAGGTATATATACAGGAGGAGGGGGTATATAGTGTACAGGACGGGTATATATACAGGAGGAGGGGGTATATAGTGTACAGGAGAGGTATATATACAGGAGGAAGAGGTATATAGTGTACAGGAGAGGTATATATATACAGGAGGAAGAGGTATATAGTGTACAGGAGAGGTATATATACAGGAGGAGGGGGTATATAGTGTACAGGAGGGGTATATATACAGGAAGAGGGGTATATAGTGTACAGGAGAGGTATATATACAGGAGGAGGGGTATATAGTGTACAGGAGAGGTATATATACAGGAGGAGGGGTATATAGTGTACAGGAGGAGGGAGTATATAGTGTACAGGAGAGGTATATATACAGGAGGAGGGAGTATATAGTGTACAGGAGAGGTATATATACAGGAGGAGGGGGTATATAGTGTACAGGAGGGGTATATATACAGGAGGAGGGGGTATATAGTGTACAGGAGAGATATATACAGGAGGAGGGGGTATATAGTGTACAGGAGGGGTATATATACAGGAGGAAGGGGTATATAGTGTACAGGAGAGGTATATATACAGGAGGAAGGGGTATATAGTGTACAGGAGAGGTATATATACAGGAGGAGGGGGTATAGAGTGTACAGGAGAGGTATATATACAGGAGGAGGGGTATATAGTGTACAGGAGAGGTATATATACAGGAGGAGGGGGTATAGAGTGTACAGGAGAGGTATATATACAGGAGGAAGGGGTATATAGTGTACAGGAGAGGTATATATACAGGAGGAGGGGGTATATAGTGTACAGGAGGGGTATATATACAGGAGGAAGGGGTATATAGTGTACAGGAGGTATATATACAGGAGGAAGGGGTATATAGTGTACAGGAGGGGTATATATACAGGAGGAGGGGTATATAGTGTACAGGAGAGGTATATATACAGGAGGAAGGGGTATATAGTGTATAGGAGAGGTATATATACAGGAGGAAGGGGTATATAGTGTATAGGAGAGGTATATATACAGGAGGAAGGGGTATATAGTGTACAGGAGGGGTATATATACAGGAGGAGGGGTATATAGTGTACAGGAGGGGTATATATACAGGAGGAAGGGGTATATAGTGTACAGGAGAGGTATATATACAGGAGGAAGGGGTATATAGTGTACAGGAGAGGTATATATACAGGAGGAGGGGTATATATACAGGAGAGGTATATATATATCCATCCTCACCTCTCAGTCTGATATCTATCTCTGCGCCACCTATATACCACCGCCAGAGTCATCCTTCTTCAATCCAGACTGCTTTGAGATCTTACAAAGAGAAGCCGCCCACTCTCAGGGCCTGGGCAAAGTTCTCATCTTTGGAGACCTCAATGCAAGAACAGGGAGAGAAAACGACTTCCTGACCATGGATGGGAACATCTACATATTTGGAGCAGAGAATAACGGCCAAGACTCAGTAGTCACAGAGAGAAACAGCTACGACAGTACAGTCAACAAAAGTGGTAAAAAGCTCCTGAACGTATGCAGAAGTTTAGGACTTCATATTCTTAACGGACGAACCAAAGGAGACTCCTTAGGGAGGTGCACACTAAACTCCCATGTAGGGAGGAGTGTAGTAGATTATGCCATTATAGATATGAACCTGGCAAATATCAGCGCCTTCATAGTCTCCCCACAAATGCACCTGTCAGACCACAACCAACTTCTTCTGTACCTGAAATCTACAGGGAAACCATCCACTCAAAAGCCACAGCAGAGCGGCCTCTTCACCCGGCCTCCATCCTATAAATGGCACAAAACGTCGGCATTAAAGTATAAAGAGGTTCCCAGCAGACCTGAAATACAGCGGATGCTCCACCACTTCTACAACTACGAGTACCAGCCTAACCCAAAGGGAGTGAGTCAAGCTGCAAAAGACCTCAACAATATATTCTATGCAATGGCCAGACTGTCCGACCTTAAAAAAGTCAACTACAAGAGACCAAAAGAAAAACAGATCAATGGATGGTTTCACAGAGAATGTAAAGCCGTACGGAAGACCCTGAGAACAGCCTCAAACAAGAAACACAGAGACCCCAACCACCCGGGTCTCAGGGAAGCCTATGAAACCATACAAAGGCAGTACAAAACCATCCTCAGGAGGAAGAAGCAGAGTTATATCTCCACCAAACTTAACCAACTCCAAGACGCCCTCCAAGACAACTCCTTCTGGGAACTATGGAACCACATGGGCACAAAAGACAAGAAAAACAACATCCATATCCAAAATGGCAACATCTGGCTCCAGTACTTCAGAGACCTCTATAAAGACATTCCAAGGAAGAACTAAGCCAAGAACAGGAAAACATAATGGCAAAACTAAAAGCAATGGAGGAAAAAGTAAAAAATTTCCAAAACCCCGTGGATGCACCTATTACATTACAGGAAGTAGCAGAGAGAATCTCTTCCATAAGATGTAGAAAAGCCAGTGGCCTGGATGGAATCCTACCAGAAATGCTGAAGTACAGCCCACCAGAAATACAGGCCGCAATGGTTAAACTCTTCAATATTGTGCCAAGTGCCGGCTACTTCCCTCCTACCTGGAATCAAGGCCTTATCACACCCATCCACAAGAATGGGGACAGGTATGACCCAGCCAACTACAGAGGAATATGTGTCAGCAGCAACCTGGGAAAACTGTTCAACAGCATCCTGAACAAGAGGATCCTCAGTTTCCTCACCGAGCACAACGTCCTCAGCAAGAGCCAAGCAGGGTTCATGCCAAACCACCGCACTACTGACCACATCTACACCCTGCACAGCCTCATTCAGAGCCACGTCCACAATACAAAGAACGGGAAGATATACGCCTGTTTCGTGGACTTTAAAAAGGCCTTTGATTCAGTGTGGCACCCAGGCTTATTCCTGAAACTGCTGGAGAGCGGAATAGGAGGAAAGACCTATGATGTTCTCAAAAGCTCCTACACCGAGAACCTCTGCAGTGTGAGTGTGAACGGCAGAAGAACGGCTTATTTCCAGCAGAGCCGGGGAGTCAGACAAGGCTGCAGCCTAAGCCCAACGCTCTTCAACATTTACATCAATGAGCTGGCTACCGCTCTGGAATCTTCCACAGCACCAGGTCTCACCCTCCACGACATGCAGGTGAAATTCCTGCTGTATGCAGATGACTTGCTGCTTCTGTCACCAACCGAGAAAGGCCTCCAAGACAACCTGAAAATCTTAGAGAAATTCAGCTCCACCTGGGCTCTACCGGTCAACCTAAAGAAAACCAACATCATGGTGTTCCAGAAGAGAAAGAGAAAATCAAACCAGCACCCTTCATTTATCCTCAACAACTGCGCCCTTACAGGAACGGACAAATATACCTATCTGGGCCTAGAGATTCACCGATCAGGGAGCTTCAAACAAGCCATAGAGACCCTGAAAGACAAGGCATGCAAAACCTTCTATGCCATCCGAAGGAAACTCTACCATCTAAAGCCACCAGTGAGGGTCTGGTTAAAAATCTTCGATTCTATCATCGCCCCAATCCTCCTGTATGGCAGCGAAGTCTGGGGTCCTCACACCTACCCAGACTGGTCAAGGTGGGATTCAAGCCCAACAGAAATATTCCACCTGGAATTCTGCAAGCACCTTCTCCAAGTCCATCGGAGCACCTCCAACAGTGCTTGCCGGGCCGAGCTGGGCAGATTCCCTCTACACCTAACGGTTCTAAAGAGGGCACTGTCATTCCGGGCTCACCTACGTAGGAGCAATCCAAGCTCCCATCACCATAAAGCCCTGACACATGTAGGGGAAACAGAAAAACCAGGACCCTCGGAACAGCTCACCCAAACCCAACCTGACCAGAAAACCAATCACAACAACCTGACAAAAGCCGGAATCAGGAAGATGGTAGACGAAGGCCAGGAGAGGTACGTAAGTGACTGGAAGAACGACATCATCAGCTCACAGAAACTGACCATGTACCAGAGTCTACAGAGAGACTACAGACTGGCTCCATACCTGGAGAAACTCCAGGACCCCAAAGACCGCAAGATCCTGAGCCGGTATAGACTCAGTGCCCACAGTCTGGCCATCGAATCCGGCCGACAAAGGCAGAGCTACAAGCCCAGGGAGGAAAGACAGTGCCAACACTGTGACCAGGAGGCCCTGGAGGATGAGACCCACTTCCTGATACACTGCTCCAAGTACTCAGCAATGAGGGACACTCACTTCAGGAGACACATCTCTTCCCGGATTTCACCACCATGAAGGAGGAAGAGAAAACATACATCCTGATGGGGGAAGAAGAGAGCAGTGGAGATAGCAGCACAATATGTGAACGAATGCCATAGACTGCGAGAAAGAGAACTCTGATATGCCATGGACTTCTATGGCACCCACCCCGGATATGCCCCAATCCCCCATCCACACCTTCCCTATGCCATGGACTTCTATAGCCTCATCCTGGATCTGCCCCCATGCCGCCATCCACCTTCCCTATGCCATGGACATCTATAGACCCTACCTGGATCTGCTCCATCCACGTTTCCTACAGCCCCTTCCCAACATCCCTATCCCTATTCCCTTCTGTACACCTGCTTTGGCAAAACTAATGTGTATTTAGTCCTGCCAATAAAGCTTCTTTGAATCTTGAATCTATATACAGGAGGAGGGGTATATATACAGGAGAGGTATATATACAGGAGGAAGGGGTATATAGTGTACAGGAGAGGTATATATACAGGAGGAGAGGGTATAGAGTGTACAGGAGAGGTATATATACAGGAGGAGGGGTATATAGTGTACAGGAGGGGTATATATACAGGAGGAGGGGTATATAGTGTACAGGAGAGGTATATATACAGGAGGGGGGTATATAGTGTACAGGAGGGGTATATAGTGTACAGGAGAGGTTTATATACAGGAGGAGGGGTATATAGTGTACAGGAGAGGTTTATATACAGGAGGAGGGGTATATAGTGTACAAGAGAGGTATATATACAGGAGGAGTGTATAGTGTACAGGAGAGGTATATAGTGTACAGAAGAGGTATATATACAGGAGGAGGGGGTATATAGTGTACATGAGAGGTATATATACAGGAGGAGGGGTATATAGTGTACAGGAGAGGTATATATACAGGAGGAGGGGGTATATAGTGTACAGGAGAGGTGTATATACAGGAGGAGGGGTATATAGTGTACAGGAGAGGTATATATACAGGAGGAGGGGGTATATAGTGTACAGGAGAGGTATATATACAGGAGGAGGGGGTATATAGTGTACAGGAGAGGTGTATATACAGGGGGAGGGGTATATAGTGTACAGGAGAGGTATATATACAGGAGGAGGGGTATATAGTGTACAGGAGAGAAATATACAGGAGATGGGGTATATAGTGTACAGGAGAGGTATATATACAGGAGGAGGGGGTATATAGTGTACAGGAGAGGTATATATACAGGAGGAGGGGGTATATAGTGTACAGGAGAGGTGTATATACAGGAGGAGGGGTATATAGTGTACAGGAGAGGTATATATACAGGAGGAGGGGTATATAGTGTACAGGAGAGGTATATATACAGGAGGAGGGGTATATAGTGTACAGGAGGAGTGGGTATATAGTGTACAGGAGAGGTATATATACAGGAGGAGGGGGTATATAGTGTACAGGAGAGGGTATATATACAGGAGGAGGGGTATATAGTGTAAAGGAGAGATATATACAGGAGGAGGGAGTATATAGTGTACAGGAGGGGTATATATACAGGAGGAGGGGGTATATAGTGTACAGGAGATATATATACAGGAGGAGGGGGTATATTCAAGATTCAAAGAAGCTTTATTGGCAGGACTAAATACACATTTGTTTTGCCAAAGCAGGTGTACAGAAGGGGATAGGGACTGTAGGGATGTTGGGAAGGGGCTGTAGGAAAGGTGGATGGGGCAGATCCAGGTTGGGGCTATAGAAGTCCATGGCATAGGGAAGGTGGATGGGGGATATATAGTGTACAGGAGAGGTATATATACAGGAGGAGGGGTATATAGTGTACAGGAGAGGTATATATACAGGAGGAGAGGGTATATAGTGTACAGGAGAGGTATATATACAGGAGGAGAGGGTATATAGTGTACAGGAGAGGTATATATACAGGAGGAGGGGTATATAGTGTACAGGAGAGGTATATATACAGGAGGAGGGGGTATATAGTGTACAGGAGAGGTATATATACAGGAGGAGGGGTATATAGTGTACAGGAGAGGTATATATACAGGAGGAGGGGGTATATAGTATACAGGAGGAGGGGTATATAGAAAAACCAGGACCCTCTGAGCAGCTCACCCAAACCCAACCTGACCAGAACACCAATCACAGCAACCTGACAAAAGCCGGAATCAGGAAGATGGTAGACGAAGGCCAGGAGAGGTAAGTGACTGGAAGAACGATATCATCAGCTCACAGAAACTGACCATGTACCGGAGTCTACAGAGAGACTACAGACTCTCCAGGTATGGGGCCAAACTCCAGGACCCCAGAGACCGCAAGATCCTGAGCCGGTATAGACTCAGTGCCCACAGTCTGGCCATCGAATCCGGCCGACACAGGCAGAGCTACAAGCCCAGGGAGGAAAGACTGTGCCAACACTGACCAGGAGGCCCTGGAGGATGAGACCCACTTCCTGCTACACTGCTCCAAATACTCAGCAGTGAGGGACACTCACTTCAGGAGACTCTCATCTCTTCCCGGATTTCGTGACCACGAAGGAGGAAGAGAAAACATACATCCTGCTGGGGGAAGAAGAGAGAGCAGTGGAGATAGCAGCGCAATATGTGAACGAATGCCATAGACTGCGAGAAAGAGAACTATGATATGCCATGGACTTCTATGGCCCCCACCCTGGATCTGCTCCTTGCCCCCATCCACCTTCCCTATGCCATGGACATCCTGGATCTGCCCCCATCCACCTTTCCTACAGTCCCTATTCCCTTTTGTACACTTGCTTTGGCAAAACTAATGTGTATTTAGTCCTGCCAATAAAGATTCTTTGAGTCTTGAATCTACAGGAGGAGGAGGTATATAGTGTACAGGAGAGGTATATATACAGGAGGAGGGGGTATATAGTGTACAGGAGAGGTATATATACAGGAGGAGGTAGTATATAGTGTACAGGAGATATATATATATATATATATATATATATATATAGGAGGAGGGGTATATAGTATACAGGAGAGGTTTATATACAGGAGGAGGGGGTATATAGTGTACAGGAGAGGTATATATACAGGAGGAGGTAGTATATAGTGTACAGGAGAGGTTTATATACAGGAGGAGGGGTATATAGTGTACAGGAGGGGTATATATACAGGAGGAGGAGGTATATAGTGCACAGGAGGGGTATATATACAGGAGGAGGGGGTATATAGTGTACGGGGCGGGTATATAGATTCAAGATTCAAAGAAGCTTTATTGGCAGGACTAAATACACATTAGTTTTGCCAAAGCAGGTGTACAGAAGGGAATAGGGATAGGGACTGTAGGGATGTTGGGAAGGGGCTGTAGGAAAGGTGGATGGGGCTATAGAAGTCCATGGCATAGGGAAGGTGGATGGGGGCAGATCCAGGATGAGGCTATAGAAGTCCATGGCATAGGGAAGGTGGATGGCGGCATGGGGGCAGATCCAGGATAAGGCTATAGAAGTCCATGGCATAGGGAAGGTGGATGGGGGATTGGGGCATATCCAGGGTGGGGGCCATAGAAGTCCATGGCATATCATAGTTCTCTTTCTCACAGTCTATGGCATTCGCTCACATACTGCGCGGCTATCTCCACTGCTCTCTCTTCTTCCCCCAGCAGGATGTATGTTTTCTCTTCCTCCTTCATGGTGGTGAAATCCGGGGAGAGATGTGAGAGTCTCCTGAAATGAGTGTCCCTCACTGCTGAGTACTTGGAGCAGTGTAGCAGGAAGTGGGTCTCATCCTCCAGGGCCTCCTGGTCAGTGTGTTGTCACAGTTTTTCCTCCCTGGGCTTGTAGCTCTGCCTGTGTCGGCCGGATTCGATGGCCAGACTGTGGGCACTGAGTCTATACCGGCTCAGGATCTTGCGGTCTTTGGGGTCCGGGAGTTTCTCCAGGTATGGAGCCAGTCTGTAGACTCCGGTACATGGTCAGTTTCTGTGAGCTGATGATGTCGTTCTTCCAGTCACTTACGTACCTCTCCTGGCCTTCGTCTACCATCTTCCTGATTCCGGCTTTTGTCAGGTTGTGTCACGCTCGCGCCTTGGCTGAATGGCTCGAGCCGGGGGGTTGTGGCCCCACTGTGCCACAAACCAGACTACCCTGGAAGGGGCGTAACTACGGCAGCTACCTCGGTCTTCATTGGAGCCTCTGATGGTGAGGTCAGGCTTGTGCGGCAGGTAGCTGCCGGGTGCCACTCCAGGGTGGTGTCTGGCTGTGGCTGCTGATCCCACTCGGGAACAGGACACCTTGACAGAGGCTATCGACAGGCAGGTAGACACGACAGGCACGGCTGAGACACAGGGCAGGCAGGCACGGCTTGGAGACACAGGACGGGCGGGCACGGCTTGGAGACACAGGACGGGCGGGCACGGCTTGGAGACACAGGACGGGCGGGCACGGCTTGGAGACACAGGACGGGCGGGCACGGCTTGGAGACACAGGACGGGCGGGCACGGCTTGGAGACACAGGACGGGCGGGCACGGCTTGGAGACACAGGACGGGCGGGCACGGCTTGGAGACACAGGACGGGCGGGCACGGCTTGGAGACACAGGACGGGCGGGCACGGCTTGGAGACAGGACGGGCGGGCACGGCTTGGAGACACAGGACGGGCGGGCACGGCTTGGAGACACAGGACGGGCGGGCACGGCTTGGAGACACAGGACGGGCGGGCACGGCTTGGAGACACAGGACGGGCGGGCACGGCTTGGAGACACAGGACGGGCGGGCACGGCTTGGAGACACAGGACGGGCGGGCACGGCTTGGAGACACAGGACGGGCGGGCACGGCTTGGAGACACAGGACGGGCGGGCACGGCTTGGAGACACAGGACGGGCGGGCACGGCTTGGAGACACAGGACGGGCGGGCACGGCTTGGAGACACAGGACGGGCGGGAACGGCATGAGAAGGAGCAGGTAGGGACCTGTTCACACAGCAGGTGTAGGCAGGAGGGAGTGGTGTATGCTGGAACAGGATCTGGACCTGTTCACACAGGAGGTACAGGTATGGATATAGGCAGGAAGGAATGGAATATGAAGGAACAGGTTTGGGCCTGTTCACACAGGAGGTGCAGGTAGGCAGAGCCGCAGGAGTGCAGATGCACAGATAAAGCTGCAAGCGTGCAGATGCACAGATAAAGAGGACACAAGGAAAGACACGGCAGGGAAGGAACCACAAACAAGGAGACTGACAGACAGAGGTAAGACTGAGTTCAGACAGAGGTACAGGGAACAAGACTCAAGGGCCAGGATATTCAGCCTCCTGGCAGGCAGACAGGGTACAAGGAAAGACTAGAGTAATCCTCCAGAGAAGGAGACACACAGAACAGGGCCTGGCTTCCTCAGCAGCGAGATACTGAGTATAGACATTGCTCAGGCAATGTTTCAGTGGGAGTGGCGAAACTAAATAGTCAAGGGCTCCAGGTGATTGGTCAGGGACAGATTACCCAGGTGCACCCAGACTGCATAAGAACCAGAGAGTTCAGGTGCCGCCCCCCTATACACACAGTCAGGAAACATGGAGAGCAAGCAGGAAAACAAGAGGCATAGCACATGAAGCTCAGGGCTGGCAACAGACAGATTTCACAGCATGGCTTGAAGGAGAAAGTAAGTTGGTGTGTGGGGGATGGGAGGCCATGCAGTGATGCCAGCAGGGTTGTTACAGTACCCCCCCCCCTTACGGCCCCTCTTCCTCAAGCCTGCCAGAATGACCAAAAGAAGGAGTACGGGGCCACACACAGTCCAGGCTGACAGGGCATCCTTCTGGTAAGATGAAGTAGGTGTGCTATCCGGAATCACCGATTGCCTAGTTTCTTGGTGCCCGATGGAGTCAGCTTCCAACATAGAGGGTATAAGGACTTGGATTTCTTCCTCCTGATTGGCAGAAAGCAGGGACCTGGAAGCCTCAGACTTGACCCCTACATCAGCCGGCCAGCTGGAAACAGAAGAGACCTTTACTGAGTCCAACTTCAGACCGATATCCCAAGAAAATTGGACCTCGTCCTCCAGATGGGCAAAAAACGGAGATACATAGGCTACTGTTCCCACCTCTTCATCCACTTGCCACATGGAAGTTGGAGGCATACATACGGGGAGCCACTTCCGCCTGTTACCCGGAAAAAACTGGGCCACTTCTTTCAAGTTGGCGAATGAGTAATGCTTAATCTTGGGACCTTCACCCACTGGCCATAGAGGAGCTGAGGGCACCCACTCAGGATCCATCTTCTGCCCATTATCCTGGGGAAGACAATCAAGCGACAGGGATGTTCCTAGGGACTGGTCACCGGAGGTGTGCGGAGAGGGCGCCACTGCTTTCTTTTCTTCAGTGACGTCAGTACACCATGGCTCAATAGCCAGCAGATCAGGTGGAGAAGGTGACGATACAGAAGACTGACCTTGCAGAAATGGAACTAGACACCTCTGTTGGCTAGGCAGTTCCAAATGCAGCACCACACTGGGTCTTTGGACTGGAAGGGGCAGTAGAGTATCCGGCTCTGAACGACCGGTGGGCAAACTGGACAACAGCTGGAAAACAAATGTCTTCGTGTATAACGCTCCGATTAGGAGTTGTAGTTGACCCCTCAGTACTGGACTGTTCACAAGTAGATCTCGGCCATCACCAAACACCCTCAAAGGATTCTGGAACTGTGGAGCAGGAACCACGCACAGACTCCGTCTGGCTTGCAGCTTACATACACCTGCATGGCCGAAACTCCCACAAGGCACCGGAACAGTCACAGATTTCAGTGGAGAGGAGGTACTCTCACCAAGGGCAGTCTCTCCTACTGACCCAAGGTTCTGGAGCTTTGGTTTCACAGGGCAGAGACCGTCAGGATGTTCCTTCTCAGGATTGGACTCTGGTGACAACCTAGCCAGCCCCTTTTTCTTAGATCTCTTGGATCTTGCATGGGGGGCTGTCTTGGCGGGTTGTGGAACCGGTGGGTCAGGGACGGTCATAGACGGAAGAGATGAATTAGCCTCGGGTTCTCTTCGTCTGGTCCGTTTTTGGAAGCTTGGGGGGGGGGGGGGGGGGGGGAAGACTCTTCAGGAGACACTGTATTTGGCTTGTCAAAGGCTTTGCAGAAGGCCACCAGGAAGGCCGGTAAGCTCAAGGTGATGGGATCCCCCGCTTCCCAAAGGGGGTTAAGCCACTGCAATGCATCTCCTGTTAGGTAGGACATAAGTAATCCTACCTTTACCCGATCGCTGGCAAAGTAGGGAGCATGCCATTGGAAATAGCGTAGGCACTGCTCCATAAAGGCACGACACTGCTTGGGGTCCCCATCATATCTTGGAGGGTCCGAGGGAGGTTTAACTTTAGGTATGCCAGCCTCTAGTTGAGCAAGCAGTCTATTGGAGACCACAATGGTGGGTGGAGCAGTGAAGGATTGGGCTTCAGACCGGGTAAATTTGTTTGGTAGCCCATACTGGCAAAAAAGGCTCATCTTGTTCGGAGAGCGAAAGGACATGGGACTCAGCGGGGACCATGGCCTGAGCAAACTGTCACGCTCGCGCCTTGGCTGAATGGCGCGAGCCGGGGGGTTGTGGCCCCACTGTGCCACAAACCAGACTACCCTGGAAGGGGCGTAACTACAGCAGCTTCCTTGGTCTTCACTGGAGCCTCTGATGGTGAGGTCAGGCTTGTGCGGCAGGTAGCTGCCGGGTGCCACTCCAGGGTGGTGTCTGGCTGTGGCTGCTGATCCCACTCGGGAACAGGACACCTTGACAGAGGCTATCGACAGGCGGGCACGGCTTGGAGACACAGGACAGGCGGGCACGGCTTGGAGACACAGGACAGGCGGGCACGGCTTGGAGACACAGGACAGGCGGGCACGGCTTGGAGACACAGGACAGGCGGGCACGGCTTGGAGACACAGGACAGGCGGGCACGAGAAGGAGCAGGTAGGGACCTGTTCACACAGCAGGTGTAGGCAGGAGGGAGTGGTGTATGCTGGAACAGGATCTGGACCTGTTCACACAGGAGGTACAGGTATGGATATAGGCAGGAAGGAATGGAATATGAAGGAACAGGTTTGAGCCTGTTCACACAGGAGGTGTAGGCGGGAGGGAGTGGTGTATGCTGGAACAGGATCTGGACCTGTTCACACAGGAGGTACAGGTATGGATATAGGCAGGAAGGAATGGAATATGAAGGAACAGGTTTGGGCCTGTTCACACAGGAGGTGCAGGTAGGCAGAGCCGCAGGAGTGCGGAGCAGGCAGAGCCGCAGGAGTGCGGAGCAGGCAGAGCTGCAGGAGTGCGGAGCAGGCAGAGCTGCAGGAGTGCAGATGCACAGATAAAGCTGCGAGCGTGCAGAAGCACAGATAAAGCTGTGAGCGTGCAGATGCACAGATAAAGCTGCGAGCGTGCAGATGCACAGATAAAGCTGCGAGCGTGCAGATGCACAGATAAAGAGGACACAAGGAAAGACACGGCAGGGAAGGACCCACAAACAAGGAGACTGACAGACAGAGGTAAGACTGAGTTCAGACAGAGGCACAGGGATAAAGACACAAGGACCAGGATATTCTGCCTCCTGGCAGGCAGACAGGGTACAAGGAAAGACTAGAGTAATCCTCCAGAGAAGGAGACACACAGAACAGGGCCTGGCTTCCTCAGCAGCGAGATACTAACTGAGTATAGACATTGCTCAGGCAATGTTTCAGTGGGAGTGGCGAAACTAAATAGTCAAGGGCTCCAGGTGATTGGTCAGGGACAGATTACCCAGGTGCACCCAGACTGCATAAGAACCAGAGAGTTCAGGTGCCGCCCCTGTAACGAACAGCCCACCGCCGTTCGTCCAAATACGGGCGACACGGGGGTCCCGCTGCCACCAAAATGCGACGGACAGCGGACCCTGTGTCACCACTATGTCACAATCCCACCAATATGTGACGAACAGCCCACCGCCGTTCGTCCAAATACGGGCGACACTAACGGGGGTCCCGCTGCCACCAAAACGTGACGGACAGCGGACCCTGTGTCACCACTATGTCACAGTCCCACCACTGACACGGGTGTATCAGCGGACGGAGGGACGAGACACAATGCCGGCACACGGCTATCACAGGTGCAGTGGGGCTTATCTTAGTTATCCCACCACTGGCACCATGTGACAAAAATATCCAGCAAGCTAATCTCGCTCTACAATTTGCCGCAGGGGGAGTTTAATTTGGATGCCCCACCACTGCTATCAATCTTCCAAGTACTGCGGGGATTTATGTATATCCCACTTTCTCAGTTCCACTTTGGAACTCGCAGCTCTCCGGCGCCCCCCTTACCCTCAGGTCAGTCAGGGAACTGCACCTAGGATAATTAGTCGCCGGACGGGCTGCCTGTTGTGAACCGGCAATTAGGCTTCTGCAGTAAGGGAATTATCAATGCTGTGGCTGCAGCCCCTTATTCAGCAATATAAGACCCTTCTAAACTGCCAGCAAGCCGCAATAGCCGTACACAACGCGCTGCCACCAGTCACGGTTACTTAATTCACAGTGTTAAATTAAGAGGGTCCGTGGCAAACCCCTTGAATTAGTAGCGATTATCTATCAAAGGCGTATAGTTCGAGTCTTAGAGCATAGAGACAGATCTAAATAATTATTTCATTTATTTTCCGAAAGAGGACAGTGATTACAGATAAAAGTTGCTATAAAATTGAGACATAAAATATGTACAGTACAGGTATAAAATAAAAGTGGAGAAAACAAAGACAGTACACTCACAGTTCCATATTGTTCCTTAGGCAGACCATGCGGCTAAGGTGGGTGGAGGCGGAGCTGCACTTCTCCGCTCATCTGGGGATCTTTCTAGCACGACGACTTGAGCTGTTCTGCCCTGGTTTTGTCCAGGAAATGCTTTATAGACTTGCTATGTGACATCACGGAGAGATGCATGCTGGGTTAATCCCACCTCTCTCCTTTGGATGTAGAATTACACTAGAAAACTTATACTAATCATAACTCCGTGGGGGCAGCCCGCACAGACACATATAGGGCATCATTGGTTGTGATTTGTTGAGTACAATAATTCAAGACCAAATATGCAGTAGTTCTGATACACCGTTTAGCTGGAACACATATCTCAGGTTCTGAAAGGATTACGCTTCGCCAGAACCACGGCAGCGATGCTGTGACCGCCCGGATTACAAAAATGTGATTTTCATATCTCTAGGGTATTTGGTTCTTATGGTATAGTCTCTCATAGTTTTATTCGTTTCAAACAAAGAAGTTTTTCCCGCTCTGAAGAGGAGAGAAGGAAACAAATGGTTGTAGCAGCAGGGGGGTCTCCTATTACTAGTGCGAACACAGGCTGTAGAGGAGGGGGGGTGGCACTGCTCTGTGTGTGTGTGTGAAGGGAGGAGGGATGAAGCTGCAGAGCTAGCAGCCTGGATTGTCATATCTGCCGGATCTTTCTGGAAAGTTACAACAGAAATCATCATATTTTGTGGACAAAACCCCATACCACAGACATTGTACATCACACCTCCCCCCTTAAGAGGGCGCTAAGGAGGCATTACATCTCGGTAATCGGCCATGCGCACCTCAGCGGGTTCGCCCCGGCGGGACAACCCATCGGCATTGCCGTTTTCACTGCCCTTCCTGTGTTTTACAGTGAAGTCGTACTGTTGAAGGGCAAGGCTCCAGCGGAGCAACCTTCCATTGGTTCCGGACACTGTGCAACCAGCTCAGAGGGTTGTGGTCAGTTACCACCGTGAAGGAACGCCCGTACAGGTAGGGCTGCAAACGCTGCAGTGCCCACACCATGGCCAGACACTCCTTCTCGATGGTCGAGTATGCCACTTCCCTCGGCAAAAGTTTCCGGCTCAGGTACAACACGGGGTGCTCTTGGTCCCCCGAGTCGACCTGGCTAAGCACAGTACCGAGGCCAAACTCGCTGGCGTCGGTCTGTACCAGAAACGGGCGACTGCTCTCAACACTGGAGAGTTGCACAGGGCTGCTTTCAAAGCCGCCTCACAGTCATCTGTCCAGTTGACTGTTTGGGGTAGCCTCTGCTTGGTGAGGTCAGTCAAGGGTTTGGCAAGGGCGCTATAGTCCTGTACGAACCGCCTATAGTACCCTGCAGTGCCCAAGAAGGACTTCACCTGTTTCTTGGTCCTGGGGGTGGGCCAGGACACGATTGCGTCCACTTTTTCTGGCTCCGGACTCATGGAACACCCGCCTACCCGGTGCCCCAGGTAGTGGACCTTGCGCATGCCTATCTGGCACTTCCCCGGCTTGATGGTCAGGCCTGCCTGGTGAAGACGCTTGAGCACCTCCTGGAGGTGCTGAAGGTGTTCCTCCCAGGTGGAACTGAAGACGGCAATATCGTCTAAGTACGCCACCGCGTACTCCTCCAGTCCCCGAAGCAGGTGGTTGACCATCCACTGGAAAGTGGCAGGGGCGTTCTTCATGCCGAAGGGCATGACCGTGGACTCGTACAGTCCAAAGGGGGTGATAAAGGTGGATTTCTCCTGCGCCTCCGGGCTCAGGGGAATCTGCCAGTATCCCCGACTCAAATCCATGATGGATATGTAGTTGGCGTTTGTCAACCGCTCGAGCAGATCCTCAATGCGCGGCATCGGGTGGGCATCAGAGGTGGTGATGGCGTTGAGCCCCCTGTAGTCTACGCAGAACCTGGTGGTTCGATCCTTTTTAGGCACGAGGACTACAGGTGAAGCCCACGCGCTTTGTGACCGTCGAATCACCCCCAGCCTTAACATCTCATCGATCTCTTGGCGCATGACTTGTTGCACCGTCTCAGAGATCCGATAGGGTGTTCGCCGTAATGGGGCGTGATTCCCGGTGTCCACCTCATGAACCGCTAACTCCGTCCTCCCCGGTTGGTTGGTGAACACAGCCCGGAAGGGTTCCAGGGTGGCCATCAACTGCAACCGCTGGGGTACGGTTAGCAAACCACTTATCTCCGTGTCCTCAATGGACCCATCGGCCTTGGCCTGGGCCAGCATGTCCAGGAGGGGGATCTTCCTCCCCATCCTCTGGCAGATTGCAGACCGGTAGGACGCAAGCTTCACGTTCGTAGTGCGCCTTCAGCATGTTGACGTGAAAGGCCTTGCGCCTACCCCGAGCATGGTCAAGCGTGACTACGTAGGTGACCGGGTTGAGCTGTTGGTGGACGACGTACGGGCCTTCCCAGGCTGCCTGAAGCTTATCCGTTGGTACAGGGACCAGCACCCACACCTTTTGACCCACCTGGTAGGTCCGCTCCCGGGCGTTCTGGTCGTACCAGCGCTTCTGGTCAGCCTGAGCCTGCGTCATGTTGTCATGCACCAACTGCGTCAAGGTCTGCATCTTGTCACGGAAGCGCATGACATAATCCACGATGGACACTTCTCTGGGGTTTGCCTCAACTTCCCAGGATTCTCTTATCAACCCCAGGGGTCCCCGGACTCGCCTGCCATACAGGAGCTCGAAGGGGGAGAACCCGGTCGAGGCCTGCGGAACTTCTCTGTAAGCGAACAGCAGGTGTGGGAGGTACCGCTCCCAGTCGCGCCCTTGGGTCTCAACCAGTATGCGGAGCATCTGTTTGAGGGTACCGTTGAAACATTCACACAAACCATTAGTCTGTGGGTGATATGGACTCGATACCAGCTGCGTCACCTGCATTTTCTCACAGAGAGCCTCCATTAGGCGAGACATGAATTGGGGCCCTTGATCGGTAAGCATCTCCCTGGGAAATCCTACTCTTGAAAAGATGGTCACCAGTGCGTCAGCCACCTTATCTGCCCTGGTTGAAGACAGAGCTACTGCCTCTGGGTACCAGGTAGCGTAGTCTACCACGGTGAGAATGTATCACTTTCCGGAGCTGCTGGGGACGGACAGCGGTCCTACAATGTCCACCGCGATTCTCTGGAAAGGCTCCTCTATCACCGGCAAAGGAATAAGGGGAGCCTTAAGAGCAGGCCCCGCCTTACCCACTTTTTGACAGGTGGCACAGGAGCGGCAGTAGTGTGTTACATCTGTCCCCATCTTGGGCCAATAGAAGTGTTGAGACAGCCGTGCCTTTGTTTTGCTGATCCCCAAGTGTCCAGCGAGTGGAATCTCATGGGCAATCCGCAACAACTCAGTTCTGAACTGATAGGGGACGACCAACTGTCTTTCCCTCAACCACTCCTTTTTAGGATCTCCGGGTACTGTCTCCCGGTACAACCTTCCTCGTTCCCAGAACACCCTCTCCTTATCAGACTTGGAGGTGGGCGTCTCGGCGAGACCTCTCAATTTCTCCAGGCTGGCATCTGAGTGCAGAGCAGCCTGGAACTCCATGCTGGAGGCTGCCAGAAGTGACGTCAGTTTCCCCTCTTTACTGGGACCCTCTGGAACCGGCTCTGGGTTCACCTCTGGTTCAGTCTCTCCTGTAGCAGCAGAGGGTCCAGAAGACAGTGCGTTACCTGCGATCTGGGCACTCTGACTGCGTGTGACAGCTGCTATGTATGCTGTCTCCCTGGGGATTTCTACAGACCCACCAGTCGGTGCTGGCTTGGGCTCTACCTCCCCATCCACCCCCAACACTTCAGGAGCAGTGCTACTTATGGGCCAGTTACCTTCCTCGGTGGCACTGGTCAGCTGCATGGCATTACCTTCCTCATGGTCCCCATGCACCTCCCCATTTCCTTGAGCACCGTTGCTTACTCCTGCCAGGGGTTCCTCAGCCGTCTCACTCCGCAGAGTGACGGGGCTGAGCACTTCGGTACCTGTGGACACATCTACCGCTTCAAAGAAAGGGTTAACGGGTTCAGTCGGCACAGATGCATCAGCATCATACCTGGGGAAAGAATGGTTGTTAGTTGCATCATTACTCATCAAGGCATTAGCAGGTAACACATTCAGTTTCCCGTCATCATCATCAGGGTTAACGTTACCCTTATTATCAGTTTGGGGAAGGGTGTCAGGGACGTAGTATGCAACCATCCGCCCCAAGTCAGTCCCCAATAAAACATCAGTGGGCAGGTTTTCAGACACTCCCACCTCCCTCAACCCGCTCCCGGCACCCCAGTCAAGAAAAACTCGTGCCACTGGCAAGGGACAACGGGTGCCTCCAATCCCGGTGACAGTCAGGGTTTTCCCCTCAACAAACTCTTCAGGGGCCGCCAGTCCAGGACGGATGAGGGTTCGTTCAGCCCTGGTGTCCTTGAGGCCTGTAGCAAGACGGGCCCCCACCTGAACAGGTTGAACGTTGTCGTCAGCCCTCCCAACCACACCTCCCACCAAAAGAACAGAGGCGTTGGGCCCGGGGGCCTTGGCTGGGGGGGGGTTCTTCGGCCTGTTCGGATAGGCGTAAAAGAAGTGACCAGGCCGCTGGCAGTGGTGACACAGGCGACTGTCAGTAGCCGGCCTGTTGTTGGCAACAGGGACAGGGCCTCCGGAGGGATGGCTAGCTGGGGCATTGGGGTTGGTTGCTGGCTTACCCCCTTTCCAGCTGGTGGCGACTGGCCTCCGCGTCTCGGGCTTCCGGTTGGCCTCGTGGTTGTCGGCGATCTGCGCCGCTTTGTCAGCGTTCGTTGGTTCGCGGTCCAGGATGAACTGTCGGACCTCAGCTGGGCAGAGATGCAGGAACTGGTCTTTGATCATCAGGTCCCGTAGCTGCTCAAAGGTTTCAACGGACAGTCCATGGATCCTCTGGTCAAAGTGGGTCCTGAGTCCTTGCACCACATCACTGTAGCTATCATGTGGGCCACGTTGGAGGTGTCGGAACTTCTTTCGGTATACCTCAGGTGTCAGCCGATATTTGGCGGTCAGCGCCTCTTTTATGGCGCGATAGTCATCATCATGCGCTTGCGGAAGAGAAGCAAACGCCTCCAGAGCTTTGCCTTTTAGCCCTGGGGTCAAGTACCTGGCCCATTGGTCTTCGGGCAGTCGGTACTGTCTGCAGGCTTTCTCAAAGGCTCGCAGAAACGTGTCCAAGTCCCCATCCTTTTCCATCACGGGAAAGTGCTCTGGCCGGGGTTTAGGAGTCTGGACGCTGCTGGGCTCACTGCTTCGGGCTGTGGGGGCATTCCCACCCCGCTGGAGTACCTCCAGTTCATGGGCCCTCTGCGCCTCCCGCTCGGCTCGCTGCTCTGCTCTCTCAGCCTCAGCTTGGCGCTCGCGTCTCTCCGCCTCCCGCTCGGCTCGCTGCTCTGCTCTCTCTTGAGCTTGCTGGATCAGCTGCAGACATCCGTCACGGTCTTCGGCAGGGAGTGCGTCCAAGGCCGCTTGCAGGTAGGGGTCCAGCGTGCTCTGGTTGAATGTGGGGCCCGCGCTCATGAGTGGAGCCTCTGCTGCAGCCCCATTGTCACTTGGGCCAACTTCTGCGCTCGCTGGATTCTGGTCGTTGTCCAGCTGCACTAGAGCTGCAATCATTTGAGCTCTGTTTTTGTTCGTGGCGTCAAGGCCTTGGTACGTGCATAACCCAGCAAGAACTTCCTTTGTCTGCCGGTTGTACCAAGGTTCTCCTTTTGCCGCCATGGTTGCCAAATAAAAGATAGAAAAAGAAAAACGAAGAAATGGGAGGGAATACTTGTACGTACACACAAATGTCTCAGAACTAGTAACCACTGAGTCTGTTCTCCAAAACCTATGATGCAGGATTCCCGCAGGAACCGTGCAGGTTTTTAGTGAGAGGAGTGATTGCTCAAACCAAATCACTAATGCTCTAGGATTATCCCACCGCTCTGCCACCAATATGTGACGAACAGCCCACCGCCGTTCGTCCAAATACGGGCGACACTAACGGGGGTCCCGCTGCCACCAAAACGTGACGGACAGCGGACCCTGTGTCACCACTATGTCACAGTCCCACCACTGACACGGGTGTATCAGCGGACGGAGGGACGAGACACAATGCCGGCACACGGCTATCACAGGTGCAGTGGGGCTTATCTTAGTTATCCCACCACTGGCACCATGTGACAAAAATATCCAGCAAGCTAATCTCGCTCTACAATTTGCCACAGGGGGAGTTTAATTTGGATGCCCCACCACTGCTATCAATCTTCCAAGTACTGCGGGGATTTATGTATATCCCACTTTCTCAGTTCCACTTTGGAACTCGCAGCTCTCCGGCGCCCCCCTTACCCTCAGGTCAGTCAGGGAACTGCACCTAGGATAATTAGTCACCAGACGGGCTGCCTGTTGTGAACCGGCAATTAGGCTTCTGCAGTAAGGGAATTATCAATGCTGTGGCTGCAGCCCCTTATTCAGCAATATAAGACCCTTCTAAACTGCCAGCAAGCCGCAATAGCCGTACACAACGCGCTGCCACCAGTCACGGTTACTTAATTCACAGTGTTAAATTAAGAGGGTCCGTGGCAAACCCCTTGAATTAGTAGCGATTATCTATCAAAGGCGTATAGTTCGAGTCTTAGAGCATAGAGACAGATCTAAATAATTATTTCATTTATTTTCCGAAAGAGGACAGTGATTACAGATAAAAGTTGCTATAAAATTGAGACATAAAATATGTACAGTACAGGTATAAAATAAAAGTGGAGAAAACAAAGACAGTACACTCACAGTTCCATATTGTTCCTTAGGCAGACCATGCGGCTAAGGTGGGTGGAGGCGGAGCTGCACTTCTCCGCTCATCTGGGGATCTTTCTAGCACGACGTCTTGAGCTGTTCTGCCCTGGTTTTGTCCAGGAAATGCTTTATAGACTTGCTATGTGACATCACGGAGAGATGCATGCTGGGTTAATCCCACCTCTCTCCTTTGGATGTAGAATTACACTAGAAAACTTATACTAATCATAACTCCGTGGGGGCAGCCTGCACAGACACATATAGGGCATCATTGGTTGTGATTTGTTGAGTACAATAATTCAAGACCAAATATGCAGTAGTTCTGATACACCGTTTAGCTGGAACACATATCTCAGGTTCTGAAAGGATTACGCTTCGCCAGAACCACGGCAGCGATGCTGTGACCGCCCGGATTACAAAAATGTGATTTTCATATCTCTAGGGTATTTGGTTCTTATGGTATAGTCTCTCATAGTTTTATTCGTTTCAAACAAAGAAGTTTTTCCCGCTCTGAAGAGGAGAGAAGGAAACAAATGGTTGTAGCAGCAGGGGGGTCTCCTATTACTAGTGCGAACACAGGCTGTAGAGGAGGGGGGGTGGCACTGCTGTGTGTGTGAAGGGAGGAGGGATGAAGCTGCAGAGCTAGCAGCCTGGATTGTCATATCTGCCGGATCTTTCTGGAAAGTTACAACAGAAAACATCATATTTTGTGGACAAAACCCCATACCTCACAGACATTGTACATCACAGCCCCCCTATACACACAGTCAGGAAACATGGAGAGCAAGCAGGAAAACATAGGCATAGCACATCGAGCTCAGGGCTGGCAACAGACAGATTTCACAGCATGGCTTGAAGGAGAAAGTAAGTTGGTGTGCGGGGGATGGGAGGCCATGCAGTGATGCCAGCAGGGTTGCTACAGGTTGTTGTGATTGGTGTTCTGGTTAGGTTGGGTTTGGGTGAGCTGTTCCGAGGGTCCTGGTTTTTCTGTTTCCCCTACATGTGTCAGGGCTTTATGGTGATGGGAGCTTGGATTGCTCCTATGTAGGTGAGCCCGGAATGACAGTGCCCTCTTTAGAACCATTAGGTGTAGAGGGAATCTGCCCAGCTCGGCCCGGCAAGCACTGTTGGAGGTGCTCCGATGGACTTGGAGAAGGTGCTTGCAAAATTCCAGGTGGAATATTTCTGTTGGGCTAGAATCCCACCTTGACCAGTCTGGGTAGGTGTGAGGACCCCAGACTTCGCTGCCATACAGGAGGATTGGGGCGATGATAGAATCGAAGATTTTTAACCAGACCCTCACTGGTGGCTTTAGATGGTAGAGTTTCCTTCGGATGGCATAGAAGGTTTTGCACGCCTTGTCTTTCAGGGTCTCTATGGCTTGTTTGAAGCTCCCTGATCGGTGAATCTCTAGGCCCAGGTAGGTACATTTGTCCGTTCCTGTAAGGGCGCAGTTGTTGAGGATAAATGAAGGATGCTGGTCTGATTTTCTCTTTCTCTTCTGGAACACCATGATGTTGCTTTTCTTTAGGTTGACCGGTAGAGCCCAGGTGGAGCTGAATTTCTCTAAGATTTTCAGGTTGTCTTGGAGGCCTTTCTCGGTTGGTGACAGAAGCAGCAAGTCATCTGCATACAGCAAGAATTTCACCTGCGCGTCGTGGAGGGTGAGACCTGGTGCTGTGGAAGATTCCAGAGCGGTAGCCAGCTCATTGATGTAAATGTTGAAGAGCGTTGGGCTTAGGCTGCAGCCTTGTCTGACTCCCCGGCTCTACTGGAAATAAGCCGTTCTTCTGCCGTTCACACTCACACTGCAGAGGTTCTCGGTGTCGGAGCTTTTGATAACATCATAGGTCTTTCCTCCTATTTCGCTCTCCAGCAGTTTCAGGAATAAGCCTGGGTGCCACACCGAATCAAAGGCCTTTTTAAAGTCCACGAAACAGGCGTATATCTTCCCTTTCTTTGTATTGTGGACGTGGCTCTGAATGAGGCTGTGCAGGGTGTAGATGTGGTCCGTAGTGCGGTGGTTTGGCATGAACCCTGCTTGGCTCTTGCTGAGGACGTTGTGCTCGGTGAGGAAGCTGAGGATCCTCTTGTTCACGATGCTGTTGAACAGTTTTCCCAGGTTGCTGCTGACACATATTCCTCTGTAGTTGGCTGGGTCATGCCTGTCCCCATTCTTGTGGATGGGTGTGATGAGGCCTTGATTCCAGGTAGGAGGGAAGTAGCCGGCACTTAGCACAATATTGAAGAGTTTAACCATTGCGGCCTGTATTTCTGGTGGGCTGTACTTCAGCATTTCTGGTAGGATTCCATCCAGGCCACCGGCTTTTCTGTATCTTATGGAAGAGATTCTCTCTGCTACTTCCTGTAATGTAATAGGTGCATCCACGGGGTTTTGGAAATTTTTTACTTTTTGCTCCATTGCTTTTAGTTTTGCCATTATGTTTTCCTGTTCTTGGCTTAGTTCTTCCTTTGGAATGTCTTTATAGAGGTCTCTGAAATACTGGAGCCAGATGTTGCCATTTTGGATATGGATGTTGTTTTTCTTGTCTTTTGTGCCCATGTGCTTCCATAGTTCCCAGAAGGAGTTGTCTTGGAGGGCGTCTTGGAGTTGGTTAAGTTTGGTGGAGATGTAACTCTGCTTCTTCCTCCTGAGGATGGTTTTGTACTGCCTTTGTATGGTTTCATAGGCTTCCCTCAGACCCGGGGTCTCTGTGTTTCTTGTTTGAGGCTGTTCTCAGGGTCTTCCGTACGGCTTTACATTCTCTGTCAAACCATCCATTGATCTGTTTTTCTTTTGGTCTCTTGTAGTTGACTTAAGGTTGGACAGTCTGGCCATTGCATAGAATATATTGTTGAGGTCTTTTGCAGCTTGACTCACTCCCTTTGGGTTAGGCTGGTACTCGTAGTTGTAGAAGTGGTGGAGCATCCGCTGTATTTCAGGTCTGCTGGGAACCTCTTTATACTTTAATGCCGACGTTTTGTGCCATTTATAGGATGGAGGCCGGGTGAAGAGGCCGCTCTGCTGAGGCTTTTGAGTGGATGGTTTCTCTGTAGCTTTCAGGTACAGAAGAAGTTGGCTGTGGTCTGACAGGTGCATTTGTGGGGAGACTATGAAGGCGCTGATATTTGCCAGGTTCATATCTATAATGGCATAATCTACTACACTCCTCCCTACATGGGAGTTTAGTGTGCACCTCCCTAAGGAGTCTCCTTTGGTTCGTCCGTTAAGAATATGAAGTCCTAAACTTCTGCATACGTTCAGGAGCTTTTTACCACTTTTGTTGACTGTACTGTCATAGCTGTTTCTCTCTGTGACTACTGAGTCTTGGCCGTTATTCTCTGCTCCAAATATGTAGATGTTCCCGTCCGTGGTCAGGAAGTCGTTTTCTCTCCCTGTTCTTGCATTGAGGTCTCCAAAGATGAGAACTTTGCCCAGGCCCTGATAGTGGGCGGCTTCTCTTTGTAAGATCTCGAAGCAGTCTGGATTGAAGTAGGGTGACTCTGGCGGTGGTATATAGGTGGCGCAGAGATAGACTTCAGACTGAGAGGTGAGGATGGAGCTGCTGATCCTGATCCATATGTGGCTGCCTCCTCTCTTCACCGGTTTGATGTACTGGTGGAACTCCTCTTTATGCCAGATCAGTATTCCTCCTGAGCTCCGACCCTGTTTGATGTTTTTATTTTTCAGGGCAGGGACAGAGATTTCCCTGTATCCGATGGGCACCAGAGATTCGTCTTCGGCTCTGGTCCATGTTTCCAGGAGGATCTGAATGTCTATATTTCTCAGTCTTTGTATAAAGTCAGGGTCATTTGTTTTACATCCAAAGGCCGAGGTGTTGAGACCATGAATATTCCAGCTGCTGATTGTAAGTGAGGTCATTTTTTTTTTTATATATATATCTTGGGTGTATATACCTTGTAATATATACAGGAGGAGGGGTATATAGTGTACAGGAGTGGTATATATACAGGAGGAGGGGGTATATACACACAAGAGGAGGGGGTATATACACACAAGAGGAGGGGGTATATACACACAAGAGGAGGGGGTACATAGTGCACAGGAGAGGGTATATATACAGGAGGAGGGGTATATAGTGTACAGGAGGGGTATATATACAGGAGGAGGGGGTATATACACACAAGAGGAGGGGGTATATACACACAAGAGGAGGGGGTATATACACACAAGAGGAGGGGGTACATAGTGCACAGGAGAGGGTATATATACAGGAGGAGGGGTATATAGTGTACAGGAGGGGTATATATACAGGAGGAGGGGTATATATTGTACAGGAGGGGTATATAGTGTACAGGAGATGTATATATACAGGAGGAGGGGTATATAGTGTACAGGAGATGTATATATATATATATACACATACATACAGGGGGAGGGGGAATATAGTGTACAGGAAAGGTATATACAGTCATGGCCAAAAGTATTGACACCCCTGCAATTCTGTCAGATAATACTCAGTTTCTTCCTGAAAATGATTGCAAACACAAATTCTTTGGTATTATTATCTTCATTTAATTTGTCTTAAATGAAAAAACACAAAAAGAATTGTCCTAAAGCCAAATTGGATATAATTCCACAACAAATATAACAAAGAGGGTGGACAAAAGTATTGGCACTGTTTGAAAAATCATGTGATGCTTCTCTAATTTGTGTAATTAACAGCACCTATAACTTACCTGTGGCACCTAACAGGTGTTGGCAATAACTAAATCACACTTGCAGCCAGTTGACATGGATTTAAGTTGACTCCACCTCTGTCCTGTGTCCTTGTGTGTACCACATTGGTCTTCTTTCTTTTCTCCATGCTCAAAGAACTGTCTGAGGACTTGAGAAACCAAATTGTGAGGAAGCATGAGCAATCTCAAGGCTACAAGTCCATCTCCAAAGACCTGAATGTTCCTGTGTCTACCGTGCGCAGTGTCATCAAGAAGTGTAAAGCCCATGGCACTGTGGCTAACCTCCGTAGATGTGGACGGAAAAGAAAAATTGACAAGAGATTTCAACGCAGGATTGTGCGGATGTTGGATAAAGAACCTCGACTAACATCCAAACAAGTTCAAGCTGCCCTGCAGTCCGAGGGTACAACAGTGTCAACCCGAACTATCCGTCGGCATCTGAATGAAAAGGGACTGTATGGTAGGAGACCCAGGAAGACTCCACTTCTTACCCCGAGACATAAAAAAGCCAGGCTGGAGTTTGCCAAAACTTACCTGAAAAAGCCTAAAACATTTTGGAAGAATGTTCTTTGGTCAGATGAGACAAAAGTAGAGCTTTTTGGGCAAAGGCATGAACATAGAGTTTACAGGAGAAAAAAAGAGGCATTCAAAGAGAAGTACATGGTTCCTACAGTCAAACATGGCGGAGGTTCCCTGATGTTTTGGGGTTGCTTTGCTGCCTCTGGCACTGGACTGCTTGACCGTGTGCATGGCATTATGAAGTCTGAATACTACCAACAAAGTTTGCAGCATAATGTAGGGCCCAGTGTGAGAAAGCTGGGTCTACCAGCAGGACAATAACCCAAAACACACTACAAAAAGCACTAGAAAATAGTTTGAGAGAACGCCCTGGAGACTCCTAAGGTGGCCAGCAATGAGTCCAGACCTGAATCCCACAGAACACCTGTGGAGAGATCTAAAAATGGCAGTTTGGAGAAGGCACCCTTCTAATATCAGGGACCTGGAGCAGTTTGCCAAAGAAGAATGGTCTAAAATTCCAGCAGAGCATTGTAAGAAACTCATTGATGGTTACCGGAAGCGGTTGGTCGCAGTTATTTTGGCTAAAGGTTGTGCAACCAAGTATTAGGCTGAGGGTGCCAATACTTTTGTCCGCCCCATTTTTGGAGTTTTGTGTGAAATGATCAATGTTTTGCTTTTTGCTTCATTCTCTTTTGTTTTTTTCATTTAAGACAAATTAAATGAAGATAATAATACCAAAGAATTTGTGTTTGCAATCATTTTCAGGAAGAAACTGAATATTATCTGACAGAATTGCAGGGGTGTCAATACTTTTGGCCATGACTGTAGTGTACAATAGGGGTATATATACAGGAGGAGGGGGTATATAGTGTACAGGACAGGTATATATACAGGAGGAGGGGGTATATAGTGTACAGGAGGGGTATATAGTGTACAGGAGGGGTATATACACAGGAGGGAGTATATAGTGTACAGGAGAGGTATATATATATATATATATATATATATACAGGAGGAGGGGTATATAGTGTACAGGAGAGGTATATATATATATATATATATATATATATATATATATATATATATACAGGGGGAGGGGGAATATAGTGTACAGGAGGGGTATATAGTGTACAATAGGGGTATATATACAGGAGGAGGGGGTATATAGTGTACAGGACAGGTATATATACAGGAGGAGGGGGTATATAGTGTACAGGAGGGGTATATATACAGGAGGAGGGGGTATATAGTGTACAGGAGGAGGGGTATACAGTGTACAGGAGGGGTATATATACAGGAGGAGGGGTATATAGTGTACAGGAGGGGTATATATACAGGAGGAGGGGTTATATAGTGCACAGGAGGGGTATATATACAGGAGGAGGTGTATATATAGTGTACAGGATGGGTGTATATATACAGGAGGAGTGGTATATAGTGTACAGGAGAGATATATACAGGAGGAGTGGAGTATATACAGGAGGAGGGGGTATATAGTGCACAGGAGAGGGTATATATAGTGTACTGGAGGGGTATATATACAGGAGGAGGGGGTATATAGTGTACAGGACAGGTATATATACAGGAGGAGGAGGTATATAGTGTACAGGAGAGGTATATATATATATATACAGGAGGAGGGGTATATAGTGTACAGGAGGAGGGGGTATATAGTGTACAGGAGGAGGGGGTATATACAGGAGGAGAGGTATATATACAGAAGCAGGGTGTATATAGTGCGCCCTTACTGCGCCCTTACTGGAACGGACAAATATACCTATCAGGGCCTAGAGATTCACCGATCAGGGAGCTTCAAACAAGCCATAGAGACCCTGAAAGACAAGGCATGCATAACCTTCTATGCCATCCGAAGGAAACTCTACCATCTAAAGCCACCAGTGAGGGTCTGGTTAAAAATCTTTGATTCTATCATCGCCCCAATCCTCCTGTATGGCAGCGAAGTCTGGGGTCCTCACACCTACCCAGACTGGTCAAGGTGGGATTCAAGCCCAACAGAAATATTCCACCTGGAATTCTGCAAGCACCTACTCCAAGTCCATCGGAGCACCTCCAACAGTGCTTGCCGGGCCGAGCTGGGCAGATTCCCTCTACACCTAACGGTTCTAAAGAGGGCACTGTCATTCCGGGCTCACCTACGTAGGAGCAATCCAAGCTCCCATCACCATAAAGCCCTGACACATGTAGGGGAAACAGAAAAACCAGGACCCTCGGAACAGCTCACCCAAACCCAACCTGACCAGAAAACCAATCACAACAACCTGACAAAAGCCGGAATCAGGAAGATGGTAGACGAAGGCCAGGAGAGGTACGTAAGTGACTGGAAGAACGACATCATCAGCTCACAGAAACTGACCATGTACCAGAGTCTACAGAGAGACTACAGACTGGCTCCATACCTGGAGAAACTCCCGGACCCCAAAGACCGCAAGATCCTGAGCCGGTATAGACTCAGTGCCCACAGTCTGGGCATCGAATCCGGCCGACACAGGCAGAGCTACAAGCCCAGGGAGGAAAGACTGTGCCAACACTGTGACCAGGAGGCCCTGGAGGATGAGACCCACTTCCTGCTACACTGCTCCAAGTACTCAGCAGTGAGGGACACTCACTTCAGGAGACTCTCACATCTCTTCCCGGATTTCACCACCATGAAGGAGGAAGAGAAAACATACATCCTGATGGGGGAAGAAGAGAGAGCAGTGGAGATAGCAGCGCAATATGTGAACGAATGCCATAGACTGTGAGAAAGAGAACTATGATATGCCATGGACTTCTATGGCACCCACCCTGGATATGCCCCAATCCCCCATCCACCTTCCCTATGCCATGGACTTCTATAGCCTCATCCTGGATCTGCCCCCATCCACCTTTCCTACAGCCCCTTCCCAACATCCCTACAGTCCCTATTCCCTTCTGTACACCTGCTTTGGCAAAACTAATGTGTATTTAGTCCTGCCAATAAAGCTTCTTTGAATCTTGAATCTATACAGGAGGAGGGGTATATAGTGTACAGGAGAGGGTATATAGTGTACAGGAGGAGGGGGTATATAGTGTACAGGAGAGGTATATATACAGGAGGAGGGGTATATAGTGTACAGGAGAGGTATATATACAGGAGGAGGGGGTATATAGTGTACAGGAGAGGTATATATACAGGAGGAGGGGTATATATACAGGAGGAGGGGTATATAGTGTACAGGAGAGGTATATATACAGGAGGAGGGGTATATAGTGTACAGGAGGGGTATATATACAGGAGGAGGGGTATATAGTGTACAGGAGGGGTATATATACAGGAGGAGGGGGTATATAGTGTACAGGAGAGGTATATATACAGGAGGAGGGGGTATATAGTGTACAGGAGAGGTATATATACAGGAGGAGAGGTATATAGTGTACAGGAGGGGTATATATAGTGTACAGGAGGGGTATATAGTCAGGAGGAGGGGTATATAGTCAGGAGGAGGGGTATATAGTCAGGAGGAGGGGTATATATACAGGAGGAGGGGGTATATAGTGTACAGGAGAGGTATATATACAGGAGGAGGGGGTATATAGTGTACAGGAGAGGTATATATACAGGAGGAGGGGGTATATAGTGTACAGGAGGGGTATATATACAGGAGGAGGGGGTATATAGTGTACAGGAGGGGTATATATACAGGAGGAGGGGTATATAGTGTACAGGAGAGGTATATATACAGGAGGAGGGGGTATATAGTGTACAGGAGCGGTATATATACAGGAGGAGGGGGTATATAGTGTACAGGAAAGGTATATACACAGGAGGAGGGAGTATATAGTGTACAGGAGAGGTATATATACAGGAGGAGGGAGTATATAGTGTACAGGAGGGGTATATATACAGGAGGAGGGGTATATAGTGTAAAAGGAGGGGTATATATTATACAGGAGAGACATATATATATATATACACAGGAGGAGGGGTATATATACAGGAGGAGAGGTATATATTATACAGGAGAGACATATATATACACAGGAGGAGGGGTATTGTCATGATCACGTGTGTCGGGACGCAGATGTTACCGCAAGGCGGACCCATAACACACGTGACCCTGGATACACCGCCTCCAGTGGGGCGAATTTAAATAATAAAAACGTGCAGGTGGATACGCCGCCTCCACCTGGCGAATTTAGGTATTACACGTTATACATACAATATCTGGAAACACCGCCTCCAGTAAGGCGCATTTAAATAATAAAGGGGGGAACCTGGGTAACTTTAACAATGGTGGGCCCTGCTATAGGGAAAAGGGAATTGGAGACCTCCTGAGCTCCCCTGAGCCAGTGTCCCTGCACTCCTAACATTCCCTATGCCGGTTTCGCACCGGGCGCCGCACGCGTACCTTAACGCCCTTGCTCACCCTGACCCTAAACCCTCACTAGGGAATAGGTCGGTGCGGAGACTAATCCCACCACTGCACTAATAACACACATGAGGAAAGAGATAATACAGGGGAAACACCACTTAGCTTTGCTCTGTTGCGTGCGCTCCTAGCAACAGAGCCCACCACCTGAGTGCATCTTCTCCTCCACCTGGATCCATCACCATAACAGGATCCTTCACCTTAGTGCAGCCTCGGAGCAGAGTCCAACACCAGTTACAGCTGATTAGAACCAGAGTCCCAAGGATGAGTTCAGCTGCTGACACGAAGTCGAGCATGCTTGAGTCCAGCTCAGCGGCCAAGTCCCACATGGTGAGTGCCACTCTCCATAGTAGCCACTCCACCAGACCATGCAGACACTTCCCGCTGACACCATCACTGCGACTCCACCACGCCATGCCAGCCCTTCGTCCAGACACCATAGCTGCAACACGTCCCCCCTGGCTAAGCTGCGCAGGACTCCTCACCAGCTCCATTCTTCATCCAGGCTCTCCAAAAACAGAGTGAACACAATATCACAGGCAGTCAGTGAACCCCCTGAGCACACCTTTATAGGGTGTCACACCTGATCCATAATTAAGTGCAAAAAACCCTAAAGTGCAATACCACTCACCACCACCGGGGACAGTCAAGACACCTTGGAACTTTCCAAAGTAAAAAAGTTCACTTTGTGCTTTTAATACCGCCAGATCCAACACTGGATCATGACAGGTATATAGTGTACAGGAGGAGGGGGTATATAGTGTACAGGAGGAGGGGGTATATAGTGTACAGGAGGAGGGGTATATATACAGGAGGAGAGGTATAATAATAATAATAATCTTTATTTTTATATAGCGCTAACATATTCCGCAGCGCTTTACATTTTGCACGCATCATCACCAATGTCCCCGATGGGGCTCACAATCTAAATTCCCTATTAGTATGTCTTTAGAATGTGGGAGGAAACCCACGCAAACACGGGGAGAACATACAAACTCCTTGCAGATGTTGTACTTGGTGGGATATACAGGAGGGGTATATATACAGAAGCAGGGGGTATATAGTGTACAGTCCAAGTCCATCGGAGCACCTCCAACAGTGCTTGCCGGGCCGAGCTGGGCAGATTCCCTCTACACCTAACGGTTCTAAAGAGGGCACTGTCATTCCGGGCTCACCTACGTAGGAGCAATCCAAGCTCCCATCACCATAAAGCCCTGACACATGTAGGGGAAACAGAAAAACCAGGACCCTCGGAACAGCTCACCCAAACCCAACCTGACCAGAAAACCAATCACAACAACCTGACAAAAGCCGGAATCAGGAAGATGGTAGACGAAGGCCAGGAGAGGTACGTGACTGGAAGAACGACATCATCAGCTCACAGAAACTGACCATGTACCGGAGCCTACAAAAAGACTACAGACTGGCCCCATACCTGGAGAAACTCCCGGACCCCAAAGACCGCAAGATCCTGAGCCGGTATAGACTCAGTGCCCACAGTCTGGCCATCGAATCCGGCCGACACAGGCAGAGCTACAAGCCCAGGGAGGAAAGACTGTGCCAACACTGTGACCAGGAGGCCCTGGAGGATGAGACCCACTTCCTGCTACACTGCTCCAAGTACATAGCAGTGAGGGACACTCACTTCAGGAGACTCTCACATCTCTTCCCGGATTTCACCACCATGAAGGAGGAAGAGAAAACATACATCCTGATGGGGGAAGAAGAGAGAGCAGTGGAGATAGCAGCGCAATATGTGAGCGAATGCCATAGACTGCGAGAAAGAGAACTCTGATATGCCATGGACTTCTATGGCACCCACCCTGGATATGCCCCAATCCCCATCCACCTTCCCTATGCCATGGACTTCTATAGCCTCATCCTGGATCTGCCCCCATCCACCTTTCCTACAGCCCCTTCCCAACATCCCTACAGTCCCTATTCCCTTCTGTACACCTGCTTTGGCAAAACTAATGTGTATTTAGTCCTGCCAATAAAGCTTCTTTGAATCTTTGAATCTATATACAGGAGGAGGAGGTATATAGTGTACAGGAGGGGTATATATACAGGAGGAAGGGGTATATAGTGTACAGGAGAGGTATATATACAGGAGGAGGGGTATATAGTGTACAGGAGAGGTATATATACAGGAGGAAGGGGTATATAGTGCACAGGAGAGGTATATATACAGGAGGAGGGGTATATAGTGTACAGGAGAGGTATATATACAGGAGGAGGGGTATATAGTGTACAGGAGAGGTATATATACAGGAGGAGGGGTATATAGTGTACAGGAGGGGTATATATACAGGAGGAGGAGTATATAGTGTACAGGAGGGGTATATATACAGGAGGAGGGGTATATAGTGTACAGGAGGGGTATATATACAGGAGGAGGGGGTATATAGTGTACAGGAGAGGTATATATACAGGAGGAGGGGTATATAGTGTACAGGAGGGGTATATATACAGGAGGAGGGGGTATATAGTGTACAGGAGGGGTATATATACAGGAGGAGGGGTATATAGTGTACAGGAGGGGTATATATACAGGAGGAGGGGTATATATTGTACAGGAGAGGTATATATACAGGAGGAGGGGTATATAGTGTACAGGAGAGAAATATATACAGGAGGAGGGGGTATATAGTGTACAGGAGAGGTATATATACAGGAGGAGGGGTATATAGTGTACAGGAGGGGTATATATACAGGAGGAGGGGGTATATAGTGTACAGGAGAGGTATATATACAGGAGGAGGGGGTATATAGTGTACAGGAGAGGTATATGTACAGTAGGAGGGGGTATATAGTGTACAGGAGAGGTATATATACAGGAGGAGGGAGAATATAGTGTACAGGAGAGGTATATATACAGGAGGAGGGGTATATAGTGTACAGGAGAGGTATATATACAGGAGGAGGGGTATATAGTGTACAGGAGGGGTATATATACAGGAGGAGGGGTATATAGTGTACAGGAGAGGTATATATACAGGAGGAGGGGGTATATAGTGTACAGGAGAGGTATATATACAGGAGGAGGGAGTATATAGTGTACAGGAGAGGTATATATACAGGAGGAGGGGGTATATAGTGTACAGGAGAGGTGTATATATACAGGAGGAGGGGTATATAGTGTACAGGAGAGGTATATATACAGGAGGAAGGGGTATATAGTGTACAGGAGAGGTATATATACAGGAGGAGGGGTATATAGTGTACAGGAGAGGTATATATACAGGAGGAGGGGGTATATAGTGTACAGGAGGGGTATATATACAGGAGGAGGGGTATATAGTGTACAGGAGGGGTATATATACAGGAGGAGGGGGTATATAGTGTACAGGAGGGGTATATATACAGGAGGAGGGAGTATATAGTGTACAGGAAAGGTATATATACAGGAGGAGGGGGTATATAGTGTACAGGATAGGTATATATACAGGAGGAGGGGTATATAGTGTACAGGAGAGGTATATATACAGGAGGAGGGGGTATATAGTGTACAGGAGGGGTATATATACAGGAGGAGGGGTATATAGTGTACAGGAGGGGTATATATACAGGAGGAGAGGGTATATAGTGTACAGGAGGGGTATATATACAGGAGGAGGGAGTATATAGTGTACAGGAGAGGTATATATACAGGAGGAGGGGGTATATAGTGTACAGGAGAGGTATATATACAGGAGGAGGAGGTATATAGTGTACAGGAGAGGTATATATACAGGAGGAGGGGTATATAGTGTACAGGAGAGGTATATATACAGGACAAGGGGGTATATAGTGTACAGGAGGGGTATATATACAGGAGGAGGGGTATATAGTGTACAGGAGGGGTATATATACAGGAGGAGGGGGTATATAGTGTACAGGAGGGGTATATATACAGGAGGAGGGAGTATATAGTGTACAGGAGGGGTATATATACAGGAGGAGGGAGTATATAGTGTACAGGAGAGGTATATATACAGGAGGAGGGAGTATATAGTGTACAGGAGAGGGTATATATACAGGAGGAGGAGGTATATAGTGTACAGGAGAGGTATATATACAGGAGGAGGGGTATATAGTGTATAGGAGAGGTATATATACAGGAGGAGGGGGTATATAGTGTACAGGAGGGGTATATATACAGGAGGAGGGGTATATAGTGTACAGGAGGGGTATATATACAGGAGGAGGGTGTATATAGTGTACAGGAGGGGTATATATACAGGAGGAGGGAGTATATAGTGTACAGGAGAGGTATATATACAGGAGGAGGGGTATATAGTGTAAAGGAGGGGTATATATACAGGAGGAGGGAGTATATAGTGTACAGGAGGGGTATATATACAGGAGGAGGGAGTATATAGTGTACAGGAGAGGTATATACACAGGAGGAGGGGGTATATAGTGTACAGGAGAGGTATATATACAGGAGGAGGGGGTATATAGTGTACAGGAGGAGTATATATACAGGAGGAGGGAGTATATAGTGTACAGGAGAGGTATATATACAGGAGGAGGGGTATATAGTGTACAGGAGGGGTATATATACAGGAGGAGGGGGTATATAGTGTACAGGAGAGGTATATACACAGGAGGAGGGGGTATATAGTGTACAGGAGAGGTATATATACAGGAGGAGGGGGTATATAGTGTACAGGAGGAGTATATATACAGGAGGAGGGAGTATATAGTGTACAGGAGAGGTATATATACAGGAGGAGGGGTATATAGTGTACAGGAGAGGTATATATACAGGGGAAGGGAGTATATAGTGTACAGGAGAGGTATATATACAGGAGGAGGGAGTATATAGTGTACAGGAAGGGTATATATACAGGAGGAGGGGGTATATAGTGTACAGGAGAGGTATATATACAGGAGGAGGGGGTATATAGTGTACAGGAGAGGTATATATACAGGAGGAGGGGTATATAGTGTACAGGAGAGGTATATATACAGGAGGAGGGGGTATATAGTGTACAGGAGAGGTATATATACAGGAGGAGGGGTATATAGTGTACAGGAGGGGTATATATACAGGAGGAGGGGTATATAGTGTACAGGAGAGGTATATATACAGGAGGAGGGGGTATATAGTGTACAGGAGGGGTATATATACAGGAGGAGGGGTATATAGTGTACAGGAGGGTATATATACAGGATGAGGGGGTATATAGTGTACAGGAGAGGTATATATACAGGGGGAGGGGTATATAGTGTACAGGAGGGGTATATATACAGGAGGAGGGGTATATAGTGTACAGGAGAGGTATATATACAGGAGGAGGGGTATATAGTGTACAGGAGAGATATATATACAGGAGGAGGGGGTATATAGTGTACAGGAGAGGTATATATACAGGAGGAGGGGTATATAGTGTACAGGAGGGGTATATATACAGGAGGAGGGGGTATATAGTGTACAGGAGAGGTATATATACAGGAGGAGGGGGTATATAGTGTACAGGAGAGGTATATACACAGGAGGAGGGGTATATAGTATACAGGAGGGGTATATATACAGGATGAGGGGTATATAGTGTACAGGAGAGGTATATATACAGGAGGAGGGAGTATATAGTGTACAGGAGAGGTATATATACAGGAGGAGGGGGTATATAGTGTACAGGAGAGGTATATATACAGGAGGAGGGGTATATAGTGTACAGGAGGGGTATATATACAGGAGGAGGGGTATATAGTGTACAGGAGGGGTATATATACAGGAGGAGGGGGTATATAGTGTACAGGAGGGGTATATATACAGGAGGAGGGGTATATAGTGTACAGGAGAGGTATATATACAGGAGGAGGGGGTATATAGTGTACAGGAGAGGTATATATACAGGAGGAGGGAGTATATAGTGTACAGGAGAGGTATATATACAGGAGGAGGGGTATATAGTGTAGAGGAGAGGTATATATACAGGAGGAGGGGTATATAGTGTACAGGAGGGGTATATATACAGGAGGAGGGGTATATAGTGTACAGGAGGGGTATATATACAGGAGGAGGGGTATATAGTGTAGAGGATAGGTATATATACAGGAGGAGGGAGTATATAGTGTACAGGAGAGGTATATATACAGGAGGAGGGGTATATAGTGTAGAGGAGAGGTATATATACAGGAGGAGGGGTATATAGTGTACAGGAGGGGTATATATACAGGAGGAGGGGTATATAGTGTACAGGAGAGGTATATATACAGGAGGAGGGGTATATAGTGTAGAGGAGAGGTATATATACAGGAGGAGGGGTATATAGTGTACAGGAGGGGTATATATACAGGAGGAGGGGGTATATAGTGTACAGGAGGGGTATATATACAGGAGGAGGGGTATATAGTGTACAGGAGAGGTATATATACAGGAGGAGGGGTATATAGTGTACAGGAGGGGTATATATACAGGAGGAGGGGTATATAGTGTACAGGAGGGGTATATATACAGGAGGAGGGGGTATATAGTGTACAGGAGAGGTATATATACAGGAGGAGGGAGTATATAGTGTACAGGAGAGGTATATATACAGGAGGAGGGGTATATAGTGTACAGGAGGGGTATATATACAGGAGGAGGGGGTATATAGTGTAGAGGAGAGGTATATATACAGGAGGAGGGGTATATAGTGTAGAGGAGAGGTATATATACAGGAGGAGGGGGTATATAGTGTACAGGAGATGTATATATACAGGAGGAGGGGTATATAGTGTACAGGAGGGGTATATATACAGGAGGAGGGGTATATAGTGTACAGGAGAGGTATATATACAGGAGGAGGAGGTATATAGTGTACAGGAGGGGTATATATACAGGAGGAGGGGTATATAGTGTACAGGAGAGGTATATATACAGGAGGAGGGGTATATAGTGTACAGGAGAGGTATATATACAGGAGGAGGGAGTATATAGTGTACAGGAGAGGTATATATACAGGAGGAGGGGTATATAGTGTACAGGTGGGGTATATATACAGGAGGAGGGGGTATAGAGTGTACAGGAGAGGTATATATACAGGAGGAGAGGTATATAGTGTACAGGAGGGGTATATATACAGGAGGAGGGGGTATATAGTGTACAGGAGAGGTATATATACAGGAGGAGTGGTATATAATGTACAGGAGAGGTATATATACAGGAGGAGGGGTATATAGTGTACAGGAGAGGTATATATACAGGAGGAGGGGGTATAGAGTGTACAGGAGAGGTATATATACAGGAGGAGGGGTATATAGTGTACAGGAGAGGTATATATACAGGAGGAGGGGGTATAGAGTGTACAGGAGAGGTATATATACAGGAGGAGGGGTATATAGTGTACAGGAGAGGTATATATACAGGAGGAGGGAGTATATAGTGTATAGGAGGGGTATATATACAGGAGGAGGGGTATATAGTGTACAGGAGGGGTATATATACAGGAGGAGGGGGTCTATAGTGTATAGGAGGGGTATATATACAGGAGGAGGGGTATATAGTGTACAGGAGGAGGGGTATATAGTGTACAGGAGGGGTATATACAGGAGGAGGGGTATATAGTGTACAGGAGGGGTATATATACAGGAGGAGGGGTATATAGTGTACAGGAGGGGTATATATACAGGAGGAGGGGTATATAGTGTACAGGAGGGGTATATATACAGGAGGAGGGGGTATATATAGTGTACAGGAGAGGTATATATACAGGAGGAGGGGTATATAGTGTACAGGAGGCAAAACCAAAAAGAAAGTTGCTCAAAAGTAAATCGCACTTCCTGTCATAACAGAGAACCCAAAAAGAAAACAGCATTAAAGAGCGAACTAGTGTATACGGTAAAACAACAAAATTTATTGAAAAAATTATTTAACAACAGAATGAAAATGAGGAGAAGAGTCCTGGAGTGTCCCATGGCCAGGAACACATGGGGCCCATAGTATGTGTGTGCATATGGAATGGTAGAATAATAATATGGTGCTACATTAACGGTGCCCCGACCAACACATGTGCTGCGTCATCAGGAATGAGGGATGGAGCCGAGGAACGATCGGCACCATTGACTTTGGGGGATGAACTGTCCGCCTTCACTGTCTCCCCAAGTGATGTGAGGAAACAGTTTCATAAACTCGCCATTGGCAAAGCAGCTGGGCCTGAAGGTCCACGTGTCCTAAGTGTGCAAACCAACTGTGTACTGTCTTTCAGCTTCTGTTTAACAGGAGCCTACAATCCCAGAGAATACCAGTGCTGTGGAAGACCACCTGCCTGGTGCCGGTCCCCAAGATCACCTTTCCAACTTCCCTACACGACTATCGTCCAGTGGCCTTAACATCGCAGGCTATGAAGTCGTTGGACAGAATAGTACTTGCCTACTTGTGCCTGAGAGTGAGGGCCTACACTGACCCCCTGCAGTTTGCGTACCATCAGAGATTGGGGGTGGATGACGCTGTAGTGTCTCTGCTACATACATTCATTCTTGGACAATGATGGATCTGCAGGGCACGCCATGTTCTTTGACGTCTCTAGTGCTTTCAACACCTTGCAGCCGCTCTTATTACGATATAAGTTGACTGATATGGAGGTGGATGAGGGGATGGTGAACTGGATAAGCGACTCCCTGACGGACAGGCCGCAGTTTGTAAGGATGGAGGAGGTGGTATCTGGCAGTGTACGGAGCAGTGCTGTCGCCCTTCCTCTTCACATTGTATACAGCTGACTTTCAGTATAAATCCAATTTGTGTCACCTCCAAAAATTCTCTGATGACTCAGTGATTGTAGGGGGAATCGCGGGGGATCGGGGGGAGGAGGAATATAGAAGGGTGGTTTCTGACTTTGTGGATTGGTGCCGGACTAACTGTCTAGAACTAAATGTAAAGAAAACCAAGGAGATGGTGATGAGTTATCGAAGGAGAAAGGATGACTACTTACCGATCACTACTGCTGGCCAGGAGGTGGAGAGGGTTGAGAGCTACAAATACTTGGGAGTTCACCTCGCCAGTAAACTCGATTGGAGGTGACATACAGAGAAGGTTTACAAGAAGGGAATGAGCAGACTGTACTTTCTGCAGAAGCTCAGGTCGTTCAATGTGTGCAGTAAAATGCTGGAAATGTTCTACCAGTCCATTGTAGCAAGCGCCGTCTTTTTTGCTCTCACTTGCTGGGGCAGCGGTGTGCGAGTAACTGGCACTAATAAGCTCAACAAACTTATCAAGAAAGCAAGCGCGGCTGTTGGCCTCCATCTTGACTCTTTTGAGGAGGTAGTGGAAGATAGGATTCAGAAGAAGTGTAGGGCTATAATGCACAATAATACACCCCCCTATACGGGCTGTTCTGGAATCAGAAGAGCACATTCAGCAGCCGTCTAATCCTACTAAGGTGCAAGAAGGAGAAATTCAGGATATCGTTTGTGCCTCCTGCTATGGGGATGTATTCACTAAGGGTGAAAGATGGCTACGACCTAGGGCCGGCGCACTAATGTAAAGGATCAGAGACTTGTGCACCTTTGCTTGTTACGTATTGTGGTTAGTCATGTGCAAGATCTGTGTCTGGTAATTACTCTATGCAGTGCTGTTTGTAATGTAGTAATGCTGTTAATGTTTTGTTTGTAACGCTGCTGTGATACCATAATTTCCCTCGGGATCAATAAAGTGTATCGTATCGTATCTTAAATAAAGTAAAGGGCACTGTAGCTCAGTCCGCCATAAGCTCACTCTATACAAAACACTGTTAATACACCCCTGAATAGACAGAGGTGAAATCAATCATACAAGCAGTCCCTCAGGCTGCAAAGGTAAAAGGCACAGTTAACATCCCAAAGATACATGAAGGCAAAGTGCCTGAGTGTATTACCTGGCAATAAGGTGCAGCAAACCCCACCGTCAGCTTCTCCAGGGGGTTAGGGTCTCATTGCCAGGCACTTTGCCTTCATGTATCTATGGGATGTTAACTGTGCCTTTTACCTTTGCAGCCTGCAGGACTGCTTGTATAACATTTGGTATTTATTTATTTTACTCATTACTATAGCGCCGTTAATTCCACAGCGCTTTACGCTGTCTTTGGAATGTGGGAGGAAACCCACGCAAACACGGGGAGAACATACAAACTCCTTCCACATGTTGTCCTTGGTGGGAATTGAACCCAGGACCCCAACACTGCAAGGCATATGATTGATTTCACCTCTATCTATTCAGGGGTTAATGAACAGTCTTTTGTATAGAGTGCGCTTATGGCAGACTGTGCCACAGTGCCTTTACTTTATTTCACATTTTCTCCTTATGGTCGGGGCACTGTTAATGTAGCACCATATTATTATTCTACCATTTTCATATGCACACACATATACTATGGGCCCCATGTGTTCCTGGCCATGTGACACCCCAGGACCCTTCTTATTTTTACCATATTCTATGGTTCAGCGATGGTCAATGGAGCAGATCTGTATTCTTCCAACCAGGGCCGATAACTCCTAGGTTGTTTCCTGCAGAATGATAGACCCGTGTCCATCGTGATGAGGCCATAATATATTGGCAGCTGTCCTGTAGGGTCCCCTGCATGTTTGGATGTCTTGGCAGAATCTCTGGCTGTCTTTCAGCCTCTCTCTGCAGAAGCATGTAACCCATTTTATATTTAACAAGTGTCCTTCAGTCCAGCATCACGTAATAGGGGAAGAATGGTGACGACCAATTCGCCTTGTTTAATTATGTAATCTATTTGCCTAATTTTACTCCTCTGCTTTTAAAAATCAACAAACTATCTGGCATACACAATGCACAATTAACATATCAATAAACATCACTAGTCTTCAAGGATGGGAGCACACTATGTTATATCACAGCTTACAAGCCAATATTACAGGCTTAAGCTGGAGTCACACATAGCGACTTACCAGCGATCCCGACAACGATATCAACGTGTCAGGACCGCTGGTGAGTCGCTATGTGATCGCTGGTGAGCTGTCAGACAGGCAGCTTCACCAGCGATCAGCCCAGCGACACCGAGCGTGCGGCGTCGCAGTGCTCTTTAGTGCTGATGCCATGGATCCATGTCAAAAATAGAATTAAAATAAAAAATATTGTTATTCTCACCTTCCGACGTCCCGCGCAGCATTCCCGCCTTTCTCCACGCTCCGGTCCCAGTAATCCTTTGCGAGAATGACCGCGATGACGTCCGTTCTCGCGGGATCGCGAAGTCTCGCGGTCATTCTTGCAAAGGATTACTGGGACCGGAGCGTGGAGAAAGGCGGGAATGCTGCGCGGGACGCCGGAAGGTGAGAATAAGAACAATATTTTTTATTTTTCTTATTATTTTTTACATCCTAGTACAGCTGATCGTTGATCTCCCGCCTGTCACATGCAGCAATGTGTGCTGGCCAGCGGGAGATCAGCGACGAAAAAAATGTCCAGAGGTTTCTTGCAGCGATCAGCGATACCGGCAGGGGGGCCGGTCGCTGATCGCTGTCACACACCGCGATCTCGCTGGTGAGATCGCTGTTGTGTCACAAAAGTTGTGTGACGGGGCCTTTACACAGCCAGTTTTCTTGACCAGCCAGAAAAAAATGCTTAAATTCAAAAGCCAAACTACAGATAAGTCTTTTCTTGGTTTGCTAAAAAGGGACGTCTGGTTAATTAAGCTACAATGCAGTATCTCCAGCTTGCTCCCATATCTTAATTAGCCAGATGTGATAGGATTCTGATCATCCTTTACCACTAATGGGAACAGTCCACAACATGTCTTTAACCACAGTTCCGAATGGAAGAGGTCTCACTATTATGACACACAACTTTTTATCGTCCAGTTTCCTCAGAGCATATTCCGTGTCTTCCTTAGAAATAAACTCCACACGTAATTGATGATAAACAAATGGTGGCTCCACACATGGCTTCCTCTGCAATCCGCAGTTCCTGAATTAAATCCTATTCAATCCGTTGAAGCGGGCACAGCTCCTGTAGTTTATGTTTCTTGTAGAGGTTTTACATCCACTCTGGTCTTCTTCCCAAGGCCAAGTTGGTGGGGTTGGACATAGTAACATCTGAAACCTGCTGTGCATGCCTCATCTATGGTCTATTGGGTCTGTCTGCATGCCTCCCTGGTTGTGGAGCCCTGGACGGTGTGTGAGAGCACCAGTCCCCTGCTGCTGCCCCGGTTCTGCTGGGCTGAGTAGTATCCCACTACTATCACCATAATGTGGAGACACAGGAGGTCGGCGGGTGCCCAGGTCCGCTAGCCGGAACCGAATGGACGAAGGATCGTCCTGCCAAATGCCCACTCTCCCTTTAACATGGACATAACGCTACTCAGACAACACAGGGTGAGGGTAAAACAGTGTGGCAATACTTTATTGAATCACAAAACAGGGAGATAACACGTAGAACAGTCCCAGCAAAATACACCAACATGGTGCACATTACAGAGTGTCACCCTTACGCTGACTTGCACGGATAATGGCAGCTGTTTCTTCAGAGCTCCCAGCTCCCCAAGTTTAGGAAGATTACAGTCCAATGAGGTATAAGACCAGTTGACCAGAGGGTCACAACCTGGCTTCTCTGAACATCTACATGGAGTCAGTCAACCAGCGGGTCCCATTCCTGATTTTCTCCAAACATATCCATGGTTCAGCGATGGTCAATGGAGCAAATCTGTATTAAACCAACCAGGGCTGAGAACCTCTAGGTTGTTTCCTGCAGAATAATAGATCTGTGTCCCTCATGATGGGGCCATGATGTATTGGCAGCAGTCCTGTAGGGTCCCCTGGATGTTTGGATGTCTTGACAGAATCTCTGGCTGTCTCTCAATCTCTCTGTTTCTCTCTCTCTCTGTACAGAGGCATGTCACCTATTTTTATATTTAACAAGTGTCCTTCAGTCCAGCATCACAGATAAGGGGAAGAATCGTGACTACCAAGTCACCTTGTTTGATTATGTAATCTGTTTGCATAGATTTTCCTCCTCTGTTTTTAAAAATCAACTATCTGGGCTAGACAATGCATAATTAGCATATCATTAGTCATCAAGGATAAGAGCACATTATGTTATATCACATATCAGATTACAAGTCGATATTACAGGCTTACATAAACAAAAGTCTGTTTTCTTGACCAACCAGAAAGAAACGCTTAAATTCAAAAGTCAATATATAGATAACAGTCTATTCTTCTTGGTTTGCTCAAAAAAAAACCGAATGGTTAATTGAGATAGAAAAAACCCCTAAAATATAGCTTTTAATTCAATCACTAAAAAGATTAGTAGAAATGACTAAAAGAGGGAGGGGTAGAGGACAAAAAATGAAGGGTAGCAGAAATACTGTTTTAAATCTATATAGTCATAACAAAATATGGGCCAAAGGCTAAATTGCCCTAGTCCGCCCTATTTCAGCCCTTCCTAGCCGCGGAGGTTGGCACCCTAGTTGTTGACGATATGGCGCCCCCGCACAACGTCGGTATCCCTAATAATAAATAAACATTGGAAAAAACTTCATTGAGGGTTAAGGAACTCACTGAGGCGACCCTTAAATTGAAGACAGCTGCTGATTTTGTAACAAAGGAAGAAAATCTCAAGAATACGGTTGAGAAATACCATATTTTTATCAAAGAAAGGAAACATAAACGATTTGTAAGGGATTCAACAGAGTTTAGGGAAAAACGGGCATACCCTGCCCTTACTTTTAGGGGTAATCCTGGTGATATTTCATCTTCAGATATTGAATCCTCAGACGCTGAAGGGGGCCCAAAATTTTATACTTCCAGGCCTTATTTCAAAAACAAGGGACGAGGACGTAGGGGTAGTTTTAGAAGATGGCAGGATACCGATCGCTACTCCATGAGAACTTCCTACAAAATGCAGGAAATAAATTATCCAGCAAATATAAATACTTCCTCCTCTTCAGCATCTTTTTTAGAAACCAGGGGCTTAGCACCATACAAACTACGGGAGCGGACAAATCAAACGAACGCCAAATGAGTGTCCTGGCGGAAGAGGGCAATGAGAATCAGATAATTAACTTGTCCTCGTATAATCTGTCAGATATAGAAAAGAGGGTTCTTGAGCGGGGTCTGTCATTTGTTCCAATGACTAGGTTTGACCCATTTGTATGGATTAAGGATATCAGTTTATTTATACGGAAACTCAAGTGGAAAAAATTTTTTTGCCCTCAATGAGAAAAATAAATGTCAACAACTTGGAATAACTGAGGATGAACTTCCTGATGTAATGCATTTAGCTGATTTGGCTGAGGAAGGACAGAGAGATATTGGGGTGGGCCTTTTTTCTGATTTGAAACTAAAAAGTAAAAAGATGCCATCAATTGGTGACACTGGTAGCATTGATATTTTTCAACAGCTTGTCTCGGCAGAGATTTGTAAGATTGATTCTAAGAGAGATAGGGTTCCACCTAACCTCTCCTTCCGTGAAAGAAAGGCATTGGAGGAACTTGGTGATAATGACCAGATTGTATTGAAGCCTTCGGATAAAGGGGGTAACACGGTCATCCTCAATAGAGACAAATATATCCAAATGTGCATGACGATTCTCTCTGATAGATCAACATATGAGACACTCAGGGGTGATCCGACGAAGGAATATAGCCTGAGACTGTCGGCATTGCTAAGAAGGGCTTTGGAGTTGAAGCTGATCTCAAAAAATGAGTTCAGCTTTCTACTACCCAAGTGGCCAGTCACAGCTACGTTTTACTCCCTGCCCAAGATACACAAGGGCATTGACCCCCTTAAAGGTAGACAGATTGTCTTGGGGATCGATGCACTCTGTCAGAATTCCAGTATTTATTTGGATCAATTATTGAGACCATTTGTGCTATCTCTCCCCTCGTATTTGAGAGACACAATGGACCTTCTTAATAAACTTGAAGGAATTACAGTGGACCCAGGCACAATACTGGCCTCCATTGATGTTGAGGCTTTGTATAGCAGTATTGGCCATACAGAAGGTCTAAGAGCTGTTGAGCATTTTCTTAAGGGGAGAGGTATTCATTTTGGAGCACACAACAATTTTTTGCTGGAACTTCTTGAATTTGTAGTATTGTGTTATAATTTTTTCCTCTTTAATGGGAGGTACTACCACCAACTCAGGGGCACAGCGATGGGGAGCCCTTGTGCCCCTACTTATGCTAATTTGCTCCTGGGTTGGTGGGAGGACACAAAGGTCTTTGGGGACGAGGATGTTATCTGGTCCCCTAGGATATTATTCTGGGGACGTTACATCGACGACATCCTCGTCCTCTAGGCGGGGTGTGGAGAATCATTCAGGTCCTTTGTGGATACCTTAAATAATAATGAGATGGGTCTTTTCTTCACCCATGAGGTGGGTGGTGATCAGATTACCTTCTTAGACGTAAATATCTCCATTTCTCCAGATGGCTCTCTTAAAACCTGCCTACATCGAAAACCAACTTCGACCAATAGTCTCTTGAGGTGGGAGAGCTACCATCCCCCCCTCTAAAACAAGGTATACCGAGGGGTCAGTTCCTCAGAGTTCGGATGAACTGTTCTGATTGGAGTGACTTTGAATTACAGTCAAGAGACTTATGGGGGAGGTTTAAAAGCAGGGGGGTACCCAACAAGGGTGATCGAACCTGCCTATAAACATGCAAAACAAGTAAGTAGGATGTCCTTGTTGGTCTCGAGGGTTAAGGAGGATTCAAATACAATCACTAGACTAATAGGAACCTTTGATGATCAATCTGGAAAAGTCATGGACATTCTTGAGAGGTACTGGTCTATCCTTAAAATGGATAATGATATATGTGATTGTATTACCCCGGGTCCGTCAGCTACATTCAGGAAGGTCAGGTCAATAAAGGATCGGGTGGTGAGTAGCCATCTGGAGCCTCAGAAGAGAAAGGAAACGTGGCTACGGAATAGAGCAACAGGCACTTTTAAGTGTGGGCACTGTAGTTTTTGTAAATATATATGTGTATCTCAAACCTTTTGCAGTGCCTACACCAAAAGGACATATGAAATGAAAAGCTTTGCAAATTGTAAAACCAATGGAGTTGTATATCTGTGGACTTGTACCTGCCCCCTTGACTATGTGGGAAAAACAAAGCGTGAATTACGTGTCCGCATAGGTGAACATCTGGGGGATATTAGACATAAGAGAGATACCCCCCCTTGCCTGCCATGTTAATACGGTACATGGAGGTGATGATAAATTAACTTTTGTGTAAAAGAGAGAGTGCAGCCCGCAGCCAGACAGGGAGATTGGGATAAAAGAATCCTACAGCGTGGGACACGCTGGATCTTCTGGCTTGAATCACAGAGCCCGAAAGGCCTAAACGAACAGCTAAACTTTAGTAGTTATCTATAATCAATGTGGTCCCGCACCTTCCCAGCCTGCCGTCTTTAGCTCTTTTGGAGCGGTTTATGATGATTGGGTCAGTATATTATTACTATTTTCTTTTTTCATTTACTTTTTGAGGAAACATTTATTTTACTCCATGCTATTGAGGAGTGTATTTGCTATTTTAGCAATGTGCCAGGTGCTCTGACTAAACGATGCATATGTAAGGTTATATGCACCTAATCAGCATCTGATCCTATAATGAACTGTGGTCCTGTAAGAATATAAAGGCCCATTTACATTTAGTGATGCACCAGCAATCCGACCAGCGATCCGACCCGGTCAGGATTGCTGGTGCATCGCTAAATGATCGCTAGTGAGCTGTCACACAGGCAGATCTCACAGTGATGCAGCAGCGACGCAGCGCACGATACTCACCTTTCACACACAGCGATCCTGGCGTCCTCCCGCCCGCGTCCAGCGTCTCTCGCCTCACACAGCAGGAAGCCCAGCAGGAAGCGGACGACGAGAAATGGAGCCGCCCGATCTTGCGCGATCAGCGATGGACAGCGGGGGAGCGGTCGGAGGTAAGTATCACACATAGCGATATCGCTATGTGTAAAACCCCCTTAAGACTTTCGGCACATTCTTTGTGGAGGGTAATTTGCATCTGAGAGCGTTGGCCAGTGATCAGGACGCATTATTCCTGTGGCACCACTGAATGAAGCTCTGCTTCTGGGAGTGCTGTTTATTTGGGTGCAGGCCGATCACGTCATCCAGGCACGAGCTGCATTGAACAGCATTTCTGAGCACTGTTTGTCCTTCCTCAATATTACTCCATTCCGGTTTCTGGAACGCATGATGCGCTCCATTACAGGGGCGTATCAAGGGGGGGCAGCCGGGGCAGATGCCCCGTGGACAGCCGGCAGGGGGCGCAGTCATGCTGCCTAATGCAGCGGTCCGCAGTGTCCTCCCTGGCGGCTGCGTTCTGCCACCCCCCCTGGCCTGAGAGTCGGCGGTTCTCTGTGTCAGCTGTCAAGCTGACAGCTGGCACAGAGAAGGTGCGCGTGCCGGCTCCCAGGGAACAATTGTACTGGCATCTGTATAGACGCCAGTACAATTGCAGCTCTGACCGCCGGGCCTGAGCGACGTCAGCAGCGTGACATGTCGTGATCACGCTGCTGACGTCACTCCCCGGCACCCAGAGTGAACGCTCAGCGCTGGTGGTAAGTGTGCTCCAATGTGGAGCTGAAGAAACCACCGAAGATGGGGGGTCTTAATGTGTGGCGATGGGGTTAATGTGTAGTGGGGTTAATGCGTGGGGGGATTAATGAGTGGAGATGAGGTTAATGCGGGGATGGGGATTAATGTGTGGGGAGGTTAAAGAGTGTGTGGGTTAATGAGTGGGGGGGTTAATGTGTAGTGGGGTTAATAAGTGGGGATGGGGGTTACTGTGTGGGGGGTTAAAGAGTGGGGATGGGGGTTACTGTGTGGGGGGTAAAGAGAGGGGATGGGGTTAATGTGTAGGGAGTTAATGTGTGGGGGGTTAATGAGTGGGGATAGGGGTTAATGTGTGGCGGGTTAATGAGTGGGGATGGGGGTTATTGAGTGGGGATGGAATTAATGTGTGGGGGGTTAATGAGTGGGGATGGGGGTTAATGTGTGGGGGATTTGGAGTGGGGGAGTACATAATGTGTGGGGGGATTTGGGAGTAGGGACGGGGGGTTAATGAGTGGGGATGGAATTAATGAGTGGGGGATGGGGTTATTTTTTGGGGGGTTAATGAGTAGGGATGGGGTTAATATGTGGGGGATTTGGAGTGGGGGGTACATAATGTGTGGGGGGGATTTGGGAGTGGGGATGGGGGTTATTTAATGTGTGGGGGATTTGGAGTGGGGATGGGGGTTAATGAGTGGGGATGGGGTTAATGTATGGGGGATTTGGAGTGGAGGGTACATAATGTGTGGGGGGGATTTGGGAGTGGGGATGGGGGTTATTTAATGTGTGTGAGGAATTTGGAGTGGGGATGGGGGGATTTAATGTGTGTGGGGAGATTTGAGGACACAGAGTATGTATGAGGAAACAGTATGGGGGTTGGGTGCAGACAGTATGGGGAGCGAATGGGTTAATGTATGTGGACACAGTATGGGGAGTCAGGGGTATGTGTGAGCAGACAGTATAGAGAGTGAGGGGGTAAATATATGAGGAGACAGTATGGTGAACAGAGGGATGTTAGAGGAGACAGTATGAGGAGAGAGGGGAATAGTGTGAGGCGACAGTATATTATTTAGCAGCATTATAATGACACTTCTATCTTTAAGGGCATCGTGTGGAGATTTGCTGCAGAAGACCGGAGAAGATGGAAGTCTGCAGAGACGAGGTGTGGATGAGAAAACTCATCATGGGGTCTGGACAAGAAGAAGAAAAGGAGAACGACTCCAGAGACGACGTCATCTATAAGGTACCTGGGTGTAAATGTTATTTGTGATACTGACTAATTCTCATGTTTTTATTTGTTAGGAGCATTACAGGGGTTGTCCAGGTTTGTACGGAGTCTGCAGACATTCTATGTGACTGCAGACGTCTGAATTCTCACAGTGCTCACTGAACGCTGTCAGGATTTTCTCATGCCGGTAATTTACATACATGCGGTCACATGCTGACTAGACGTGTGTGGCCTCACTCAATGATAATGAACGGAGCGAGGCCGGGCACGTCTAGTCGGAATGTGGCCAGAAGTATATAAATCACATACTTGTGCTGACATGACTGTACATCGGCGAGGGAGAATCCTAAAAATGTGCAGTGCATTCGTTGTGAGAATTCAGAAGCTGCAATGTCAGGACTCAGCTCTGCAGGTTCCAGTAGTCATCACACGGACACTTCACTCATATGCGATTTTCATACTTGACAACGAGCTTCTCTTCCTGCTTTCAGTTTTTTACTGAACATTGAGATCATTAGAGAGAGCAGCTCGGGGTAAATGGCTAAGTGTGCAAGTCACATATGTACTTGGGGGGGGGGGAGCGCCGAAACTAATTCTTGCCCCGGGTGCCAGGAAGCCTAGATACGCCTCTGCTCCATTATAGCACCATCTTGGATTTACTGTGACCGGAAGTGGGCGTTCCATCCGAACACGGAATCTTTACACAACGGCGGTGAACGCGGCTGGAGTCAGTCGCACATTGCATTGCTCTTTCGGCCGGGGGTAAGGAGACCCCACTTCCGGACCCCTGATGAACCCTCATCCGTTGGCTGATCAGTCTATTTCTGCACATTCTATCCGGCAGACCCTTTTGTGGTGCTGAGTATTGAGCTCGGTCTTGTTGAGCACTTCTGCTCTGCTGGTCTGTACTTTGCATTACTATTGGAATATTTTTGTACCACATGAGAAGTTATAATGGAGGTGACTTTGTAGCCTCATCCTTTTCATCTATGACCTGTGTGAGGCAGCACAATGATTGTGCATTTTTCTTTAGGTGCAGACATTGTATCTGAGCTGGATGTGATACAGGGTGATGATTAACCCTTGCTTCCAAATAATGGCCGCCGCACGTGCAATGCAGGATTCACTTTTCTGCCTTTAATGTGCAGTCTTTTGACTATTTTCTAAGTGCTTGTCCGGGGATCAGATGAATTGTCATATGTGCTATTTATTGAATTTCCTTGTAGCCGTTTTTACTGATTTTGCTATGTGGTAATTGGGTCTGCCGATTGCAGCTTATTAGCATTTTTGGTGACTGTGAGAGAAGTCTTACCTAAAGCTGCACTTTGATACTACCCCCTTTTTCTTTCTTTTTAGGGCGAGATAAGCTTATGTTGTGGGGCATCTACATTACCAGAATTACCACGAGATAAGTCCATAGCACATTAGTATTATCTATGAGACCATTTATGTCTCTTCATTTTTTCCAGTATCATTAAGTGTTAAGTGTGTGTACATTTGTTGTGTCCTTTTTTGTATACGTAGGGAGGCTTAGGGGCTATTAGGGATACCGACGTTGAGCGGGGGCGCCATATCGTCAACAACTGGGGTGCCAACCTCCGCGGCTAGGAAGGGCTGAAACAGGGCGGACTAGGGCAATTTAGCCTTTGGCCCATATTTTGTTATGACTATATAGATTTAAATCAGTATTTCTGCTACCCTTCATTTATTGTCCTCTACCCCTCCCTCTTTTAGTCATTTCTACTAATGTTTTTAGTGATTGAATTAACCCCTTCACCCCCAAGGGTGGTTTGCACGTTCATGACCGGGCCAATTTTTACAATTCTGACCACTGTACCTTTATGAGGTCATAACTCTGGAACGCTTCTATGGATCCCGGTGATTCTGACACTGTTTTCTCGTGACATATTGTACTTCATGTTAGTGATAAAATTTCATTCATATAACTTGCGTTTGTGAAAAAAACGGAAATTTGGCAAACATTTTGAAAATTTCGCAATTTTCCAACTTTGAATTTTTATGCCCTTAAATCACAGAGATACGGCACACAAAAAACTTAATAACTAACATTTCCCACATGTTTACTTTACATCAGCACAATTTTGGAGCCAAAATTTTTTTTTGTTAGGAAGTTATAAGGGTTAAAAGTTGACCAGCGATTTCTCATTTTTACAACACCATTTTATTTTTAGGACCACATCACATTTGAAGCCACTTTGAGGGGTCTATATGATAGAAAATACCCAAAAGTGACACCATTCTAAAAACTGCACCCCTCAAGGTGCTCAAAACCACATTCAAAAAGTTTATTAACCCTTTAGGTGCGTCAGGAATTTTTTTGAATATTTAAAAAAAAATGAACATCTAACTTTTTTTCACAAAAAAAAATACTTCAGGTTCAATTTTTTTATTTTACCAAGGGTAACAGGAGAAATTGGCCTGCAAAAGTTATTGTGCAATTTGTCCTGAGTACGCTGACACCTGATATGTGGGGGGGAACCAGTTTCGCGCATGGCAGAGCTCAGAATGGAAGGAGCGCCGTTTGACTTTTTAAAAGCAAAATTGGCTGGAATTCAGATCGGACACCATGTCGTGTTTGGAGAGCCCCTGATGTGCCTAAACAGTGGAAACCCCCCACAAGTGACCCCATTTTGGAAACTAGACCCCCCAAGGAACTTATCTAGATATGTGGTGAGAACTTTGAACACACAAGGGCTTCACAGAAGTTTATAACGTACAGCGGTACAATTAAAAAATCATATTTTTTCCACAAAAATGATCTTTTTAACCCCCGAATTTTTATTTTCCCAAGGGTAACAGGACCCTAAAAGTTATTTTGCAATTTGTCCTGAGTACGCTGATACCCCACATGTGGGGGTAAACCACTATTTGGGCGCATGGCAGATCTCGGAAGGGAAGCAGCACCATTTGACGGTTTTGGCTGGAATTGAGATCGGACACCATGTCGCGATTGGAAAACCCCTGATGTACCAAAACAGTGGAAACCCCCCACAATTGACCCCATTTTGGAAACTAGACCCCCCAAGGAACTTATCTAGATGTGTGGTGAGCACTTTGAACCCCCAAGGGCTTCACAGAAGTTTTTAATGCCCGGGCATGAAAATAAAAAAATCGTATTTTTTCCACAAACATGATCTTTTAGTCCCCAATTTTTTCATTTTCCCAAGGGTACCAGGAGAAATTGGACCCCAAAAGTTGTTGTCCAATTTGTCCTGAGTACACTGATACCTCATATGTGGGAGAAAACTACTGTATGGGCACACGTCGGGGCTCGGAAGGGAAGTAGTGACGTTTTGGAATGCAGACTTTGATGGAATGGTCTGCGGGTGTCATGTGCGTTTGGAGAGCCCCACAAATGACCCCATTTTGGACACTAGACCCCCCATGGAACTTATCTAGATGTGTGGTGAGCACTTTGAACCCCCAAGTGCTTCACAAAAGTTTATAACGCTCGGACGTGAAAGTAAAAAAATCATTTTTTTCCACAAAAATGATATTTTTGCCCCCAATTTTTTATTTTCCTAAGGGTAACAGGAGAAATTGGACCCCAAAAGTTGTTTTGCAATTTGTCCTTAGTAGGCTGATACCCCATATGTGGGGGTAAAACACTGTTTGGGCGCATGGCAGAGCTTGGAAGGGAAGGAGCACCATTTGACTTTTTCAACGCAGAATTGACTGGAATTGAGATCAGACGCCATGTTGCATTTCAAGAGCACCTGATGTGCCCAAACAGTGGAAACCCCCAATTATAACTCCAACCCGAACCCCAACACACCCCTAACCCTAATCTGAGCCCTAGCCCTAATGGGAAAATGGAAATAAATACATTTTTATTATTTTTCCCTAACTAAGGGGGTGATAACGGGGGGTTTGATTTACTATTTATGGCGGTTTTTATGTTTGGCGGCTGTCACACGCTAAAAGACGCTTTTTATTGTAAAAATAGTTTTTGCATCACCACATATTGTGAGCTATAATTTTTCCGTATTTTGACCCACCGAGTCATGTGAGGTCTTATTTTTTGCGGGACGAGTTGACGTTTTTATTGGTGCCATTTTCGGGCACGTGACATTTTTTGATCGCTTTTACTTCCGATTGTTGGGACGCAGAATGAACAAAAACCAGCGTTTCATGAATGTCTTTTGGGGGGGGGCGTTTACACCGTTCCGCGTGCGGTAAAATTGATAAAGCGGTTTTATTCTTCGGGTCAGTACGGTTACAGCGATACCTCATTTAGGTCGTTTTTTTATGTTTTGTCGGTTTTATGCAATGAAAACTATTTTATATAAAAAAATAATTATTTTTGCATCGCTTTATTCTGCGAGCTATAACTTTTTTATTTTTTCGCTGATGATGCTGTATGACGTTTTCAGCGGGACCATGGATATTTATATGCGTCTTTTTGATCGCGCGTTATTACACTTTTTGTTCGGTGGTATGATAATAAATCATTATTTTTTGCTTCGTTTTTTACTTTTATTTTTTAAGGGGTTCACTAAAGGGGTTAACTAATGGGGACAGTTTTATAGGGTGGGTCATTACGGACGCGGCGATACCAAATATGTGTACTTTTATTGTTTTGTTTTGTTTTTTTTTTTCCAAAAAATGGATTTATTGGGGGAATATTTTTTTTTTTTTTTCTAATTTATTTGGCGATTTTTTTAAAATTATTTTAACACTTTTTTTTTTTTTTTAACTTTATTACCTTGTCCCAGGGGGAACATAACTGTCCTGTGACAGATCGCTGATCTGTCACATCACAGATCACTGTGACAGATCAGCGATCTGTCACAGGCACTACTGCAGACTTCCTCATGCCTGCGCTTTGCAGGCACTGAGGAAGCCAGCTCCCTGCAGGCCCCCGAAGGCCCCGTCGCCATCTTGGATTCGGGGGCCTGCAGGGAAGGAGCCCCCCGCAGCAGCGCTGCACATTGCGCTGCTGTGGGGGGCTCAGGGAAGCACGGAGGGAGCCCCCTCGATGCCGATGCTTCCCTTTAACCCCCGGTACACCGCGATCATGCTTGATCGCGGTGTGCAAGGGGTTAACGTGTCGGGGGCGGTCCGTGACCGCCCCTGACACATTGTGCCGGGTGTCAGCTGTGATAATCAGCTGACACCCAGCCGCGATCAGTGGCGCTCACCACGTGGGCGCCGCTGATCGCGCTAGACGTACTGTCCCGTCCATGGGCATAGGGCCCCGGATCCCATGGACGGGATAGTACGTCTGATGTCAGAAAGGGGTTAAAAGCTATATTTTAGGGTTTTTTTTTGTGTTGCTTCTTGTGTTTCAATTGATTCTACAATCCCATCTGAAATTCTTTTTGAGGTCTGATTCTTAATTGAGATACGATGCTGTGTCTCCACAACGGCCGCCTGATTCACACAATGACTGACCTCACTAATTGAGCTCCACACTTATTGTGAACACCCCCCATTCAATTAATGATTCTAATACACAAACTCAAAAACCTGCAGCTCATGGATGCGGAGTCTGGTGTTTTCTTACAGTCTACTGCTCCAACTGGTAAATTGTCTACCGGGGTAATATAATTTATTAATATGGTTAGTCATATTGGAGGGATATTATTTTGAGCACTACTGTCGGCATAACACCACCAATACTAGAGCTGTAGCACTACCGAGATTACGTGTGACACCACCCGAGAGGTGGCACCACCACTACTGGAGGTGTAATGCCACCGATACAAGAAAGGTAGCACCACCACTACTGTAGGGGTAATGCCACCACAAATATTTGGGCCTATGCAGATTACTGCAGTTTCTATGTAGCATCATGCTTCATATTACAGGAATCTCCTCATGAGATCCATGAAGAGGTATAGAGAAATATAGTGTTGTTTCCCCAGAGACGTGATGCCACCACTATTGTCTGGACCATTGACGTTTTTGCACATTGTAGCCTATTCACATTTCAGGGGTGTCTTCAGAAGACCCTTGAGGACTCAAGAAGCATTATCTACCTATTTTCCTGGATAGTCTGTCTGTGATTGACAGGTCTACTAGTTGACTGCTACTCGGGGGCGGGCTCAGCATGTAGAGGCATCGTCACAGTTTGGAGATAGGTTCAGATTAGGACACTGCAAGAATCTGCTCAGATTTTCCGCCAGCTTGTCCAACTGATTGGCGTCTGCATATTTCAGAAGATTGGCACGTCTAACGAAGTAATGGCGTAGGAAGCGCTGCTGGGAGCATTTCAAGAGTCTGCGCACAAGACGTAGGAAACAGGAACCAAAGTCCAGCCAAGTCTTTGAGGAAGGATTGCGCTCACACTCCCAGAGGAGGATCATCTGTCAGGAAGAGAATGGAAGACACAGGGTTTGAAGGATGGAGAGATCTAATGGCAGCTTACAATCGTCCGGTAAGCATGTGTAGATGTAACAAGATCCCTGGCTCAGCAGGTGGTCCTGTCTTTCAGCTGCAAAGTCAGAATTCACTCCCCACCAGATAGCTACAAGCCAGCTCCTACAGGAAGGCCCCCTGAAGATGCAAACCATGTGGTCTGCTTTGTTAAATCAGCTATGATTCCATAAGGAGTTATGGAGATTCTATATGTCCTATTCATACATTGTGTATATTTTCATGATTTCTGGACACGTCCGAATGCCTTTCAGGGTCTTGCACCCATGGGCATGAGGATACTAGAACAGCCAGTAGAAACCAAATAGCAAAGCTGTGTTTGTTCTTATCACGTAGCAGGGGCCAGGCTGTGACAGAACCGCCGCCAGAGGACCGTCTAGAAAGGAGTTATCTTTCATAGGTTTTGGAGGTTGCAGCTGCAGAGGGAAGGGGAGGGGATTTAGGTTCAGTCCAGAGGACAGGAAGGGAGTGACCAAAAGGGGATAAAGGCTAGTCTACAGCCATGTGGGCTCTCTCTGTTTTGCATGTGGTCCACTTCTGAAGGGACCTTGTCGATGAATTTGCTGAGAAGGGACCAAAAAGACAGCTGTCAGCCCATGCCCCTGTGGCTCAGCACACCCCTGATCTAACATCACCAGGTAATTGACATATTCTGCCTATAGCTTTTGTTCTACAACTATCAGCATTTTATATCTGACCATTGTATATGTGTAGCCACCGTGTATATAGTGTGTTGTCTAATGTGACCTTAAAGCTATTAAATATATAATTTAACCTTGGGCTGCTCTTTTATCTCGATCCACGAATACACACGTTCATTATTCAGTTTAACTTCTCATGCTACCAGGGCTGGTTTCTGGCCTGATATAATCCCATTAATGGACCTGGCTAATATCTAACAAGGAACTGGTGGCAATCCTACTGAGCTGGCAGTGCTCTGTTTCACTGGTGTTAGTGAAAGGGGCCTCTCAGCCTGTAAGGGTTGTGGTGGAGTGTGGTACCATGTCAGTGACTGCGTGGGCCACATCCTCTCACTCCCTGTGCCTCCCTGGACTTGTCTGGACAGGAGGTATCTGTGTAAAACTGTGCCAAGCAGACCTTACGTGTCCCCAGGTGGAGCAGAATGTTACGTTGGAACAAGTGTGGAGACCTTATCAAGTGATCCCGCTGACATAATCATGAAGTCAGGTGGGGTGGCTTGATGTGGATCCTTCACACAGGGGTATTATGACACAGACTGCATTATAGAGTTTGGAGCTGCAGACTTCTGAGGCTCCTTCCCCTGCAGGGTGTTCTCAGATGGGTCCCCACATTCACACATCTCACCTGCAGATGTTGTGAGGTGATAACAGGGCGAGTTCCTGGGCACCACACATCTTCCTTCAGCTGCCGAACAACCCGCAGACACTTCATCCGACATCCTCCATCCTCATCTACCCCCTCCAGCAGGAGACGCTCCACACGCAGGAAGGAAAGCTGCCAATGGTAGTTAGTTCTAGCAATCAGGTCAAATCCAAAGGTCTGAAAGAAAAAGTGGTGATGACATCACTGATGTAATGCAAAAGAAGAAAGACGCGCACTCTTGCTGTGGAGGAGATAGGTGCTGACTGTACGTGGAGGGTCCACAAACAGTAGTCAGTAGATAAACAGTCGCACTCAAGTGTGGATTAATCTTGCAAAAAATCTTGAAGATTTTGTGAAATTTTTGGATTTTTATTTTATTTCAAATGCATCAAATAGTGTAACACCGCAGACAAAAGAAGTATCCAAAATGTGGGTATAATATCGTAATCCAGGATATGAGTATACTATGGTTACGTTTCGACCTACTAGGAGGCCTTTCTCAAACCATACTGAAAAATAAAATAAAAAGCAATTACAACAATGAATATGGACGACAAACTCGCGGAAAGCTGGAAAAGAAAAAATAAACGTGAGAAAAATGTGAAAAATTTTTTTAAAAAAATATTTTTTTAAAAAAATACTAACAAAAAAAACACAACAGAAAAGTAGTGCAAAAAAAAAAACCCTAAAGGCGAAACATATATCTATACAAATTTAAGCACAACAACATTAAGGTCCCTAAGGCAATTAGGAAAATGTCATATAGAGAGTAAAAAAATTAAAACACACTTGAGTGCGACTGTTTATCTACTGATCACTGATGTAATGACATGAGCAGACACCTCATGATCCAGCACCAGCTCCTCATCTATTCCTGGCGACAACGAGCCTGTATACATGTGTGAGAGGCTGTCAGCCCCGTCCCCTGGTGATGACATCGCTGATATAATGACTTGTCATCTATTACTGCTGACAACCAACCTGTGTACAGTGTGAGTGGTTGTCAGCTCCACCTTCTATTATTGAAGGAAAACGTACAGTTCTCATTCCTTTAAGAATGACAGACCTTCACACAGCGCGCCCGGTCCTTGGAGGGCCATCTCTTAAAGAACCGTGGCCAGCGAGCCTTCCGAGGCCAGCATCCTGGGATCTCCACCATCGGGAGCAGCTCCACCTCCACCGTCTGCCCTGAGGTCTCCACAATCACTCTGATGATGGGCCCAGTACACTCCAGAACCCGCACCCTGTCTGGAGATGGACACTAACTGAGAACAAATAGAGCCAAAACAAAATGCATGGCGCAAAATAACATGAGGGTCTAGTGTTTAGAGTAATACTACAGGCAGGGATGGGGGCCCTGTGATCTCTTACTGGGCAGGTCATAGGCAGGGATAGGGGCACTGTGATCTCTTACTGGGCAGGTCATAGGCAGGGATAGGGGCACTGTGATCTCTTACTGGGCAGGTCATAGGCAGGGATAGGGGCACTGTGATCTCTTACTGGGCAGGTCATAGGCAGGGATAGGGGCAGTGATCTCTCACTGGGCAGGTCATAGGCAGGGATAGGGGCACTGTGATCTCTTACTGGTCAGGTCATAGGCAGGGATAGGGGCAGTGTGATCTCTTACTGGGCAGGTCATAGGCAGGGATAGGGGCAGTGATCTCTCACTGGTCAGGTCATAGGCAGGGATAGGGGCACTGTGATCTCTTACTGGGCAGGTCATAGGCAGGGATAGGGGCAGTGATCTCTCACTGGGCAGGTCATAGGCAGGGATAGGGGCACTGTGATCTCTTACTGGGCAGGTCATAGGCAGGGATAGGGGCACTGTGATCTCTCACTGGGCAGGTCATAGGCAGGGATAGGGGCACTGTGATCTCTTACTGGTCAGGTCATAGGCAGGGATAGGGGCACTGTGATCTCTTACTGGGCAGGTCATAGGCAGGGATAGGGGCAGTGATCTCTCACTGGTCAGGTCATAGGCAGGGATAGGGGCACTGTGATCTCTTACTGGGCAGGTCATAGGCAGGGATAGGGGCAGTGATCTCTCACTGGGCAGGTCATAGGCAGGGATAGGGGCACTGTGATCTCTTACTGGGCAGGTCATAGGCAGGGATAGGGGCACTGTGATCTCTTACTGGTCAGGTCATAGGCAGGGATGGGGGCCCTGTGATCTCTTACTGGGCAGGTCATAGGCAGGGATAGGGGCACTGTGATCTCTTACTGGTCAGGTTACAGGCAGGGATAGGGGCGCTGTGATCTCTTACTGGGCAGGTCATAGGCAGGGATAGGGGCACTGTGATCTCTTACTGGTCAGGTCATAGGCAGGGATGGGGGCACTGTGATCTCTTACTGGGCAGGTCATAGGCAGGGATAGGGGCACTGTGATCTCTTACTGGGCAGGTCATAGGCAGGGATAGGGGCACTGTGATCTCTTACTGGTCAGGTCATAGGCAGGGATAGGGGCACTGTGATCTCTTACTGGGCAGGTCATAGGCAGGGACAGGGGCACTGTGATCTCTTACTGGGCAGGTCATAGGCAGGGATAGGGGCGCTGTGATCTCTTACTGGGCAGGTCATAGGCAGGGACAGGGGCACTGTGATCTCTTACTGGGCAGGTCATAGGCAGGGATAGGGGCACTGTGATCTCTTACTGGGCAGGTCATAGGCAGGGATAGGGGCACTGTGATCTCTTACAGGTCAGGTCATAGGCAGGGATAGGGGCACTGTGATCTCTTACTGGGCAGGTCATAGGCAGGGATAGGGGCGCTGTGATCTCTTACTGGGCAGGTCATAGGCAGGGATAGGGGCACTGTGATCTCTTACTGGGCAGGTCATAGGCAGGGATAGGGGCACTGTGATCTCTTACTGGGCAGATCATAGGCAGGGATAGGGGCACTGTGATCTCTTACAGGTCAGGTCATAGGCAGGGATAGGGGCGCTGTGATCTCTTACTGGGCAGGTCATAGGCAGGGACAGGGGCACTGTGATCTCTTACTGGGCAGGTCATAGGCAGGGATAGGGGCACTGTGATCTCTTACTGGGCAGGTCATAGGCAGGGATAGGGGCACTGTGATCTCTTACTGGTCAGGTCATAGGCAGGGATAGGGGCACTGTGATCTCTTACTGGGCAGGTCATAGGCAGGGATAGGGGCACTGTGATCTCTTACTGGGCAGATCATAGGCAGGGATAGGGGCACTGTTATCTCTTACAGGTCAGGTCATAGGCAGGGATAGGGGCGCTGTGATCTCTTACTGGGCAGGTCATAGGCAGGGATAGGGGCACTGTGATCTCTTACTGGGCAGGTCATAGGCAGGGATAGGGGCACTGTGATCTCTTACTGGTCAGGTCATAGGCAGGGATAGGGGCACTGTGATCTCTCACTGGGCAGATCATAGGCAGGGATAGGGGCACTGTGATCTCTTACTGGGCAGGTCATAGGCAGGGATAGGGGCACTGTGATCTCTCACTGGGCAGATTATAGGCAGGGATAGGGGCACTGTGATCTCTTACTGGGCAGGTCATAGGCAGGGATAGGGGCACTGTGATCTCTTACTGGGCAGGTCATAGGCAGGGATAGGGGCACTGTGATCTCTCACTGGGCAGGTCATAGGCAGGGATAGGGGCACTGTGATCTCACACTGGGCAGATCATAGGCAGGGATAGGGGCACTGTGATCTCTTACTGGGCAGGTCATAGGCAGGGATAGGGGCACTGTGATCTCTCACTGGGCAGGTCATAGGCAGGGATAGGGGAACTGTGATCTCTTACTGGGCAGGTCATAGGCAGGGATAGGGGCACTGTGATCTCTTACTGGGCAGGTCATAGGCAGGGATAGGGGCACTGTGATCTCTTACTGGTCAGGTCATAGGCAGGGATAGGGGCACTGTGATCTCTTACTGGTCAGGTCATAGGCAGGGATAGGGGCACTGTGATCTCTTACTGGGCAGGTCATAGGCAGGCATAGGGGCACTGTGATCTCTTACTGGTCAGGTCATAGGCAGGGATAGGGGCACTGTGATCTCTCACTGGTCAGGTCATAGGCAGGGATAGGGGCGCTGTGATCTCTTACTGGTCAGGTTACAGGCAGGGATAGGGGCACTGTGATCTCTTTCTGGGCAGGTCATAGGCAGGGATAGGGGCACTGTGATCTCTTACTGGGCAGGTCATAGGCAGGGATAGGGGCACTGTGATCTCTTACTGGTCAGGTTACAGGCAGGGATAGGGGCGCTGTGATCTCTTACTGGGCAGGTCATAGGCAGGGATAGGGGCGCTGCGCTCTGTTACTGGTCAGGTCATAGGCAGGGATAGGGGCACTGTGATCTCTTACTGGGCAGGTCATAGGCAGGGATAGGGGCACTGTGATCTCTTACTGGTCAGGTCGTAGGCAGGGATAGGGGCACTGTGATCTCTTACTGGGCAGGTCATAGGCAGGGATAGGGGCACTGTGATCACTTACTGGGCAGGTCATAGGCAGGGATAGGGGCACTGTGATCTCTCACTGGTCAGGTCATAGGCAGGGATAGGGGCACTGTGATCTCTTACTGGTCAGGTCATAGGCAGGGATAGGGGCACTGTGATCTCTCACTGGTCAGGTCATAGGCAGGGATAGGGGCGCTGTGATCTCTTACTGGTCAGGTTACAGGCAGGGATAGGGGCACTGTGATCTCTTTCTGGGCAGGTCATAGGCAGGGATAGGGGCACTGTGATCTCTTACTGGGCAGGTCATAGGCAGGGATAGGGGCACTGTGATCTCTTACTGGTCAGGTTACAGGCAGGGATAGGGGCGCTGTGATCTCTTACTGGGCAGGTCATAGGCAGGGATAGGGGCGCTGCGCTCTGTTACTGGTCAGGTCATAGGCAGGGATAGGGGCACTGTGATCTCTTACTGGTCAGGTCATAGGCAGGGATAGGGGCACTGTGATCTCTTACTGGTCAGGTCATAGGCAGGGATAGGGGCACTGTGATCTCTTACTGGGCAGGTCATAGGCAGGGATAGGGGCACTGTGATCTCTCACTGGTCAGGTCATAGGCAGGGATAGGGGCACTGTGATCTCTTACTGGTCAGGTCATAGGCAGGGATAGGGGCACTGTGATCTCTTACTGGTCAGGTCATAGGCAGGGATAGGGGCACTGTGATCTCTTACTGGTCAGGTCATAGGCAGGGATAGGGGCACTGTGATCTCTCACTGGTCAGGTCATAGGCAGGGATAGGGGCACTGTGATCTCTTACTGGTCAGGTCATAGGCAGGGATAGGGGCACTGTGATCTCTTACTGGTCAGGTCATAGGCAGGGATAGGGGCACTGTGATCTCTTACTGGTCAGGTCATAGGCAGGGATAGGGGCACTGTGATCTCTTACTGGGCAGGTCATAGGCAGGGATAGGGGCACTGTGATCTCTCACTGGTCAGGTCATAGGCAGGGATAGGGGCACTGTGATCTCTTACTGGTCAGGTCATAGGCAGGGATAGGGGCACTGTGATCTCTTACTGGTCAGGTCATAGGCAGGGATAGGGGCACTGTTATCTCTTACTGGTCAGGTCATAGGCAGGGATAGGGGCACTGTGATCTCTCACTGGGCAGATCATAGGCAGGGATAGGGGCACTGTGATCTCTTACTGGGCAGGTCATAGGCAGGGATAGGGGCACTGTGATCTCTTACTGGGCAGATCATAGGCAGGGATAGGGGCACTGTGATCTCTTACTGGGCAGGTCATAGGCAGGGACAGGGGCACTGTGATCTCTTACTGGGCAGGTCATAGGCAGGGATGGGGGCACTGTGATCTCTTACTGGGCAGGTCATAGGCAGGAATAGGGGCACTGTGATCTCTTACTGGTCAGGTCATAGGCAGGGATAGGGGCACTGTGATCTCTTACTGGGCAGGTCATAGGCAGGGATAGGGGCACTGTGATCTCTTACTGGTCAGGTCATAGGCAGGGATAGGGGCACTGTGATCTCTTACTGGGCAGGTCATAGGCAGGGATAGGGGCACTGTGATCACTTACTGGGCAGGTCATAGGCAGGGATAGGGGCACTGTGATCTCTCACTGGTCAGGTCATAGGCAGGGATAGGGGCACTGTGATCTCTTACTGGTCAGGTCATAGGCAGGGATAGGGGCACTGTGATCTCTCACTGGTCAGGTCATAGGCAGGGATAGGGGCGCTGTGATCTCTTACTGGTCAGGTTACAGGCAGGGATAGGGGCACTGTGATCTCTTTCTGGGCAGGTCATAGGCAGGGATAGGGGCACTGTGATCTCTTACTGGGCAGGTCATAGGCAGGGATAGGGGCACTGTGATCTCTTACTGGTCAGGTTACAGGCAGGGATAGGGGCGCTGTGATCTCTTACTGGGCAGGTCATAGGCAGGGATAGGGGCGCTGCGCTCTGTTACTGGTCAGGTCATAGGCAGGGATAGGGGCACTGTGATCTCTTACTGGTCAGGTCATAGGCAGGGATGGGGGCACTGTGATCTCTTACTGGGCAGGTCATAGGCAGGGATAGGGGCACTGTGATCTCTTACTGGGCAGGTCATAGGCAGGGATAGGGGCACTGTGATCTCTTACTGGGCAGGTCATAGGCAGGGATAGGGGCACTGTGATCTCTCACTGGTCAGGTCATAGGCAGGGATAGGGGCACTGTGATCTCTTACTGGGCAGGTCATAGGCAGGGATAGGGGCACTGTGATCTCTTACTGGTCAGGTCATAGGCAGGGATAGGGGCACTGTGATCTCTTACTGGTCAGGTCATAGGCAGGGATGGGGGCACTGTGATCTCTTACTGGGCAGGTCATAGGCAGGGATAGGGGCACTGTGATCTCTTACTGGGCAGGTCATAGGCAGGGATAGGAGCACTGTTATCTCTTACTGGGCAGGTCATAGGCAGGGATAGGGGCACTGTGATCTCTTACTGGTCAGGTCACAGGCAGGGATAGGGGCACTGTGATCTCTTACTGGGCAGGTCATAGGCAGAGATAGGGGCGCTGTGATCTCTTACTGGTCAGGTCATAGGCAGGGATAGGGGCACTGTGATCTCTTACTGGTCAGGTCATAGGCAGGGATAGGGGCACTGTGATCTCTCACTGGGCAGATCATAGGTAGGGATAGGGGCACTGTGATCTCTTACTGGGCAGATCATAGGCAGGGATAGGGGCACTGTGATCTCTTACTGGGCAGATCATAGGCAGGGATAGGGGCACTGTGATCTCTTACTGGGCAGGTCATAGGCAGGGACAGGGGCACTGTGATCTCTTACTGGGCAGGTCATAGGCAGGGATAGGGGCACTGTGATCTCTTACTGGTCAGGTCACAGGCAGGGATAGGGGCACTGTGATCTCTTACTGGGCAGGTCATAGGCAGAGATAGGGGCGCTGTGATCTCTTACTGGTCAGGTCATAGGCAGGGATAGGGGCACTGTGATCTCTTACTGGTCAGGTCATAGGCAGGGATAGGGGCACTGTGATCTCTCACTGGGCAGATCATAGGCAGGGATAGGGGCACTGTGATCTCTTACTGGGCAGGTCATAGGCAAGGATAGGGGCACTGTGATCTCTTACTGGGCAGGTCATAGGCAGGGATGGGGGCACTGTGATCTCTTACTGGGCAGATCATAGGCAGGGATAGGGGCACTGTGATCTCTTACTGGGCAGGTCATAGGCAGGGATGGGGGCACTGTGATCTCTTACTGGGCAGGTCATAGGCAGGGATAGGGGCACTGTGATCTCTTACTGGTCAGGTCATAGGCAGGGATAGGGGCACTGTGATCTCTTACGGGGCAGGTCACAGGCAGGGATAGGGGCACTGTGATCTCTTACTGGTCAGGTCATAGGCAGGGATAGGGGCACTGTGATCTCTTACTGGGCAGGTCATAGGCAGGGATAGGGGCACTGTGATCTCTTTCTGGGCAGGTCATAGGCAGGGATAGGGGCACTGTGATCTCTTACTGGGCAGGTCATAGGCAGGGATAGGGGCACTGTGATCTCTTACTGGTCAGGTTACAGGCAGGGATAGGGGCGCTGTGATCTCTTACTGGGCAGGTCATAGGCAGGGATAGGGGCGCTGCGCTCTGTTACTGGTCAGGTCATAGGCAGGGATAGGGGCACTGTGATCTCTTACTGGTCAGGTCATAGGCAGGGATAGGGGCACTGTGATCTCTCACTGGGCAGATCATAGGCAGGGATAGGGGCACTGTGATCTCTTACTGGGCAGGTCATAGGCAGGGATAGGGGCACTGTGATCTCTTACTGGGCAGATCATAGGCAGGGATAGGGGCACTGTGATCTCTTACTGGGCAGGTCATAGGCAGGGACAGGGGCACTGTGATCTCTTACTGGGCAGGTCATAGGCAGGGATAGGGGCACTGTGATCTCTTACTGGTCAGGTCACAGGCAAGGATAGGGGCACTGTGATCTCTTACTGGGCAGGTCATAGGCAGAGATAGGGGCGCTGTGATCTCTTACTGGTCAGGTCATAGGCAGGGATAGGGGCACTGTGATCTCTTACTGGTCAGGTCATAGGCAGGGATAGGGGCACTGTGATCTCTCACTGGGCAGATCATAGGCAGGGATAGGGGCACTGTGATCTCTTACTGGGCAGGTCATAGGCAGGGATAGGGGCACTGTGATCTCTTACTGGGCAGATCATAGGCAGGGATAGGGGCACTGTGATCTCTTACTGGGCAGGTCATAGGCAGGGACAGGGGCACTGTGATCTCTTACTGGGCAGGTCATAGGCAGGGATAGGGGCACTGTGATCTCTTACTGGTCAGGTCATAGGCAGGGATAGGGGCACTGTGATCTCTTACTGGGCAGGTCATAGGCAGGGATAGGGGCACTGTGATCTCTTACTGGTCAGGTCATAGGCAGGGATAGGGGCACTGTGATCTCTTACTGGGCAGGTCATAGGCAGGGATAGGGGCACTGTGATCACTTACTGGGCAGGTCATAGGCAGGGATAGGGGCACTGTGATCTCTCACTGGTCAGGTCATAGGCAGGGATAGGGGCACTGTGATCTCTTACTGGTCAGGTCATAGGCAGGGATAGGGGCACTGTGATCTCTTTCTGGGCAGGTCATAGGCAGGGATAGGGGCGCTGTGATCTCTTACTGGTCAGGTTACAGGCAGGGATAGGGGCGCTGTGATCTCTTACTGGGCAGGTCATAGGCAGGGATAGGGGCACTGTGATCTCTCACTGGTCAGGTCATAGGCAGGGATAGGGGCACTGTGATCTCTTACTGGTCAGGTCATAGGCAGGGATAGGGGCACTGTGATCTCTTACTGGGCAGGTCATAGGCAGGGATAGGGGCACTGTGATCTCTTACTGGTCAGGTTACAGGCAGGGATAGGGGCGCTGTGATCTCTTACTGGGCAGGTCATAGGCAGGGATAGGGGCGCTGCGCTCTGTTACTGGTCAGGTCATAGGCAGGGATAGGGGCACTGTGATCTCTCACTGGTCAGGTCACAGGCAGGGATAGGGGCACTGTGATCTCTTACTGGGCAGGTCATAGGCAGGGATAGGGGCACTGTGATCTCTTACTGGGCAGGTCATAGGCAGGGATAGGGGCACTGTGATCTCTTCCTGGGCAGGTCATAGGCAGGGATAGGGGCACTGTGATCTCTCACTGGTCAGGTCATAGGCAGGGATAGGGGCACTGTGATCTCTTACTGGGCAGGTCATAGGCAGAGATAGGGGCGCTGTGATCTCTTACTGGGCAGGTCATAGGCAGGGATAGGGGCGCTGCGCTCTGTTACTGGTCAGGTCATAGGCAGGGATAGGGGCACTGTGATCTCTTACTGGGCAGGTCATAGGCAGGGATAGGGGCACTGTGATCTCTTACTGGGCAGGTCATAGGCAGGGATAGGGGCACTGTGATCTCTTACTGGGCAGGTCATAGGCAGGGATAGGGGCACTGTGATCTCTTACTGGGCAGGTCATAGGCAGGGATAGGGGCACTGTGATCTCTTACTGGGCAGGTCATAGGCAGGGATAGGGGCACTGTGATCTCTCACTGGTCAGGTCATAGGCAGGGATAGGGGCACTGTGATCTCTTACTGGGCAGGTCATAGGCAGGGATAGGGGCACTGTGATCTCTTACTGGTCAGGTCATAGGCAGGGATAGGGGCCCTGTGATCTCTTACTGGTCAGGTCATAGGCAGGGATAGGGGCACTGTGATCTCTTACTGGTCAGGTCATAGGCAGGGATAGGGGCACTGTGATCTCTTACTGGGCAGGTCATAGGCAGAGATAGGGGCGCTGTGATCTCTTACTGGGCAGGTCATAGGCAGGGATAGGGGCGCTGCGCTCTGTTACTGGTCAGGTCACAGGCAGGGATGGGGCACTGTGATCTCTCACTGGTCAGGTCACAGGCAGGGATAGGGGCACTGTGATCTCTTACTGGGCAGGTCATAGGCAGGGATAGGGGCACTGTGATCTCTTACTGGGCAGGTCATAGGCAGGGATAGGGGCACTGTGATCTCTTACTGGGCAGGTCATAGGCAGGGATAGGGGCACTGTGATCTCTCACTGGTCAGGTCATAGGCAGGGATAGGGGCACTGTGATCTCTTACTGGGCAGGTCATAGGCAGAGATAGGGGCGCTGTGATCTCTTACTGGGCAGGTCATAGGCAGGGATAGGGGCGCTGCGCTCTGTTACTGGTCAGGTCATAGGCAGGGATAGGGGCACTGTGATCTCTTACTGGGCAGGTCATAGGCAGGGATAGGGGCACTGTGATCTCTTACTGGGCAGGTCATAGGCAGGGATAGGGGCACTGTGATCTCTTACTGGGCAGGTCATAGGCAGGGATAGGGGCACTGTGATCTCTTACTGGGCAGGTCATAGGCAGGGATAGGGGCACTGTGATCTCTTACTGGGCAGGTCATAGGCAGGGATAGGGGCACTGTGATCTCTCACTGGTCAGGTCATAGGCAGGGATAGGGGCACTGTGATCTCTCACTGGTCAGGTCACAGGCAGGGATAGGGGCACTGTGATCTCTTACTGGGCAGGTCATAGGCAGGGAGAGGGGCACTGTGATCTCTTACTGGGCAGGTCATAGGCAGGGATAGGGGCACTGTGATCTCTTACTGGGCAGGTCATAGGCAGGGATAGGGGCACTGTGATCTCTTTCTGGGCAGGTCATAGGCAGGGATAGGGGCACTGTGATCTCTTACTGGGCAGGTCATAGGCAGGGATAGGGGCACTGTGATCTCTTACTGGTCAGGTTACAGGCAGGGATAGGGGCGCTGTGATCTCTTACTGGGCAGGTCATAGGCAGGGATAGGGGCGCTGCGCTCTGTTACTGGTCAGGTCATAGGCAGGGATAGGGGCACTGTGATCTCTTATTGGGCAGGTCATAGGCAGGGATAGGGGCACTGTGATCTCTTACTGGGCAGGTCATAGGCAGGGATAGGGGCACTGTGATCTCTTACTGGGCAGGTCATAGGCAGGGATAGGGGCACTGTGATCTCTTACTGGGCAGATCATAGGCAGGGATAGGGGCACTGTGATCTCTTACTGGGCAGGTCATAGGCAGGGACAGGGGCACTGTGATCTCTTACTGGGCAGGTCATAGGCAGGGATAGGGGCACTGTGATCTCTTACTGGTCAGGTCACAGGCAAGGATAGGGGCACTGTGATCTCTTACTGGGCAGGTCATAGGCAGAGATAGGGGCGCTGTGATCTCTTACTGGTCAGGTCATAGGCAGGGATAGGGGCACTGTGATCTCTTACTGGTCAGGTCATAGGCAGGGATAGGGGCACTGTGATCTCTCACTGGGCAGATCATAGGCAGGGATAGGGGCACTGTGATCTCTTACTGGGCAGGTCATAGGCAGGGATAGGGGCACTGTGATCTCTTACTGGGCAGATCATAGGCAGGGATAGGGGCACTGTGATCTCTTACTGGGCAGGTCATAGGCAGGGACAGGGGCACTGTGATCTCTTACTGGGCAGGTCATAGGCAGGGATAGGGGCACTGTGATCTCTTACTGGTCAGGTCATAGGCAGGGATAGGGGCACTGTGATCTCTTACTGGGCAGGTCATAGGCAGGGATAGGGGCACTGTGATCTCTTACTGGTCAGGTCATAGGCAGGGATAGGGGCACTGTGATCTCTTACTGGGCAGGTCATAGGCAGGGATAGGGGCACTGTGATCACTTACTGGGCAGGTCATAGGCAGGGATAGGGGCACTGTGATCTCTCACTGGTCAGGTCATAGGCAGGGATAGGGGCACTGTGATCTCTTACTGGTCAGGTCATAGGCAGGGATAGGGGCACTGTGATCTCTTTCTGGGCAGGTCATAGGCAGGGATAGGGGCGCTGTGATCTCTTACTGGTCAGGTTACAGGCAGGGATAGGGGCGCTGAGATCTCTTACTGGGCAGGTCATAGGCAGGGATAGGGGCACTGTGATCTCTCACTGGTCAGGTCATAGGCAGGGATAGGGGCACTGTGATCTCTTACTGGTCAGGTCATAGGCAGGGATAGGGGCACTGTGATCTCTTACTGGGCAGGTCATAGGCAGGGATAGGGGCACTGTGATCTCTTACTGGTCAGGTTACAGGCAGGGATAGGGGCGCTGTGATCTCTTACTGGGCAGGTCATAGGCAGGGATAGGGGCGCTGCGCTCTGTTACTGGTCAGGTCATAGGCAGGGATAGGGGCACTGTGATCTCTTACTGGGCAGGTCATAGGCAGGGATAGGGGCACTGTGATCTCTTACTGGTCAGGTTACAGGCAGGGATAGGGGCGCTGTGATCTCTTACTGGGCAGGTCATAGGCAGGGATAGGGGCGCTGCGCTCTGTTACTGGTCAGGTCATAGGCAGGGATAGGGGCACTGTGATCTCTTATTGGGCAGGTCATAGGCAGGGATAGGGGCACTGTGATCTCTTACTGGGCAGGTCATAGGCAGGGATAGGGGCACTGTGATCTCTTACTGGGCAGGTCATAGGCAGGGATAGGGGCACTGTGATCTCTTACTGGTCAGGTCATAGGCAGGGATAGGGGCACTGTGATCTCTCACTGGGCAGATCATAGGCAGGGATAGGGGCACTGTGATCTCTTACTGGGCAGGTCATAGGCAGGGATAGGGGCACTGTGATCTCTTACTGGGCAGATCATAGGCAGGGATAGGGGCACTGTGATCTCTTACTGGGCAGGTCATAGGCAGGGACAGGGGCACTGTGATCTCTTACTGGGCAGGTCATAGGCAGGGATAGGGGCACTGTGATCTCTTACTGGTCAGGTCACAGGCAAGGATAGGGGCACTGTGATCTCTTACTGGGCAGGTCATAGGCAGAGATAGGGGCGCTGTGATCTCTTACTGGTCAGGTCATAGGCAGGGATAGGGGCACTGTGATCTCTTACTGGTCAGGTCATAGGCAGGGATAGGGGCACTGTGATCTCTCACTGGGCAGATCATAGGCAGGGATAGGGGCACTGTGATCTCTTACTGGGCAGGTCATAGGCAGGGATAGGGGCACTGTGATCTCTTACTGGGCAGATCATAGGCAGGGATAGGGGCACTGTGATCTCTTACTGGGCAGGTCATAGGCAGGGACAGGGGCACTGTGATCTCTTACTGGGCAGGTCATAGGCAGGGATAGGGGCACTGTGATCTCTTACTGGTCAGGTCATAGGCAGGGATAGGGGCACTGTGATCTCTTACTGGGCAGGTCATAGGCAGGGATAGGGGCACTGTGATCTCTTACTGGTCAGGTCATAGGCAGGGATAGGGGCACTGTGATCTCTTACTGGGCAGGTCATAGGCAGGGATAGGGGCACTGTGATCACTTACTGGGCAGGTCATAGGCAGGGATAGGGGCACTGTGATCTCTCACTGGTCAGGTCATAGGCAGGGATAGGGGCACTGTGATCTCTTACTGGTCAGGTCATAGGCAGGGATAGGGGCACTGTGATCTCTTTCTGGGCAGGTCATAGGCAGGGATAGGGGCGCTGTGATCTCTTACTGGTCAGGTTACAGGCAGGGATAGGGGCACTGTGATCTCTTACTGGGCAGGTCATAGGCAGGGATAGGGGCACTGTGATCTCTCACTGGTCAGGTCATAGGCAGGGATAGGGGCACTGTGATCTCTTCCTGGGCAGGTCATAGGCAGGGATAGGGGCACTGTGATCTCTCACTGGTCAGGTCATAGGCAGGGATAGGGGCACTGTGATCTCTTACTGGGCAGGTCATAGGCAGAGATAGGGGCGCTGTGATCTCTTACTGGGCAGGTCATAGGCAGGGATAGGGGCGCTGCGCTCTGTTACTGGTCAGGTCATAGGCAGGGATAGGGGCACTGTGATCTCTCACTGGTCAGGTCACAGGCAGGGATAGGGGCACTGTGATCTCTTACTGGGCAGGTCATAGGCAGGGATAGGGGCACTGTGATCTCTTACTGGGCAGGTCATAGGCAGGGATAGGGGCACTGTGATCTCTTCCTGGGCAGGTCATAGGCAGGGATAGGGGCACTGTGATCTCTTACTTGGCAGGTCATAGGCAGGGATAGGGGCACTGTGATCTCTCACTGGTCAGGTCATAGGCAGGGATAGGGGCACTGTGATCTCTCACTGGTCAGGTCACAGGCAGGGATAGGGGCACTGTGATCTCTTTCTGGGCAGGTCATAGGCAGGGATAGGGGCACTGTGATCTCTTACTGGGCAGGTCATAGGCAGGGATAGGGGCACTGTGATCTCTTACTGGTCAGGTCATAGGCAGGGATAGGGGCCCTGTGATCTCTTACTGGTCAGGTCATAGGCAGGGATAGGGGCACTGTGATCTCTTACTGGTCAGGTCATAGGCAGGGATAGGGGCACTGTGATCTCTTACTGGGCAGGTCATAGGCAGAGATAGGGGCGCTGTGATCTCTTACTGGGCAGGTCATAGGCAGGGATAGGGGCGCTGCGCTCTGTTACTGGTCAGGTCACAGGCAGGGATGGGGCACTGTGATCTCTCACTGGTCAGGTCACAGGCAGGGATAGGGGCACTGTGATCTCTTACTGGGCAGGTCATAGGCAGGGATAGGGGCACTGTGATCTCTTACTGGGCAGGTCATAGGCAGGGATAGGGGCACTGTGATCTCTTACTGGGCAGGTCATAGGCAGGGATAGGGGCACTGTGATCTCTCACTGGTCAGGTCATAGGCAGGGATAGGGGCACTGTGATCTCTTACTGGGCAGGTCATAGGCAGAGATAGGGGCGCTGTGATCTCTTACTGGGCAGGTCATAGGCAGGGATAGGGGCGCTGCGCTCTGTTACTGGTCAGGTCATAGGCAGGGATAGGGGCACTGTGATCTCTTACTGGGCAGGTCATAGGCAGGGATAGGGGCACTGTGATCTCTTACTGGGCAGGTCATAGGCAGGGATAGGGGCACTGTGATCTCTTACTGGGCAGGTCATAGGCAGGGATAGGGGCACTGTGATCTCTTACTGGGCAGGTCATAGGCAGGGATAGGGGCACTGTGATCTCTTACTGGGCAGGTCATAGGCAGGGATAGGGGCACTGTGATCTCTCACTGGTCAGGTCATAGGCAGGGATAGGGGCACTGTGATCTCTCACTGGTCAGGTCACAAGCAGGGATAGGGGCACTGTGATCTCTTACTGGGCAGGTCATAGGCAGGAAGAGGGGCACTGTGATCTCTTACTGGGCAGGTCATAGGCAGGGATAGGGGCACTGTGATCTCTTACTGGGCAGGTCATAGGCAGGGATAGGGGCACTGTGATCTCTCACTGGTCAGGTCATAGGCAGGGATAGGGGCACTGTGATCTCTTACTGGGCAGGTCATAGGCAGAGATAGGGGCGCTGTGATCTCTTACTGGGCAGGTCATAGGCAGGGATAGGGGCGCTGCGCTCTGTTACTGGTCAGGTCATAGGCAGGGATAGGGGCACTGTGATCTCTTACTGGGCAGGTCATAGGCAGGGATAGGGGCGCTGTGATCTCTTACTGGGCAGGTCATAGGCAGGGATAGGGGCACTGTGATCTCTCACTGGGCAGGTCATAGGCAGGGATAGGGGCGCTGTGATCTCTTACTGGTCAGGTCATAGGCAGGGATGGGGCACTGTGATCTCTCACTGGTCAGGTCATAGGCAGGGATAGGGGCACTGTGATCTCTTACTGGGCAGGTCATAGGCAGGGATAGGGGCACTGTGATCTCTTACTGGGCAGGTCATAGGCAGGGATAGGGGCACTGTGATCTCTTACTGGTCAGGTCATAGGCAGGCATAGGGGCACTGTGATCTCTTACAGGTCAGGTCATAGGCAGGCATAGGGGCACTGTGATCTCTTACAGGTCAGGTCATAGGCAGGCATAGGGGTGCTGTGATCTCTTACTGGGCAGGTCATAGGCAGGGATAGGGGCACTGTGATCTCTTACTGGGCAGGTCATAGGCAGGGATAGGGGCACTGTGATCTCTTACTGGTCAGGTTATAGGCAGGGATAGGGGCGCTGTGATCTCTTACTGGGCAGGTCATAGGCAGGGATAGGGGCACTGTGATCTCTTACTGGGCAGGTCATAGGCAGGGATAGGGGCGCTGTGATCTCTTACAGGGCAGGTCATAGGCAGGGATAGGGGCACTGTGATCTCTTACTGGTCAGGTCATAGGCAGGGATAGGGGCACTGTGATCTCTTACTGGGCAGGTCATAGGCAGGGATAGGGGCACTGTGATCTCTTACTGGGCAGGTCATAGGCAGGGATAGGGGCGCTGTGATCTCTTACTGGGCAGGTCATAGGCAGGGATAGGGGCACTGTGATCTCTCACTGGTCAGGTCATAGGCAGGGATAGGGGCACTGTGATCTCTTACTGGGCAGGTCATAGGCAGGGATAGGGGCACTGTGATCTCTTACTGGGCAGGTCATAGGCAGGGATAGGGGCACTGTGATCTCTTACTGGTCAGGTCATAGGCAGGCATAGGGGCACTGTGATCTCTTACATGTCAGGTCATAGGCAGGCATAGGGGCACTGTGATCTCTTACAGGTCAGGTCATAGGCAGGCATAGGGGTGCTGTGATCTCTTACTGGGCAGGTCATAGGCAGGGATAGGGGCACTGTGATCTCTTACTGGGCAGGTCATAGGCAGGGATAGGGGCACTGTGATCTCTTACTGGTCAGGTTATAGGCAGGGATAGGGGCACTGTGATCTCTTACCGGTCAGGTTACAGGCAGGGATAGGGGAACGGTGTTCACTTACTGGTCAGGATAAGGTCAGGAATGGGGCCGCTGTGTTCTCTTATTGGTCAGGTTACAGGCAGGGATAGGGACGCTGTGATCTCGTACCGGTCAGGTTACAGGCAGGGATAGGGACGCTGTGATCTCGTACTGGTCAGGATACAGGCAGGGATAGGGGCGTTGTGCCCTTATTGATCAGGTTACAGGCAGGGATGGGGGCACTGTGATCTCTTACAGGTCAGGTAGTGATGGGGGAACAGCTTTTTTGTCAGGTTACAAGCAGGGAAGGGAGCCCTGTGCTCTTACTGGTCAGGTTACAGGTAGGGATGGCTCGCTGGAGGAGTCCTTGGAGAATGGTCAATACACGTCCGGGCACTACGTCACCCTGGATGGAGACGTCGGCGTCATGCCATTGTGAGCTGCTCTTCTGGAACTGCTCCACCTCCAGCCACTGGTGAAGCTTCTCTGGCTCCATCACGGGGCTCATAAGCCGCACTCCTCTTGGGGTGTAGTAACGCCATCTCCTCAAACTCTTCTGGCGATACCCACTTAGGCCCCGTAGAGGAACCATCACCAGGAGTTGCGATGGGGCCAAAACCTGCAATATATGGAGCAAAGTGACCAGAGACCTGGAATATTCAGTTAACAATGGTGCAACTGTACCTGCTGTACACACTCTTATGATGCAGTCAACTTCAGAGATGCATTCTGGAACTTCAAGCATTTATGTCCTGCGCTGGCTGATCTGGCCTCCTGCGCTCATCACTCTGACCTCTCGCTAACCCTCTCTGGCCTCCTGCACTCACTGATCTGACCTCCTTCGCTCATCACTTTGACCTCTCGCGCTCACCTCTCTGGCCTCATCACTCTGACTTCTCACGCTCATCTCTCTGGCCTCCTGCGCTCATCGCTCTGACCTCTCGCGCTCACCTCTTTGGCCTACTGCGCGCACTGCTTTGACTTCTCACGCTCACCTCTCTGACCTCTCACGCTCACCTCTCTGGCCTCCTGCGCGCATTGCTTTGACTTCTCACGCACACCTCTAGCCTCCTGCGCTCATCGCTTTGACCTCTCGCGCTCATCACTCTGACCTCTCACGCTCACTGCTTTGACTTCTCACGCTCACCTCTCTGACCTCTCACGCTCACCTCTCTGGCCTCCTGAGCGCATTGCTTTGACTTCTCACGCACACCTCTAGCCTCCTGCGTTCATCGCTTTGTCCTCTTGCGCTCATCACTCTGACCTCTCACGCTCATTGCTTTGACTTCTCTCGCTCACCTCTCTGGCCTCCTGCACTCATCACTCTGACCTCTCGCGCTCACCTCTCTGGCCTCCTGCACTCACCGCTCTAGCCTCCTGCGCTCACCTTTCTGTCCTCCTACGCTCATCGCTCTGACCTCCGCACTCACCCCTCTCTGACCTCCTGCACTCATCACTCTGACCTCTCACGCTCGCCTCTCTGGCCTCCTGCGCTCATCACTTTGACCTCTCGTGCTCACCTCTCTGGCCTTGTGCACTCATCACTCTGACCTCTCACACTCACCTCTCTGGCCTCCTGCGCGCATTGCTTTGACTTCTCACGCTCACCTCTCTAGCCTCCTGCGCTCATCGCTTTGACCTCTCGTGCTCACCTTGCTGACCTCCTGCGTGCATTGCTTTGACTTCTCACGCTCACCTCTCTAGCCTCCTGCGCTCATCGCTTTGACCTCTCGTGCTCACCTTGCTGACCTCCTGCGTGCATTGCTTTGACTTCTCACGCTCACCTCTCTAGCCTCCTGCGCTCATCTCTTTGACATACTGTGCTCACCCATCTGACCTCTTGTGTTCATGGCTCTGACATCCTAACATAGTTTTGAAGGCTGAAGGAAGACCTTATGTCCATCTAGTTCAGCCTATTTTTAGTGCAGCTGTTCTGCATTGTTGATTCTGGGGAAGGCAAAAAAACCCAGAGTAGAAGCCAATTTTCTCCATAGGGAAAAAAATTCCTTCCCCTAAGCTCGGTCAACCATCTACCTATAATATTCTGTTATTCGTAACCTTCTATACTGTTACTCACAAGAAAAGCCTCCATTCCTTTCTTACATTCATTCAGTGAGTTGGCCATCACCACTTCCTCAGGAAGAGAATTCCAGAGCCTCACTGCTCTTACCGTGAAGAACCCTCTTCTATGCTGGTGCAGAAATTGTCTTTCCTCCCAACGAAGAGAATGCCCCCTTGTTCTTGTCACAGTCCTTGGTACAAACAGTTCATTGGAGAGATCTCTGTATTGCCCTCTGATATACTTGTACATATATATTAGGTCTCCCCTAAGTCTTCTCTTTTCTAGAGTAAATAGACCTAATTTTGATAACCTTTCTGGGTATTGTAGTGAACCAACTCCATTTATCATTTTAGTAGCCGCCTTTGAACCCTTTCAAGTTCAGTAATGTCTTTCTTGAGCACCGGCATCCAAAATTGCACACAATCCTCCAAGTGTGGTCTGACGAGTGATTTGTACAGAGGAAGAATTATGTTTTCATCTCGTGTCCCCAGACCTCTTCTAATGCATCCCATGACCCTATTGGCTTTGGTGGCAGCTGCCTGACACTGGGCACTCCAATTTAGCTTCTTATGGACTAAGATGCCTAAGTCTTTTTCCATGTCTGATTTCCCCAGCAGTTTCCCATTTAGTAAGTAATTGTAGCATCTGTTTCTCCTTCCCATGTGCATAACCTTACACTTATCTGTGTTAAACCTCATTTGCCATTTTTCAGCCCAATTCTCCAATTTACCCAAATCTGTCTGTAGTTGCAAACTGTCCTCCTTTGTGTTAACTCCCTTACATAGTTTTGTATCATCTGCAAATACTGATATTTTACTGTGTAAGCCATCCACTAGATCATTAATAAATATATTAAACAGTAGGGGGCCCAATACAGAACCCTGTGGTCCCCCACTAGTAACCCTGGCCCAATCTGAGGATGCCCCATTAATAACCACTCTTTGGTTTCTATCACTAAGCCAGCTCCCTACCCATCTACACACATTTTCCCCTAGCCCAAGCTTTCTCCTCTTACTGACCAATCTTTTATGTGGGACTGTGTCACATGCTTTAGAGAAGTCGAGATAAATGACATCCAATGATTCTCCTGGGTCCATTTGAGAGCTTACATCCTCATAGAAGCTGATCAGGTTAGTCTGACAGGAGCGATCCTTCATAAATCCATGTTGATATGGAGTTAAACATTTATTAACATTGAGATATTCCATAATGGTGTCCCTCAGAAACCCTTCAAAAATGTTACCCACAACAGATGTTAAGCTTACCGGCCTATAGTTTCCAGGTTCCCTTTTACACCCCTTTTGAATATTGGTACCACATTTGCTTGCCGCCAATCAAAAGGAACAGACCCTGTTTCTATAGAGTCTTTAACTATAAGGAATAGAGGCCTGTCTATCACATTACTTAACTCCCTTAATACCCGAGGGTGAATGCCATCAGGGCCTGGTGATTTGTCCATTTTAATCTTACTAAGGCGGTTCTGCACTTCTTCCTGGGTTAGGCAGGTAATACTTAATGGGGGGTTTACATTATTACTGCATTTCCCCTGGCAAATCCTTTTCCTGTGCTCACCCATCTGACCTCTTGTGTTCATGGCTCTGACCTCCTGAGCTCACCCATCTGACCTCTTGTGTTCATGGCTCTGACATCCTGAGCTCACCCATCTGACCTCTTGTGTTCATGGCTCTGACCTCCTGAGCTCACCCATCTGACCTCTTGTGTTCATGGCTCTGACATCCTGTGCTCACCCATCTGACCTCTTGTGTTCATGGCTCTGACATCCTGTGCTCACCCATCTGACCTCTTGTGTTCATGGCTCTGACCTCCTGTGCTCACCCATCTGACCTCTTGTGTTCATGGCTCTGACCTCCTGTGCTCACCCATCTGACCTCTTGTGTTCATGGCTCTGACCTCCTGAGCTCACCCATCTGACCTCTTGTGTTCATGGCTCTGACATCCTGTGCTCACCCATCTGACCTCTTGTGTTCATGGCTCTGACTTCCTGAGCTCACCCATCTGAACTCTTGTGTTCATGGCTCTGACATCCTGTGTTCACCCATCTGACCTCTTGTGTTCATGGCTCTGACATCCTGAGCTCACCCATCTGACCTCTTGTGTTCATGGCTCTGACATCCTGTGCTCACCCATCTGACCTCTTGTGTTCATGGCTCTGACCTCCTGTGCTCACCCATCTGACCTCTTGTGTTCATGGCTCTGACATCCTGTGCTCACCCATCTGACCTATTGTGTTCATGGCTCTGACATCCTGTGTTCACCCATCTGACCTCTTGTGTTCATGGCTCTGACATCCTGAGCTCACCCATCTGACCTCTTGTGTTCATGGCTCTGACATCCTGTGTTCACCCATCTGACCTCTTGTGTTCATGGCTCTGACATCCTGAGCTCACCCATCTGACCTCTTGTGTTCATGGCTCTGACATCCTGTGCTCACCCATCTGACCTCCTGTGCTCACCCATCTGACCTCTTGTGTTCATGGCTCTGACATCCTGTGCTCACCCATCTGACCTATTGTGTTCATGGCTCTGACATCCTGTGTTCACCCATCTGACCTCTTGTGTTCATGGCTCTGACATCCTGAGCTCACCCATCTGACATCCTGTGCTCATCCATCTGACCTCTTGTGTTCATGGCTCTGACATCCTGTGTTCACCCATCTGACCTCTTGTGTTCATGGCTCTGACATCCTGACATCACCCATCTGACCTCTTGTGTTCATGGCTCTGACATCCTGAGCTCACCCATCTGACCTCTTGTGTTCATGGCTCTGACGTCCTGAGCTCACCCATCTGACCTCTTGTGTTCATGGCTCTGACATCCTGTGCTCACCCATCTGACCTCTTGTGTTCATGGCTCTGACATCCTGAGCTCACCCATCTGACCTCTTGTGTTCATGGCTCTGACATCCTGAGCTCACCCATCTGACCTCTTGTGTTCACCCATCTGACCTCCTGTGTTCACCCATCTGACCTCTTGTGTTCATGGCTCTGACCTCCTGTGCTCATCCATCTGACCTCTTGTGTTCATGGATCTGACATCCTGAGCTCACCCATCTGACCTCTTGTGTTCATGGCTCTGACATCCTGAGCTCACCCATCTGACCTCTTGTGTTCACCCATCTGACCTCCTGTGTTCACCCATCTGACCTCTTGTGTTCATGGCTCTGACCTCCTGTGCTCACCCATCTGACCTCTTGTGTTCATGGCTCTGACATCCTGTGCTCACCCATCTGACCTCTTGTGTTCATGGCTCTGACATCCTGAGCTCACCCATCTGACCTCTTGTGTTCATGGCTCTGACATCCTGAGCTCACCCATCTGACCTCTTGTGTTCACCCATCTGACCTCCTGTGTTCACCCATCTGACCTCTTGTGTTCATGGCTCTGACATCCTGTGCTCACCCATCTGACCTCTTGTGTTCATGGCTCTGACATCCTGAGCTCACCCATCTGACATCCTGTGCTCATCCATCTGACCTCTTGTGTTCATGGCTCTGACATCCTGAGCTCACCCATCTGACCTCTTGTGTTCATGGCTCTGACATCCTGAGCTCACCCATCTGACATCCTGTGCTCATCCATCTGACCTCTTGTGTTCATGGCTCTGACATCCTGTGTTCACCCATCTGACCTCTTGTGTTCATGGCTCTGACATCCTGACATCACCCATCTGACCTCTTGTGTTCATGGCTCTGACATCCTGAGCTCACCCATCTGACCTCTTGTGTTCATGGCTCTGACGTCCTAAGCTCACCCATCTGACATCCTGTGCTCATCCATCTGACCTCTTGTGTTCATGGCTCTGACATCCTGTGTTCACCCATCTGACCTCTTGTGTTCATGGCTCTGACATCCTGACATCACCCATCTGACCTCTTGTGTTCATGGCTCTGACCTCCTGTGCTCACCCATCTGACCTCTTGTGTTCATGGCTCTGACATCCTGTGCTCACCCATCTGACCTCTTGTGTTCATGGCTCTGACATCCTGAGCTCACCCATCTGACCTCTTGTGTTCATGGCTCTGACATCCTGAGCTCACCCATCTGACCTCTTGTGTTCACCCATCTGACCTCCTGTGTTCACCCATCTGACCTCTTGTGTTCATGGCTCTGACATCCTGTGCTCATCCATCTGACCTCTTGTGTTCATGGATCTGACATCCTGAGCTCACCCATCTGACCTCTTGTGTTCACCCATCTGACCTCCTGTGTTCACCCATCTGACCTCTTGTGTTCATGGCTCTGACCTCCTGTGCTCACCCATCTGACCTCTTGTGTTCATGGATCTGACATCCTGAGCTCATCCATCTGACCTCTTGTGTTCATGGATCTGACATCCTGAGCTCACCCATCTGACCTCTTGTGTTCATGGCTCTGACATCCTGAGCTCACCCATCTGACCTCCTGTGTTCACCCATCTGACCTCTTGTGTTCATGGCTCTGACTTCCTGAGCTCACCCATCTGACCTCTTGTGTTCATGGCTCTGACCTCCTGTGCTCATCCATCTGACCTCTTGTGTTCATGGATCTGACATCCTGAGCTCACCCATCTGACCTCTTGTGTTCATGGCTCTGACATCCTGAGCTCACCCATCTGACCTCTTGTGTTCACCCATCTGACCTCCTGTGTTCACCCATCTGACCTCTTGTGTTCATGGCTCTGACCTCCTGTGCTCACCCATCTGACCTCTTGTGTTCATGGCTCTGACATCCTGTGCTCACCCATCTGACCTCTTGTGTTCATGGCTCTGACATCCTGAGCTCACCCATCTGACCTCTTGTGTTCACCCATCTGACCTCCTGTGTTCACCCATCTGACCTCTTGTGTTCATGGCTCTGACCTCCTGTGCTCATCCATCTGACCTCTTGTGTTCATGGATCTGACATCCTGAGCTCACCCATCTGACCTCTTGTGTTCATGGCTCTGACATCCTGAGCTCACCCATCTGACCTCTTGTGTTCACCCATCTGACCTCCTGTGTTCACCCATCTGACCTCTTGTGTTCATGGCTCTGACATCCTGTGCTCATCCATCTGACCTCTTGTGTTCATGGCTCTGACATCCTGAGCTCACCCATCTGACCTCTTGTGTTCACCCATCTGACCTCCTGTGTTCACCCATCTGACCTCTTGTGTTCATGGCTCTGACCTCCTGTGCTCATCCATCTGACCTCTTGTGTTCATGGATCTGACATCCTGAGCTCACCCATCTGACCTCTTGTGTTCATGGCTCTGACATCCTGAGCTCACCCATCTGACCTCTTGTGTTCACCCATCTGACCTCCTGTGTTCACCCATCTGACCTCTTGTGTTCATGGCTCTGACCTCCTGTGCTCACCCATCTGACCTCTTGTGTTCATGGCTCTGACATCCTGTGCTCACCCATCTGACCTCTTGTGTTCATGGCTCTGACATCCTGAGCTCACCCATCTGACCTCTTGTGTTCATGGCTCTGACATCCTGAGCTCACCCATCTGACCTCTTGTGTTCACCCATCTGACCTCCTGTGTTCACCCATCTGACCTCTTGTGTTCATGGCTCTGACCTCCTGTGCTCATCCATCTGACCTCTTGTGTTCATGGATCTGACATCCTGAGCTCACCCATCTGACCTCTTGTGTTCACCCATCTGACCTCCTGTGTTCACCCATCTGACCTCTTGTGTTCATGGCTCTGACATCCTGTGCTCACCCATCTGACCTCTTGTGTTCATGGCTCTGACATCCTGAGCTCACCCATCTGACCTCTTGTGTTCATGGCTCTGACATCCTGTGCTCACCCATCTGACCTCTTGTGTTCATGGCTCTGACATCCTGTGCTCACCCATCTGACCTCTTGTGTTCATGGCTCTGACATCCTGTGCTCACCCATCTGACCTCTTGTGTTCATGGCTCTGACCTCCTGTGCTCACCCATCTGACCTCTTGTGTTCATGGCTCTGACCTCCTGTGCTCACCCATCTGACCTCTTGTGTTCATGGCTCTGACCTCCTGTGCTCATCCATCTGACCTCTTGTGTTCATGGATCTGACATCCTGAGCTCACCCATCTGACCTCTTGTGTTCACCCATCTGACCTCCTGTGTTCACCCATCTGACCTCTTGTGTTCATGGCTCTGACATCCTGTGCTCACCCATCTGACCTCTTGTGTTCATGGCTCTGACATCCTGAGCTCACCCATCTGACCTCTTGTGTTCATGGCTCTGACATCCTGAGCTCACCCATCTGACCTCTTGTGTTCACCCATCTGACCTCCTGTGTTCACCCATCTGACCTCTTGTGTTCATGGCTCTGACATCCTGTGCTCATCCATCTGACCTCTTGTGTTCATGGATCTGACATCCTGAGCTCACCCATCTGACCTCTTGTGTTCATGGCTCTGACATCCTGAGCTCACCCATCTGACCTCTTGTGTTCACCCATCTGACCTCCTGTGTTCACCCATCTGACCTCTTGTGTTCATGGCTCTGACCTCCTGTGCTCATCCATCTGACCTCTTGTGTTCATGGATCTGACATCCTGAGCTCACCCATCTGACCTCTTGTGTTCATGGCTCTGACATCCTGAGCTCACCCATCTGACCTCTTGTGTTCACCCATCTGACCTCCTGTGTTCACCCATCTGACCTCTTGTGTTCATGGCTCTGACCTCCTGTGCTCACCCATCTGACCTCTTGTGTTCATGGCTCTGACATCCTGTGCTCACCCATCTGACCTCTTGTGTTCATGGCTCTGACATCCTGAGCTCACCCATCTGACCTCTTGTGTTCATGGCTCTGACATCCTGAGCTCACCCATCTGACCTCTTGTGTTCACCCATCTGACCTCCTGTGTTCACCCATCTGACCTCTTGTGTTCATGGCTCTGACCTCCTGTGCTCATCCATCTGACCTCTTGTGTTCATGGATCTGACATCCTGAGCTCACCCATCTGACCTCTTGTGTTCACCCATCTGACCTCCTGTGTTCACCCATCTGACCTCTTGTGTTCATGGCTCTGACATCCTGTGCTCACCCATCTGACCTCTTGTGTTCATGGCTCTGACATCCTGAGCTCACCCATCTGACCTCTTGTGTTCATGGCTCTGACATCCTGTGCTCACCCATCTGACCTCTTGTGTTCATGGCTCTGACCTCCTGTGCTCATCCATCTGACCTCTTGTGTTCATGGCTCTGACATCCTGTGCTCACCCATCTGACCTCTTGTGTTCATGGCTCTGACATCCTGTGCTCACCCATCTGACCTCTTGTGTTCATGGCTCTGACCTCCTGTGCTCACCCATCTGACCTCTTGTGTTCATGGCTCTGACCTCCTGTGCTCACCCATCTGACCTCTTGTGTTCATGGCTCTGACCTCCTGTGCTCATCCATCTGACCTCTTGTGTTCATGGATCTGACATCCTGAGCTCACCCATCTGACCTCTTGTGTTCACCCATCTGACCTCCTGTGTTCACCCATCTGACCTCTTGTGTTCATGGCTCTGACATCCTGTGCTCACCCATCTGACCTCTTGTGTTCATGGCTCTGACATCCTGAGCTCACCCATCTGACCTCTTGTGTTCATGGCTCTGACATCCTGTGCTCACCCATCTGACCTCTTGTGTTCATGGCTCTGACATCCTGTGCTCACCCATCTGACCTCTTGTGTTCATGGCTCTGACATCCTGTGCTCACCCATCTGACCTCTTGTGTTCATGGCTCTGACCTCCTGTGCTCACCCATCTGACCTCTTGTGTTCATGGCTCTGACCTCCTGTGCTCACCCATCTGACCTCTTGTGTTCATGGCTCTGACCTCCTGAGCTCACCCATCTGACCTCTTGTGTTCATGGCTCTGACATCCTGTGCTCACCCATCTGAACTCTTGTGTTCATGGCTCTGACATCCTGTGTTCACCCATCTGACCTCTTGTGTTCATGGCTCTGACATCCTGAGCTCACCCATCTGACCTCTTGTGTTCATGGCTCTGACATCCTGTGCTCACCCATCTGACCTCTTGTGTTCATGGCTCTGACCTCCTGTGCTCACCCATCTGACCTCTTGTGTTCATGGCTCTGACATCCTGTGCTCACCCATCTGACCTCTTGTGTTCATGGCTCTGACATCCTGTGTTCACCCATCTGACCTCTTGTGTTCATGGCTCTGACATCCTGAGCTCACCCATCTGACATCCTGTGCTCATCCATCTGACCTCTTGTGTTCATGGCTCTGACATCCTGAGCTCACCCATCTGACCTCTTGTGTTCATGGCTCTGACATCCTGAGCTCACCCATCTGACATCCTGTGCTCATCCATCTGACCTCTTGTGTTCATGGCTCTGACATCCTGTGTTCACCCATCTGACCTCTTGTGTTCATGGCTCTGACATCCTGTGTTCACCCATCTGACCTCTTGTGTTCATGGCTCTGACATCCTGAGCTCACCCATCTGACATCCTGTGCTCATCCATCTGACCTCTTGTGTTCATGGCTCTGACATCCTGAGCTCACCCATCTGACCTCTTGTGTTCATGGCTCTGACATCCTGAGCTCACCCATCTGACATCCTGTGCTCATCCATCTGACCTCTTGTGTTCATGGCTCTGACATCCTGTGTTCACCCATCTGACCTCTTGTGTTCATGGCTCTGACATCCTGTGTTCACCCATCTGACCTCTTGTGTTCATGGCTCTGACATCCTGAGCTCACCCATCTGACCTCTTGTGTTCATGGCTCTGACGTCCTGAGCTCACCCATCTGACCTCTTGTGTTCATGGCTCTGACATCCTGTGCTCACCCATCTGACCTCTTGTGTTCATGGCTCTGACATCCTGAGCTCACCCATCTGACCTCTTGTGTTCATGGCTCTGACATCCTGAGCTCACCCATCTGACCTCTTGTGTTCACCCATCTGACCTCCTGTGTTCACCCATCTGACCTCTTGTGTTCATGGCTCTGACATCCTGTGCTCATCCATCTGACCTCTTGTGTTCATGGATCTGACATCCTGAGCTCACCCATCTGACCTCTTGTGTTCATGGCTCTGACATCCTGAGCTCACCCATCTGACCTCTTGTGTTCACCCATCTGACCTCCTGTGTTCACCCATCTGACCTCTTGTGTTCATGGCTCTGACATCCTGAGCTCACCCATCTGACCTCTTGTGTTCACCCATCTGACCTCCTGTGTTCACCCATCTGACCTCTTGTGTTCATGGCTCTGACCTCCTGTGCTCACCCATCTGACCTCTTGTGTTCATGGCTCTGACATCCTGTGCTCACCCATCTGACCTCTTGTGTTCATGGCTCTGACATCCTGAGCTCACCCATCTGACCTCTTGTGTTCATGGCTCTGACATCCTGAGCTCACCCATCTGACCTCTTGTGTTCACCCATCTGACCTCCTGTGTTCACCCATCTGACCTCTTGTGTTCATGGCTCTGACCTCCTGTGCTCATCCATCTGACCTCTTGTGTTCATGGATCTGACATCCTGAGCTCACCCATCTGACCTCTTGTGTTCACCCATCTGACCTCCTGTGCTCACCCATCTGACCTCTTGTGTTCATGGCTCTGACATCCTGAGCTCACCCATCTGACCTCTTGTGTTCATGGCTCTGACATCCTGTGCTCACCCATCTGACCTCTTGTGTTCATGGCTCTGACATCCTGTGCTCACCCATCTGACCTCTTGTGTTCATGGCTCTGACATCCTGTGCTCACCCATCTGACCTTTTGTGTTCATGGCTCTGACCTCCTGTGCTCACCCATCTGACCTCTTGTGTTCATGGCTCTGACCTCCTGTGCTCACCCATCTGACCTCTTGTGTTCATGGCTCTGACCTCCTGAGCTCACCCATCTGACCTCTTGTGTTCATGGCTCTGACATCCTGTGCTCACCCATCTGAACTCTTGTGTTCATGGCTCTGACATCCTGTGTTCACCCATCTGACCTCTTGTGTTCATGGCTCTGACATCCTGAGCTCACCCATCTGACCTCTTGTGTTCATGGCTCTGACATCCTGTGCTCACCCATCTGACCTCTTGTGTTCATGGCTCTGACCTCCTGTGCTCACCCATCTGACCTCTTGTGTTCATGGCTCTGACATCCTGTGCTCACCCATCTGACCTCTTGTGTTCATGGCTCTGACATCCTGTGTTCACCCATCTGACCTCTTGTGTTCATGGCTCTGACATCCTGAGCTCACCCATCTGACATCCTGTGCTCATCCATCTGACCTCTTGTGTTCATGGCTCTGACATCCTGAGCTCACCCATCTGACATCCTGTGTTCACCCATCTGACCTCTTGTGTTCATGGCTCTGACATCCTGTGTTCACCCATCTGACCTCTTGTGTTCATGGCTCTGACATCCTGAGCTCACCCATCTGACCTCTTGTGTTCATGGCTCTGACGTCCTGAGCTCACCCATCTGACCTCTTGTGTTCATGGCTCTGACATCCTGTGCTCACCCATCTGAGCTCTTGTGTTCATGGCTCTGACATCCTGAGCTCACCCATCTGACCTCTTGTGTTCACCCATCTGACCTCCTGTGTTCACCCATCTGACCTCTTGTGTTCATGGCTCTGACCTCCTGTGCTCATCCATCTGACCTCTTGTGTTCATGGATCTGACATCCTGAGCTCACCCATCTGACCTCTTGTGTTCATGGCTCTGACATCCTGAGCTCACCCATCTGACCTCTTGTGTTCATGGCTCTGACATCCTGAGCTCACCCATCTGACCTCTTGTGTTCACCCATCTGACCTCCTGTGTTCACCCATCTGACCTCTTGTGTTCATGGCTCTGACATCCTGAGCTCACCCATCTGACATCCTGTGCTCATCCATCTGACCTCTTGTGTTCATGGCTCTGACATCCTGTGTTCACCCATCTGACATCCTGTGCTCATCCATCTGACCTCTTGTGTTCATGGCTCTGACATCCTGTGTTCACCCATCTGACCTTTTGTGTTCATGGCTCTGACATCCTGTGTTCACCCATCTGACCTCTTGTGTTCATGGCTCTGACATCCTGAGCTCACCCATCTGACCTCTTGTGTTCATGGCTCTGACGTCCTGAGCTCACCCATCTGACCTCTTGTGTTCATGGCTCTGACATCCTGTGCTCACCCATCTGACCTCTTGTGTTCATGGATCTGACATCCTGAGCTCACCCATCTGACCTCTTGTGTTCACCCATCTGACCTCCTGTGTTCACCCATCTGACCTCTTGTGTTCATGGCTCTGACATCCTGAGCTCACCCATCTGACATCCTGTGTTCACCCATCTGACCTCTTGTGTTCATGGCTCTGACATCCTGTGTTCACCCATCTGACCTCTTGTGTTCATGGCTCTGACATCCTGAGCTCACCCATCTGACATCCTGTGCTCATCCATCTGACCTCTTGTGTTCATGGCTCTGACATATTGTGCTCATCCATCTGACCTCTTGTGTTCATGGATCTGACATCCTGAGCTCACCCATCTGACCTCTTGTGTTCATGGCTCTGACATCCTGAGCTCACCCATCTGACCTCTTGTGTTCACCCATCTGACCTCCTGTGTTCACCCATCTGACCTCTTGTGTTCATGGCTCTGACCTCCTGTGCTCATCCATCTGACCTCTTGTGTTCATGGATCTGACATCCTGAGCTCACCCATCTGACCTCTTGTGTTCATGGCTCTGACATCCTGAGCTCACCCATCTGACCTCTTGTGTTCATGGCTCTGACATCCTGAGCTCACCCATCTGACCTCTTGTGTTCACCCATCTGACCTCCTGTGTTCACCTATCTGACCTCTTGTGTTCATGGCTCTGACCTCCTGTGCTCACCCATCTGACCTCTTGTGTTCATGGCTCTGACATCCTGTGCTCACCCATCTGACCTCTTGTGTTCATGGCTCTGACATCCTGAGCTCACCCATCTGACCTCTTGTGTTCATGGCTCTGACATCCTGAGCTCACCCATCTGACCTCTTGTGTTCACCCATCTGACCTCCTGTGTTCACCCATCTGACCTCCTGTGTTCACCCATCTGACCTCTTGTGTTCATGGCTCTGACCTCCTGTGCTCATCCATCTGACCTCTTGTGTTCATGGCTCTGACATCCTGAGCTCACCCATCTGACCTCTTGTGTTCATGGCTCTGACATCCTGAGCTCACCCATCTGACCTCTTGTGTTCATGGCTCTGACATCCTGAGCTCACCCATCTGACCTCTTGTGTTCATGGCTCTGACCTCCCGTGCTCATCACAGTGTATTAGCGTCAGTTTTTGGGGTATTTAGATTCGTTTTGATCATAGGATTTTCTGCACTTATATATTATAGCAAATCAAGTATATGTGAAGGTTTGAGGCTCTGGTCACATCTGATTTTGCTCCGTCATGGGAAGAAAATAATGACATTAACGGACCCTGACACACTGGGTGGCGTTAATGACTGCGGGACCCCATTTACTGGACTGTGGTCCATAATGTTTCAGCTTCTCAGAGCCTCCACCTCCGATGTGAACAGAGTCTAATACAGGATAAGCTTCTGGAAGGAGAGCAGAGTATTTCCATTCCTTGACAGGGAACTTGTCACAAGGAAAGATCTGTGATTACATTAGACTGGGCGAGCCCCGAGGTTTTGGGGTGTTATCCCAGCTGCTCTGCCTCCTCGTGCCAGAGAAGACCCACTGCTTGGACTTTACCCAGTACGAGACGCACCAATCACATGGGCTTCTGTACTTTCAGCCTGGTGTCTGGTTGGCTTCCTACACAATCATATAGTTGCCTTTGCTCCAGCTTCCCGGGTATACAATACTCAGCATAAATGAGTACACCCCTTTGAAAAGTAAGATTTTAATCAATCTCTCACTGAATAGAAGAACAATTTCCTAAATTCTGAATTTCATAGAACATTTTTCCTACCATAGCATGGCATTCAGGTTCATCATACAACTCTCCATTACAAAACCTTTAGTTTTACTCCAATTAGTTGATGCAAAAATGAGTAAATCCCAAATCAAAACTTCCTACACCTAGCATTTGGTACGCCCGTCATGATGGGTCAGGAGGCACCGAGGTGGCCACATTTTACAGCATCCATCTTTCTCCAGCCTTAAAGGGGTTCTCCCAGGAACAAAGTTTGTGTAAATCACGTTTAGTAATGAAATTGTAGGATACAGAATCCTGAATATTGCTAAGAAGGAAACATGAAATTACCGTCCACACAAGGACGCCCACCGCATGTGATCGACAGCCGCACGGCTACCGGGAGGTCTAGACTAGCTGTAATCAGTAGATTGGTAATTTTACAAAACAATAAAAAGAATAGTGAAATATTTATATTCATTTGTTGTAGTCAGTCATTTACAGAAGATACCTAGAAAATGGATCTAGGTTAATAAAAGGAGAGAGAGGATAAAAGGGAATTATATGCTCTTAGGACCGGGGAGCACAAGCCCCCAAACCCGGCAAAACACGAACTCATCGACCACTCAACAGGGACCAAGAGTCTGAGTTATTAGCCTAGACTAGTAGTCTCAGCCCCGTCACACACAGCGAGACCGCTAGCGAGAGCACCCATTCTGTGACGCCACAGCGACCTCACCGGCGATCTCGGTGTGTGTGACACACTTCAGCGACTGCCCCCCGCCCGGTATCGCAGATCGTGCAGCATCGTCCTGGGCCATTTTTTGATCTTTGGTCTCCCGCTGGCCAGCATCGCTGCGTGTGGCAGCGGGAGACCAACGATCGGCGAGCTCCCAGCGCTGTAAGCAGACGCTGGGAGCAGGTATCCAAGGTAAATATCGGGTTGCTAAGTGACGCGCGCTGCTTAGTTACCTGATATTTACCTTGGATACCAGCGTCCTCGCTGGTCCTGATCGCTGGAGAGTCTGCCTGTGTGGCAGCTCACCAGCGATCATGTAGCGACACACCAGTGATCCAGACCAGGGCCTATCATTGTCGGGATCGCTGCTGCATCTTTATCTGTGACGGGGCCTTAAGTGCCATTTATCTAAGCTACAGGGGCATCCATGTTAAGTCAATATATGCTGTGAGAATCCTGTGGGAATAGTGGATGAGGGCAGGTATATCTCGCCCAGATTCCTTTCCTATGTGGCCTCGTCTGGTCAGTATCGCACCTGCTTACTAATGAATAATGGGAGGTGGATATAAAAGGACGCCAGGTGGTTGTGTGAGGGTCTCAGCCTGGGAACACAGAGAGCCTGTCTGTGTGAGAGACATACGTGAGTGGAAGCAGTGCCCACTGCAACTGTGGTTTGGCTGGACGGGAGAAGCCCGCCAGTTGGTAGTTAGGTTGTACCTTGTGTAGTTAGTGCCGGACAGGCAAGGATTTGTTTTATGTTTTATTTCCTTTATGCATTGCTTTCACCGTTAATAAACCTGACCCAGTGTCAGTTATACCCAGACCCCGGCTGTACATATATAATTATATACAGGAGATGCCCAGGTTATACCAGCTGTACATATATAATTATATACAGGAGATGCCCAGGTTATACCGGCTGTACATATATAATTATATACAGGAGATGCCCAGGTTATACCGGCTGTACATATATAATTATATACAGGAGATGGCCAGGTTATACCGGCTGTACATATATAATTATATACAGGAGATGCCCAGGTTATACCGGCTATACATATATATTATATAAAGGAGATGCCCAGGTTATACCAGCTGTACATATATTATTATATACAAGAGATGCCCAGGTTATACCGGCTGTACATATATAATTATATGCAGGAGATGCCCAGGTTATACCAGCTGTACATATATAATTATAAACAGGAGATGCCCAGGTTATACCGGCTGTACATATATAATTATATACAGGAGATGCCCAGGTTATACCGGCTATACATATATATTATATAAAGGAGATGCCCAGGTTATACCGGCTGTACATATATTATTATATACAAGAGATGCCCAGGTTATACCGGCTGTACATATAAAATTATATACAGGAGATGCCCAGGTTATACCAGCTGTACATATATTATTATATACAGGAGATGCCCAGGTTATACCAGCTGTACATATATAATTATATGCAGGAGATGCCCAGGTTATACCGGCTGTACATATATAATTATATACAGGAGATGCCCAGGTTATACCGGCTGTACATATATAATTATATACAGGAGATGCCCAAGTTATACCAGCTGTACATATATTATTATATGCAGGAGATGCCCAGGTTACACCAGCTGTACATATATCATTATATACAGGAGATGCCCAGGTTATACCGGCTGTACATATATAATTATATACAGGAGATGCCCAGGTTATACCGGCTGTGCATATATAATTATATACAGGAGATACCCAGGTTATACCGGCTGTGCATATATAAATATATACAGGAGATACCCAGGTTATACCGGCTGTACATATATTATTATATACAGGAGATACCCAGGTTATACCGGCTGTACATTTATTATATACAGGAGATGCCCAGGTTATACCAGCTGTACATATATATTATGTAAAGGAGATGCCCAGGTTATACCGGCTGTACATATATAATGGAGATGCCCAGGTTATACCAGCTGTACATATATAATTATATACAGGAGATGCCCTGGTTATACCGGCTGTACATATATAATTATATACAGGAGATGCCCAGGTTATACCAGCTGTACATGTATAATTATATACAGGAGATGCCCAGGTTATACCGGCTGTACATATATAATTATATACAGGAGATGCCCAGGTTATACCAGCTGTACATATATTATTATATACAGGAGATGCCCAGGTTATACCAGCTGTACATATATTATTATATACAGGAGATGCCCAGGTTATACCGGCTGTACATATATAATTATATACAGGAGATGCCCAGGTTATACCAGCTGTACATATATAATTATATACAGGAGATGACCAGGTTATGCCAGCTGTACATATATAATTATATACAGGAGATGACCAGGTTATACCAGCTGTACATATATAATTATATACAGGAGATGACCAGGTTATACCAGCTGTACATATATAATTATATACAGGAGATACCCAGGTTATACCAGCTGTACATATATAATTATATACAGGAGATGACCAGGTTATACCTGCTGTACATATATAATTATATACAGGAGATGCCCAGGTTATACCGGCTGTACATATATAATTATATACAGGAGATGCCCTGGTTATACCGGCTGTACATATATAATTATATACAGGAGATGCCCAGGTTATACCAGCTGTACATATATAATTATATACAGGAGATACCCAGGTTATACCGGCTGTACATATATTATTATATACAGGAGATACCCAGGTTATACCGGCTGTACATTTATTATATACAGGAAATGCCCAGGTTATACCAGCTGTACATATATATTATGTAAAGGAGATGCCCAGGTTATACCGGCTGTACATATATAATGGAGATGCCCAGGTTATACCGGCTGTACATATATAATTATATACAGGAGATGCCCTGGTTATACCGGCTGTACATATATAATTATATACAGGAGATGCCCAGGTTATACCGGCTGTACATATATAATTATATACAGGAGATGCCCAGGTTATACCGGCTGTACCTATATAATTATATACAGGAGATGCCCAGGTTATACCAGCTGTACATATATTATTATATACAGGAGATGCCCAGGTTATACCAGCTGTACATATATTATTATATACAGGAGATGCCCAGGTTATACCGGCTGTACATATATAATTATATACAGGAGATGCCCAGGTTATACCAGCTGTACATATATTATTATATACAGGAGATGCCCAGGTTATACCGGCTGTACATATATAATTATATACAGGAGATGCCCAGGTTATACCGGCTGTACATATATTATTATATACAGGAGATGCCCAGGTTATACCGGCTGTACATATATAATTATATACAGGAGATGCCCAGGTTATACCGGCTGTACATATATAATTATATACAGGAGATGCCCAGGTTATACCAGCTGTACATATATAATTATATAGAGGAGATGCCCAGATTATACCGGCTGTACATACGTGTATATAATTATATACAGGAGATGCCCAGGTTATACCGGCTGTACATATATAATTATATACAGGAGATGCCCAGGTTATACCAGCTGTACATATATAATTATATACAGGAGATGACCAGGTTATGCCAGCTGTACATATATAATTATATACAGGAGATGACCAGGTTATACCAGCTGTACATATATAATTATATACAGGAGATGACCAGGTTATACCAGCTGTACATATATAATTATATACAGGAGATGACCAGGTTATACCAGCTGTACATATATAATTATATACAGGAGATACCCAGGTTATACCAGCTGTACATATATAATTATATACAGGAGATGACCAGGTTATACCTGCTGTACATATATAATTATATACAGGAGATGCCCAGGTTATACCGGCTGTACATATATAATTATATACAGGAGATGCCCTGGTTATACCGGCTGTACATATATAATTATATACAGGAGATGCCCAGGTTATACCAGCTGTACATATATAATTATATACAGGAGATGCACAGGTTATACCGGCTATACATATATATTATATACAGGAGATGCCCAGGTTATACCGGCTGTACATATATAACTATATACAGGAGATGCCCGGGTTATACCAGCTGTACATATATAATTATATACAGGAGATGCCCGGGTTATACCGGCTGTACATATATAATTATGTACAGGAGATGCCCAGGTTATACATATATATTATATACAGGAGATGCCCAGGTTATACCGGCTGTACATATATAATTATATACAGGAGATGCCCTGGTTATACCAGCTGTACATATATAATTATATACATGAGATGCCCAGGTTATACCGGCTGTACATATATAATTATATGCAGGAGATGCCCAGGTTATACCGGCTGTACATATATAATTATATACAGGAGATGCCCAGGTTATACCAGCTGTACATATATAATTATATACAGGAGATGCCCAGGTTATACCGGCTATACATATATATTATATACAGGAGATACCCAGGTTATACCGGCTGTACATATATAATTATATACAGGAGATACCCAGGTTATACCGGCTGTACATATATTATTATATACAGGAGATGCCCAGGTTATACCAGCTGTACATATATATTATTTAAAGGAGATGCCCTGGTTATACCAGCTGTACATATATAATTATATACAGGAGATGTCCAGGTTATACCGGCAGTACATATATAGTTATATACAGGAGATGCCCGGGTTATACCAGCTGTACATATATAATTATATACAGGAAATGTCCAGGTTATACCGGCTGTACATATATAATTATATACAGGAGATGCCCAGGTTATACCAGCTGTACATATATAATTATATACAGGAGATGCCCAGGTTATACTGGCTGTACATATATAATTATATACAGGAGATGCCCAGGTTATACCGGCTTTATATATATTATTATATACAAGAGATGCCCAGGTTATACCGGCTGTACATATATAATTAAATACAGGAGATGCCCAGGTTATACCAGCTGTACATATATTATTATATACAGGAGATGCCCAGGTTATACCAGCTGTACATATATAATTATATGCAGGAGATGCCCAGGTTATACCGGCTGTACATATATAATTATATACAGGAGATGCCCAGGTTATACCGGCTGTACATATATAATTATATACAGGAGATGCCCAAGTTATACCAGCTGTACATATATTATTATATACAGGAGATGCCCAGGTTACACCAGCTGTACATATATCATTATATACAGGAGATGCCCAGGTTATACCGGCTGTACATATATAATTATATACAGGAGATGCCCAGGTTATACCGGCTGTGCATATATAATTATATACAGGAGATACCCAGGTTATACCGGCTGTACATATATTATTATATACAGGAGATGCCCAGGTTATACCAGCTGTACATATATATTATGTAAAGGAGATGCCCAGGTTATACTGGCTGTAAATATATAATGGAGATGCCCAGGTTATACCGGCTGTACATATATAATTATATACAGGAGATGCCCTGGTTATACCGGCTGTACATATATAATTATATACAGGAGATGCCAAGGTTATACCGGCTGTACATATATAGTTATATACAGGAGATGCCCAGGTTATACCGGCTGTACATATATAATTATATACAGGAGATGCCCAGGTTATACCAGCTGTACATATATTATTATATACAGGAGATGCCCAGGTTATACCAGCTGTACATATATTATTATATACAGGAGATGCCTAGGTTATACCGGCTGTACATATATAATTATATACAGGAGATGCCCAGGTTATACCAGCTGTACATATATTCTTATATACAGGAGATGCCCAGGTTATACCGGCTGTACATATATAATTATATACAGGAGATGCCCACGTTATACCGGCTGTACATATATAATTATATACAGGAGATGTCCAGATTATACCGGCTGTACATAAATAATTATATACAGGATATGCCCAGGTTATACCAGCTGTACATATATAATTATATACAGGAGATGCCCAGGTTATACCAGCTGTACATATATAATTATATACAGGAGATGCCCAGGTTATACCGGCTGTACATATATAATTATATACAGGAGATGCCCAGGTTATACCAGCTGTACATATATAATTATATACAGGAGATGCCCAGGTTATACCGGCTGTACATATATAATTATATACAGGAGATGTCCAGATTATACCGGCTGTACATATATAATTATATACAGGATATGCCCAGGTTATACCAGCTGTACATATATAATTATATACAGGAGATGCCCAGGTTATACCAGCTGTACATATATAATTATATACAGGAGATGCCCAGGTTATACCGGCTGTACATATATTATTATATACAGGATATGCCCAGGTTATACCAGCTGTACATATATAATTACATACAGGAAATGTCCAGGTTATACCAGCTGTACATATATAATTATATACAGGAGATGCCCAGGTTATACCGGCTGTACATATATAATTATATACAGGAGATGTCCAAGTTATACCGGCTGTACATATATAATTATATACAGGAGATGCCCAGGTTATACCGGCTGTACATATATAATTATATACAGGAGATGTCCAGGTTATACCGGCTGTACATATATAATTATATACAGGATATTCCCAGGTTATACCGGCTGTACTTATATAATTATATACAGGAGATGCTCAGGTTATACCAGCTGTACATACAGTCATATGTAAAAGTTTGGGCACCCCTATTAATGTTAACCTTTTTTCTTTATAACAATTTTGGTTTTTGCAACAGGTATTTCAGTTTCATATGTCTAATAACTGATGGACTCAGTTATATTTCTGGATTCAAATGAGGTTTATTGTACTAACAGAAAATGTGCAATCTGCATTTAAACAAAATTTGACCGGTGCAAAAGTATGGGCACCCTTATCATTTTCTTGATTTGAACACTCCTAACTACTTTTTACTGACTTCCTGAAGCACTAAATTGGTTTTGTAACCTCATTGAGCTTTGAACTTCATAGCCAGGTGTATCAAATCATGAGAAAAGGTATTTAAGGTGGCCACTTGCAAGTAGTTCTCCTATTTGATTCTCCTATGAAGAGTGGCATCATGGGCTCCTCAAAACAACTCTCAAATGATCTGAAAACAAAGATTATTCAACATAGCTTTTCAGGGGAAGGATACAAAAAGTTGTCTCAGAGATTTAACCTGTCAGTTTCCACTGTGAGGAACATAATAAGGAAATGGAAGAACACAGGGACAGTTCTTGTTAAGCCCAGAAGTGGCAGGCCAAGAAAAATGTCAGAAAGGCAGAGAAGAAGAATGGTGAGAACAGTCAAGGACAATCCACAGACCACCTCCAAAGACCTGCAGCATCATCTTGCTGCAGATGGTGTCACTGTGCATCGGTCAACAATACAGCGCATGCATAACGCCTTTTTGTATGACCAAACAACTCAATCTTTGTTTCATCAGTCCACAGGACCTTCTTCCAAAATGTAACTGGCTTGTCCAAATGTGCTTTTGCAGACCTCAGGCGACTCTGTTTGTGGCGTGCTTGCAGAAACGGCTTCTTTCGCTTCACTCTCCCATACAGCTTCTCCTTGTGCAAAGTGCGCTGTATTGTTGACCGATGCACAGTGACACCATCTGCAGCGAGATGATGCTGCCGGTCTTTGGAGGTGGTCTGTGGATTGTCCTTGACTGTTCTCACCATTCTTCTTCTCTGCCTTTCTGATATTTTTCTTGGCCTGCCACTTCTGGGCTTAACAAGAACTGTACCTGTGTTCTTCCATTTCCTTACTATGTTCCTCACAGTGGAAACTGACTGGTTAAATCTCTGAGACAACTTTTTGTATCCTTCCCCTGAAAAGCTATGTTGAATAATCTTTGTTTTCAGATCATTTGAGAGTTGTTTTGAGGAGCCCATGATGCCACTCTTCATAGGAGAATCAAATAGGAGAACTACTTGCAAGTGGCCACCTTAAATACCTTTTCTCATGATTTGATACACCTGGCTATGAAGTTCAAAGCTCAATGAGGTTACAAAACCAATTTAGTGCTTCAGGAAGTCAGTAAAAAGTAGTTAGGAGTGTTCAAATCAAGAAAATGATTAGGGTGCCCATACTTTTGCACCGGTCAAATTTTGTTTAAATGCAGATTGCACATTTTCTGTTAGTACAATAAACCTCATTTGAATCCAGAAATATAACTGAGTCCATCAGTTATTAGATATATGAAACTGAAATAGCTGTTGCAAAAACCAAAATTGCTATTAAGAAAAAAGGCTAACATTAATAGGGGTGCCCAAACTTTTACATATGACTGTATATAATTATATACAGGAGATGCCCAGGTTATACCGGCTATACATATATATTATATACAGGAGATGCCCAGGTTATACCGGCTATACATATATATTATATACAGGAGATGCCCAGGTTATACCGGCTGTACATATATAATTATATACAGGAGATGCCCGGGTTATACCAGCTGTACATATATAATTATATACAGGAGATGCCCGGGTTATACCGGCTGTACATATATAATTATATACAGGAGATGCCCAGATTATACATATATATTATATACAGGAGATGCCCAGGTTATACCGGCTGTACATATATAATTATATACAGGAGATGCCCGGGTTATACCAGCTGTACATATATAATTATATACAGGAGATGCCCAGGTTATACCGGCTGTACATATATAATTATATGCAGGAGATGCTCAGGTTATACCGGCTGTACATATATAATTATATACAGGAGATGCCCAGGTTATACCAGCTGTACATATATAATTATATACAGGAGATGCCCAGGTTATACCGGCTATACATATATATTATATACAGGAGATACCCAGGTTATACCGGCTGTACATATATAATTATATACAGGAGATACCCAGGTTATACCGGCTGTGCATATATAATTATATACAGGAGATACCCAGGTTATACCGGCTGTACATATATTATTATATACAGGAGATGCCCAGGTTATACCAGCTGTACATATATATTATATAAAGGAGATGCCCTGGTTATAACAGCTGTACATATATAATTATATACAGGAGATGTCCAGGTTATACCGGCAGTACATATATAATTATATACAGGAGATGCCCAGGTTATACCAGCTGTACATATATAATTATATACAGGAGATGCCCAGGTTATACCGGCTGTACATATATAATTATATACAGGAGATGCCCAGGTTATACCGGCTGTACATATATAATTATATACAGGAGATGCCCAGGTTATACCAGCTGTATATATATTATTATATACAAGAGATGCCCAGGTTATACCGGCTGTACATATATAATTATATACAGGAGATGCCCAGGTTATACCAGCTGTACATATATTATTATATACAGGAGATGCCCAGGTTATACCAGCTGTACATATATAATTATATGCAGGAGATGCCCAGGTTATACCGGCTGTACATATATAATTATATACAGGAGATGCCCAGGTTATACCGGCTGTACATATATAATTATATACAGGAGATGTCCAGGTTATACCGGCAGTACATATATAATTATATACAGGAGATGCCCAGGTTATACCAGCTGTACATATATAATTATATACAGGAGATGCCCAGGTTATACCGGCTGTACATATATAATTATATACAGGAGATGCCCAGGTTATACCAGCTGTATATATATATTATTATATACAAGAGATGCCCAGGTTATACCGGCTGTACATATATAATTATATACAGGAGATGCCCAGGTTATACCAGCTGTACATATATTATTATATACAGGAGATGCCCAGGTTATACCAGCTGTACATATATAATTATATGCAGGAGATGCCCAGGTTATACCGGCTGTACATATATAATTATATACAGGAGATGCCCAGGTTATACCGGCTGTACATATATAATTATATACAGGAGATGCCCAAGTTATACCAGCTGTACATATATTATTATATACAGGAGATGCCCAGGTTACACCAGCTGTACATATATCATTATATACAGGAGATGCCCAGGTTATACCGGCTGTACATATATCATTATATACAGGAGATGCCCAGGTTATACCGGCTGTGCATATATAATTATATGCAGGAGATACCCAGGTTATACCGGCTGTACATATATTATTATATACAGGAGATACCCAGGTTATACCGGCTGTACATATATTATTATATACATACAGGAGATGCCCAGGTTATACCAGCTGTACATATATATTATGTAAAGGAGATGCCCAGGTTATACCGGCTGTACATATATAATGGAGATGCCCAGGTTATACCGGCTGTACATATATAATTATATACAGGAGATGCCCAGGTTATACCGGCTGTACATATATAATTATATACAGGAGATGCCCAGGTTATACCGGCTGTACATATATAATTATATACAGGAGATGCCCAGGTTATAACAGCTGTACATATATTTTTATATACAGGAGATGCCCAGGTTATACCGGCTGTACATATATAATTATATTCAGGAGATGCCCAGGTTATACCAGCTGTACATATATAATTATATAGAGGAGATGCCCAGATTATACCGGCTGTACATACGTGTATATAATTATATACAGGAGATGCCCAGGTTATACCGGCTGCACATATATAATTATATACAGGAGATGCCCAGGTTATACCGGCTGTACATATATAATTATATACAGGAGATGTCCAGATTATGCCGGCTGTACATATATAATAATATACAGGATATGCCCAGGTTATACCAGCTGTACATATATAATTATATACAGGAGATGCCCAGGTTATACCAGCTGTACATATATAATTATATACAGGAGATGCCCAGGTTATACCGGCTGTACATATATAATTATATACAGGAGATGCCCAGGTTATTCCAGCTGTACATATATAATTATATACAGGAGATGCCCAGGTTATACCGGCTGTACATATATAATTATATACAGGAGATGCCCAGGTTATACCAGCTGTACATATATAATTATATACAGGAGATGCCCAGGTTATACCGGCTGTACATATATTATTATATACAGGATATGCCCAGGTTATACCAGCTGTACATATATAATTACATACAGGACATGTCCAGGTTATACCAGCTTTACATATATAATTATATACAGGAGATGCCCAGGTTATACCGGCTGTACATATATAATTATATACAGGAGATGTCCAGGTTATACCGGCTGTACATATATAATTATATACAGGATATTCCCAGGTTATACCGGCTGTACTTATATAATTATATACAGGAGATGCTCAGGTTATACCAGCTGTACATATATAATTATATACAGGAGATGCCCAGGTTATACCGGCTATACATATATATTATATACAGGAGATGCCCAGGTTATACCGGCTATACATATATATTATATACAGGAGATGCCCAGGTTATACCGGCTGTACATATATAATTATATACAGGAGATGCCCGTGTTATACCGGCTGTACACATATAATTATATACAGGAGATGCCCAGGTTATACATATATATTATATACAGGAGATGCCCAGGTTATACCGGCTGTACATATATAATTATATACAGGAGATGCCCGGGTTATACCAGCTGTACATATATAATTATATACAGGAGATGCCCAGGTTATACCGGCTGTACATATATAATTATATGCAGGAGATGCCCAGGTTATACCGGCTGTACATATATAATTATATACAGGAGATGCCCAGGTTATACCAGCTGTACATATATAATTATATACAGGAGATGCCCAGGTTATACCGGCTATACATATATATTATATACAGGAGATACCCAGGTTATACCGGCTGTACATATATAATTATATACAGGAGATACCCAGGTTATACCGGCTGTGCATATATAATTATATACAGGAGATACCCAGGTTATACCGGCTGTACATATATTATTATATACAGGAGATGCCCAGGTTATACCAGCTGTACATATATATTATATAAAGGAGATGCCCTGGTTATACCAGCTGTACATATATAATTATATACAGGAGATGTCCAGGTTATACTGGCAGTACATATATAATTATATACAGGAGATGCCCAGATTATACCAGCTGTACATATATAATTATATACAGGAGATGCCCAGGTTATACCGGCTGTACATATATAATTATATACAGGAGATGCCCAGGTTATACCAGCTGTATATATATTATTATATACAAGAGATGCCCAGGTTATTCCGGCTGTACATATATAATTATATACAGGAGATGCCCAGGTTATACCAGCTGTACATATATTATTATATACAGGAGATGCCCAGGTTATACCAGCTGTACATATATAATTATATGCAGGAGATGCCCAGGTTATACCGGCTGTACATCTATAATTATATACAGGAGATGCCCAGGTTATACCGGCTGTACATATATAATTATATACAGGGGATGTCCAGGTTATACCGGCAGTACATATATAATTATATACAGGAGATGCCCAGGTTATACCAGCTGTACATATATAATTATATACAGGAGATGCCCAGGTTATACCGGCTGTACATATATAATTATATACAGGAGATGCCCAGGTTATACCAGCTGTATATATATATTATTATATACAAGAGATGCCCAGGTTATACCGGCTGTACATATATAATTATATACAGGAGATGCCCAGGTTATACCAGCTGTACATATATTATTATATACAGGAGATGCCCTGGTTATACCAGCTGTACATATATAATTATATGCAGGAGATGCCCAGGTTATACCGGCTGTACATATATAATTATATACAGGAGATGCCCAGGTTATACCGGCTGTACATATATAATTATATACAAGAGATGCCCAAGTTATACCAGCTGTACATATATCATTATATACAGGAGATGCCCAGGTTATACCAGCTGTACATATATAATTATATACAGGAGATGCCCAGGTTATACCGGCTGTGCATATATAATTATATACAGGAGATACCCCGGTTATACCGGCTGTACATATATTATTATATACAGGAAATACCCAGGTTATACCGGCTGTAAATATATTATTATATACAGGAGATACCCAGGTTATACCGGCTGTACATATATTATTATATACAGGATATGCCCAGGTTATACCAGCTGTACATATATAATTATATAGAGGAGACGCCCAGGTTATACCGGCTGTACATATATAATTATATACAGGAGATACCCAGGTTATACCGGCTGTACATATATAATTATATACAGTTTATGCCCAGGTTATACCGTCTGTACATATATAATTATATACAGGAGATGCCCAGGTTATACCGGTTGTACATATATAATTATATACAGAAGATGCCCAGGTTATACCGGCTGTACATATATAATTATATTCAGGAGATGCCCAGGTTATACCACGTGTACATATATAATTATATACAGGAGATGCCCAGGTTATACCAGCTGTACATATATAATTATATACAGGAGATGCCCAGGTTATACCGGCTGTACATATATAATTATATACAGGAGATGCCCAGGTTATACCAGCTGTACATATATAATTACAGTATATACAGGAGATGCCCAGGTTATACCGGCTGTACATATATAATTATATACAGGAGATGTCCAGATTATACCGGCTGTACATATATAATTATATACAGGATATGCCCAGGTTATACCGGCTGTACATATATAATTATATACAGGAGATGCCCAGGTTATACCAGCTGTACATATATAATTATATACAGGAGATGCCCAGGTTATACCGGCTGTACATATATTATTATATACAGGATATGCCCAGGTTATACCAGCTGTACATATATCATTATATACAGGAGATGTCCAGGTTATACCAGCTGTACATATATAATTATATACAGGAGATACCCAGGTTATACCGGCTGTACATATATAATTATATACAGGAGATGCCCAGGTTATACCAGCTGTACATATATAATTATATACAGGAGATGCCCAGGTTATACCAGCTGTACATATACAATTATATACAGGAGATGCCCAGGTTATACCGGCTGTACATATATAATTATATACAGGAGATACCCAGGTTATACCGGCTGTACATATATAATTATATACAGGAGATACCCAGGTTATACCGGCTGTACATATATAATTATATACAGGAGATGCCCAGGTTATACCAGCTGTACATATATAATTATATACAGGAGATGCCCAGGTTATACCAGCTGTACATATATAATTATATACAGGAGATACCCAGGTTATACCGGCTGTACATATATAATTATATAGAGGAGATACCCAGGTTATACCGGCTGTACATATATAATTATATACAGGAGATGCCCAGGTTATACCAGCTGTACATATATAATTATATACAGGAGATGCCCAGGTTATACCAGCTGTACATATATAATTATATACAGGAGATGCCCAGGTTATACCGGCTGTACATATATTATTATATACAGGATATGCCCAGGTTATACCAGCTGTACATATATCATTATATACAGGAGATGCCCAGGTTATACCAGCTGTACATATATAATTATATACAGGAGATGTCCAGGTTATACCGGCTGTACATATATAATTATATACAGGAGATGCCCAGGTTATACCAGCTGTACATATATAATTATATACAGGAGATGCCCAGGTTATACCAGCTGTACATATATAATTATATACAGGAGATGCCCAGGTTATACCGGCTGTACATATATTATTATATACAGGATATGCCCAGGTTATACCAGCTGTACATATATCATTATATACAGGAGATGCCCAGGTTATACCAGCTGTACATATATAATTATATACAGGAGATGTCCAGGTTATACCGGCTGTACATATATAATTATATACAGGAGATGCCCAGGTTATACCAGCTGTACATATTGTGAGAATCATGTGGGAATAGTGGATGAGGGCAGGTATATCTCGCCCAGATTCCTTTCCTATGTTGCCTCGTCTGGTCAGTATCTCACCTGCTTGCTAATGAATAATGGGAGGTGGATATAAAAGGAGGCCAGGTGGTTGTGTGAGTGTCTCAGCCTGGGAACACAGAGAGCCTGTCTGTGTGAGAGACACACGTGAGTGGAAGCAGTGCCCACTGCAACTGTGGTTTGGCTGGATGGGAGAAGCCCACTGTTAGCGCGGGTGGTCAGGAGCGGGAACTCCGAGAGTGGACCCTCTGGACCGTGGCACCGAGGGGTTCGAGTACCACGGTAGCCGGTACCGAGAGGGGCGGCTCAGGATGGACCGGAGTAAGACTGAGACTGGAGTTGGACGGCAGGAGCACTGAAGACAGGACTGGAGTAGGACGGCAGGAACACAAGGCAGGGCTGGAGTAGGACGACAGGAACACTGAAGGCAGGACTGGAGTAGGTCGGCAGGAACACAAGGCAGGACTGGAGTAGGACGACAGGAACACTGAAGGCAGGAGTGGAGTAGGTCGGCAGGAACACAAGGCAGGACTGAGAAGCTGCTGTGAGGAGCAGCCGAGACAGGAACTGCAGCAGCAGTGTGTGCACAAAGGAGCGAGGCCAGAGTGTCAGGAAACACAACGATCAGGCGCCTCCCTCAGGGGGAAGCGGCCTGATATGGCCCCGTCTGGTCAGCCATTGGTCCACAGGTGCTTCCGGGTTAGGGCACAGCCGGAGCATAAGAAGCAGGAAGGAGGCGTCGGGTGGAGAGAGGCTGCGGCGTGGGAGCGGAGGGCGACTGCGGCGTGGGAGCGGAGGTCGGGTGAGTATGGCGGAGCGGTGTAACAGTACCCCCTCCCCTAAGCCGCCCCCCCCGGAGGTTAACAAGAAACCTCTTGAGGATACGGGGAGCATTAATATTCTCCCGAGGCTCCCAGGATCTCTCCTCAGGACCAAAGCCCTTCCAATCAACGAGAAAGAAAGTCCTACCCCTAACCCTTTTCACAGCGAGGATGTCCTGTACTTCAAAAATGTTGTCGGCCCCCACCGGCTGAGGACCAAGATCAAGCGAGGAGTGGAAACGATTCAGCACCACAGGCTTCAGGAGAGAGACGTGAAAGGTGTTCGGGATCCGGAGCGAAGCAGGCAACCTCAATTTGTAGGCAACTTCGTTAATACGTCCCAGAATTTCAAACGGACCAATGTAGCGTGGACCCAACTTGTAAGAGGGCAGTTTTAGTCGGACGAATTTGGAGGAGAGCCAGACCTTGTCGCCAACACGATACGGAGGAGAATCCAACCTCTTTTTGTCAGCATAGTTCATCATCTGATCAGCGGATCTCTTGAGTGATGTGTTGGTCTCAGTCCAAATCTTAGAAAATTCCGAGGACAAGGCATTGGCCGCGGGTACCTCAGAGGCAGGGGTTATCGGAAGAGGAACACCAGGATGTCTGCCAAAAACAATGAAAAACGGAGACTTGGCCGAAGACTCACCAGCATGGTTGTTATAAGCGAACTCTGCCCAGGGGAGTAAGTTGACCCAATCGTTCTGGTGGGCGTTAGAGAAGTGGCGTAAGTATCCCGTAAGCGTCTGGTTGGTACGCTCTACTTGTCCGTTGGACTGTGGATGGTAGGCCGAGGAGAAGTCGAGGGAAACGTTCATGAGCTTACAAAGCGAACGCCAGAACTTGGAGGTAAACTGAACCCCTCGGTCAGACACAATGCGTCGAGGTAGACCATGAAGCCTGAAGACTTGATGAATGAAGATTTTGGCCAGCTCTGGCGCTGAGGGAAGGCCCGGCAGAGGGATGAAGTGAGCCATCTTGGAAAAACGATCCACCACCACCAGGATGACTGTGCAGCCCGCAGAGCAGGGTAGATCGGTGATGAAATCCATGGCGATGTTCTCCCAAGGAACCGTAGGGACAGGCAACGGAAGCAACAAGCCGGACGGAGATCTCCGTGGCACCTTGTTTTTTGCACAGGATGGACAAGAAGCCACAAAGTCGAGTACATCTTGGCGAAGTGAGGGCCACCAGTAGTGACGTTTGATAAGGTCAAGAGTCTTCTTAGTTCCGGCATGGCCGGCCAGTTTGGAGGAGTGCCCCCATAGAAGAACCTTTTGCTTGAGATTCTCTGGCACAAGCGTCTTGCCAGGCGGAGGAGTAAGCCAGTTCACTGGAGCCACGGTGATGATCCTAGTGGGATCAATGATATGTGACGGTTCCTCCGTGGATTCGTGTGGTTGGAAGACCCTGGACAGGGCGTCGGCTTTGGAATTCTTGTTGCCGGGACGGAATCGGAGCTCGAAATCAAATCGGGCAAAAAATAAAGACCATCTGGCCTGGCGAGGGTTTAGTCTCTGGGCAGACTGGAGATAGGCCAGATTCTTGTGGTCCGAGAAGATGACAAAAGGATGTACAGCTCCTTCCAGGAGGTGGCGCCATTCCTCCAAGGCCAACTTGATAGCCAAAAGTTCCCGGTCACCGATCGAGTAGTTACACTCGGATGGAGAAAAGGCCTTCGAGAAGAAGCCACAAGGGTGCAGGCGACCGGAGACGGTTCTCTGGGACAACACCGCCCCGGCACCAGTTGAGGAAGCGTCCACCTCGAGTACAAAAGGTCGATCGCTCTCAGGGCGATGCAGGACCGGAGCCGTGGAGAAAGCCCGTTTTAGGGTCAGAAAGGCCTGCTCTGCCTCAGGAGACCAATCCTTGGAAGTAGACCCTTTACGGGTGAGCACAGAAATGGGTCTTGTGATCGCGGAGAAGTGGGAGACAAATTGCCGGTAATAGTTGGCGAACCCGAGGAATCGTTGTATCGCCTTTAATCCGACGGGGCGAGGCCATTTGAGGATGGCAGACAACTTCTCGGGGTCCATCCTTAGACCAGCGTCGGAGATAATGTATCCCAGAAATGGCAGAGAGGTCTGTTCGAAGAGACATTTCTCGATCTTTGCATACAGACGTTCTCCCGAAGCCGCTGAAGCACCAGGCGGACACTCTTTCTGTGGGACGAGAGGTCCGGCGAGAAGACGAGGATGTCGTCTAAGTACACGACCACACAGGAGTGCAAGAGATCCCGGAAGATCTCGTTGACGAACTCTTGAAAGACTGCAGGAGCATTGCAAAGACCGAAGGGCATAACCAGGTTCTCGTAATGGCCATCTCGAGTGTTGAAAGCGGTCTTCCACTCGTCACCTGCACGGATACGGACCAGATTGTAGGCTCCTCTGAGGTCCAGCTTGGTAAAGACCCGAGCCCCTCTGAGACGGTCAAACAGTTCTGGAATGAGTGGAAGAGGGTACCTGTTCTTGATGGTAATCTCATTCAAGCCCCTATAGTCGATGCATGGCCGAAGAGTCCCATCCTTCTTTTTGACGAAGAAGAACCCGGCTCCTGCGGGCGAATAGGATTTCCGTATAAAGCCTTTGGCGAGGTTCTCTCGGACGTACTCAGACATGGCGGTGGTCTCCACGGGAGACAGAGGGTAGATTCTGCCCCTTGGGGGGGTTGAACCAGAAACAAGTTCAATTGGGCAGTCAAACGGCCGGTGTGGAGGGAGGACCTCCGCTTCCTTCTTATCAAAAACATCGGCGTAGGAGCTGTAAGCTGGAGGAAGACCCGGGAGGTCTGGAGGTGACCGTGGAGCGGCCGCCAGGTGGACAGGAATCAGACAGCGAGCTTGGCACGGGTGCCCCCAGCGGAGTATCTCCCCAGAAGACCAGTCGAGAACAGGCTGATGAGTCCTTAACCATGGAAGACCGAGTAGAATGGCGTGAGAGAGCTTAGGTAAAACGTAAAAGGTTATCTTCTCTCGATGTAAGGCTCCGATTTGCAATTCCACCTCTTCAGTGACTAAGGTGACGGACACCTGTAGCGGTTTGCCATCCACGGTGGCAATCTGAATTGGGTTAGGTAGAGTGACTACAGGAATTCGGTATTTGTCTACCTCCTCCGGCCGAATGAAGTTACCCGCTGAGCCCGAATCCACGTAGGCCACCTCGGAACCACGCCTCCCTCCTGAAACCAAAAGCACAGAAATCGTAAGGGGCTGAGAGGAATCATCATCATCACCTAGGAAGGCCTCTCTTACCTGACCTAGGTGGAGTCGTTTCCCTGTCTCTTAGGACCGGTGCAGATATAGTGTGACGAATGACCGCAATAGAGGCACACACCTTGTGCCCGTCTCTCTCTCTGACGTAACTTGGCCAACCTGAGATGATCTATCTGCATGGGCTCACCCGAAGAGAGGGAAGAAGATCCGACTGAACGTGAGCTGGCCGACTGAGTGAAAGGAGAAACTGACCTGGAGGAGCGCCTGTCTCTCACTGACTCCCAAGCGCGCTCCAGGAAGCGCAGGTCAATGCGGGTAGCCAGCGAGATAAGGTCCTCTAAGGTGGACGGGGTATCTCGACCTGCGAGTTCATCCTTTATTTTACTAGAAAGACCGCGCCAGAATGCCCCCACCAAAGCTGCGTTATTCCAGCCGAGCTCGGAGGAAATAGTGCGAAAGCGAATAGCGTACTGTCCGACCGTGAGAGAGCCCTGGTGTAAGTTAAAGAGTGACTCAGTGAGAGAGGCTAACCGACCCGGCTCATCGAAAACCTTACGAAACGTATCCAGGAAAACTGGGAGACTCGAAACGACCGGGTCGTCACGTTCCCAGAGCGGGTTTACCCAAGAAAGGGCCTCTCCCTCCAGATGGGACATGATGAAGGCCACTTTGGCCCGGTCCGAGGGGTATTGCTGCGGCAGCCATTCAAAGTGGAGACTACACTGATTTAAGAACCCCCTACAGAGCTTGGGATCCCCAGTGAAACGAGGCGGCTTGGCGAGGCGGGGCGTCGGAGGAGCAGTAGACGCAGGGGGAGGTGTCGGCACTGCAGCGGCAGCCTGGAGGGCCGACAAGCGACTATCAAAGGAGGCCATGTAGGACAAAATGTGGGTTTGAGTATCTTGCTGCTGACCCAGCTCCTGTTGGAGACTGGCCAGCTGAGTGGCATTTCCAGGATCGGCCACCTGTAAGGCCGACAAACGGGTGTCCATCGACTTCATGATTGACATAATGCGCCCCTGATTCTCCCGTAGGAATAGCAACTCTTTCTGGGTAGCAGCCGTAGTACCGGCGGAGTCCATGGCCTGATCGTACTGTTAGCGCGGGTGGTCAGGAGCGGGAACTCCGAGAGTGGACCCTCTGGACCGTGGCACCGAGGGGCCCCGGGCGAGCTGCCAGGTGGAACCGACCCCTATACAGGGACCGTTAGGAGCAGGCCCAGGGGTTCGAGTACCACGGTAGCCGGTACCGAGAGGGGCGGCTCAGGATGGACCGGAGTAAGACTGAGACTGGAGTTGGACGGCAGGAGCACTGAAGACAGGACTGGAGTAGGACGGCAGGAACACAAGGCAGGGCTGGAGTAGGACGACAGGAACACTGAAGGCAGGACTGGAGTAGGTCGGCAGGAACACAAGGCAGGACTGGAGTAGGACGACAGGAACACTGAAGGCAGGAGTGGAGTAGGTCGGCAGGAACACAAGGCAGGACTGAGAAGCTGCTGTGAGGAGCAGCCGAGACAGGAACTGCAGCAGCAGTGTGTGCACGAAGGAGCGAGGCCAGAGTGTCAGGAAACACAACGATCAGGCGCCTCCCTCAGGGGGAAGCAGCCTGATATGGCCCCGTCTGGTCAGCCATTGGTCCACAGGTGCTTCCGGGTTAGGGCACAGCCGGAGCATAAGAAGCAGGAAGGAGGCGCGGCCGCGGCCTATGGCGCATGCGCATAGCATGCAGGGAAGGCATCGGTCGCGGGCCCGTCTCAGGTGACCGCCGCGGCCGTCGGGTGGAGAGAGGCTGCGGCGTGGGAGCGGAGGGCGACTGCGGCGTGGGAGCGGAGGTCGGGTGAGTATGGCGGAGCGGTGTAACACCCGCCAGTGGGTAGTTAGGTTGTTGTTTCATGCTGAACGCACGTGACCTTTGACCCCAGCAAAGGCGATCCCGGAGTGTTTTATTACATTGCATTAAGATCCCGATACCCAGGATTCCAATTCGGAAGTTTCCCTAAAGACAGTCCAGGGAGCCCAAGATGTCATACAATCTGTCCGAGTTTCCGGCTATTTGACCTATCATTTGCTCCATTCTATAAATATCATTAAGCTCCACAACAAATTCAGAACGTGAAGGGAACCTCTCCTGCTTCCAATATCTGGGAATCAAGTTTCTGTAAGAAAATGCCTAAGAAGACCTCTCTTGAACTTGGAGACTGATATGTCACTTAGCTACTTCCATTGTAGGTCCGACATTGATCGATAATCTAGTATAGAGATCAAAGATCACAAGTTCTTTATAGGCAGGCAATACCACCAGACGTGAGTGAATGTGCCCACCTCGTGTCAACATCTCCAACAGGTATCTGGGACCATCGGAAATAGAGAGTGCCCAGCCGATGGGCATCTGTACCATCTTGTCAGAATCTTATAGCGCCTCTCCGTGATGGCGAGCATAATGAAGACCTAAACGTATAGAAGAGAATCTTGGCTCTGTCCACAGCTGATAAGGGTCTTCCCAGATCGATCTCCCACTTAGAGAAAACAATATCTCTAAACGTCGGCCTCCTCGTTTAATGAACGCCATCATGTTTCTGGTAAGGAAGGGTAAAGCTCGGCTGCCCTCCCCCTCCTTCCTTGGAGTCACGACCGTTAAGGACATTTTTTAAGCTGACCCACTTTTTATTTTCTTTACTATGAAATCGATCTAAGATACATGTTCCAATCGATGCATGACTATATAGAACAAAGTTAATTTTAAAGTTGATTTTAATCATTAGATCTTGGAATAACAATAATTTCCAGAAATGGATTCGTTTAAAAGTGTCCCTACATTGACATAATGTTATAAATGCGCTTCTGCGGTGTACTGTCTAATGGTCGTGTTTGACCATACAGGGACATGGTCTGATCATACCACATCTCCTGGGAAGTGGAGGAAGTAAAAGAGTATACAGACAGGACAACAGGGGAATCTTTTTGTGATGTAAAGCATTTCCCTGTCTGTTTTAAAAAATGCTTTGCCTCAAGGAAAAAAATATTTAGATCTTGTGTTGTCATGTCTAAATGCTTTTTTTATCCCCCTGCCCAGGAGGTGTGCTATGCTCCGACCATGTTCCTGCAGACGTGGCCATTACACAGTACAGCAAGGGCACATTTGTAAGATTATCTCAGCACAGGAACATTTTTTTTAAACATTCAATTGTGGAAATTATTATTATTCCAAGATATATTGATTAAAATTAACTTTGTTCATGGGAAAACCCATGACTATTCAAGAGCCTGTGTGCCAAATGGAGAGTGGTGACAACTTGTTTCCAGAAATGCTCCAGAAGTGTCCGGTTGTCCGATCTGGAGACATAGAATCACAGAATGTTAGAGTTGTAAGGGACCTCAAGGGTCATCAATGCACGATTCACTAAACCATCTCGGACAGATGTCTGTCCAGCCTCTATGTGAAGGCTTCCATTGAAGAACTCACCACTTCTTGTGCAGTCTGTTCCACTCATTGATCACCCTCACTGTCAAACAGTTTTTTCTAGTCTCTAATCTGCATCTTCTCCCTTCCAGTTTCATTCCATTAATTCTCGTGTTTCCATGTGCAAATGAGAATAAAGTTGATCCTTCTGTCACGCTCGCGCCTTGGCTGAGTGGCGCGAGCCGGGGGTTGTGGCCCCACTGTGCCACAGACCAGACTACCCTGGAAGGGGCGTGACTACGACAGCTACCTCGGTCTTCACTGGAGCCTCTGATGGTGAGGTCAGGCTTGTGCGGCAGATAGCTGTCGGGTGCCACTCCAGGGTGGTGTCTGGCTGTGGCAGCTGATCCCACTTGGAGACAAGTCACTTGGACAGATGTGACTGACAGGCAGACTGAGACACCGGGCAAGAAGGTATGACAGACACAGGGCAAGCAGGCACGGCTTGAGACACTGGACAGGCGGGCACGGCTTGAGACACTGGACAGGCGGGCACGGCTTGAGACACTGGACAGGCGGGCACGGCTTGAGACACTGGACAGGCGGGCACGGCTTGAGACACTGGACAGGCGGGCACGGCTTGAGACACTGGACAGGCAGGCACGGCTTGAGACACTGGACAGGCAGGCACGGCTTGAGACACTGGACAGGCGGGCACGGCTTGAGAAGGAACAAGTAGGGACCTGTTCACACAGCAGGTGCAGGTATGGATGCAGGCAGGAGTGGAATATGGAGGAACGGGTTTGGACCTGTTCACACAGGAGGTGCAGGTATGGATGCAGGCAGGAGTGAAATAAGAAGGAACAGGTTTGGACCGGTTCACACAGGAGGTGCAGGTGAAGGCAGGAGTGGAGAGAGAAGCTGCAGATAGAGGTTCTGCAGCGGCAGCAGGAGTGGAGCAAAGCTGAACCACAAGGTCTGTGGAGAGAAGCTGCAGCAAGAGGTTCTGCAGTGGCAGCAAGAGCAGTGCAGACAGAGCGGCTAGAGTGCAGATGCACAGATAGAGCTGCGAGAGTGCAGATGCACAGACAGGGAGGACACAAGGAAAGACACAGCAAGGAAGGGAGCCACAGACAAGGAGAAAGGGAGACTGATAGACAAAGGTAAGACTGAGTTCAGACAGAGAGACAGGGACAAAGACACAAGGACCAGGATAATCAGCCTCCTGGCAGGCAGACAAGGTACAAAGCAAGACTAGGAGTAATCCTCCAGAGAAGGAGACACACAGAACAGGGCCTGGCTTCCTCAGCAGCGAGATACTAACTGAGATTAGACATTGCACAGGCAAAGGTCAGTGGGAGTGGCGACACTAAGTAGTCAAGGGCTCCAGGTGATTGGTCAGAGACAGATTACCCAGGTGCACCCTGACTGCATAAGAACCAGAGAGTTCAGGTGCCGCCCCCCTATACACACAGTCAGGAAACATGGAGAGCAAGCAGGAAAACACGAGGCATAGCACATGGAGCTCAGGGCTGGCAACAGACAGTATTCACAGCATGGCTTGAAGCAGAAAGTAAGTTGGTGTGCGGGGGATGGGAGGCCATGTAGTGATGCCAGCAGGGTTGTTACAGTACCCCCCCCTTTACGGCCCCTCTTCCTCAAGCCTGCCAGAAGACCTGAAGAAGGAGTATGGAACCACACACAGTCCAGGCTGACACGACATCTTTAAGGTAGGGTGGAGTATGTGTGCCATCAGGAATCCCAGATTGCCCGGTTTCTTGGTGCCCAAGGGAGTCAGTTTCCAACACAGAGGGTACAAAGACTTCTTCCTCCAAATTGGCAAAAGGCAGGGACCTGGAAGCTTCAGACTTGACCCGTACATCAGCCGGCCAGCTAGAAACAGAAGACACCTTCACTGAGTCCAACTTCAGCCCGATATGCCAGAAAAATTGGACCTCCTCCTTCCGGTTGGTGAGAAACGGAGATACGTAGGTCACTGTTCCAACCTCTTCACCCACCTGCCAAATGGAAGCTGGAGGCATACATACAGGGAGCCATTTCAGCCTGTTACCCTGAAAAAACTGGACCACATCCTCCTGGTTAGAGGATGAGTGAAGCTCTGTCTTGGGACCTTCACCCCTAGGCCACAGGGGAGCTGGAGGCATACACTCTGGATCCATCTTCAGCCCTTTATCCTGGGGAAGACAATCAAGAGGCAGGGGTGCTCTTGGGAGCAGAACACTGGTATAGTCGCTGGGGATGTGTGAGGAGACTGAGACCGCCTCCCCCTCTTCAGAGGCATCCTCACACCTTGACTTGGCGACTAGCAAACCAGGCGAAGAAGACGAGCTTGCTGACTGAATGCGACGCAAGGGAACCAGACACCTCTTGTCCCTTGGTTGTTTCAAGTGTGGTGCCTTGCTGGGTCTCCAAACATAAATGGGCATCAGGATCTCTGGTTCAGAATGACCCATGGGCATACCAGTCAGTAGATGGAAGATGAACTTCTTCATGTATAAAGCTCCGACCTGGAGCTGTAGTTGTCCTTGCAGGACTAGACTGTTTTCCAACAGGGCTCGGCCACCTCGAGACAACGCCCACGTCGGCTTCGGGAGCTGTATCACAGAGACGACACACTGACTCCGTATGGCTGGCGGTTTATACACACCAAAGCTCCCAGAAGGCAGAGAAACAGTCATTGGCTTCACAGGACAGAGACCGTCGGGATGTTCCTTCAAGAGACCAGATTGCGGCTGTAAGCTTGCCAGCCGCTTTTTCTTAGACCTCTTGGACCTTACACGGGAGGCCGCCTTAGCAGGCTGAGGAACAGGAGTGTCAGGGACGGTCACAGACGGATGAGAGGATTCACCCATAGGTACCTCTTGTCTGGTCTGTATCTGGAAGCTTGAAGGGGAAGATATCTCAAGGGCAGCTGGACGAGGCATGTCGAAAACCTTACGGAAGGCCACCAGGAAGGCCCCCAGGCTCATGACGACAGGGTCCCCTGCTTCCCAAAGGGGACAGATCCAATTCAAGGCATCACCAGCTAGGTAGGACATGATATATGCCACCTTGACCCGGTCAGAGGGGAAACAAACTGCATTCTGCAGGATGTAGTGTAGGCACTTTTTCAGGAACCCTTGGCACTCTTTGGGGTCCCCATAGAACCTAGGCGGATCTGCTGGGTCGTGCTCTTCGTAGGCCAGGAGCTGCTCATAGATGGCCTTGGAGACTATGAGTGGTTCAGAAGTCTCCACAATTGGAACCACACAAGGCGGAACAAACTCTTCCGGTGGCTCACACTGGCAGGGAGAGAGTTCATGACGCTCTGTGAGCGGAAGGACATAGGACTCAGCGGGGACCATGGCCTGTGCAAACTGTCACGCTCGCGCCTTGGCTGAGTGGCGCGAGCCGGGGGTTGTGGCCCCACTGTGCCACAGACCAGACTACCCTGGAAGGGGCGTGACTACGACAGCTACCTTGGTCTTCACTGGAGCCTTTGATGGTGAGGTCAGGCTTGTGGGGCAGATAGCTGTCAGGTGCCACTCCAGGGTGGTGTCTGGCTGTGGCAGCTGATCCCACTTGGAGACAAGTCACTTGGACAGATGTGACTGACAGGCAGACTGAGACACCGGGCAAGAAGGTACGACAGATACAGGGCAAGCAGGCGTGGCTTGGAGACACTGGGCAAACAGGCACGGCTTGAGACACTGGACAGGCGGGCACGGCTTGAGACACTGGACAGGCGGGCACGGCTTGAGACACTGGACAGGCGGGCACGGCTTGAGACACTGGACAGGCGGGCACGGCTTGAGACACTGGACAGGCGGGCACGGCTTGAGACACTGGACAGGCGGGCACGGCTTGAGACACTGGACAGGCGGGCACGGCTTGAGACACTGGACAGGCGGGCACGGCTTGAGACACTGGACAGGCGGGCACGGCTTGAGACACTGGACAGGCGGGCACGGCTTGAGACACTGGACAGGCGGGCACGGCTTGAGACACTGGACAGGCGGGCACGGCTTGAGACACTGGACAGGCGGGCACGGCTTGAGAAGGAACAAGTAGGGACCTGTTCACACAGCAGGTGCAGGTATGGATGCAGGCAGGCGTGGAATATGAAGGAACAGGTCTGGACCTGTTCACACAGGAGGTGCAGGTATGGATGCAGGCAAGCAAGAGTGAAATAAGAAGGAACAGGTTTGGACCTGTTCACACAGGAGGTGCAGGTATGGATGCAGGCAGGCAAGAGTGAAATAAGAAGGAACAGGTTTGGACATGTTCACACAGGAGGTGCAGGTGAAGGCAGGAGTGGAGAGAGAAGCTGCAGATAGAGGTTCTGCAGCGGCAGCAGGAGTGGAGCAAAGCTGAACCACAAGGTCTGTGGAGAGACGCTGCAGCAAGAGGTTCTGCAGCGGCCGCGGGACTGGAGCAAAGCAGAACCACAAGGTCTGTGGAGAGAAGCTGCAGCAAGGGGTTCTGCAGCAGCAGCAGGAATGGAGCAAAGCTGAACCACAAGGTCTGTGGAGAGAAGCTGCAGCAAGAGGTTCTGCAGTGGCAGCAAGAGTAGTGCAGACAGAGCGGCTAGAGTGCAGATGCACAGACAGGGAGGACACAAGGAAAGACACAGCAAGGAAGGGAGCCACAGACAAGGAGAAAGGGAGACTGATAGACAAAGGTAAGACTGAGTTCAGACAGAGAGACAGGGACAAAGACACAAGGGCCAGGATATTCAGCCTCCTGGCAGGCAGACAAGGTACAAAGCAAGACTAGGGGTAAACCTCCAGAGAAGGAGATACACAGAACAGGGCCTGGCTTCCTCAGCAGCGAGATACTAACTGAGATTAGACATTGCACAGGCAATGTTTCAGTGGGAGTGGCGAAACTAAATAGTCAAGGGCTCCAGGTGATTGGTCAGGGACAGATTACCCAGGTGCACCCTGACTGCATAAGAACCAGAGAGTTCAGGCACCGCCCCCCTATACACACAGTCAGGAAAAATGGAGAGCAAGCAGGAAAACACGAGGCATAGCACATGGAGCTCAGGGCTGGCAACAGACAGTATTCACAGCATGGCTTGAAGCAGAAAGTAAGTTGGTGTGCGGGGGATGGGAGGCCATGTAGTGATGCCAGCAGGGTTGTTACACCTTCTACAGTGTGACAGCCTTCAGATATTTGTAGACAGCTATTAAGTCTCTCAGTCTTCTCTTCTGCAAACTAAACATTCCCAAATCCTGCAACCTTTCCTCATAGGACATTGTTTGCCGTCCGCTCACCATCCTTTTTGCTCTTCTCTGAACTTGCTCACATTGTGACGGGAGGTTTCATGTGTGTATTACTCGCCTGAGACTGGGGACATACATATCGCCCTCACTGCAGAGTGCCCAATATCCAGTACACGACAAGGAAGCCTTTCTGGCAACTACTTATCTTAGGTGTAGTTCCCTGACTGACCTGAGGGTAAGGGGGGTGCCAAAGAGCAGCAAGTTCCAAAACCGTAACTGAAGGTGCAAATAAAAGTTGTCGGTGGTTATATAGAAAGAACACCGTGAGCACCAGTGGCGGATTAAGTGGACTATGGGCCCGGGGCTGTTCATAAAACCTGGGCCCCTGTACCCCCCTTCCCACTTGAGCGCTGCGGTCCCCGTGCGGGAATTGAGAGCCGTACGGACCGCAGCACTTGGTTTGCTGTGGGTCCATACGGAAAACCCGCCACCATTCCACCACGTGTGGACATGGCCTAAAAAGACGTTGCACATAAGCTGTAGGCCTACGGCCAATACGCACAAAATCGCCCAACATGATCCTGGCCATAGGGGATCCACTTTAATGTCCCCACTTTAATTTGAAGTCCCCTTCATCCATTGCAGTCTCCTATCACCCACTCACTTCATCTGCAGTGCCGCTTCATCATTTGCAGCCCCTTATCCCCCATCATCATGTGCAGTTAATTTTACCCCCACATCATGTGCAGTCCCCCTTACCCCCACTTCATCATGTGCAGTCCCCCTTACCCCCAATTCATCATGTGCAGTCCCCCTTACCCCAAATTCATCATGTGCAGTCCCCCTTACCCCCAATTCATCATGTGCAGTCCCCCTTACCCCCAATTCATCATGTGCAGTCCCCCTTACCCCCAATTCATCATGTGCAGTCCCACTTACCCCTTAATTCATCATGTGCAGACCCACTTACCCCTTAATTCATCATGTGCAGTCCCCTTATCCCCCACTTCATCATGTTCAGCCCCACTCACCCCCCCTTCATCATATGCAGCCCCACTCACCGCCCTTCATCATGTGAAGCCCCCCACTCATCCCCCCTTCATTCTGTACAACCCCACTCAACCCCCTTCATCCTGTGTAGCCCCACTCACCCCCCTTCATCATATACAGGCCCCAGTCACCCCCCCTTCATTGTGTACAGCCCCCACTCACCCCCTTCCCCATTTAATTCATTTTATAAATAAAAAAAATAAATAAAGTTCCCCATACTTACCTCACAGCCGGCTCGCTCCCCAGCAGCGCCTCTGCTTTCAGCATCCTCCGGGACATGTCGGCGCGTGCACGATGACGTCATCGCGCACGCCCGACATCTGACCCGGAAGTACAGCCGAAGGGAGCCGGAGCTGAGCAGCCGTCAAGGTGACGGCCGTGCACAGCTCCCGGCCTCATAGAATGTGACGCGGGCGGCTGTCTGCTGCCGGCGGCGTCACAGCACAGGGCACGGCCGGCACTGTACAGGTGCTGGGGGAGCGGCCCGGGGGGCATTTGCCTCTCTGACACCCGGCCCAGCCCGCCCCTGCCCCTGGGCCCCCAATAAACCTTGGGCCCGGGGCGACCGCCCCATCCGCCCCTATTAAGATCCACCACTGGTGAGCACTACTCAAGATGGTGCAAAGGTTAGGTTCCCAAACCGTTATAGCAACAAATATGAACCTAGCACTCAACTTAAAGGTATTTGTAAGGCGGATTATTGTAGTACACGAAAAAAGACATTTCGGTCAATGTGACCTTCTTCAGTTACAACAAGGGTAAATATAATTACAAAACAAAATGTCATATAAAACAGAAAAAATAACAAAGGAAAAAAAACAAGAGAAAACAGAAGTATATACATACAATAGTCAAAATGGTCATACAAAAATAGGATAAATTGGTCGCAGATAACGCCAGGTATCCCACACTGCCCATATCACGCCAAATAATTTAAAAAGAGCCATAGAAAATATATAGCAGCAATCCATAAGAATATCAAACATACCATGTGGTATATAGATTGTGTAGAGCTTATAGGCAACCTAACCTTTGCACCATCTTGAGTAGTGGTCACGGTGTTCTTTCAGTCGGTGGTTATATGACCCATGACCACTAATAAATAGTAAATTTGTGACACTTGGTGGGATATAATAAATCCCTGACAACTGGGGGGCAACCTCACACCCCCAGCTCATTACATTATTTGTAGTCTAAACTTTTGATTTGCTTCTAAGACATTCATTGGGGTGTTCTCATATTTGCAACATAGTATTGAATTAATGTATTTTTGGGTGAAAACACATTTTGTTTGCAATCAATGACCGACATTTATGGGAGTATTTTGTAGTATGGTGTCCAACACAAAATGTTTCTCTTAAGGGTAAACTATATGTTTTCTGCCAGATCTGTTGGGGTGCACTCATTTAGGCTGAGCACTGTATATATAGATACCTGCACCCCAGCTTCCCAAGTATAGAATTGATATCACGGACGCTCTTGTGCATCTCCGATCTGTGCCAATTGTAGGACGGGGGCAGCCCTGGGTCCAGGACACCTGGCAGGTACATCACACACAGCCCCTAGAGAATCAGCCCTTGTTACCTGTATACAGGGGTGCAGAGGACGTCGGCCCCGGAGCAGAATCGTCCAATGAGCCAGTAAATCTGGCTGCTCCTGATCCAATGGCAGCAGCAGAAAGAGAAAAAGAATCCACAGGTCACGAGACAGCTATAATGGAGAGTCGTTCAGATGTCAGCTCAGGGTCAGTCTGCTGCTACCGCCAATAAAGGCCCAACATCATATAGCGGTATCATACGGCAAACGATAAGAGCTGTAAGGTGAAGAAGCTGAACTTTCTAAATTGATGGGCCCGGGAAGGTTCATAGCTATTACCCTCCCTATGGGACCAGTCCCCATAACTGATAATCTGGCCCTGATGATTGCCCCGGGGGGCAGGTCTCTCACCTTCAGGTTGTCGCTGTGAATCCCAGAGTTGGAGATGCTATGAAACCTGCAGTCCCAGGAACTTATCTGCGTTGTCAGCTGCAGCATGATGCCCTGCACCTCCTCCACCATACGGGACACACTGCGGTGGCGGACATCCCCCTGGAAACAAACAGGTCAGGGTGAGGGGCCATGAGGGCAGACAATTCATCGTGGCGGCACGGACTCTGGATCCTCGGGGAGAAATATCAGATACCATTATCTGCAGCTGACCATTTATGATTTGTGATCGTGATTTGTATTAACGATTGCTCCATTGTATCGTTATATACCTGGGCCATGTAATCTGCCGATGCCTCCACGCACCATCATACATGCCTCAACCACCACAGATCCACGGTGTGATGTACAATGCCTACAAAATATGTTTTCTGTTGGACTGTGCTAGAAATCCTCCATCCTATGACATTATAAACTGTCAGTAGTAGGAATTCCTTCCCCCCGAGTTTTATCAACCCTGCCACTTCCTCTGGCAGAGCAGGAATGTTATTTAGCTAGGACACTTCCTGTCACACCATTTGGCTTCTCTCAGCCTCAGCTGAAAGAGAAAAAAGTGCAGGAAAAAAAAACTCTTTGTCTGAAATCAGGAGTTAGACGTAAACCTTTAAGAGCCTGCCCTGCAAAAACCGTACAAAGTAGAGATATGAAAATCATATTTTGGTAATCTGAGCGGTCCCAGCTCCGCTACAGGGTATCTTTCGAAGTTCTAACCTGACCAGAACCTGAGATATGATTTGCTCCCAAATAGAAGGTCGTACCTATGGCGTGCATGGTGTTGTTTGATTCTATTCGGTAAATTGCAACCATTGATACCACTGATGAGTCCATACTAGCTTCCCCGATAGAGTTATGAGGATTATAAGTTTTAGCAAGATTCCTACATTGGAAAGAGAGAGGTGGGATTAACCCAGAATGCATCTCTCTGTGATGTCACAAAGCAGAGCCTATAAGGCATTCCCTTGGCAAAACCAGCTCAGAAGAGCTCCAATCCTCGTGCTGACAAGAACTCCAGATGAGTGGAGATGTGTGGCTCCGCCTTCTTTCTCCGCTGCATGGTTTTGCCTAAAGAGCCATGAACAACCGTGAGTGTACTTTCTATGTTCATTATTATTATTATTATTATTATTATTTATTGTTATATCGCCATTTATTCCATGGCGCTTTACATGTAAGGAGGAGTATACATAAAAACAAGTACAATAATCTTAAACAATACAAGTCATAACTGGTACAGGAGGAGAGAGGACCCTGCCCGCGAGGGCTCACAATCTTCAAGGGATGGGTGATAATACAGTAGGCGAGGGTAGAGCTGGTCGTGCAGCGGTTTGGTCGATCGGTGGTTACTGCAGGTTGTAGGCTTGTCAGAAGAGGTGGGTCTTCAGGCTCTTTTTGAAGGTTTCGATGGTAGGTGAGAGTCTGATATGTTGTGGTAGAGAGTTCCAGAGTAGGGGTGATGCGCGAGAGAAATCTTGTATGCGATTGTGGGAAGAGGAGATAAGAGGGGAGTAGAGAAGATCTTGTGAGGATCGGAGGTTGCGTGCGGGAAAGTACCGGGAGTCGAGGTCACAGATGTATGGAGGAGACAGGTTGTGGATGGCTTTGTATGTCATGGTTAGGGTTTTGTAATGGAGTCTCTGGGCAATTGGGAGCCAGTGAAGGGATTGACAGAGGGGAGAAGCTGGGGAATAGCGGGGGGACAGGTGGATTAGTCGGGCAGCAGAGTTTAGAATAGATTGGAGGGGTGCGAGAGTGTTTGAGGGGAGGCCACAGAGCAAGAGGTTGCAGTAGTCAAGGCAAGAGATGATGAGGGCATGGACTAGGGTTTTTGCAGATTCTTGGGTGAGGAATGAACGGATTCGTGAAATATTTTTGAGTTGAAGTCGGCAGGAAGTGGAAAGGGCTTGGATATGTGGTTTGAAGGAGAGATCAGCGTCAAGGATTACTCCGAGGCAGCGAGCTTGTG